>NW_027508953.1:3287500-4487500 GCF_051911475.1 Siphateles boraxobius
TTTCTAACTAATCTTTCTTCTTTCTTTCTTTCTTTCTTTTTCTTTCTTTCTTTCTTTTTCTTTCTTTCTTTCTAACTAATCTTTCTTCTTTCTTTCTTTCTTTCTAACTAATCTTTCTTCTTTCTTTCTTTCTAACTATTCTTTCTTCTTTCTTCTTTCTTTCTTTCTTTCTTTCTTTCTTTCTTTCTAACTAATCTTTCTTTCTAACTAAATCTTTCTTTCTTTCTTTCTAACTAATCTTTCTTCTTTCTTTCTTTCTTTCTTTCTTTCTTTCTTTCTAACTAATATTTCTTCTTTCTTTCTTTCTTTCTTTCTTTCTTTCTTTCTAACTAATATTTCTTCTTTCTTTCTTTCTTTCTTTCTTTCTTTCTTTCTAACTAATATTTCTTCTTTCTTTCTTTCTTTCTTTCTTTCTTTCTTTCTAACTAATATTTCTTCTTTCTTTCTTTCTTTCTTTCTTTCTTTCTAACTAATATTTCTTCTTTCTTTCTAACTAATATTTCTTCTTTCTTTCTTTCTAACTAATCTTTCTTTCTTTCTTTCTAACTAATCTTTCTTTCTTTCTTTCTAACTAATCTTTCTTTCTTTCTTTCTTTCTTTCTAACTAATCTTTCTTTCTTTCTTTCTTTCTTTCTTTCTAACTAATCTTTCTTCTTTCTTTCTTTCTTTCTAACTAATCTTTCTTCTTTCTTTCTTTCTTTCTAACTAATCTTTCTTCTTTCTTTCTTTCTAACTAATCTTTCTTCTTTCTTTCTTTCTTTCTAACTAATCTTTCTTCTTTCTTTCTTTCTAACTATTCTTTCTTTCTTTCTTTCTTTCTTTCTTTCTTTCTAACTAATCTTTCTTTCTAACTAAATCTTTCTTTCTTTCTTTCTAACTAATCTTTCTTCTTTCTTTCTTTCTTTCTTTCTTTCTTTCTTTCTTTCTTTCTTTCTTTCTTTCTAACTAATATTTCTTCTTTCTTTCTTTCTTTCTTTCTTTCTTTCTTTCTAACTAATATTTCTTCTTTCTTTCTAACTAATATTTCTTCTTTCTTTCTTTCTAACTAATCTTTCTTTCTTTCTTTCTAACTAATCTTTCTTTCTTTCTTTCTAACTAATCTTTCTTCTTTCTTTCTTTCTTTCTTTCTTTCTAACTAATCTTTCTTTCTTTCTTTCTTTCTTTCTTTCTTTCTTTCTTTCTTTCTTTCTTTCTTTCTTTCTTTCTTTCTTTCTTTCTTTCTTTCTTTCTTTCTTTCTTTCTTTCTTTCTTTCTTTCTTTCTTTCTTTCTTTCTTTCTTTCTTTCTTTCTTTCTTTCTTTCTTTCTTTCTTTCTTTCTTTCTTTCTTACTTTTTCTTTCTTTCTTTCTAACTAATCTTTCTTCTTTCTTTCTTTCTTTCTTTCTTTCTTTCTTTCTAACTAATCTTTCTTTCTAACTCTTTCTTTCTAACTAATCTTTCTTCTTTCTTTCTTTCTTTCTAACTAATATCTCTTCTTTCTTTCTTTCTTTCTAACTAATCTTTCTTTCTAACTAATTCTTTCTTCTTTCTTTCTTTCTTTCTTTCTTTCTTTCTTTCTTTCTAACTAATATTTCTTCTTTCTTTCTTTCTTTCTTTCTAACTTTTCTTTCTTTCTTTCTTTCTTTCTTTCTTTCTTTCTAACTAATCTTTCTTTCTTTCTTTCTTTCTTTCTTTCTAACTAATCTTTCTTTCTAACTAATTCTTTCTTTCTTTCTTTCTAACTAATTCTTTCTTTCTTTCTTTCTTTCTTTCTTTCTAACTAATTCTTTCTTTCTTTCTAACTAATCTTTCTTCTTTCTTTCTTTCTAACTAATCTTTCTTTCTAACTAATCTTTCTTTCTAACTAATTCTTTCTTTCTTTCTTTCTAACTAATCTTTCTTTCTAACTAATTCTTTCTTTCTTTCTTTCTAACTAATCTTTCTTTCTTTCTTTCTTTCTTTCTTTCTTTCTAACTAATCTTTCTTTCTAACTAATTCTTTCTTTCTTTCTAACTAATCTTTCTTCTTTCTTTCTTTCTTTCTAACTAATCTTTCTTTCTAACTAATTCTTTCTTTCTTTCTTTCTAACTAATCTTTCTTTCTTATTTAATTCTTTCTTTCTTTCTAACTAATCTTTCTTCTTTCTTTCTTTCTAGCTAATCTTTCTTCTTTCTTTCTAACTAATCTTTCTTCTTTCTTTCTTTCTTTCTTTCTAACTAATCTTTCTTCTTTCTTTCTTTCTAACTCATCTTTCTTTCTTTCTTTCTTTTTCTTTCTTTCTTTCTAACTAATCTTTCTTCTTTCTTTCTTTCTTTCTTTCTTTCTTTCTTTCTTTCTAACTAATCTTTCTTCTTTCTTTCTTTCTTTCTAACTAATCTTTCTTTCTAACTAATTCTTTTTTTCTTTCTAACTAATCTTTATTCTTTCTTCTTTCTTTCTTTCTTTCTAACTAATCTTTCTTTCTTTCTTTCTAACTAATCTTTCTTATTTCTTTCTTTCTTTCTAGCTAATCTTTCTTCTTTCTTTCTAACTAATCTTTCTTCTTTCTTTCTTCTTTCTAACTAATCTTTCTTTCTAACTAATTCTTTCTTTCTTTCTAACTAATCTTTCTTCTTTCTTTCTTTCTTTCTTTCTTTCTTTCTTTCTTTCTTTCTTTCTTTCTTTCTTTCTTTCTAACTAATCTTTCTTCTTTCTTTCTTTCTTTCTTTCTAGCTAATCTTTCTTCTTTCTTTCTAACTAATCTTTCTTCTTTCTTTCTTTCTAATCTTTCTTATTTCTTTCTTTCTTTCTTTCTAACTAATCTTTCTTCTTTCTTTCTTTCTTTCTTTCTTTCTAACTAATCTTTCTTCTTTCTTTCTTTCTTTTTCTTTCTTTCTTTCTTTCTAATCTTTCTTCTTTCTTTCTTTCTTTCTTTCTTTCTTTTTTTCTGTCTCTTTTCTGTCTTTTTTTAGTCATCCAAAATACCTTAAAACACCCTAGCAACACCATAGCAACCACCCAGAATACCGTAGAACACCCAAGCAACACCATAGCAACCATCCAAAACACCCTAGCAACCACCTAAAATACCTTAGCAACCGCCAGGCAACCACCCAGAACACCTTAGCAACCCACTAGAAACACCCTAGCAACTTTAAATTACTTCAAACTATACTTCAAACTTTAAACTACTTTAAACTTTAAACCATTAAAACTTTAAACTTTAAACTTTAAACTTTAAACTACTTTAAACTTTAAACTAATTTCAACTTCAAACTACTTTAAAATTTAAACTAATTTAAACTTTAAACTAATTTAAACTTCTTCAAACTTATTGGTCCAAACTCTCACAAGCCAACTTAAAGTTTGTCTCGACGAACTTTTTCTAGTTTTATATACAATTGTGGATATTTGTGTTTTAAAAATCCCATTTTCTACTTAAAAAAGCCCTGCTATGCCATGCAACCCACAAAAATACCTTATTTTTTCATCAGGAGAGTAGAGGAGCAAAGATGTGCAGGTTAATGCATTATAGGTGGTCCTATATGACAGCTGTCATATGTGTGATCATGATGTGCATGCTCCTGGTGTTCCAAACCCCCGTGGATGAGTTCTCTAGAGGCATATGTGCATGTAAAGACTGTGTCAGAGAGCAGACTCACAGTGTTTGGTTCAATGAACTCTATGATCTCTCTATTCAACCACTGCTCAGCCGGGAAAATTACGTGCTCAGTGAAGATATCTACAAGTATTGGAAGGTATTGATCTTACATTTCTTTTAGCCTTGCGCAGTGATGAATTAAATAACTGTAAAATAACATTGAATCTTTTCCAAAAACTGGCGCTATGTAGGCAGCATTTTAAGACAGTACAGCTGTGCTCACAACAAAGTTGTTCCAAAACATGGGAAGCATGATTATGTTTTTGCTCGCATTATTGCATAGGATGTCCCAAAATGGTATTATGATGAGCTCAATGAAAGAAATCCATCCAAGATGGTGGACTCATCAGTTTTGTTAGTCATTAAGTTTACTGTTTACCCCATATTTGCGTGTGTTATGTATTTTTATTCTTCTGATTATCATGTCATTCACTTGGCAAAATGTTCAAGGGAAATTCTATTTAATTAAATTAAATCGAGTTTCTCATGCTCTTCAGCTCACTAGGTTTTGGAACAGAAGTCCAGTGCAAGTGTGTCAACATTTGTTGATTACTATTTTTCTTGTGAACCTCAAAATACTAAACCTCTTACAATGAAGTCTGTTTTTCATTATATTCCAGGGTCTTCAGAAAAATAAGAACAAAAGCAACTACACAGTAGTGGTGGAGATGATGTTTTCTCTCTTCCCAGATAAAGCACAATACTTAGATGCTAGTCCAAAACACTGCAGGACTTGTGATCTACTTACCATCACCAATTTTATTACTGTTCATTTTGTGATGATCTTCTATTACTATTACATATTCTCTCTTGACTAATGTGTTTTCGCTTTCACCTAACTTACTCACTGTTCATTGTGTTTTGGCTTTTTCAATGAATTTGTCAATCATTTCATGAGGATGGGCTGTTACTGGTGTTGTGGTAAACAAATAGCCTATTTGACAGCTTCATGCTCTATGACGAAATTGTTTAATTATAAACCGATCCATAAGCATTATTTTGTTGTACATTATTCAACACGCCATTTTAGTTTAGGCTATAGAGATATTAAAAACTAGAAACTACTATTTAGTTCCCTTAACCGCTTTTGAATTGGAACCGGTATCGTTCAATTCTATGGCAGCTGTTTTGCGTTCAGTCCAAGATGGCGGAACTGCTGCTCTGCGCATGGGCGCGTTTGTTGCAATGGAACGTTCTATTGAGTTTCACCTCTTGGTACTTCTATACTCTTTGGCTTAACTACGCCTGGTTTTAGCGATGCACGTTCCTGTGAATGGCCACAGAACTAAAGCGGTTGCCTAGCAACGTGCGTTGCTAGGGTTACATTGTAAACTATCTTCCGGTGTTTCATCACCGCAGACTCAGTGGGGAGGTGAGCAGATCGCGGAAGGCGACGACTCAGTGCCAGTCAGTGTTGCCCGATTGGAAATGTCCAAGTATCGTACTAGAAGTTCTAACTTATCGTATTTGGAAGAAAATTATCGTACACGAGTTAAACGTACATAATTCAGCTATTCATCTAGACCAACATGTATGGTGGATTTTTGTTGACCGGGGGGGGGGGGGGGGGGGGGGGGCTGTTGTATGGTGGATTGTTCGGTTTTGTTGACAGGGGGGTGGGTTACATGCGCTTCAAGAATCAAGAGGCACACACGCACATTTGCACACACACGCAAGGTCTCTCGCTCTCTCCCTCTCTGCCAAGCGCGCGCTACACGGTTTGGAGCTCGCAAGCTCAAGATTCCGGGAGATTTTAACTAATTTGCGGGCATCAGGGAGCCGCTATAAATATGCGAGAGACTTACGTGCTTGTGTGCAGGCAGGCGAGCCTATGAAATGATTCGGGGTCAGAGAGAGAAGCCGTAGGATGTGTGTTTGGACGAACGACTGAAAACTCTGAAATTATCGTACATTATGGGATTTTTTTTCATTATTGATCGTACATCGTACAGAGGTAAAAATTACTGTATAAATACGATAATTATCGTACATCTGGCATAACTGGTGCCAGTGAGACTCTGCGGATGTCCCGACATGCGGTGGATTTGTGGACATTAATCATGTCTCCAACAGTGTTCTGAAACGCACCATTTGCATAAAAACGTAGCGCTATTAACAGCTGTAATGCCGTTGTCAATGCTGTGTTGTGGTTCGACACAAACTGTAAGTCGGGTGACAACTCTTCAACTAGTTCAACAAGTTCATATATTTCTCTCCGACAGAATCGAAACCTCTCAATCAGCTCCTCATCATTGTAAATGTCCAATGGATTGCCTCTGTCCCTAATAACTCTCTCCCGTCTAAAAGCCCGCTCATTGTAAAGTCTGTGTATAAGTCTTTACTGCTGAGTTATCAAGTGGTTACTATAGAAACTTGCCTAGATTTTGACTTTACGCCTGCTACTGACTAGGCGTAAGATTTACGCCCAGTCTTAAAATGAAGAGGACTTAAACCTGGATGGTGCAACTGTCTTAACTATAAGGTCGGACTTAGAATGCTGAGTTAGTAAGTTATTATTTATAACACACCTTTGCCATGAAAAACAGCGTGTTGCCATGGACACAGTTCTATTCATTCTGGAGTAATACAATCGTATTTAAATCAATAAACTCCTTTATTTATCCGGAGATCAGCCGGTTACGCTAATACCTTATTCCAAACCGGCGTTTGCGTTATCTCTAAAATGTTGGCAGATACATTTAACAGCTACAAGGAATCTGTTGCAGAAGCTTCCATCTGCATCAGGTGTTTTTAGTGATTCACAGAGGGTGCATAAGTTTTATGAAGAAAATGGAGTCCAGACAAATAATTTTTATTTCAAATTAGTAACAGAGGAGCTGGTATTAGAAAAACTCAAAGGCTTAAAACCTTCCAAGTCTACTGGCTTTGATAACACCCCTGCCAGATTTCTTAAGGATGCTGCTGAAATAATCACTCCTGTCATAACTTATCTTATTAATTTATCTATTGAAAATAACAATTTTCCCAGTAAATTTAAGGTGGCAAGAGTGATACCTTTATTTAAAAAGGGGTCCAAATCTGATCCTGGATACTTCCTTCCTGTATCTATCTTGTATTCAATATAAAAAATTGTGGAAAGGATCATTTATGAGCAAATAGACAGTTATTTAGTGCAACATGATGTAGGGACCCCTTAAAATATGCCTTATTTTGAAAATTGCAGAGTATTAAAACATATAGGCTACATTTGATTATTTGTTTTTGCTTATTTGACTATGTGATGTAACTAAATGTACCAACATTCTTTGTTTCTTTATTTATACTGTTTTCCTTTATTCAAATAAGGTGTTCTGTTGAACTGAAGTGTACTAATGTTGACCAATCCACATTGAGATTGTATAAAGTTTACGGACGCAAGTTGCGTTGAGTTACGTTATAGAGACGACATGGAAAGAGATCGCACATGGCGAAAAGAGTGCAGCACATGTCCTCGTGAAAGTGAGCGTCATTCTTGGAGACTTCGCTATTTGTAGTACAGGCCCAAAGTGACAAATAGAACTTTTATCCACTCAATTTTGTTTGTTTAAAAGTGTTATTTTTTTATTTTACTGTATTATAATTTCAACCCATTCTACCATTGGGTTGTGTCATCTGTTTAGTGCATTAAAGGAGCTGTATGTAAGATTGTGGCCAAAACTGGTACTGCAATCACTTTCAAATTACTGTAGAGCGGTGTATCCCCTTCCCCTCCTCACTGACTCGACGTTGCCAGATAGGATGCTACAAGAAGCTTCCAATGGCAAGTGACGAGTCCTGTAATTTTTTTTCTGTTAATTATGTTTATGCTTCAAATGAGAGATGTTTTGCAAAGTAATTATACATCGCAAAAATTTACTAATGGCGATTAGCCAAATATAATCGTAAAGATGTACGCACGTATGTGACAGTACATTGTTAACAGTAGCTGTTATTGTGTGTTCACACCGAACGCGAATTGAGCGTCAAATACGCGTCTATCGCGTCTAGTTAGACGCTTGAACATTCGCTCGATTTCAAATTTTTCAACTTGCGCGGAAGCCGTTCACGGCAAACACGTTGCCGAATTCGCGTCATTCGCGCCACCCGGCGCGAATGATGCGTCTATTCGTGTCTTTGCATTGACTTTGTATGTAATCTACTAAGCAAATAATTAAATTTGTGTTCGATGTGAACACACCATTAGTGACGCAGGTATCTGTCACACTAAATTGTGACGCAGGTATCTGTCATTAGTACAAGCACAAGCCTCTGTCACTGTGTATAATCGATATCAAAGATATAGCTATTCATACAGGTCAACTTGCAGCATGTGTAGTCCACAATATACGCTATATAGGCTACTGTCTCAATTACATTTCACTTTGCCATAATGGGCGTGCTAGTGTTGTTTTCCTCAGCGTGTCAGCATAATGACAGAGAAGCGGGCTCTGATAATGCATTGCTAATGTTAGCAATGATGACTCGCCATTTTTATTACCCAAACAATTCCTTAGGTTACCTTTTCAAGTCGATGACCCACCTCCTCCGAGCTAACGTAATGTTACTTTGCACGAACATGCACAACTTCGACTGTCATGAATATTTAAAATGTCCATTTACCATCCATCAAGTACAAGTTAGCCAAACATAGATGAATCTTACCTGTCCAGGAGAAAATTAGCAACGTTGGCGTCTGTCTTCAAATTCTTCTCCGTTTTCAGCCGTCTCCATCTTTCAAAGGCCTCTCCTATACAGATCCTAGTTCTATTTCGGACTTTGTCACGAAGTATTTCGGATTCATAACAAGTTTTTTTTTTGTTTCGCAACGTTAGACATTTGTTTTATCCGATTCCGACACGTTTGTTGCTGCAGCTAGGGTAACTAGAGCAGAGCTGGCAATCCGGATGCCGCAACACTACTGACTTCATGATTGGTAGATAGGTGGAGGGTGGTGCATCAGACCAAAACACAACATGACAACATCAACATCAGTTGAGGGCTGCAACTTCACTTTTTAAATGAAAATATCCTGGCCGGACTACTGTTGTCAGTGATTTGAAATGTATTTGAAATGAAAATGATTTCTTAATGTCTGGTGACATATCAGGGCCATTTTATGATTAATTGAAATACATTTCTTACAAACAGCTCCTTTAACTGTGAGATATTGTAAGGAGAAATTCGCATCAAGGATGACAGCTGCATCATCGGTGTCACAAGAAGCACTTCCAAACGACTCATAACAGTGTTTCAGGGACGAGATTCATCGCAAGCTGCATTGTCGTTTCGTTTGGACTGGACTTTCACCCCGCTGCGAGGCTGCATGACTGTTCTGTTCGTGGCTCGGGCCGTAAGTGATCACTTTTCATTGCTTCGTCATTTCCTTGGATGGAATGTAAGTTTATTCGTCTCGACAAATACTCTTGATGTACTGAGTTAACTTGAATCCATTCCCTTGAAAGTGCACCAACGATTGGGCCCCCACGGCTAGCCAAAAGAGTGAGTGGGTTTTTTATGAGACTGTGATCAAACTCATCTATTGTGTTGTTACTGGGTTTATTCTGTGAATTGTGTAAATTGATCCAAAGGAGTAATTGTGAGTTGTCAATAATCATCCAGTGTATTTTTTCCCCCCTTGAAATAAGAAGGGAGAGTGTATATAATTTTGTTTTGAGGGTGATAATTTAGAATACTCAGAGATTATTGAGGCTATTCCATACTTAATTGTTTAAAGAGTGAACAAACTGTTATACAACTGAACAAAACGATATCTTTCCATTTTCCACGCTTTGATACAACAGCTTTTATTTTATTTTATTTTATTCTAATCTTTTCATATTTGTGTCTAATAAATCTTTGTTATTCTTTTTTCCATAATTTTAGAATTGCTGTCTTGATTTATTATTTAAATGAATTGGAAAAAAACAAGAATCTAAAATTCTGGGGAAGTAAATTATAAGTAGATTATTTTGCTTTAGTATTCCCTGGTGGAGGCACTGTGCGCTTATTAATAATTTGATAAAAGAAGAAACTAACCTCCGGCCAATTCAACATTCAACTGCCGGGAATCCAGGGTTTTCTTGTTTGTAAAACATTTAAATTAACCACTAGGGTTGAGAAAAGGGTTACAATAACCTTTTATTTGACTTTCAATCAGGTTTTTTAGAAAACCCCATTCCACTGACACCTGTCTGCTTTATCTCACAGACTTTATTAGGAAAGAGGTAGAAAAGGGGAATGTTTGTGGCATGGTGTTAATAGATCTTCAAAAGGCCTTTGATACAGTTCAGTATGATGTCCTTTTGAACAAACTAAAAGCCCTAGGATTTTCTCCTGCATCTCTTCAGTGGGTGAGGTCATATCTGGTGGGCAGAGAACAGATGGTAGATGTGGAAGGGACCTTGTCCTCACCACTTAAATTAACCTGTGGAGTTCCCCAGGGGAGTATCTCGGGTCCTCTTTTTTTCATTACATGTCAATGATATGTGGTCAGCTATAGACTGTAATTTGTTTTTATTTGCAGATGACTCAGCTATTCTAGTCTCTCAGAAGGTGGAAAGGCTGCTTAGTTCAGAACTCCTTAATCTCAGTGTTTGGCTAACAGACAACAAGTTGTCTCTCCACCTTGGCAAAACATTGTCAATTTTGTTTGGGTCTAGAGATAAACTGAAAAAGGCTTTGGGGTTTAGGGTAGTCGTAGGTAATGTTGAAATTACAGCCAAGGAAGCAGTTACTTACTTGGGCTGTATACTAGATAACAAACTTTCAGGGGAGCTTATGGCTCGAAAGATTATCTCAAAAGTTTCTCAAAGTTCCTGGCAAGAATATCTAGCCTCTTAGATATTAAAACCTTAAAAATACTGGCCGATGCACTCGTTCAATGTCATCTTGACTATGTCTGTATAGCTTGGTACACAGGCATTACTAAAGGGCCTTAAAGACAAGTTACAGATCTGTCAAAATAAACTAATCAGAGTGATCCTTAAATTACATCCTAGAACTGATCTTCTTCCAGACTATTTTTCCAGTCTTGGGTGGCTCAGAGTGGAGGGGAGGGTTTCTCAACTTAAACTGTGTTTAGTTT
Source organism: Siphateles boraxobius (assembly GCF_051911475.1). Lineage (NCBI taxonomy): Eukaryota > Metazoa > Chordata > Actinopteri > Cypriniformes > Leuciscidae > Siphateles > Siphateles boraxobius. Next base: position 3,298,182 of record NW_027508953.1, read on the forward strand.
ATAAGATAAGAAATCATCTAAAAATAAAATAAATATAAAATATATAAATAAATATAAAAATAAAAGTTCCACAGATTATAGCCCCCCAGTTTTAAGAGCTGTGTGGGAAAGTATACTTTCCTATACTCTGCAGCTGTCTTGTGGAATGGTACCTTTAATCCTTAAACTGTTCTTGTTATCATTTTAAATCTTCAATATTTATTATTAAATATTATTATTATTATGAACACTCACTACGTCATCACGTTGAAAGGTCAGGCTCGATGGCGTCGGCGGAAGTACGGCCCTACTGTTTACAAAGCGACCAATACAATTTGAACTATCCTCCTTCGCACGGTCGAGTGGGGCGGTACTTCCGCCAACGCCAGCGTCATCGATCAAATGAACAACAACTTTCATCACAAACTTAAAAAGAAACTATAGTCTGTGACATTAAATGTCTTTTTTTTAACCTATCCACCTTATTCCTGACGAGTTTACTGCGTTTTGAATTATGGGTGGCACTTCCGGTTTGGGGAACTTCCATTCAAAGAGACTGAAACGAATCATTTCAAATCATAAGTTTGCCCTACAAATAAAGCTTATCTGTCAGTTTGACTCAATGAGCAATCAGTTCCCTTTCGAGAGGTCTCTCCTATTGCGTAAGTAGCTTAAGCTATGGGAAAAACTCCTTTTCTCGAGAATATTGAAGTCTTTATGTAAAACGCATTGCAGCTGCACAGCTGACAGCAATGAACGAAGGAAGCTCGGTCATTGGCTGTGCTGCGGCAACTTGCTCGAACCAATGACGGGGCGACTCTGAATGCGCGACCAATGAGCGCGCTTCGCTTCGCGCGCGTCAGAGCCCGCCAAGATGGGCGTGGCGAAGAGCTATTTATTGGGCGCCCTGTCATGAGAGTTCTTTAGATTTAATCTCCTTCAGCGAACACCTTCTTCGCTGGATCCTCCGGATTATTGAAGCCTTCGCCGCCGTGGAAAAGCATACCAGCGGGATTGCTACGAGGACGTCGGCACCTTCAGCCGCCTTCGAACGCCATCCTACTGAGCCATCCGGCGTGCCACACACGCAAGTATTTTTACATCTGTTCGCCCCGCCACACTTGTAAAAGAGCAATTTTCTGAGGCGTTGTTTCAAATGCCTTCCTGCGCGTCGTGCAGAGACCTTCTCCCGGACGGGGATCGTCACATCATCTGCGCTCGCTGCCTGGGCCGGGACCACGCAGAAGCTGCTTTGACCAAGGGCGGATGCCCGGAATGTGATGACCTGGGTCTCTCCGCACTGCGGGCTCGCCTCGCCGCTTTCGCCGTGAGCGAGCCCATCGCCTCGCCGCTTTCGACGCCGCTCGCGCTCCCACAACCGCAAGCCGCCTCCTGAGCGGCGGGGTCCTCGGCCGAAGATTGTGCTGAACCCTGAGCCTCGAAAGCCGTCCTAGCCACAGGAATGAGAAGAGAGAGTGCGTGTCTCGCAAAAGCCGGACCACTCTCTCTGCAAAAGCTCAAACATTACCCAGTCCCCTTACAGGCGGCTGGAAATGTCCATACAGCAGTCAATGGGCCAGTCACAGAGCTCGCTCACCTGCAAACAAACGCCGTTTTTACGGCGACGTACAGAAAACACAAAAAGAGTCTTTTTCTGCCTGTGTCACTAAGGGTTCACATGTCCACAAAGTGTGCATTCTCAGATACTGTCAAAACAGTGCCAAATTCATTCGCAGCTCAGGCTGCGCGCCCCATGAATGTAGATCACGTGCCTACGGTCATGTACGCACCACTACACACAAGCACTGTTCACACAGTTATGAATTCATCCCCAGTAAAAGCGGGAAACATTATAAAAGTGACGTGTGTGCCTACCACTGTTTATGCACCCCCACTTATAAACACTGTCCTTACAGTGTCAAACACAACCCCAGCTCAGGCTGCGAGTTTTACAGACATAGTGCGCGCTGTTGTAAGCACACACGCGCCCATTCACTCAGCTGCTCAGCGCGCGCCCGCGCCTCTGAGAGCTACGAGCTCAGGCGATTCGCTGGCCGGGTCCCTACGTCACAGCGGCCCGCCCCTAGCCTGTATTCAGCCCATATCTGTACACGCAGCGGCATGGGAAAACATTCCAGATATGCCGAAATGGGTATTGAATATAGTAAAGCACGGATACTCGCTCCAGTTCGCTCGCAGACCACCACGTTTTACGACTGTGGTCGAGACGAAAGTGAGAAAGGAGTGTTCACAGGTTCTACGCACCGAGGTGCACAAACTAATAGAAAAGGGCTCTGTGGAAACTGTTCCCCCTTCTATGAGTGAGGCAGGTTTTTACAGCCGCTATTTTCTCGTCCCGAAAAAGGATGGTGGTCTCCGCCCCATCCTAGATCTCAGACACCTGAACAAAGCACTAATGATTCGCTCGTTCAGAATGTTAACAACCAAGCACGCCCAGGAGATTGGTTTCTCTCAGTGGATCTGAAAGATGCTTACTTTCACATTCCAATAGCGCCTCATCACAGGCCGTTTCTGAGATTCGCTTTCGAGGGACAGTCTTACCAGTACACAGTACTTCCGTTCGGCCTGTCCCTGGCTCCCCGTACATTCACGAAATGTATGGACGCAGCAGTTTCCCCCTTGAGACGAAGGGGAGTGTGAATACTGAATTATCTCGACGATTGGCTGGTCCTAGCACAATCAGAGAGTCAGTTAATAACACACAGATCTTGGATTATCAGCCATTTAGAATGCCTGGGTCTAAGAATCAATTTTGCAAAAAGCATACTATCTCCCAGCCAGAGGATTTCTTTCCTGGGAATAGTTCTAGACTCGATGCAAATGACAGCGCGTCTCTCATCAGAGCGCGCGCTCACCATCCGGCGCCTTGCAACATCATTCAGGGCGGGCAACCCGTCAAGCGGTTTCAGAGGATGCTCGGTCTCATGGCCTCAGCATCGGCCGTACTCCAGCTAGGATTGTTGCATATGCGCCCTCTCCAACGCTGGCTCAAGAGCCGCGTCCCTACTCACGCGTGGCGTTCGGGCCACTTTTTAATCAGAGCGAACCACGGCTGTATAAAAGCCCTGACGCACTGGAAAGCCGCCGACTGGTACCAGTCAGGCGTGAGTCTGGGTGTGAACACAAGGAGAAAGATGATAACGACAGATGCCTCCAAAATAGGTTGGGGGGCCCTTTACGAGGGCAGGCCTGTCTCCGGCTTTTGGTCAAACCCGGAGAAGCGCCTACACATAAACTGTCTGGAGATGAAAGCGGTCGCTTTGGCTCTCAGAGCCCTGCTTCCACATCTAAAAAACGAACACGTCCTGGTCCGAACGGACAACATGACGGTAGTGTCGTACATAAATCGCCAGGGTGGACTCAGGTCGAGCTCCATGCATTCAATGGCCAGGAGACTCATTTTATGGTCCCAGCACAACTTGCGCTCGCTGAGAGTAGCGCATGTGCCAGGCGCCCTGAACCAGGGGGCAGACATGCTATCCAGAGACAAGATTCTCCCAGGAGAATGGGCTCTCAACACGCTGACGATTCAATGGTTATGGAAAACCTTTGGCAAAGCGGAGATCGACCTCTTCGCCTCCAAGGAGAACGCGCACTGCTCTCTTTTCTTCACGAAGAGCACGGACGTGCTCGCCCAGAGCTGGCCGAGCCGCCCCTTATATGCCTTTCCCCCGATCGCGATGCTGCCACAGGTCATCAGTCGGGTCAGAGAGGAGAAAAACGCAGTGCTTCTGATAGCCCCACTCTGGAAGAACCAAACATGGTTTCCAGATCTGTTGCAAATGCAATCTGCACCACGGCCGATTCCACTGAGGCCAGACCTCCTCAGTCAGGCCAGCGGGATGATATTTCATCCCCGCCCCGATCTGTGGGCCCTTCATGCATGGCCCCTCAACGGGTTCCCAGGAACCTCACGAGCGGAGCGCTAAAAACCATCGCTGAGGCGCGGGCGCCCTCCACGAGACGCTTATATGCCCAGAAATGGAAAGTGTTCAGTGACTGGTGTAATGCCAAGGGCCTGAACCCTGAGACATGAGAGATTACGAACGTACTCGCTTTTCTACAAGGGCTTCTGGAAGCGGGCCGCACCCCCTCCACGTTCAAAGTATATGTGGCGGTCATCACAGCGTCACACAACCCTGTAATGGAACGTCCATTGGGAAGAAACAACCTAATTATTAGTTTCCTAAGGGGCGCTAGGAGGATGAACCCTTCACGCCCCCCCTCAGTGCCGATCTGGGACCTAGCTAGACGCTCTTAAAGGGCCCCCGTTCGAACCAATCCGAACCGTGCACCTTAAACAGCTCTCGCTCAAAACTGCGCTCTTGCTGGCACTCGCCTCGGTCAAGAGAGTGGGCGACCTGCACGCGCTTTCGACAAGCGCTGCCTGCCTAGAATTCGGACCTAACGACTGCAGGGTCGTCCTTAGACCGAAACATGGGTATATTCCTAAAGTGCTCACCACTCCCTTCAGAGCACAGGTTATCTCCCTAACTGCGCTATCGTCTCCAGCAGACGAACACGACGCTAATCTACTCTGCCCCGTTAGGGCTCTCAGAGTGTATTTGGAGCGTTCTGCCCTATTCAGACAGACAGAACAACTGTTTGTATGCTTTGGCGGCCGTACGAAAGGTTCCGCCGTTTCAAAGCAGAGAATCTCTCACTGGATAGTTGAGGCTATAGCGCTGGCTTATGAAGCTAAGGGACTTCAATGCCCCTGGGGAGTCAAAGCACACTCCACCAGGAGTGTGGCTTCTTCCTGGGCATGGTCGAGCGGGATACCGATCGAGGATATTTGTGCGGCGGCAGGCTGGGCCTCACCGTCCACATTTATCAGGTTCTACAACCTACAGGTCCCGACATTGCATTCCAATGTACTATCAGCATGATACTAGTTGAACTACGAGTTCGTATCTAGATTATGTATGTGCTTGTGTCACACTGAGCGGCTTCCAGCCGCTCTGTATTTTTCCCACATATAAAGCTCGCCTCTGCCGGCTAGTTGGATGATAACTTTGCTTTTCAGCTCAGGCACCTGCCTCTGGCTATCATAAGGCGAAGTTCAGCACGCACGGCGTTTTGCATGGTGTTCCCATAGCGTAAGCTACTTACGCAATAGGAGAGACCTCTCGAAAGGGAACGACTCGGTTACTAAACGTAACCTCGGTTCCCTGAGAGGAGGGAACGAGTATTGCGTAAGCTGCCGTGCTTGTGCTTGGTTAGTTCGCTTCAGTCGTTTTAACCTAAAGGACTCTCATGACAGGGCGCCCAATAAATAGCTCTTGGCCACGCCCATCTTGGCGGGCTCTGACGCGCGCGAAGCGCGCTCATTGGTCGCGCATTCAGAGTCGCCCCGTCATTGGTTCGAGCAAGTTGCCGCAGCACAGCCAATGACCGAGCTTCCTTCGTTCATTGCTGTCAGCTGTGCAGCTGCAATGCGTTTTACATAAAGACTTCAATATTCTCGAGAAAAGGAGTTTTTCCCATAGCGTAAGCTACTTACGCAATACTCGTTCCCTCCTCTCAGGGAACCGAGGTTACGTTTAGTAACCGAGTCGTTTTCTTTCATGTTTTATTTAAGAATAACATGAGAATAACGTAACACTTAGTATTTTAACGTGACATGTTATAACAAGAATATCTATGGCAAGTGCTCTTTTCAGTCACTGCATTCTTTTCCTCATGATTGTTTTAATTTTTCCTTTTGAATTCCGCTGTAATAGTTTGAAAAAGGTCAACATATACTGCACATTTGTGGTCTGTTCTCCCGATTTAATTTACGATATATGCCATTAATAACTCACTGAAATGCACGAAGAATCCTTTTTTTTCCTCCCCAAATCCTCACATCTTTTTCCAGGTTTGGTTTCACGGGTAGATACAATTTATTATCTGTCAAAATGATTGAAATCACTTTGAAATAGTATCAAGCAATGCTGAAGTCATTTTTTTATTATTATTATTAAGGAACGTATGTTACATTATACAGATTACCACAGTGATATTTAACCGTCCGATTTTGCTGTGGAAAGATGCTTTTACACTTTTAAATGCCCTTTTAATATTCAGTGGTTGAAGGGTGAGTAGAATAATGTATTGTCATTGTATACACAGTTTAAAAAATATATATTATTGCGTAAATACAGGTAATACGGGTAAATACGGGTAAATACAATTTAATATCTGTCAAAATGATTGAAATCACTTTGAAATAGTATCAAGCAATGCTGAAGTCATTTTTTTATTATTATTAAGGAACGCATGTTACATTATATAGATTACCACAGTGATATTTAACCGTCCGATTTTGCTGTGGAAAGATGCTTTTACACTTTTAAATGCCCTTAATGGTTGAAGGGTGAGTAGAATAATATAATGTCATTGTACACAGTTTAAAATATATATATTATTGCGTCCATAGAGCTAGTCTTTCACTGATTGTTTACAGCTAACGGAAGTTACACCCATAATTCGCGCAAAGCGTCATGGGGCGTAAGAATAATGTGGATAGACTCCTTTTCAGTTGGTAAACATGATGATGTTTTTATGTGGGCGGAGCTTAGGTGGAGACCGAAAGATCCCTCTGGCCACTTCACTAACGTTAGTTTGCAAGTTTTGTTAGCTTGTTTTTTAACAATCCTATTTTATCTTAATGTGCAAGGTCACTCACTGTCCAGGACCACGACTGTTATTTGCAAGAGTTAATTTTAACGGACAGAACCAGATCGGCCGCCCCATACACGCTCAATGGATGGACGATCTGACAGGATTAACATTAACGCTAGGCTACCTCCGGTTGAGTGGCCTGACTTCTACACCTATCCGATAGAGAAACAGAGCGTAAAGAGAAACCGAGGGCATATAAATCTTTAGATGCCTATAACTATGTGCTGAATGGTCATGTACAAGGCTTGTGTGGTACGATCTGCAGTTCTGCCTAGCCAGCGCCAAGAAGACGACAATGTAAAGAGACATTACGGTGCAATTTTAATGATGTGAATATTTTCTAGAAGTAAAAATTCCAGATACAGAATATTCATTTTTCATTGATTCTAGCATCCAACAACACAACCAGATGACATTTAATAATAATAATACTAATTTAAGCTCCTTATTATGTAGCCGAATCTGTGCTGGTTTGTATTGGCCGCCTCCAGTTTCCCCTTTGTTTTGCCTCCAGCTAGCACCGTGACGTAATTGTGACGTCGGCGCAAAAGGGGTCTATACAAACTTTTTTTTAATCAGTTTTTATTTACATCTTACAATTTGTTCTGTTCACAGAGTAAACGCAACAACGTATGTGACTTGCAACACACACACAGCAACAGCTATGCTCACTCAAGGTGATTTTATTAATTAAACAACCAATCACAAATGTACACACCCCCATTATTCGTCACGTGACATTTCATTCATTTCATACATAAATATCAATCAATAATAAAAAAAAACATTAAGCACATTGAGTGCACACGGTTAACACCCCCACTTGCTCTCACATTGTTAACATAGAACGCATCATTTTCCAAAAATATATGCATCAAACTTCATCATCTTACACTTGGTTGCAGGCTTTGTCAACACATCTGCTACCATCTCATTAGTGGGACAATACACTAATGTAATGTCACCATTATTTACAGAAACCTAATAAAATGGTACTTGATATCTACATGTTTGCATCTTTGCCTGCTCCCAGGATTTTTTGCTAAGGCGAATGTACCTTGGTTATCTTCATATACTTTAGGTTGCGAGTATTGACATGTATCAAGATCTTTCAACTGTTGTTTAAGATAGAGACACTCCTGTATGGTTCTGGCTAGGGCTATATACTCTGCCTCACAGGTGGACAGTGCGACAGTTGGCTGTTTCTTTGTTTTCCATGAAATCAAAGCACCACATTCAGTTAAACTTACACAATAGCCAGTTGTACTACGTCTGTCATTACTAGCTGCCCAGTCTGCATCACTGTATGCTCTTATTATCTCATTACATTTTCTGTAACACAGTTCTTTGTCAATTGTACCTTTAAGATACCATAGTACCTGTTTAACTGTGGACCATTGCTCAACAGTTGGTTCTGTGAAATATTGTGACAGTTTGCATACAACAAAACTTATATCAGCTCTAGTACAGATGGTCAAATAGATGAGGCTTCCCACTGCCTCTCCATATTTTTTCACATCAATCATCTTTTCGGCATCATTATTATACTCAAGTTTTTGTTCACAAGGAGTCGATCTAGGTTTGCAATACTGCATGTTAAACCTTTGCAATATGTTTGTCACATATTTTGCTTGTGACATTCTCACACAGTTGTCACTGTGGTTAAAATCAACACCTAAAAAATGCCTTAATTTGCCCAAGTCTTTCATTTGGAATCTTTCAGTAAGCATGTCCTTTACACATCTAAGAACATTTTCATCACTTGCCACAATCAACAAATCATCAACCCATATTACAATGATCACTTTTTCATTAGCTGTTTCCCATGTATACACACAATAGTCAGCTTGATTCTGCACAAGTGGTGTCTGGTCAAGTACTCATGTAGTACCTTGTTCCAGTTTCTGCCCGATTGTTTTAACTCATACAATGACCTTTCCAATTTACAAACCAATTTTTAATTTGTGCCAGATTTTACTTCATAACCCTCTGGTTGTTCTATGTAAATTTCGTGATCTATTGGAGCGTTCAGGTAGGCAGTTTTTACATCCATGTGGTGCAAAATCAAGTTTTCTTGTACTGCTTTTTGTATTATCACTCGGATACTTGTCAAGTTAGCTGTAGGGGAAAAAGTCTCTTTCATAATCAACACCTCTCTTCTGACTGTATCCTTTGGCTACATAACGTGCTTTGCACTTTTCAGATCCATCTATGTTATTCTTAATCGCATAAACCCATCTGCCCCCCACTGCTTTCTTACCCTCAGGTAAACTACTTAAGGTAAATGTGTGATTTTCTCTAAGTGATTGCATCTCCTCATCCATTGCAGTGACCCACTCATTTGATCTGTCCGAGGTTACAACTTCTGTAAAAGTTACAGGTATATTACATTACATTGTCACTCTATAACAGTAATCTATGTTGATCAGTAATCAACAGTAATCACCTGATCAGTTTCCTCATTAGATGTTTGTTGAGGAACATAGTCATGTAAATAACTTGGCTTCATTCTCACTCTAGAAGGGTATCTTGGAGGCTCAGGCATAGCCACATGGATACAGTGTATAAGAAGGGTCAAAGCCGACTTTATTTTCTAAGAAGGCTTAGGTCATTTAACATCTGCCGTCCTCTACTGTGTAACGTCTATCAGACAGTGGTGGCAAGTGCTCTGTTCTTTGCTGTGGTGTGCTGGGGAGAGGGTGCTCGCATGGGAGATCTAAATCGAGTCAACAAATTGTTAAAGAAAGCAGGCTCGGTTGTGGGGACTGAATTTGATATGATCCAGCACGTGGCTGAGAAAAGAATACTCTCTAAGCTAAAATCAATCATGGACAAGCCCTTACATCCAATCCATCCTCTTGGGGTGATCAACAAGAGCACCTTCAGCCATAGATTGATCGCACCAAAGTGCAAGTCTGAACGTACCAGGAAGTCCTTTGTACCAGCGGCCATCAGAATGTTTAATGAGTTATGAATATTCACATGTTACTGAATATACTATATTAATTATGTTATTGAATATCCTGTTTTGAATATGCATCTGTTACTGAATATTCTATATAGGTATTATTGTTATGTATTATGTATTGTTATTGAGTGTTAAAGCTGCCGTGACAATATAATTTCCTGCAAAGGATCAATAAAGTATCAACAACAACAACAACAACAACAACTGATTGGGTCTGAGGACTACTACTCTGCTCCTCCTCTTTGACTGAAACCTGGTCTTTTGCTAGACTTGAATTTACATCCTGCCTAGTTCTATTGACTTTCTGTTTCAGAACAGCATCTTCGTCATCATCATCATCAATGGTAGTCTGAGTCTGTTGCTCAACACAGGTCTTAGAAATAAACTTAACTAACCTGTGTTTTTGTACTTTCCTGCTGTCAGGGAAATAGACAATGTATGCTGGACTGCTTTTATCATAACCAATAAAAACACCCTTTTCACTTCTTGGATCCAGCTTTCTTTTATCTTGTTTATAAACAAAACACTCTGAACCAAACTTTTGCATCCTAGCAAGATTGGGCCGTCTCCCTGTTAGCATCTGAACTGGTGTAAGTTTGGTGCGTTTGTTAAAGCACCTGTTCCTGATTATGCCTGCGGTCTGCACTGCATAAGGCCATACATTTTTAGGTAACTCACTCTCTATTAGCGTGCATCGTGCCATGTCAAAAAGTGTACGCCAATTTCGTTCTGTTGTACCATTTTGGTGGGGAGAATATGGTGCAGAAGTCTTGTGTCTAATACCATTCTTAACCAACAGAGTTTCGTATTGCTTAGCAGTAAACTCGGTGCCATTATCAGATCGAAGACACTGAATTTTATCATATGGGGCCAAATCAGCAAGAAACCTCTCCGTTGCTTGTAGTGTGTCACTTTTACTTTTAAGACTATATACAAACATGGCATCAGTAAATGGCAAAACATATTTGTATCCCTCTCTGGACTCTGGGTTAATTGGACCGACCAAATCTGTGGCTCTAGCTCTAGAGGCTTTTTAGCTCTTACATCAGGCTTTCTGTTTCTGGTTTGTGTAAACTTGCCTCAGGTGCACACTTCACAAGTTATAGGTTTTGTAACGAATTACCTGGGTCAGGTTTTGGGGATGTGTATTCAAAAATTAGTAATTTTTCAATTAATAATTATTCATACGGGTGGACCCAGATAATCATACATGTTAAATCTCCCAAAAAGGGATAATATTTCCCTGCATCTGCATTCATATATGTACCTAAGCAATTAACCACAAAGGATTATAATTAATTGCATATGTAGAATATATTTTACAGACAGGTTAAAATCAGCTCAATTGTATATTAATACTTAATCACAACGGATTATAATTAAATATTTAATATATAAATTATGTCTATCATAGATCTATCGTCAGGATAATCTTTAAGGGGATTAATTTATAATCGAATCATCTGTTTGTCCAGCAAACCTGATCATTCGATCTAATCAAACCTCACCAAAATTATCCTACTTATAGACTTTCAAGAGAAATTATCCCTGTGGCCACAAGGGACAACCTTCCTGGTGTCACGGTGTGTGTATGGCAGGAACCACAAGTAGACGAGGATTTCCAGAAACAATTTATTTTACTTCTAAACAAAACAATAAACAGATGCAGGCAGGGAATACACTCAAGTAACATAGACAATGACCGACCAAGACTAACTGAACAGAAGGATACTAAATACAGATACAAATCAAACATAAAAAGGTGAAGACAGGTGACACGGATGAATATAACGATGAACAGGCTGGTAATTGAGGGAGTGAGTACAGGTGTGGAAACAAGAGGGATTCTGGGTAGTGTAGTGAAGACCAAGACAGACAGGTGCAGACGAAGACTGTGACATTACCCCCCCTCCCCCCCCTCCCAGTAGGCGTGACCTCACGCCGTAGAATAGGGGTGGGAGGGTGGGCATCCTGGAGTCCGTGACTGGAAGGCGGACCGGGTGCATTAGGACGGACTCCAGGATGGTCCAGGTGGCCCTGGCGGAGCAGGACTTGCAGGTGGCCTGGGTGGAGCAGGACGTGTAGGCGGCCAGGGCAGAGCAGGACGAGCAGGCGGCCAAGGTGGAGCAGGACATGGGCGTGGCCAGGGCGGACCAGGACATGGGCATGGCCAGGGCGGAGCAGACGAACCCTCCAGGGCAGAGCTGTTGGACCCTCGGGCGTCCAGGGCGGAGCAGGCTGTGGGCATGACCACAGCGGAGCCGTCGGACCTTCGGGCGACCGTGGCGGTGGGGACCCTTCGGGCGGCCGTGGCGGTGAGACCCTTCGGGTGGCCGTGGCGGTGAGAGGACCCTTCGGGCCGTGAAGGGGTCTCTTGACTGGACGGAACCAGCCGTGAAGGGGTCTCTGGGCTGGACGGAACCAGCCGTGAAGGGGTCTCTGGGCTGGACGGAACCAGCGGTGAAGGGGTCTCTGGGCTGGACGGAACCAGCGGTGAAGGGGTCTCTGGGCTGGACGGAACCAGCGGTGAAGGGGTCTCTAGGCTGGACGGCGCCAGCGGCGAGGGCTCTGGGCTGCACGGCACCAGCGGCGAAGGCGGCTCTGTGCTGGACGGGACCAGCTGTGAAGGCTCTGTGTTGTGCTGTGAAGGCTCTTATGCTATATTTACAAACATAATAAACAAAAAAACATGATAAGGCATCGATGAACGAGAAATGCATAGAGACAGAGAGAGAGGAAATGTAGAGAGTTGAAGTTATGCAAGAGGGAGTTTAGAAAGACCCGAGGATCTTTCTAAATAGCAAATTCACATAGACAACGGAACTTTGAGAGACAACAAGACTTCAACAAATCTTAAAAGCGTGATCAAACAGGACTTATCTAAGACTGAAAAACACAAACTAAACTAGAAACAAACAAAAGAAAGGAGAAGAGCTCGCCTGGAGGCGAGGCGTTACATTATGAACGGGGACAAGAGGGTAAGAGAGAGAGGAGGCAGGGGTGTCAGTTCTCTTAAAGGAACTGAAGTCCACACCTCTGTGGGGAGCCCTGGCCAATGACATTCAACGAAACTTTGGCGGGCAGAATTTCTTTTGTCCTGTCACGTAGGTCATTTAGATGTTTTTTGACAGTGACAGAAATGCGTTAAATTTTACTCCAGAGATGATAAAACATAGTAAAATACATTTCAGCACAATATACGATATGGATTCAGCTGGGATAAACTGCGAGATTTACATAGGTACCAGACAACACATGAAAAAGCATAGGGCTTACAAAGATACGGCTTGATACATAATTACACACGTTATAGTTAATTTAAAACTACAACAGCAATATATGTATTCCCATCTGACTTGGGCATGCCGACACACATAAAAACCTATCAAATATATTTCCGTAAAGTCTTCATATGATGAAAGTTTCATGTGTGTGTGTGTGTGTGTGTGTGTCTTCACCCTGAGTTCTTCCTTGCCAAAAAGGGGGGGGGGGGGGGATAGTTGGGTGATAACACATCTCTGTGAAGCTCGGTGTCTTGTTGTCTGTTGGACCTCTGGGTGCCATAAAGTTGTCACCCAAATCGTCTATTGCAGACTGGCCGGAGCCTAATGCATAATTTGCCTTCATGAGTTCAGAGGTTAAAAGCTTTGTGATTTCAGAAGGAATGTGCATTTATATGTGTTCAGATGAACGACCCATGATTTAGCCAGATACCCTACAGTTTGTTTGATGAACCTTCAATTTTCATACCATCAACAACACTTTCTAATCTTTGCACATCATCAAAATTACAGTGTCCCAGTATCTCATGCCATGTTTTTAAATCATAACATCCATTCATTTGGTCATCACATCCATCCGATACTGTATGCAAATAATATAATCTATCATGTAAATGAATGGGAAATTTTGTACCGTCTTTGTGCACCAGAATAACTTCACCTTTCCTGAACGTCACGCTTGCTCCACTGGAAGCCGCTGCTTGCACCGAAAATATGTCCTGTGGGTATGAGGGAATGTACAGCGCCCTTCTCAGCATTGTTTTTAGGTGGCATCCTCGAATGTCCACCAAGCATACCTCAGTGTCACCTCTGCGCTCTGCTACTCCCTTACACCTTGTGCCGTCAGCTAGCTCCATGTAATGAGTCCCTGCCTGGAACTCATCATCGAACCTTTTGAACTTGGAGATGTCGGTGACGATATGCGAGGTTGCCCCGCAGTCGACCATCAGGCCCCTCACGTCGACACCCTGGTTGTTTGGCTGGAATCCTGCCTCTCCATCATTCACCGTGAAAACATACTCGTCGGTCGCTTCCTCTGTGGCCCTCCATGTTGCGTCTTGGCGCCGTCTCCTCCTGCAGGTTACGTCGCGATGAGTATTACTCTTGCAGTGGCTGCACCACAGTTTGCAATGTGTCCCTTCAGACCGCATCTGTAGCACACCACATCCGCTACAGCCCTTTCAATTGAGCCAGCACTGGTGGGTCTCGCAGGCCACTGTTTTGTCTGCACAGCCATTACATTATCCTCTACAGCTGGAGCACGCATCTTTTCGATGTCCTCGTAGCTCCGAAGCTTTGTTTTAAATCCAGCAAACGTTATCCTGTCATCCGATTGCGTTATATGGATGGCAAACTGTTTAAAAGTCTCAGGAAGCCCCTTTAGAACCATAGCTACAAGCAGTCCTTCACTCAAAGTCTCTCCCGCATTTCGTAAAGCCGTGATAGCAGTTTCAGCACGAATAACATATTCAGTCACACTCTCACTGCTTGATTTTTGAAGCGAGGTTAACTCAGTATACAGGCTTATTAATCATGGCTTTCTTTACCTGCGTAGTAGTCTCTCAAAATCTTTAGCGCTACGCGCCCATCGTCGGCTACTTCTCGCATTACAAGCAACAAACTTTTATCGTCCAAGAACTGGATTAATTCTGCATATGCCTTGGCATTTGAAGCCGCTTCTTCCGGTGTCTCCACACCCGCTGATTCCGTAGTAATTATCTCTTTCAGGCCTTGCAACCGGAGGTAGCCCAAAAACGTAACTTCCCAAATTTCATAATTCTTTTCATCCCCGTCGAACAGTAGCCGCGACCAGCGACCGCTATGTTCCGTTCTTCTGGCGTTAGGCCTACTCATGGCACTACTAGAACAAGCGCTTGACTTCCTGACGTTCTGGGCCCATTACCTGTTCACAGGGTAAACGCAACAACGTATCTGACTTGCAACACACACACAGCAACAGCTGTGCTCACTCAAGGTGATTTTATTCATTAAACAACCAATCACAAATGTACACACCCCCATTATTCGTCACGTGACATTTCATTCATTTCATACTCAAATATCAATCAATAATAAAAAAAAAACATAATGCACATTGAGAGCACACGGTTAACATGTTCCACCAACGATTTTCAATAAATAATATAAACTGGCCTATACACATGCTCTGTTAGAGGCCTGAGGAAACCCAAACAACTTTTAATATCTCTATGTAACAGGCAGCTATACCCATTTTAAAGAGACATTTCTTCTCCGATATTCTTCATAAAATATCTCAACTCTTTCCTCAGTTCAGAGATTCCAGCGCAAGGAATACCCAGTAGTTGGAGTTCTGATAGTTGAACACATGGTGGCAGTACAGACCAACAATTTTCTGTTATGTGTGTGTGTGTGTGTGTGTGTGTGTGTGTGTGTGTGTGTGTGTGTGTGTGTGTGTGTGTGTGTGTGTGTGTGTGTGTGTGTGTGTGTGTGTGTGTGTGTTTGTGTGTGTGTACAGGACACATTGTTGAAAAACATACACACAAAGACACACACACACACATGTTTTGTTACATTTTAAATTTTTTTACTGACTTTATCAATTGAATGTATCCTTGCTGAATAAAAGTATTAATTTCTTGCTGACTCAAAACGTTTTGAATAGTTGTGTACCTATAGTGCATATACTGTAATAAATGATCAAGACCAGGTTAAGTATACAATATGCAACAGGCCTTAAAGTTTTATACAGGTGTTCCTTCGTTGTTGGTTTAATTTTAACCGTTACTAATGTATATGCAAATTAAGGTTTGATTTGCAGATAGTAAAATGAGCTCCATTTTAAGTAATTATTTGCTCTTCGTTGTCAAGAAAGTGTTAAGGGTATGTATTTCCACATAGCTGGATGTTATGGTTAACAACTGTTTGCTTTTCAGCCACGTATTACTGTACAAGCAAGCCATTCACACACTCATTTAATTATTAACTTTTGGTGCATTGCAAACAGTGATGTCCTTTTTTTTCAATCTCTCACACAGGTCAATGTTTTCGGGTTTGGAGCTAAGTGACACTGGCATCACTATTTTGATGCCATCTTGACTCACTTCAGCAGAGGCAGTCATGGTGGAGACCCTGGAAATAAAACCATAAATGAGCTTCTGCTGATAAACAAGATTTCTATACATAAATGGTATGGTAATTATGATTTTTTTTCCCCACAGTATTACATCCTTGGTTAAGGCTTTTAATGAAACCTTTTTAAAAACTCTGCATTTTCAAAACAGAATTATTTACGAATATTTATTTATCATTTACGTCCCTGTATTTAACCAGGCAAATCAATTAAGAACATGTTTCTTATTTCCAATGGCCTGGCAAGAGTATATTGACCTTGTCAACAGAGAAAGAGGAACAATTAGAGATAAATAAATAAAAAAATATATATTAAATCAGAAGGTAAATAAATATATTAATATCGAGCAATGAATGTATTTACTAAACAGAATGGTTTAAATGTCTAATGGTACTAAATGTCCCTTTACGAATCTGTGAAATTATGCATTTCTGTAAAGTATTGTTGAATTTTCTTTTTTTTTTTTTTTTGCTGATTTTTGATGCTGATTTTTATTTCACATGAAACATCAATTGTAATCTTAGCTACAGGAGTTTCAAATACATTTTCACATATATATTCTAAATTATAAATATTATACAACTTATAAATTGTATTTCTGTTTTTGCATGAAAATATGTATAGGTTATTTATTCACACAGGAGTAATATTAGTGTATTTAAAAGTTTGGTTATTATGAATATATTTTCTTTTTTTGTCCCATAAAAGAAACAATTATGGGTGCCATTCAACTGTAGATGCTAAACCTGGACATAATGGCATCAGATTTATGCCCATGAATGTGTCATTGTTTTGTCTGTTCATGGTGAGTGGGTTGTATTGTGGGAAACACTTCATTTTACAGTACAGTACTTACAGTGTACTTACCTAGAAAGTACTGGGTAATAAAGGACCTAAATAGGTTTGGGGGTAGGTTCAGGGTTAGTACCTAGTTATTACCCAGTTATTGTAATTACTATAATAAGTAAGTACATAGTATGTACATGGGAAACAGGACTGTAAAATGAAGCGTTACCGTATTGTGTTTGCCTAAGTGTTGAATGGTCTTTCTAAGTATCAAATTACATTGTATGTGCATTACCATGACTGCCACGTGCATCATTGCCTAAAGTGTCTATGTACAGTATATCATATTTTTGTCAGGCTCCTTTTAAAGTATCTTTTTGTGCTGTCATACTGACCTTTAAAGGATCTGTGACATGTGTTTCTCTGTTGTTGTGACTACCATCTGCCTTTCTTACGTGTATTTTGAACCCTGTACATCATTACATGCATCAGGAGTGATTTAGGATGCCTCTAGAAATAATATAGTGAGTCCACAGCTTTGATTGCATTGTTTAAATGTAGCTGTTTTCTCGTTTTAATGACAAAAACAAAATGGTCAAGACAAACTTTATGATTCACTTTTTATAATATCATTGATGTGACTGCTTTGGTGACCTTAATTTTTAGAAATGTTTTGGTAGAGTGTCACAGAAGTCACAGATGTTATCTCGTATTTGGCACATTCTTGGCCAGCATTTGAAGAATGTTCTCACTTTTATCTGATTTTAAATATTTGTCTTTCTTGAGTCAATACTTAAATGTGTAAAGTTTTACCTGCTGACTTGCTGTCACCACTCACAGCCTTTGTCATGCATCACTAGATGAATGAATTTCTGTTAAATACAACGTGTGATGTATGTCGTCTTTGAGGAACAGAGTGAGTTATTATTCAGACTGAATTATGGCCTATTCATTATACACTTCCAATCATTCGCTGATCCAATTCACAAAAACGCTCTGAAAATGATCCGTTGATGAATCTTTCGGACTGAGAAGCTTCTCAAATTCAGCTCACCAAATTCATGATCTTATTGACTTTTTACAAGCAACAGACTCTGAAAATGATTTGTTCATGAATCGGACTGATCAACTCACTAACCCAAGTTCAAATGCAGGTTAAGATATCCGTGACACATCCCCCGAAGATCGACTGTCACTGTAGATTGTCGTCATCAGTATTTAACTTAGTATGATGTCAAGGTTTCTTTCTTGGTGAAATATTAAACTTGAACTTCACTGTCAGTTAAAACGTGAAAGGGGTTACTGAAATATGTCCCTTGTGTTGTGTTCACAGTCACTGCCTTCTATGTTTAGGTACAATCAACTTGGATGTTTCAGTCATTTCAACTTAAATTGCATTAAACTGATTTAAAAGGATAGCTCACCTGCCCAAAAAAATACTATGGAAGTCAATGGGTGCCTTAAACTGTCTGGTTACCAACATTCTTTAAAATATCAACGGAAGAAAGACAATTATATAGTTTGTAACAACAAATGACAAAATGTTAATTTTTGGGTGAACTATCCCTTTAAAAAAATCAGTCGAATCTTGTTTAACTTTAACTTATTTTGACAAATTAAAGAAATGTTACTTAAGGTTGAGCCACTGTAGTCACTTGGACTATTTTAACGATGTTTTTACTAACTTTTCTGGGCCGGCAGAATGTAACAACATATGTTGTCTTATTGTCTTATTATCAACTTATTGATCATATAATTTTTACAGTGTTGTAACTGCCATCCAGCAAGTGATTTTAAAGGAATACTGCAACACTAAAGAGATGCAGGTCTAGACAAGACCCTAAGCAGACTCTATATGGTAGATTTTTTTCAACCAACCTAGGGTAGGCTATTTACTTAGAGGAAAATGTGTTAAAACATGTTAATGGAATGTGGTTTTAGACAAAGTAACTGAAGAAGCTCTACACAGTAAATTATGCTAAAATACATTCATTGTTTGCTATGAACAGGGCTGTAGTGATGACAGGGTGAAAATAGCTCAATCACCTTTTCATCTGGAGCAACCCGGGGCAAATTAGAGGCTAACTTGATAGGGCATGGTAGTTTAGAGATTGTAATGTAATTGCAGTTGGAGCGTAATTTGTTTTATTATGGCCCTTATGTAAAATAACATAAAACAATCGTTACACATTTGTAATATAATTGAAACTTTATCTGGGCTTTGGAAGTTGTATATGAAAACAAAAATCAATAAGAATTGCTGAATGGTAAAAAACCCCACAAAAAACCTCTTAATGTTTGTGAGATTCATCTAGACAGATCTCACCTCATACTGAATCCCTCTGCCACCATAGTGACTGAAACCAGTTCCAACCACTTCACACTCACGGCCATTGAAATTCATGAAATCTCATATGAAGCCAATACTGTTCACCTCTGTCAATTATTGCTTCAGGCATATATGCCATTTATCTCCAAGTTCGCTGTGTTGGAAGTGGCTGATTGACATGGCCAATAAAATCTCAAGAATTTCTGCAGGGTGGAGTTTCCAATGAACTGGAAAACAATCATGCTGAGAATGTGACGTTAAACAGGCATTATTTTTTTTGTGTGTGTGTGTGTGTGTGTGTTATTGTTTATAATTTATCGATTGAGGAATACTAAGAATGTTAATGTCTAACTGTAAAAAAAATAATGAGGAAGGTAGTGAATGACGTCCCGGGTCCCTAAAAACCCAGAGGTGTTAAAGGGTTAACTAATGTTAACAAATACTACTTTTGATTTTAATAATGTATTAGTAAATGTTGAAATTAAGATTAACAAAAAGGATGTAGAAGTGCAGTTCATTATTAGTTCATGTTAACTAATGAAACCTTATTGTAAAGTGTTACCACAAAAGGTAAACAAGTATCGATAGGGGGTAACAGTTTAGGACCCAAGGACCAGATGTTTAAAAGAAGACCCGGAGTCAGATTTATACAGAAGAACAGTTGTTCTGTATCTATACAGAAGATACAGGAGAACAGTTTTACTGAAGATAATTTGCAGTTTCATCATCAGAAGTCAGCTTCAAGACTCACTCAGGAATTTGTAAGCTGCCCCGCTTACAGTTACAAAGATCACAGCTATGTTCTTACTTCAGGTTGCAGTTTCTGATTGGCTAAGAAATAGATAAACATAGTAATTTTCCACACATATACAGACAGACGGAAGCATATCCATCGATTATGCAGCTGACACTCGGACCCTGAAGTTAGGCACCTTAAGAGGTCACGAGGACCTCGTGACAAAGAAGAATAACACACACGCCGACACACAGCTTTTTCAAGGTTGGATTTGGCCAGGCTCTAACTATAAACAGGAGAGTCCTCTCAAAGATAATTCGTTCTTTCTCTCAAGGAGAGCTACACTTTAGTCTAACTGGAAAGTAAGGCTTTAACAAAGAAATGGTCCCTTAAACGATTGGCTTCAATGACCCCTATATGTTTTAACACGTTGAAGACCTTTCTCAAACACAACATCTTTCCATATTTCATTTCAGGAAGCCGGGCTAAATGAGCAAGCTCTGTTACTGGATTCATACCAAATACAGTCATTAGAGAATACATGAAAAGAACATTTCAGTAATCACACTGGAAACTTCGATAACAAAGTAAAATCTCCAGAGAAGTCATTCAACTCATTTGATATTTAGAAGGAAAAATATTGATTAATACCTTGATTATAATCACTTATTACATATAGATTGAAGCAGCATTGGATTCCAATCCACCCCCTTCATTTTTCATTTCAGTTTCAGTAGCAGAGGGCAATCCTCTTAAGGAAAAAAAAAAGGACAGTTTATTTAGCCACTTCCATACAACTTGCTAAGTCAGTGATGGACAGAAATCAAAAGGTCTTAAGATGACATGCCTACTGCTCTTTTCATACATGCACCTTTATTTGTGGTAACACCAGCCTCATCATAATCTACTGGTCATGATGATTTCAGGAGAGTCCAGAATGAATTAAATATAATTTATTTTTTTAGGTAAACATGTTTCATGGTAAACACAACTAGAAGCCAATTCAGAAATAATAAATACATAACATCAGTTACTCAAAGATGTCTCTAAGAGTAAAAAATGCATAGGCAATCCTGACAGACAGAGTGTGTGACAGACATCGCTGGGGTCGATGATCTCTGTCAACCCATGAATCATGAGGACTCACTGAGAACCAATGAATAAGTGCTTTGTACAGTGCTTGAAGTGGGAAAAGAAAGGTGCCGGTACTCTCTTGCATTGGCAAATCATGACATTTGAGATTTCTACAGTGAACAACAAAACTTATAACACAACTTATTGTTATTTATTAACAACATAAATGTATTAAAACGGAACTCCTCCAAGTCTGCAAGTCCAAAAATACATTTAGATTACTACATTTTATTTAATTAAATGCATTTATGGTGAGATGATCATATTCTCATGTCAATCTGTGTTTTGACTACGAACCATGAGCTGTAACTTTAATTCACTCGGAACGATCTCTGTACTGCTGTATACGCACAGCACCAGGAGCGCATTGACGGACCGCATGCGCGTGCAGTGTGAAAGCTCGAACCTGTTAACGTGGGTGCGGAACAAATACGTACTGCACTGCAAACGAAGTACAGGTCCTTCTAAAAAAATTAGCATATTGTGATAAAGTTAATTATTTTCCATAATGTAATGATAAAAATTAAACTTTCATATATTTTAGATTCATTGCACACCAACTGAAATATTTCAGGTCTTTTATTGTTTTTATACGGATAATTTTGGCACACAGCTCATGAAAACCCAAAATTCCTATCTCAAAAAAATAGCATATCATGAAAAGGTTCTCTAAACGAGCTATTAACCTAATCATCTGAATCAACTAATTAACTCTAAACACCTGCAAAAGATTCCTGAGGCTTTTAAAAACTGCCAGCCTGTTTCATTACTCAAAACCGCAATCATGGGTAAGACTGCCGACCTGACTGCTGTCCAGAAGGCCATCATTGACACCCTCAAGCAAGAGGGTAAGACACAAAGAAATTTCTGAACAAATAGGCTGTTCCCAGAGTGCTGTATCAAGGCACCTCAGTGGGAAGTCTGTGGGAAGGAAAAAGTGTGGCAAAAAACGCTGCACAACGAGAAGAGGTGACCGGACCCTGAGGAAGATTGTGGAGAAGGACCGATTCCAGACCTTGGGGGACCTGCGGAAGCAGTGGACTGAGTCTGGAGTAGAAACATCCAGAGCCACCGTGCACAGGCGTGTGCAGGAAATGGGCTACAGGTGCCGCATTCCCCAGGTCAAGCCACTTTTGAACCAGAAACAGCGGCAGAAGAGCCTGACCTGGGCTACAGAGAAGCAGCACTGGACTGTTGCTCAGTGGTCCAAAGTACTTTTTTCGGATGAAAGCAAATTTTGCATGTCATTCGGAAATCAAGGTGCCAGAGTCTGGAGGAAGACTGGGGAGAAGGACATGCCAAAATGCCTGAAGTCCAGTGTCAAGTACCCACAGTCAGTGATGGTCTGGGGTGCCATGTCAGCTGCTGGTGTTGGTCCACTGTGTTTTATCAAGGGCAGGGTCAATGCAGCTAGCTATCAGGAGATTTTGGAGCACTTCATGCTTCCATCTGCTGAAAAGCTTTATGGCGATGAAGATTTCATTTTTCAGCACGACCTGGCACCTGCTCACAGTGCCAAGACCACTGGTAAATGGTTTACTGACCATGGTATTACTGTGCTCAATTGGCCTGCCAACTCTCCTGACCTGAACCCCATAGAGAATCTGTGGGATATTGTGAAGAGAAAGTTGAGAGACGCAAGACCCAACACTCTGGATGAGCTTAAGGCCGCTATCGAAGCATCCTGGGCCTCCATAACACCTCAGCAGTGCCACAGGCTGATTGCCTCCATGAAGCAGTCATCTCTGCAAAAGGATTCCCGACCGAGTATTGAGTGCATAACTGAACATAATTATTTGAAGGTTGACATTTTTTTTTTTGTATTAAAAACACTTCTTTTATTGGTCGGATGAAATATGCTAATTTTTTGAGATAGGAATTTTGGATTTTCATGAGCTGTATGCCAAAATCATCAGTATTAAAACAATAATAGACCTGAAATATTTCAGTTGGTGTGCAATGAATCTAAAATATATGAAAGTTTAATTTTTATCATTACATTATGGAAAATAATGAACTTTATCACAATATGCTAATTTTTTGAGAAGGACCTGTATATCAACGGGCGTGAGTGACACTGGCGCTTTTTCTGTCAGTGGTCGAGATATTTTTTTCCTGTCGATATAGGTAGGTAGGTGGAAGGTAAACTTTGCAGGAAGGTAGATCTCCAGGAACAGAATTGGGCAGTGAAGGGTATTCAAATACCTGTAACAAAAACAAATAAAATATTGTTAACATAAGCAGTGAACTGGAGTACTTATACAAAAACAACTTTAAAGCATTTTAAAGAAATATTGAAAGCATGTTGTACCATGCAGGCTGGAGATGCACCAGTGACTGTGTGAATGGGATGAGATTAAAAAGAATGAATTGCTCTACTCATACAAATGGCAAAGATCCAGATGCCAAAGGAGTTATTATCTTAAAGAAAACATCTCTGCATCTATCCGCAGACTGGTTTTTCAAGCCTTATACCATATCTATTTTAGGAAAGCTTTTTGAAAACGCTCTCCAAAGTGGATAAATTTGAAAATGCTGTTTTCGCATTGTAGTGTGACCTCAAAGACTAACACACACACCGACACACAGCTTTTCCAAGGTTGGATTTGGCCAGGCTCTTTGTTGAGCTTTTTAGTTTTTCTAAAACCTGTAGTTTGCCCTTTTTTATTCAGTCGCCTAACCCTAACCCAAAAATGTAATTAGGCCTATTACTTTCCTTTCATTTCATTGCTATGACATTTCTTAAAGGTCAGTTACAAAAAGTATACATTGATTATCCAACTTTTAACGTTTGATCAGCTTATCATTTAACTCCAATACATCATATTTCCGTTGAAAAGTGAGCAGCCTCCTCCTCTCTGCTGCCATCAGTGGCGGATCTAGAGATTTTTTCCTGGGGTGGCAAAGGGGTGGCATGAGGTTTCAGGAGGGGGGCCATGGACATTATTCATAATTTAAAATGCTACGGTTTTCATTGAATGTGTTTTGTTCTCTACACTACATTACACAGAGTGGGAGTCAAATCAGACATGTAGCTGAGTTTTTGGATGGTGTGGGTCTTAATTTGTCAATTGTGGACCCTTTCTCTGTGTAATCACTATCAACAGTCTATGTAGTCTATACTTAAATTGTACTTTGTGAAAAAGCAATTCTTGGGGGGTTTGGGGGTATGCTCCCCAGGAGATAAAAAAAGACCCCTCAAATGTCTTCTAGTGAGTTTTGAGGAAATATGGAAAGATTTAGTCATACGACACACACGCACACACACACACACACACACACACACACACACACACACACACACACACACACAGTTTGATCGTGCCCGCGCCTCTCTCTCTCACACACAGTTCGATCACGCCCACGCCCCGGGCTGGACTGGGACTAAAAATCGGCCCCGGCATTTTGGCCCAGACTGGCCCACTACATTAATCATAAACGCAACCGATCTGTACCTGATGAGTAAGAGTTAATAGATGAAGTAACTACTAATTGTAAAATACAATCGAACTACTCCACAATGATTAATCCTAAAACAAGCTGCATTGGCATAGCAATACAAGTGTTTGACACAGTATTTTTGGTACATCTGTGGTCGGCGGACCTCTGTCCATTTAGGGTTAGGGGGTATGCTTCCCTGTAAGAAAAATTTGTGCTTTTTAATGTTAAATTCATCAATCTGGTGCACTTTGAGAGTTAAAAATTAAGAGCTCCAACCCATAATCAGTGTGCAAATTTAACAAAGAAAAACTCAAAACTCTTTTAGCTGTGATATAGTGTCTGTCTGCATTACACTACTACATAATAATAGTTATAATATTAATTCCATGACAGTAATAGCCATATATTGTAAAACAAATGCACTGAAAAATAGTTTTGTAGCCTACTAATTTCTATACTTGATAGAGAAAAACACATGATCTTTTATTTTGGCGGAAAACGCATCTCATTACAATTCTAGTAAAATGCGTAATCGTCAACTATATGCAGATGTGTAAATAATGCGTAACTGGGTAATGGGTTCCTACACTCATCGCCTCAGTGTTCTGAAAGTTGCCTATAGTTCTGCTTAGCACAGTTCTCTACACTCACTCATTCTCTCCTGATCCTCCTCAATATCATCATCAGACACTTGAAGGGCCCGTTTCTGTTTTTCACGCTATTTCTCTGCACATTCCTTGTGTTTCTTCTCCATCTCTGACTATTTTGACAGATACACACGGACAATGCACGCGCGCTCAGAGCCCAAAGGGGGAGGAGTTTAAAGATGTGATTGGACCAGCAGAGTGCCAATCAAAAAAAGAAACAATGGGCCGCTGATCTACGTGTTTCATGGGCCGGTCTGTTAAAAAAAAAAAAAAATACGCTGACTTTTTTTGTCCAATGCATTACACCGGCACCGTACAGATCCCAGCGACCGCCAATTAAGCAAAACTAAAGGAATGGGCCGCCGATGTACGAGTATTATGGGCCTTTTTGACAAAAAAAAAAAAAGAAATTATATATTTTTTAAAGAATGATCTGTATCGGCCCAAAAAGCACGTCGGCCCACCGGGCATTTGCCCGGTATGTCCGATGGCCAGTCCAGCCTCTCTCTCTCTCTCTTTCACACACACACACACACCAGGGGCGGAGCCAGACGATGTAAACATTCGGGGCTTAGCCCAAACCTAGGGGCGGTCCAGGCAGGGGCATACTCCCTTGGAGATTTTTTCCCCATTTACGTCAGCTAAATGCACTATTTTTCAGGCTGTTTGAGATATTAGAAAGCCTAAAAATCTATACACTACCTGGGAAAATTATGATAGTTAGGCCTACTCAGTAAAAAAAAAAAAAAAAATCACAGAGTAGAGCCTACAACCTATTTTGTATGTAATTGTTCTCCAGCTGTAGTGAATCCAAAACACCAAAAATGTTAAGGATGACTCATTTTCACCCCTGGCAACTAAAAAGAGGCAAACATTATCTGACTATTTTTAAGTTTGCCTAAATAGGTAAAACACAGTGGTATCTGGTGGCGTGTAAAACTTATATAGCAGCCCTTTTAGACTGGGGCCAAAACGCCACCATAACTCGCTGAGAATAATTTAAGTCTCATGTGTGCAATAAAAGTTCCAAAGACCTGTGTCTTATTATTAAATATGTATACATTTTGTTCAGAATTGCTGCATTAAATATTGATGATATTGTGCAATATGTTACAGTAAATTAATGATGCGTTGCCCAAAAAGCTTACATATAAAATTGTGGACAGTGATATTCATTTAATTAGCAATACTCTGCTGCTACCATTTATTCATTATCACTGTTCACCATAACAATTCCTTTAATTATGTAAATACTAATATGTTTATTACATTATTACAGGCGCATCTCAAAAAAATGTAATATTGTGGAAAAGGTCATTGTGCTGCACCACCAGAACAAAACTGACAGATTGAATTCTCAGGAAACCTTTGCAGGTGTTTTGAGTTGATTAGCTGATTAGAGATCTTGTCAGGTCGTATAAAAAATTCTTTGTTCTAAAATTCTAATACATTTTGAGATAGGCGTACTGGAGTTTTGATTTCCATGAGCTGTAAGCCCATCATCATGATTAAAACAATAAAAGGCTTGAAATATTTAACTTTTTATGTAATGAATCTAGAATATATTAAAGATTTACTTTTTAAATTAAAGTATGGGGGGGCAAATAACTTATTGACGATATTGATGCATCTGTACTTGGAATTGTTGTCATCACTTAACTGAAGTGTCTACAACAGCAGATTCACATTTAACACTTGTCCGCGGTTCGTCTGACGCTGCTTCTGAATCTCTCTCCGGCCGGTGAGGTTTACTGTTAGTGTTCCGTATAAAAAAACTTTATGATGTCCATAATAACTTCAGCCGGTTAGCCAGTAAGCTCGCTACGACGCCGGTTTAAACATACAACAGCCCGCAAGCGGCCAACCCCTGATGACAACGGCGAAGAAGATTAATTTATATTCTTCTTCGTTAGTTTTTATTGGCAGTTGGCAACAGTGTTGGGAGTAACGCGTTACAAAAGTAATGCATTACAGTAACATATTACTTTTTGCTGTAACGCAGTAGTGTAAGGCATTACTTATCAATTTTCAGTAATATTTTACTCGGTACATGTTCAGTAAGGCTTGCGTTACAACAGACTTTTAGTTTTAATTGTAAAACAAACAACAACAAAAAACAGCAAGACCGCGAGACATTAACGAATGAAAAATGCAAGTAGGCTAAATTACCTGTTCGTGGTCAGTCAATAGCCGCATGTGGTGTCCAAGTCTGTAAATAAAGACTAAATGGCAGCGCCTGATATATTTGTATAGCGATTTATTTTTTACAGGAGTGCCGTGAGGTATGATTTAGGCCTCTGTGCTCACGCTGGCCAGTGGAAAAGTAGCTAATGGTGAAGATGGCATGAAGAAGACTATACATTCGCGAGATGGACGTATGGGCATTAGGCTATTCGTTCTGTGTTTTTTTTCTAAACAGTTAGGCTATGTTTATGTGCTATTTTTCATGTTTTCATCACGCAATCATGTTTTTGATGCGGTGGTGACGCGTTCATAAGGGCAGCGGCGCTGCCGATAAAGCACCTAAAAGCTGTCACAAAGAACCGGCAAAAGCAATGATTATGAATATGTCAAATATAGCAAGGAGACATTTTAATTGTTTATTAATAAAGTCAAGATGAAGTTGACGATGCTGCCTCGCGATCTTCGCAGTAGCCTAGTGAATGCACCAGAGAGAAATGCACATTTCATTTCATAAGCAGAGAGCAGTCTGTTTTCTTTCGTTTTGAATTGTTCTGTTTACAAGTAGACATTTCAATATAGATATATTTTTCAAGTCCGTGAATAGGCTACCTTATACGCTGAGTTTAGGTTCATTTATGAGACGCGCTCCAGTTCACGCGCTTAAATCCAGGCAATTGGTTGACGAAACATTGATTAAAATTAAGATACAATTAATACAAAACGAAATTCACTTTAAAGAAAGGCTTTGTGTGTGTAAGGTCTCTGTGAAAGTTTTAAAGCAGTCTTTTAGTGCCGCTTCATAGCTGTCGCGTCCATAACGGAGAACTGTCACGTCTGTAACATTGTTTTTTCCTCATAAATGCGAACACGAAAAATGAAATAAAATGAATATTTTATGTTCTGTGGAGAGCCAACCCTTCTTCATCCGATTTGCGCAGTTTAATTCACAGAATTACAAAAAAAAAAAAAATCGTTGCCTCCTAAAAGTTAAAGATTTTTTTTTGTCACGCATGACTGTCTATTTCCCTAATATTAAATATAAAACGCATGTGTAGACTGATATTTTTCTAATGTCTGGACTCCTTTCAGGGAGGAGCCTATGGATAAACAGACGTTTCAATATTTTGCGATTAATGCATTTTCTGTGAATTTATATTTCAAGTTTTGACTGCAAATGTAATGTCCATAACGCTGGAATTCCCAAATTTTAAATAATTTATCCTCAACTAGTTTTGTGGTGTAGGTCTACGTATTTTATAATGTTAAGTTAACTTCAGATAATAGCCTACTAATAGTAATTTAAAGATGTGGTATTTTGGATCTGGACGGTATTGATAACGCTGGAAGTTGGAAGGGGTGTGTCGCGATTCTGCAGGTTCGTGGATCTGAGTGTCGCGATTTCGGTTTCATATGATATGGCATATCCTTACAGCCCTAGTCATTTTAGAATGTTAAGTTCTACTCTTGTATAGTTATTTTGGTGAAAGTAACTCAAAAGTAATACAGGAGTAGCCTAATGTAACGCATTACAATTCTGAGACAGTAATATTGTAAGGTAATGAATTACTTTTAAATAACAGTAACAAGTAATATATAATGTATTACAGTTTGGGAGTAACTTGCACAACACTGGTTGGCAAACAAGCTGAGTGATGCGCGATGCATTACCGTCCGCCACCACGCACATTGTTTAATTTTTTGCCGCTCCATCAGAAATTCTGAGAGGAAATTAAACAAAGTTGAAGTTATTTTAAAAAACCTAAAAGATTCGGGGCTTTTGACAAACCAATCGGGGCTTAAGCCCAATTAGCCACCCCCCCGCTCCGCCCCTGACACACACACACACACAGCTCGATCGCGCCCGCTCCTCTCTCTCGCGCGCACACACACACTCCGAACTGTGACGCCCGTACCGTTTCGGTTCAATACAAACATGTACCGTTCCCCTATTTGAAAGTTGTGGGCTACTTTTACTTGTTCTGATTGAGTAGAATTTCAGTCATGTAGGGCTAACTTAACTGCAAAATGCGTGGTCAACCAGAGAGAAAACGGTCACGTTGTTGATAACAGGTGTCCATGTCAAACGTGCAGTGCTTGTGCATCACCAGCTTATGACACCGCTTAGATATCTCAGTTTAATTTGGCATGTCGACCATTTTTCAAAATTGGACATTTATAGATGCTGGGAAAGTGGATGCATGCCAATTTTGTGACAGCAGTAGTTTAAACACACACAAAGAGCTAGACTAACGTTAGACCCTTATCAGACTTGACGATCACAGAAAAATTCGATGAGACAACAAAGTATTGCGGATGTAAATAACGTAACAATGTGGTTGTTGCAGGTTAACTGTCTGATGGACTTTTTCGACTTAGTGTCTGTCAAATTTACCTCTAAACTCACTGCTCATCAGCCTCTCTTCTCCGAGGTACTGTCCAGGCTGCCCTGCTGGCGTGACTGGTGAAATTTCGCAGGGGTCGCTTCCGTGCTGGTGATGGGTGTAACCATTGTGAGGGGGAGGGGATTCTAAATCGGCGATTTCTGTTTGAGAGGAGTTTGGTGCGGGCCTTCAACGTGTAGGCTATGAACATATACTTAAAAATATTATCTGATTTATAAATGGGGTGGCAACAGGGGTGGCAAGACTGTATCCCAGGGGTGGCAGCTGCCACCCTTTGCCACCCCGTAGATCCGCCCCTGGCTGCCATCTTGTTACTCCTAACTAGGTTAGGATATCTCTGCAGCACTCTTAAATAATTTAGGAGCTGAGACCAAGTCTTAAAACTTAGGAACCTTTATGAATCACACTTATTCTTAAGTTTAGGAATAAGAGTAAAATGATTTAATTCTTAGAATTTTGACACTTAAGACTAAAATTTTACTTTGAGTGGCCTTACACGCCCCTGTGTTACAAAAACAATTATAATATTGTTACCAAAAGCAGTGAATGTAAGTACTTATACAAAAACACTTTTAATGCATTTTAAAGAAATATTGAAACATGCAGGCCAGGGAGGGAAATTAGCACCCGCCACCAGCCAATGGCTGGTACTTTTTCAAAGTGGCGGGTGACTTTGCCTTGTATACCAGCCACAGTGGCGGGTGAATTGTAAAACATATTATTATTGGTTACTACTTAAAACATTCCTTGTAACGGATTGGACATCTTTTGTCAAAGAATGCTGTTGCTAAGTAAAATAATGCACTTTTGTCGAGTAACTAATTTGATTGGTTTTCAGCGCTGTGCGTCACGGAGTCACAGCGCACGGACACGGCACTGAACGGACCGTGACACATAGGTGAGCTGAGGTACAGATAAAAGGAAAATTTTAAAAATGTGGCGACATATACCTGGTGTTAAGAGGCCCGCCGCGGAGTCAGCAGTATATGAATGTACAAACTGTTGAGGGCGAAGTAAATAAAAAGTGAAGGTACTTTTCGAACAAGTGGCGCATTGATGACGAAGGGAAAACGAGGGAATGGTTAGCCTACCTTCCCGTCGAACAGTCCATGTACTGTACTTACTGTCGAACCTATGTGTCGTCCGAAAATGCAAACAATTTGTTCGTTAGAGGAACAACTAATCTTAAAATAGAGTCAATAATGAATATGACCAATTCTATTCAGAAACGTCCATGCGATCGGCAAAAAGGGCAGACCTTTTTGGGACTACGTTTGGATGTGCAAGTAAATTACTAACTTGAAGTTGTGTTTTGTGATGGCTAGATAGCTATCGTTTTTTTAGTTTAGCGATAGTTTTACCAGCCGCGAGGAGGAGCCGATACCGTGGGTGCTGTGGAGCTCGATTACGTGTCAGTTAAACTTTTCATCTCCAATCCTATCTGTATTTGTGAGAAGTGGTGCTGTCCTGAGTTGAAAGATAGCCTAATTATCAGCTTTATTATCGAGTTAAACCTCTGGGGTCGACAAACGCGCTGGCGCGTTTTGCTGGATTTTTTTCAAATAGCAGCAAAATACATTTAAATACTCCATCATTTATGGTCATACAGACTTAACTAATATTAAAAAATAAACTGTAAAATAACCATGCATAAAATTCTCTCATAAATACAAACATGTACATACATGTTGCTCACATATTATGGTAGCCCTGTTTGTGCTGAATAGTGCTTTTTTTTTTTTTTTAAAGGGCGTGCGCCCGTGAGCATCCACGGAGGAAATCATAAATTGTCTCCTGAGTGCAGCATAACTCATATTGTTAAATGGATAAAACTAATTACATATTTGTAATGGACGTCAATGTTATCAAAGTCACAGTTCTCATTCATAAATTTGAATTCCAGAAAAAGTGGCTGGTAAAAAATACAAGTGGCTGGTAAAATTGGGCATCCACCAGCCACTGTGGCTGGTGGGCAAAAAAGTTAATTTCCCACCCTGATGCAGGCTGGATATGTAAACATTATTGTGTTTGTAAATACATTTATTGTTTGTTATAACCGGTATACATAATTTTGCCATCATTAAATTCATTATATTCATTAATTGATTCTGTCTTCATGCTCATATAAGTCACTTTAATGTCTTGATCTCAGCTACAAGCTTTAAAATTGTAGCATACTTTAAATTTTATTGTTGCAAAACAGGAAAGCTATCTTTCATGGCCGGAAAGATCGTCTTTTCCTGCGAGTCTCTTGAGGGTAATTTCTCTATAGGAGTTGATGAAGATCCATTGATCAGTTTGCTGGACAAACAGATTTATTCGATGACGAATTAATTCCCTTAGGGGTTATCCTGAGAACCTATATATTCTGGACAATTTGTATTGGAATGTTTAATTATAATTCGTTATGATTTGATTATTGATATACATAATTGATCTATTTTTGCCAATAGGTGGGATGATTGATTATAAATCCGTTGTATTCAGGCGTTTATACAGATTGGTAACATTATCCCTTTTTGGGAGAATTAACATGTATGATTATCTGGGTCAAACCCGTATGAATCATTATAATTGAAAATTACTAATTTTTGAATACATATCCCCAAAGCCTGACCCAGGTTCCTTACAGCATTTAGTACTCAAATAGTTCTTTATCCTAATTTTAAACTGGGTCATTGTCGGTAAATTGTCAAATTTTTGCTGATTCTGCAATTTATACCAGGAAAAAGGTGCAAAAACTTTAAAGGCACTTTCACCGAAGACAGTTTGCATTCGTGGGATATCATACATGATTTGCACATATGATCGAAGATTAAATTTCCTGGTAGTGACTTTAGGAGTCAGAAGAGAACATCGAGTCAGTTCACTATGTAATAGCGTAAGCTTCTGTTGTTGTACGTCACACGCTTCACACACATGACCAGCGTCGGCCAATAGTGAGCTTAGGTGTGACGTAGCACTACGCAATCACACTACGTTAACTGACTAGTGCCCCAAAGAGAAGGAAATGAATAGTTGAAATAAAGTCGTTATTTTTGTTTGTTTTTGCACACAAAAAGTATTCTCGCCGCTTGATAAACTTAAGATTGAGCCATTGTATTCACTTGGACTATTTTAACGATATCTTTAATAACTTTTCGGGGCTGGCAAGTGTCAATCCCTTAGAAGCCTATGGAGGAGTGATCCAGCTCTCAGATTTCATCAAAAATATCTTAATTCGTGTTCGGAAGATGAATGAAGGTCTTATGGGGTTGGAACAACATTAGGGTGAGTAAATACTGACAGAATTTTCATTTTTGGGTGAACTATCCCTTTAATAGAAGCAGGCTTAAAAGATGTTTCAAGTTTCCATGTTGTGAAAACCAGGCTCAAGCCATACATCCAGCTCCCCTGACTGCCGACCAGGTCCTGTGCATAGCCAGTAACCTTTGATCGGGATAACATTCTGCAGATAACAGTGCATTTAAGGAAATGTTATAGTTACTCACTAGGACCTCCCGGTGCACTTCATACTCTGAGATTTTAGGCAGACAGAGCAAAGACAGAAATGCAAGAATCATACTCGCCATGATGGAATTTGCACAGCGTTCGGAGCAGGGTAGCCGGAGTGTAGTTTGTAGAGACAGAGCAGGGTATCCGGAGTGTCGCTAGTAGAGACCCACGGTTATAGCATATAGCTAGTGGAGACCCAGGCTGTAGCTGGTAGCTGGTGGAATGGAGGCCAGGCAATAGATGAAACCAGGTTTTAGCTGGTGGAGACCCAGGCTTTAGCTGAAAGGAGACCCAGGCTACAGTCAGAGACCCAGACTGTAGCTGGAGCAGGAGGCCGGGCAGTAGTTAATGTAGACACAGGCTGTAGTGCAGGCAAAGTGATGCAAGTTTAGGCTACACCGAAAGTAGAATGAATACAGAAATCCAGGCAAATGCCACACTCAGCAGCAGATGGTTTGTAGTTAAAGGGCCAGACTGATTTGGCATAGCACATGGAGTAGTTCTCCAACTCTATTAAAAATTGGGGTAAACCACAACTTTTCAATTGGGTTGCACCAAACTTTGTTTAGAGGTTGTATTAGCGATTTCGGGCCCAAAAAAGGCCCAAACATAAATGATCACATTCATCTAATCTTTCCTAACGATCCGCTAGCTGCCCGCCCCATAAGAAGGCTGTTAAAAAAAAAAACACATCTCTGTAGGCAGCCTTGGCTCTGAGATCTGCACACAAAAACAATTGGGCTCACCAACCACCCGAAACCAAAATAAATTGTGTTCCAACTTCCAACCAATCACCGACATGGGTGGGTGTTGTGAGGTTTAGCACTCGTGCGCGGCTGGACGCGAAGTCGGACTTGAAGAAGAAGCCATGCAGCGTCTATTATTATTATTATTACAAACAAGAGAAATTGAACATGCCTGAGTCCATACCCAAGTGGAGGAGGAGGATTAGAGCGAGGGAATACCATCAAGTTTATTCAAAGACAAAAATAGTTCGGGAAGGCTTTTGAGAGGTGGATAGAACTTAAAGACCTGAAAAATGTTCAATCGGACGCCGAGTATGCACTTTTTCTTCTGGACAGGTGACTAGCTGTTAGGGCTGTAGTCAAGACCACCTTTGTCGAGTCCAAGACAAGTCCAAGACCAGGACTAGTCGAGTCCAAGACAAGACCAAGACCAAAGAGGTTCGAGTCCAAGACAAGACCGAGTCCAAAAAGGTTTGAGTCCGAGTAAAGACCGAGTCCAGGACAGGGAAAAAAAGTCTTGCGCAAGACATTATCAAGACAATCATTTTGGGTTATTATTTGTTGATCTAAAAGCAAAAACAGTGTCACAACACCCAGGATTTTAAGTATAGCCGTTCCCCTTGATATCATATAATCTTCTAATCTAAAGAAAACAGAATGATGACATATGGTGATACCTCATAACAGCATAGTTTCACTGTGGATCTGAAAGACGCATACTTTCAAATTCAGATAGCCCCCCATCACACCCTCATCACTTGAGATACGCCTTCGAGGGGCAAGCTTATCAATACACAGTTCTGCATTTACGAAGTGCATGGACGCGGCGCTGGCCGGAGACACACTGGCTGCGTGGCGTGAGCGTGGCGTTTCTGTTGCGTGTCAGCTGCGTGGCGACTGCGTCGCGTTTTCTGTGTCTTTGCACACCAGAAATGCTGCTGACACGGATCACCCTTGTTCGACATATGGGAGAGAGTTGTGGAAGCCCTATATTCATGTTAAGCATAAATATAAAGCCTAAAAACACTGTCAGCAGTATTGACAGCAAAATAGACTACAGACTATTTCATTCTGTATTGACAGGTGCAATTGTGACGATCACAAAAGTATTGTAATTGTACTTTACATATACTCAAAATTATTTGGTTTCATTTTGAATGTTATTGTGTTATTTTGGGAAAAGAAACATTCAGAAGGGTTTTATTCTAATGTGATTCCTTTTAAAAGAAAAAGAGAGAAGTGTGCAATGCTACTCCTGACCGTTAGGGGCAGAGTCGAGCGATGGGTGTTAAGCTGTGCGAGCCGTGAGTTTTTTATTACTCCAGAGAGCTTGAACGTGACACACTGTCTCCTCGTTTCTCTCCTGTGTTACAGGTGGGTAAATGTATAAAAACACTTTAAAGTTGAATTTAACCATGCTGAAATGTGTTTAGAATATAAGTGAATTGTTTTAGAGAAGTGATGTTCGTCAGAGGTTGTTTTTGAGTTTGATTTAAGCGAGAGAGAAAAGCTCGACCGATTAGCGGCCTACTGAAAACGCACATGTAACGTTTGTGAGCGCGTCAGTTAAAAATATACATTTTTCCTTATGCAAATGCACATGAAGGTATTTTATAAGCTTTTAAGGTTAATAGGTATTGTTTAACGTACTATATATGTGTTTTGAAGATCGATTGATAATGGTAAATGTGTTAAATAAGGTTTAAAGTTATATTTGAAGTATATTAATAATTCTGAGAGTGATTTGCAGCATCGTATTAATGTGATACTAGTAAAATATTGTGAATAGAAATGATTAATCATTTAAGAGAAGTATTTGAAGTATTTTGCTATGGTTTTTGTATTTCTTTTTTGATGAATAGTGTGAAATATAAAAATACAGAGTCAGTAAACATGAATGTGAAATTGAGAAGTTTATTTTATTGCAGATTGTGAATTGACATGAACATGGAAAGTCATTATAATGTTAAGAAGACATTGAAAATGTGATATGTGAAGCCTAATGTGTGACTGAGAAAGAGATTTGTTTAATGAACACATTGTGAATAAATTACTCCAGAGAGCTTGAACGTGACACACTGTCTCCTCGTTTCTCTCCTGTGTTACAGGAGAATAATCTGTCCCTCACGGGTGCCGACGCCACGGTACCCGTTACACAATATTTAAACATTTATAATTATTTATTTATTTATTTATTTTTAAATCATATTTATATCTGAATTTATGTCAAAACCTAGACTTTCAACCATCAAAATGTAATTTATTAATATGTATTCGTGTACAAAATAACATATAAACACGCTTGCGTGTCGCGTGAAAAATAGGCGTTGGTTCTATTTCTAGCATGCGTTTTCCGCGTGGCTCAAGCCGCGCCTGAGACGCGCGTGTCACGCAGGCAGTCTGCAACCTCTAACCTGTTAACATATGGCGCTCGCTTTGTCTCATTTCTTTCCTAACGAAGCTTAAAGACGTGCTAACGTGCGTGTGGAGAACGTCTGCACGTCTGCTCGTCTGAACGCAACAGGCTACTTAATGTCTGCCCGTCTGCACGTCTGCCCATCTGGCCGTCTGGAGCTATCTCCATTCAGCGTTTTTTTTTTTTTATCCAGCCAATGACGCCGTTTCTGACGCCGAAGGCCATCCATAGTGCGCCGTAATCTGCGGCCTTTCTGTCTGACAAAGACAGCGTAAAAAGCAGCGTTTTGTATAATATTATAATCAGCCCCAGCCTTTTCTTCAAAGTTCAGCCCATCTAATGAAGTAGAGGGAAAGACGTAGTAGATTGTCGATCTGAATGGCGATCCGTCTTAAGGGTTCTGGTTTTCTATCGTTGTTAGGACTATGTTGTATAGCTACTCATTTCGTTTTCATATAGGCGGGCAAGCATTTTTTTATTATGATCTGAGAAACAGACTTCTCACCAAAACAATAAGATCCCGTATTATTACTGAAGTAGCTAGATAGTCCATCAAACAAACTAGACCACAATCATTTTGCATAGCCTGCTACATATTGCCTACTTCATAAAAATGAAACTAACTAATTTTAGTTTAAAATCCAATAAGCTCTAAAATGGTTTCTGAATGGTTAATTGATGCTAGATGCAGGATCTGTGAGTGAACTCGAGGCATGCAGACCACCGCTGCAGAGCATTAACAAATCTGAAAAACACTAATATTTAATGATAAAGACACACTTTTTCTAGTCCATTTTACTTTTATCTCTGAAGATTGAATAATCAAAATACAACATATACTTTTATTAAAAAGTTACGTCTATAATTGGGATACCAAATGTATGGTAGCCTACATTAACAGACATTCAGCATTATAGATGTAAGGAACTCAGCTTTTTGGAAACATTAATAATCAATAATATCTTTTTATTATTAATTATAAATATTTGGGTCAGTTAATTGGATTAACTTGATGTGGCTGAATTAATATTACAATCAATTAATCAGTTCGTCCAAAGAACTATTTTGATTATTAATTTATTCTAAGAAAAGGGTATCTTCCATGGCCACAGAAGAATAATTATTTCTTCGCCTGTACAGCACTTTGAGCCAGTAGCAAAAACCGTGATCGTAAAGTGACTTGTATTGCAAACAAAACAGAACCAAATACATATTATGTACAAGTTTTATTAACTAAATATAGATATTTATATGAATATAAATAAACTAAACAACATACACACATGAATACATAAATAGGTTAGTGATAGGATGAAATTGGAAACCGGAAGAGGGTCTATGAGGAGAACCATCAGAATTTCATTTTCACATTTCATTGAATTGAATACTTGCATTTGTAATGGGAACAATTCTTGAAGTTGTTGAAAATTGAAGTCGTTGATGGTTCCGGCAGCGTCAAGTGGAAGTTGGTTGAGCGTTCTCTTTCTCCAGGAACGCATGATTGGTTTGGTCAAGGCCTGGGACTCTGTTGAGGCCACGCCGAGCACCCAGGAGAAGTGAGGAAGTCAAAAGGATGGGTGATTGGAGTCGTTGTTGGTTGGAGTCTTTGTTCCAAAACTCCTGAGATTGTCCTTGGTTCTTTGTGAGAGAGTCTTCTCTCTCCTGCCTGAGCCCACCTCTGGTTGGAATCGAGGCCTGCTGGGCCCTTGGGCCCCCGTGGAGGGGGAGGGGTTTCCCCAGTATCCCCAGAACAGTGTTGCGGCTGGATGAAAGAACTAAGAGAGAGCGGTCACTGTTGCCTGCCTCTGATATACCCTGAGAAAGAACCAACCCCTAAGGTTTGATTGGACCTATGAGTAAGGTGACATGTCCGAGAGGGGAAGCGGCTCTTAGTTGATTTATGGTCTTTGTCCCCAGCATGCTTAGACTGTTCATTCAAGCTCAAATAGACATAACAAATTCACATTGCATTCTAAGAGAAGGTGATGTACATCAAAGTGTGTGTCATTAAATGAGGATTAATTTGGTAGGAAGCATGATACAGGTGAGGTTATATTGACCGTTGGGTGGTTGTTCAACCACATACACCCCAATCAAACATACCATGTTGTTATACCTAATAGTACACGAGACAGTAAATCATCACAGTTTCTGTGAGGCATGTTCCTTCATAGATCAGAGTAACACCGCAAAGTTTATTTAATTAAAGATGGTCTCTCTCTCTTAAGCATGTGGCGCATGTGGCCACATTCCTTTGAGGTCGTAAAGTCTGTTATCAGTCTTAAAGTGTTCTGTAACCGGACACCCGGCTGACAAAGTAACTTCATTTGTGAGGTTAGTTTTGGGGGAGAGTTTCATAGACCTTTATATTCATTAAATATAGTGAATATGAATAATTAGTGTGTGTCTGATTGGTCCAGACCCTACATCCCCCCCTTTCGACCGTTGTTGTTCCCCTCAAGGACAACCATGATCGAAGTTGAAAGTGCCGACAGATCAGACACACCTTTGTCATAGAAGGCTGAAAGGCCATGGTGGCCTCTGGTTGCTCGCGTCTTCTGGAGTGGTGGTCATTCCACGGCGGTTGATGTGGACAGTAGCCCAGTACAGGTCTCTGCAGCAGGTGTTGGGGCAGAAGGTGCCTTGACTGGGTATCACCTGTCATTCTGGAGTTAGGGTGAAATTGTGGTTCTTGAAGAAGGATGAGGTTTCCAGCTTTGATTCAGGTTTGGCCTCAGCAGGGCAGCGTGTGTCTTGGATCAGAGACTGCAGACCAGCTGAGTTTGAGTAAAGTCATTCTTGAAGACAGTAAACAGCTGTTTCATGGAGTTCACTGTCTGGTTCAGCCGAACGCTGTGGGTGTTGAGAATTACCACAGTTCCCTTCGATGTCTTGCCGATGGACGGCAGGGAGGCACTCTGTGTTGTGAGTTGCCCTTTTAGCTGTGGGATTTCAGTTTGAATTTCAGCCACACGTTGTCTCACGGTGGCTAGGTTCAGTGCGTTGACACTGGACATGCCAATGTTAACAGAGTTCCGACGGCAGTTGCGGTTGTGTCCATCTGGCTCTGCTTGTGTGACAGTTTTTTTTTTCAAGTTGGTTGAGCATGTGTTCGACATTGGCCTCAGCGTGGGCGAGGGAGTGGAGTCGAACATACACTCTCTGGGTGTGGGTCCTGCAGTTGGTGATAAGGAGTCCTGGTTGTTCCTTCGGGACGCTGCCTGATACCGGACCTGGTGAGATGACCGACTGCGGCTGTCCTCTGGTTGGCTGGAGGCACAGGAAGACTAACCACAGCAGCATCCTGGAACAGACAAAGGGGAGAGGGAGAGAGAAAGGGGGGAAAGATCTCAGCGACTGTCGTCCTTTGTTGGCTAGGACAGTCTTTCCGCTTCGAGGACGCCGGTATGCCACTTGCTTCGGTGTTCTGGTGCTGCGGTGTGCAGCACATGCTGCGTCATGGGCATACACTGGCATGAACCCCCCTTTTGCACTGTGGCACCACAAGCTTTGGCGCAGCGATGTCATCAGGTGCATAACACAGAGTGTTGTCCTGTGCACGCAGCGTGTGCTTGTTGATTTCAGTTGTCTGGGGCACCGGTTGTCGGTGGGTGCAGACGGCGTTCGTGGGTGGTTGGAGGGGTTAGAGGTGGTTTCTCATAGTGTCCATTGGTTTGTCATAGTCTTTGGTAAGCTGGAAGGTTGGGGTCAGGTTAAGCAGAGGCTCTGTGACATTTTGGCACACTTGTGGTGAGAGACTAATTCATGACCCTAAAAGTTCAGAACCACTGTTTAATGGGTTCGCTAGATATGTAGCATAAAGTTAGGTGTTTCATGTGTATCTAGCTAGTGATGTGTCTCTTGTATCTTTATCATCTTAGCTGTGGATGTTAGGAGGCTAAGACTTGTGTGGTTCCTAGAGTATTTCCTGGAAAGGGCATAGCCGAGATGAAATAAATGACTTAAGATGGTTCTTATGACTAAATTATTTCTCTGGACTTAAATGGTGGTTCACTGCGGCTTGACGAAGTGAAGGATAGGAGGAAAAGGGACAGCTTTCCTATTCAAATTATGCTTATTATCAATCCTCAGGACTATAGTTATGCCCTAATAATTGTTGAAATTACTTGTGTCGCAGGGTCACAAAAATGAGTGCACTTGTTGAAAATAAACACAATCACAAATTAAGGTGTCTCTGTTTCCTTTCTGGGCCCAATGGGAAATAGAACCACATTCGAACAAGAGAGGAAATGGAATTAAATCATATAGATGACCGAATAGACAAGGGAATAGCTGACTGCTATTATTATCAAAGTGGAAAAAAAATAAAATAAAATAAAGTAAGTAATCAAAACAGCGGTAATGATCTGAAATTGAGAATAATCAATAGCACTAGTGACTAACCTTTAGATTTGCCTGGACCAACACTCCCTAGTGGGTCACAGCTGTTGCGTGTTTAAGACCACACCGTGTGTGTCCCTCCAAAGGTTTAGTCAATATGCTGATGAAAATTCTCATAACTATAATAATTCTTCTCTAGCTACACAGCTTACATGTAATTAAACTTGGGTTTAATTGCCAGGGCATCTGCAAATTTAGCCTACAGCGCTCAGCAAGGACTATGCCTAAACTGGTGAAGGTGAAATTCAGCTGAGAAGAATTGAAAGTAAGGAAAGAGAAAAATTAGAAACCCTAAATGGGGTTAAAGAAAGTATTTTAGAATACTTTGCGCTGTATACATAAAAGCTGTAATTAAGGCTTCAAGTAAATGATGCTAACCGCTAACTGTAGAAGTTATTATGTAGCTTAGCCTAAGCTGGATGGATGCTAGGTTAGCTTAGCTTAGCCTAAGCTGGATGGACGCTAGGTTAAGTTAGCTTAGCCACCTAGGCTGGTTTGATTACAAAATGACGTCACGAGTTAGCACTTCCTGTGACAAGTCGTTGTCATGGGAACCAGTGCATGTCAGAACAATTCAACAGTACCTGAAGAATGTCTACACATTTTACTGAGTTATGCATGTTTAAACGGGTTAAAAGGGGGCGCCTATACTTTAAGTCTTTCAAGAACTTGATGTTACATTCAGTAAAATGCTAATGTGTTTTGGCATTTGCTAATTTTACTCATGGAACTCTTCTCTTTACTTTACACAACTTATTCCATTTGTTTACAAAGTAAGGAAATAGATTTGCTGTAAGTCAAAGCTTGTCTAAGCCTATATAGTTACGTCCCTCTCATGCATAAATGCTGACTTTTCAGCGAGTGAACAGTTTTGATCGCTAGGTAGCTCTCTGCTTGTGGATGCAGCTAAAAATTTAGGTGAATTACATCAATCTAACAATAATTTGTAAGGCCTTTACATTGTAGAAAGGGGAGCATCACCCAGGTCTACGTATATATAACACTGTCCTGAGCTTTCTTTTTCAGAAACAGGTTTAGCAATACTGCAATTTGGATTTCTTTAACCAAAGCAGGATAGATATCGGTACAGTTTACAAGCTGCTGAGATGAGATTCCTTTGTCAAACAGACTTACGCTTTAATGCTGAACTTACTGATACCAGTTGGAAATCTAAGACTCTTTCACTTACAGTAGAGATGTCAATTCCCGCTATCGTTTTATCTGCATTTAGACAAGCCAGCAACCAGTGATCAAAATGCGTATCGCATGTTGTGTTCCAGTTGGACCGCAATGGTCAAATGCACGCCTGTAGGTTAACAGTAGTTTAAAACTCAGGTGGTTTTCCTACACTATGGTGTCAAGGTATGCCCTATTTGGAGCTAGTGTTTCCTGTAACCCTTCATTGTCATGGAAACTAATGTAGCAGTGCCAATTCAACCAGCATGTAGCAAATGTTTGTTTCAAAAGAGTTGTGCATAGTCTGTTGGCAGGTGAGGCTTACACGTCCATTCAAGATTTTCTTTATATCAGTAAAATTCTATTTTTACTAATGCAGAGTCTTGCTGCTCTTTGAGCACCCATTTTCATCTACTTTAAAAGTTTTATGTCCTATGCTGACCAGGGACTTTTTAGCAGAGTCTTGCATTGTGTTCATGCTGTGTGGCTTCTGGTTTTGCAGTTCAGGATCATTGGGGT
Organism: Siphateles boraxobius; assembly: GCF_051911475.1. Lineage (NCBI taxonomy): Eukaryota > Metazoa > Chordata > Actinopteri > Cypriniformes > Leuciscidae > Siphateles > Siphateles boraxobius. The sequence goes on from NW_027508953.1 coordinate 3,340,621, forward strand.
CTTAGGAACCCTTTCTGGGGAGGCCTTCTGTGTTAGAGGCCTTCCGCATCAGGTCACACATCGTTGAGTGGGCATTGCGTGGGGGCAGGTGAAAATATGGTGACTAACTGGTTTTGGAGGAAAAGTTTCTTGAAGCTGGTGTCCTCCTCCGTCACAGGTTCGTTGTAAGTTCCACAGACAACTCGTTCGGAGTTGGTGGTGGTAGCACAGGGCCTTCTAGGTCTGTCCTGCTTGGTGTCTGGGCAGGGCCCAGCTGGGCTGGATGTGTCCAGATCAGATGGAGTCTGTCTCGGTGTGGCATAACGGTTGGAGACTGCAGGTGAAAATCAATGTCTCGTAGATTGGCAGGGATGTTTCTGACCTTTCACTTGAGATTGTTGAGTGTCACTTCATGTGCCATTTCAGGGTTTGTCTGATTTACCTTTTCCTCCTGCAGCTGCAGGGGCTCTCAGGGCACTGTCTGGTGAAGTGTTAAGCCGAGGGCTTTGGCTCCTCCCCCCTTTGTGCAGGGCTGGGGAAGCTTACGCTGCTAATGTGAAGGTCAGCAGGGTCCATCTTTCTTGTGTGGTCCATTTGCAGTGGGTTGGACTGTTGCAGCTCTCTTTGGACCACATGGAGTGCATCAATAATGTTACAGCATCGCTAAGTCAGTGTTCTGACTTCCGCTGCACATTGATGGCTTTAGCTCTCTTTGAGTTCAACCATTTCTTTAAGTTCTTTGAGTGAAACAGTTCTTTACCCGTCGGTTTGCAGGTGCTCAGAGCTGTCGTCCGCCTGAAAACTGATGATCTCTTTCAGTTGCTCAGCTCTGTCAGGGTCCTTGGATCTGTCCTGTGCCTTCTCCCGTTGAGCAGGGTTCGTTCTCTGTGGAGTCCTGTGGCTGGCAGCGTTAGTTCATTTACCTCCTGTTTGAGGCCTGCGGGAGCATGGCCAAGGAGAAGATAATGCTGGTCAGCTCTTGGTGGCTCCGGCTGGGTGTCGGACATCTGCTTTCGTTGTTGCCTAACTGTTCCTTCCTCTGCCGTGGCAGGTCGTTGCCTGCTTCAGGCTGAAGGATGTCCATGACACTGCTCTGCCGGGTCTTCAGGTGGTCCTGGTGGCAGGGCTGGGTGTCTGAGGCCTACTGGCACACTTGTGGGAACAGGAGAGAGAAATGGCAAAGGCAAATGCAAGTTTCTACAGAGGTGGTGAGCTATCTGTGTGGGAGAATGGCTATGTGGAGCAGCTAAAATTTAGTGTTGGTGAGCACACACAACAAAAAAAAAAGTTTTGAGTATCTTAGTTGACGTGCTTTAAGCAGCATCGACTGATGACTGGGCTCTTACATGTCATAACCTATTACTCAAAAATGCTGATGGTTCTTCTCACATGTTGTGCTACGAGAGTAACAGATAGAGCAAAACCAAAATAAAACAATAGGATGAAACCAGAAAAGAAGAGGAAGAAAGGAGTGTTTTACCTATTTAGGTTTATCTAGGAGACATAGGTAAACATGAGTCACTTATGGGTTATGCTGCTGTTAGACTAAGCTACCAGGGACACATCAGACATCTCAAGGTCCAAAAGAAGAAGAAGAAACAATGGGAAGTGTTTCCAGTTCTGTCTGGGGCCTACTGTGTGTTTGTGTTTAGCCGTACTTCATGTACTTAGCTTGGTGCTAAGGAGTGAGGATGGGTAAAACACAGACAGGAAGTAGGATATTAATGACCTGTGTAACTCTCTATGGAAACAACAGTCGCTAGATATTGTAATCCTATAGAGAGAGAGAAGATGAGGATAGTGACTAGTGATCTAAAATAAGGTAAAGGTAAAGTTAGAACGTCCTTATAGCTCTAAGAAAACTAAAAGGAAAGGGAAGCGTATCAAGTAATTTAATTAAATTTCAAATTTAGTTAAGCCCTTTTTTTTTCTTTAGCTGAATATAAGAATTCAGGCTGAAACAAAAGTAAATAACTAAATTGAAATAAAATCAAAAAAAATAATTATGTAAACATTGTGTGTTCTCATAGCTCTGGTAACTAGAGGGGAACTTGACTAAGCAAATTGATTTAATTAAATTCCCAATTTAATTAAATTCAATTTAACTGAATAGGACTATTCAGGCTCAACAGGTGTAAATACACAAAATAAAATAGGGGTAGATTTAAGTAAAAATAAAAGAAACACAAATAAAAACCCAAAGTATCTGGGTTTCAATCTGAAAGTGAAACCAAGAGGAAGGGGTCGAGAGAGAGAAAGAGTGAGAGAAGAGGGTGGTTTAACCCTCTTATGAGACGTGCTTCGAGAAGCTCTGACACCAGGGTGAATCATTCGTCTCAAGTCATTCGGAGTGTATCACTGCTAAGGTCACGTGATTTTATTAAACTGGGCTTCGTTACGCGTCATAGCTGTTTCGAAATTGTTTTAAATTTCAACGGTTCGTGAACCATTGTGTATCTGGTCTCTATGTGATCTCGTATCACTTTATAGATTCGTACACATTTAATGACGCATTTGATAAAGGGTCTGATTGACTTTCAAGTCAAGCTTTCATAAAACGAGCCCTACGGTTTACTAAGATATTGTGCCTTGAAAGACACCTCATATTAAACGATATTAGGTAGCTCGCGGATTGCCATTACCTGATTACATTTTTTTGATAAAACCTTTGCGATTGGTTTGTAAAAGGTGTTCCGTTGATTTGAGTTTCCGCTACACTTCCACTGTTTTGACCAGCAGGGGTCGCCAGCGAGGGCGTTTCAAACAAAGAATCATTTGTGACGCAGTTGACTCCTTTTGATTCAAAGCCTCGAAGAGCTTTGACTCTCATTACTCGTGTTCAAATCACTCAGTTCAAATCACGCAAAATCTATAGTCTTTGGTTTAAGGTTACACTTTACGCTCTAACGTGTCTAAGTTTTAGGCGGTGCTAGAACTATCACTGGAGGTAGAGGGTTTTACTTGTAAGTTATGCGTGCAAGTTAGGATTGAGGGAGCTATTGGCAACAACCGTCGCTTGTTTACACGAGGGTCTGTGAGATTGGTGCTGTTGTCAGAAAAACTAGATAGGAACGCCTGCTCGCGTTCCGGACGCAATGCCAACCAACAACACAGATCGGCCGGAGCAGCGGACGAGCTGTGCTGACAGTTTGCACTGAGTCTCTCACTTAGACACGACGTTGCGTGTGAGTGACTCTTTTTTAACAAATCAAAACAGCACCGTTCTTTCACAGACAATAGCAAATTACTAGTTAGCTTAGGCTAGAATTTATACCACTAATCCGACGCGATTGTTTCATATGAGCGCTTCAGCGGTTTAAAATGAATACAATGACGTAACGAACAACAAGGCCTTGATTGGTGACTGAGGAGCATCGCTCAGATCACCTTCAAAATGCTGAGAATGGAGTTTTCTTCGTCCATAATCAGAATAATTTGTTCTGGTACCATTTATACGCGCGGTTAATCTGAGATTTCTTCATCAGAGAAGGCTTAACGTACCCTCGACTTCTATCTGAAATTAGGATTTCTTCGCTAATATCAGGAGTTTCTTATCGTACGATTTAAATATGCATTATAGCATTTGAGAAACTTTCTGCCCTTCGTAGGAAGACATATTCAGGCTATAGTTTTGCTGATTTCAGATACTTGTGCGTGCATGTATGAGATGTTAATAAAAACTTATGGGACAACATATGATTGATTACTGTCTGCTTGCATACAATGTTTAATACGATGCCTTAAAATTCTCCACCATTATGTAAGGAACTCAGCTTTTTGGAAACATTAATAATCAATAATATCTTTTTATTATTAATTATAAATATTTGGGTCAGTTAATTGGATTAACTTGATGTGGCTGAATTAATATTACAATCAATTAATCAGTTCGTCCAAAGAACTATTTTGATTATTAATTTATTCTAAGAAAAGGGTATCTTCCATGGCCACAGAAGAATAATTATTTCTTCGCCTGTACAGCACTTTGAGCCAGTAGCAAAAACCGTGATCGTAAAAGTGACTTGTATTGCAAACAAAACAGAACCAAATACATATTATGTACAAGTTTTATTAACTAAATATAGATATTTATATGAATATAAATAAACTAAACAACATACACACATGAATACATAAATAGGTTAGTGATAGGATGAAATTGGAAACCGGAAGAGGGTCTATGAGGAGAACCATCAGAATTTCATTTTCACATTTCATTGAATTGAATACTTGCATTTGTAATGGGAACAATTCTTGAAGTTGTTGAAAATTGAAGTCGTTGATGGTTCCGGCAGCGTCAAGTGGAAGTTGGTTGAGCGTTCTCTTTCTCCAGGAACGCATGATTGGTTTGGTCCTGGCCTGGGACTCTGTTGAGGCCACGCCGAGCACCCAGGAGAAGTGAGGAAGTCAAAAGGATGGGTGATTGGAGTCGTTGTTGGTTGGAGTCTTTGTTCCAAAACTCCTGAGATTGTCCTTGGTTCTTTGTGAGAGAGTCTTCTCTCTCCTGCCTGAGCCCACCTCTGGTTGGAATCGAGGCCTGCTGGGCCCTTGGGCCCCCGTGGAGGGGGAGGGGTTTCCCCAGTATCCCCAGAACAGTGTTGCGGCTGGATGAAAGAACTAAGAGAGAGCGGTCACTGTTGCCTGCCTCTGATATACCCTAAGAAAGAACCAACCCCTAAGGTTTGAATGGACCTATGAGTAAGGTGACATGTCCGAGAGGGGAAGCGGCTCTTAGTTGATTTATGGTCTTTGTCCCCAGCATGCTTAGACTGTTCATTCAAGCTCAAATAGACATAACAAATTCACATTGCATTCTAAGAGAAGGTGATGTACATCAAAGTGTGTGTCATTAAATGAGGATTAATTTGGTAGGAAGCATGATACAGGTGAGGTTATATTGACCGTTGGGTGGTTGTTCAACCACATACACCCCAATCAAACATACCATGTTGTTATACCTAATAGTACACGAGACAGTAAATCATCACAGTTTCTGTGAGGCATGTTCCTTCATAGATCAGAGTAACACCGCAAAGTTTATTTAATTAAAGATGGTCTCTCTCTCTTAAGCATGTGGCGCATGTGGCCACATTCCTTTGAGGTCGTAAAGTCTGTTATCAGTCTTAAAGTGTTCTGTAACCGGACACCCGGCTGACAAAGTAACTTCATTTGTGAGGTTAGTTTTGGGGGAGAGTTTCATAGACCTTTATATTCATTATATAGTGAATATGAATAATTAGTGTGTGTCTGATTGGTCCAGACCCTACATAGAAATAGGTTTATCATAGTCCTACATAAAATGTGCCAAAATAAGTCACGTTTTAAAACTTAGATTGTGGCAGACGTGCAGACGTTAAGACGTGCAGACGGGCAGACGTGAAGACGTGCAAACGTAATCTACATGTTAACTTCTAACGTGACGCCGCCGTGACGTCTGCATAGATCAACAGCTACACGTTATTGACGTGTCTACGTGACGTGATATTTGCGTGTACGTCTCCATATAAAACAAATGGAGACGTACACGCACGTATACACGTGTGTTATCTGTCGTACTTGTCAGTCTCGTCGCCGAATGAACCATTTCGAGCGCCATATAACATGGGAGCCGAAATAAAAACGGACATGCCACACAGCTGTGACGCTTACGCCACACAGCCAGTGTGTCACCGGCCTTAAGACTAGGGGGAGTGCGCGTGCTGAATAATCTCGATGACTTGCTGGTTCTGGCCTAGTCGCGGCTCACACCAGAGCAAATAAACGGCGCGCATATAAATGGCTTTTATGTGTGCTTACTGGGAACACAATAAAGACACCTGGACTCGGTCGAGACCAAAAGCCATATTTGGCAAGACCAGTGGCCGAGACCGAGACAAGTCCGAGTCCAAATTCCAGCGAGTCCGAGACAAGTCCGAGATCATAGAAAAACGGTCTCGAGTACTACAGCCCTAGGAGCTGTTAGTGCTGACTTTTTTGGATGTGAACTGTGTGTTAAAAATATCCTTCTTGAAAAAAAAATGAGTGAAGCTCGACTAAACTTGGGTAGCTCTAGCTAAAATAGGTGAAACGGGAGGGAAGGGCGAGCTAACTTGGTTGTTTCAGATCTCGCTTCAAACACAAACAGAAGTGACGTCACCTACAATCACTGATAACAACCTTTAAGGCAAAATCATTTTGTTAGAGAGAATGTTAAAATCCATAAATTTTTTTAAAAAAAATCAAGTTAAAGACCTATACAGCAGCTGGTGGCTAAAAATAACTGTTTAATGTTTAATAACTTTTGAACTGCTAATCCACTCGGTATAATTAAAAAGTCCCAAAAAGAGGATATTCACAGCTTTTCTGTGGTAATCGCGTTTGGGCATTCAGATGCTCTGTAGTGAATGTGATTGCGTCATCAAGTTTTGATCAGCACAAATGTCACTTTGTGCAAGCAAAAGTGACACACATATATATATATATATATATATATATATATATATATATATATATATATATATATATATATATATATATATATATATATATATATATGTGTGTGTCACTTTTGCTTCAGTGTTCTATTACAATGTTTTTATTTATTTTACTTCCTGAACTTTTTTGGACACATCTACATTGTCAGTAAATAAAAAACACCAGCTTTTCACTGGAAAATGCCTATAATAATGTTTTAATAAATGGCTATAACTTCCTAAGGGATTGTTAAATGTAGTCAAAATTTCATCTGGAAATCTAGAATATCCAAGTACAACTTTCTAAAGGAAAAAATCCAAACTTCAGGAGGATTTGTTTGAGATGAGTAAAAAAAAAATCACTAAACATTTGCTGCCGTTTTCTTAAATCTGGTAAATTCATCCATTCTAAGACAAAATAAATGTAAAAATGGTAATTTAAATGAGTTAGATTGAACCTTCAAGTTCTCCTGTTAAAATGATATATGGCACTTGATGCTGACTGCTATAATGGGTTAGAAAAACAAAGAAAGGTAAAGGTGAGTCAGGTGCTCCAAAAATGGTCTAAGTCTTAGGGGTTAAACGAAAAAACACAGTACAGAAGTGGGCGAGGGAGTTATGTGTTAACGAAAACGCACCTGCATCTCTCCGCAAACTGGTTTTTCAAGCCTTATTATTATTCAAGCCTATTATTATTCAAGCCTTATTATTGCCAGCTTAGGTTAGGTTAATTTTATTATCCCCAAGGGGAAATTTGTTTCATAGCCAGCAGTAAACCATAAAATCAACATGAACAAATACACAAAACCACAACACACAAAAAGAAACGAAAAAATAAAATAAAAAAAATAAAGACTTCCATAAATAATTTCTAATAATTTAAAGCGGGTCATATGACGGTTCTAAAAAGAAAATTATTTTGTGTATTTGGTTTAATGCAATGTGTTTACGCAGTTTTAGGTTAAAAAAAGTAATTATTTTACACATACCGTACATTATTATTGATGGCTATGCCCCGCCTTTCTGAAACACAGGGATTTTTACAAACCTCATCGTTCTGAAAAGCGCTGTGTGCTCTGATTGGCCAGCGATCCAGTGCATTGTGATTAGCTCGGGGGAGAACATATGTAAACATAAAATCATGTCTGCATTTGTGATCGAAGAAATGACAAACAAGCGCTACTCTATACTGTTCAAAACTCGCGTTTGAATAGTCAGCAGCAAATTCTTAAAATATGAAAACATACTTACAGGCTGTGTCTGTGAGTCAGAAGCGCCAGACTGTACTTGCAAAGCCCGTCTTTTTAGAATCAATGTTTGTGCACAGCCGGCCTTGTACTCTCTCAGGTTCTGGAAACAGTCCTCTGAAAAATGCGCAGCACGCAGTCGTATATTTTGGTTGTACTGTTCTGGAACTGTGTTGTAAATAAAGCTAAACCACTGTTTTCTAATTGTGCCCTCTTTTGGAAGGCCAAACAAAGTAGTTTGTCTTTCACAAAACAAAAAACACAGAGTGTCCACGACATGGCGGCGAGAATACGCCTTCTTTCTTTGGGCGAAGTTATGAAACTCTGCCCCTACATACTAAAGTAGATTTGTGGGGGCGTGTTTGTATGCAGTGTTTTAGGGAGGCTGAGCTTTAACTTTAAGCTTTGTAAATCTGCAGATCTTATATATGCACAAACAGCATAACACACTAAAGAAAAGGAAAAAAACAAGAAATCGCATCATATGACCCCTTTAAAAAACCAATGGCGGCTGGTACAAAAGAATTTTTAAATCTATTAGTCCGACAAAATGGCAGATAATATCTACGAGTAGAAGGAAACAACTTAAAAGCATTCTACAAGGGATGGCTGGAATCTCTCATTACTAACTCGGCCCTCCTTATAGACCTTATGTAGCCACGCCCCTTTTCAGCGCTGAGCTCGTTGTCTTTTGACTTCCGGTCTGTATTTTCACAGCGATCTTGCGTAGTTATGAATGAACGGCTCGTTTAATAAATTTCCAAGGTCCATTTGTTAAGACATATGCTTTACAATGCTTATGATAAACATTAAAATGCTCATGATAAATTTCGTTAACTCTACAATAAGTAAATCAACTTCACCAGCAAATTACTCCTGGACAGCGATGCCATAGAAATATACAGAGCGAATGCAAAAACGGAAGTTCAAAGACAATATTCTAAAGATGGCGGTGCCCTCGTTTCTTTGGTGCATAAGGTCTATAGTCCTGACTTTATGCAAATTATTCAAAAAGTGCTGCCAACAGTCTTACCACACACTTTCACAATAACCTGAAATCTATTTCTTTTTTTAAGATTAAGTTACCAATACCAGCACACAAATGAAAAAGTAATGACAGATTCAATAAAACAATAAAACATTAATTTCATAAAACTGTCCACATTAAAACCTAAATGTTTCCGTAAAAAATAAATACGCTGGTGGGCTTTCTGGCACACATCATCCACATGAGCCTCAAGTGTCAACTTTCCATCTATTAAAGTAGTACCAAGGTATTTAAATTGATTTACAACCTCAACAGCATGATCATTAATAACCACAGGAGAGATGACTGTAGGATTCTTAAAATCTATTGAAGGGGGTGGATTGGAATCCACTGCTGCCTCAATGTATATGTAATGATTGATTATAATTAAGGTATTAATCAATATTTTTCCTTCTAAATATCAAATGAATTGAATGACTTCTCTGGAGATTTTACTTTATTTATATAAGTTACCAGTGTGATTACTGAAATGTTCTTTTCATGTATTCTTTAATGTCTGTATTTGATATCTGAATGCAGTGCTTGCTTATTTAACACAGCTTCCAGAAATGAAATAGGGACTTGTTTTGTGTTTGAGAAAGGTCTTCAATGTGTTAAAACATATAGGGGTCATTGAAGCCAATAGTTTAAGGGGCCATTTCTTTGTTAAAGCCTTTCTTTCCAGTTAGACTAAAGTTTAGCTATCCTTGAGAGAAAGAACGCATTATCTTGAGGTTTTGAGAGGACTCTCCTGTTTATAGTGAGAGCCTGGCCAAATCCAACCTTGGAAAAGCTGTGTGTCGGTGTGTGTGTTAGTCTTCTTGGTTACAGGTTATGGAACCACTGGCATTATTGGAGATTGAGTGAGTTGTTGTTCTGGACATGCTGGCGCCCAGCAACCCAAATCTGCGACCTGGAAGGTCATGACGTGCCTAACTTCAGCTGCATAATCGATGGAGATATGCTTCAGTCTATCTGTATATGTGTGGAAAATTACTGTGTTTATCTATTTCATAGCCAATGAGAATCATTCATCCTGTAAGCAATGACGTAGCTTAGACCTTGGAAATCGTATAACTGCTGTGATCTTTGTAACTGTAAGCGGGGCGGCCTACGAACTCCTGTGCGAGTATTGAAGCTGACTTCTGCTGATGAAACTGCAAACTATCTTCAGTAAATATTTTCTTTAATTTTTTATAATTCTGACTCTGGGTCTTCATTCTTCATATCTGGTTCTGGGTCTTTAACTGTATACCCCTTACACTATAATCATCTCTTTAGTCTTAAATACATTGATAAACTGCAATTAAAACAAATAATTATCAGTTTAAACTAAAGGACTCGATATAGTGTTCCTTACAACTTACCAAAGATCCAGTGATCCATGGATATTGGAGTTTGCCAGGAATCATGTTTCCTGACATCTATATGTGCCTGATTTCGACGCAGGGAAATAGCTACAGCAAATGTGCCTGTGAATGATTTATATAAACACAATAGGTCTAAATCCGGGAAATCATTCATATTAATGTTATATCATCCAGCCCTAAAACTGGTAGGCTATAGTTTTTTTGTCAGTGTTTATTTAAAAACATTAGATTATGCTTAATAAGCTGATAACACACATAGTCATGTAAACGCGGAAACATCTTTTCTTTTACTGAAGTAAGGTCATAAACGGCTTAAGCATAAACCGGTCGACACAGGTAGTTTTTTGCCTCTTACTCCAAATTTATGAGTTGAACGCACATGAACGCCACCACAAAGTCGTAAATACCAGTGGGGAGTTGAGGGCATGTAAGTGAAAAACATGGCGGAATACCAGAATACTTATTTAGCAGTGATTTTGCTAGAGTTTTCTATTTACAACGAAGTAAGCTAATTGCCAGGAGGCCTTGAATGCACCATGTAGGGTATGGGCCACTCAGACACACACTAATTATTCATTATATACAAAGGTTTATGAAACTCCAAAACTAACAGCCCATATGAACGAACACAAGGGCAGAAACAGTGTCATGTTATAGGGCATGATAAGGAGATTTTACAACCTCCGAGGAATGTGGCCACATGCACAAGAGAGAGATACAATGGGAACACAGAAACCCTCTTTAAAACAGACTTTGCTGCATTAATCATAGACTAACTGATCTATAAATGAACATGCATAAAACTGTGATGTCTATTGTGACTATTATGTGACTGTGTGTCTATTATGTAACTAACGATCAATGTAACCTATATCAATGTAAACGATCAATGTTTAGTTGCACATCATGTGCAACTAAACCCTTACAATTGATCCAGAATGCTGCTGCTCGTCTTGTCTTCAACGAGCCCAAAAGGGCCCACGTCACTCCGCTGTTCATCTCCCTGCATTGGCTACCACTCGCTGCTCGAATCAAGTTCAAGGCGCTGACACTTGCTTACAGATTGTCCACCGGCTCAGCTCCCTCCTACTTTCACTCGCTCCTACGGGTCTACATCCCTACCAGAAGCCTACGATCGGCCAAGGAGCGACGGCTCGTGGTGCCTTCACAGCGAGGCACAAAATCACTGTCCAGAACATTCTCATTCACGGTTCCATGCTGGTGGAATGACCTACCCACCCTCGTCCGTAATGCAGAATCCCTGACAGCATTCAAAAGACAACTGAAAACTCATCTCTTCCGTGAGCACTTAACATAAAAAAAAAATAATAATAAAATAAAATAAACCTTTTTCTTGAAATCTTCGCTTGTCTGGTTTATGCTACTCTGAGCAATGTTTGAACTTTGTATTCTGAGCACTTCTTGCGTTGTTTTTGCCTCTCCACGATGACTCGCTTGGTTTAATCCTCAAATGTAAGTCGCTTTGGATAAAAGCGTCTGCTAAATGACTAAATGTAAATGTAAATGTAAATGTAAATGTAACCTCACCTGTATCATGCCTCATACCTAATTAATCCTCATTTAATGACTCACACTTTGATCTATATCACCTTCTTCTAGAATGCAGTGTGGATGTGTTATAGCTATCTGAGCATTAATGAAGGTATAACCATGCTTGAGACAAAGACTCGTAAATCAACTAAGAGCCACTTTTCCCTCTCAGACATGTCACCGATCTTATTGGTCGAGTTCAACCCTTGGGGGTGGATCCTTTCCAGCCTTTATTAGAGACAGTCCAGATGTGACCTCCCTCTCTTAGTTCTTTCATTCAGCCGCAACACTGTTCTAGTGATACTGGGGAACCCCCTCCCCCTCAACGGGGGCCCCAGGGCCCAGCAGGCCTCAATACAACCAGATATGGGCTTAGGCAGGAGAGAGAAGACTCTCTCACAAAGAACCAAGGACAATCTCAGGAGTTTTGGAACAAAGACTCCAACCAACAACGACTCCAATCACCCACTCTTCCAACTTCCTCACTTCTCCTGGGTACTCGGAGTGGCCTCAACAGGGCCTCAGGCCTTGAACAAACCAGCCATGCGTTCCTGGAGAGAGAGAACTCTCAACCAACTTCCACTTGACACTGCCGGAACCATCAACGACTTAAATTTTCAACAACTTCAAGAATTGTTCCCGCTACAAATGCAAGTATTCAATTCAATGAAATGTGAAAATGAAATTCTGATGGTTCTTCTCATAGTCCCTTTTTCCGGTTTCCAATTTAATCCTATCACTAACCTATTTCTGTATTTCTGTATATATGTTTGTTTAGTTTATTTATGTTTATGATTTAGTAAATAAAACTTATGCACTTTATGTATTTGGTTCTGATTTGCTTGCAATTCGAAGTCCCTTTACGGTTTGTTCTTGGTACATGCTCAAAACGCTGTACATGCTAAGAAATAATTCTTCTTCTGTGGCCAGGGAAGATACCCTTTTCTTAGAATAAAGAAACTGATTAATTGATTGTAATATTAATTTAGCCATGTCAAGTTAATCCAATTAACTGCCCCAAATATTCATAATTAATCATAACAAGTTATTATTGATTATTAATATTTCATATAGCTAGGTTCCTTACATATATGGTGGAGAATGCAAGCATTTCTATTTAGTATTTATTTGAGAACAGCACCAATCTCACAGACCCTCGTGTAAACAAGTGACTGTTGTAGCCAAAGTTAGCTCCCTCAATCCTAACTTACAAGCACACAAGTAAAACCCTCTACCTCGAGTGATAGTTTAGCGCCGCCTAAAACTTGGAAACGCTAGAGCGTAAAGTGTAACCTTTAAACCAAAGACTATAGCTTTGGGCCTGTGGCCCGTGCGAACCAAGGGAACTGAGTGATTTGAACATGAGTAATGAGAGTCAAAGCTCCTCGAAGCTTTGAATCAAATTATTCAGCTGCGTCACAAATGATTCTTTGTTTTGAAACACCCTCACTGGTGACCCCTGCTGGTCAGAACAGTGTAAGTGTAGCGAAAACTCAAATCAATGAAACACCTTTTAACCAATCGCAAAGGTTTTATCAAAAGGTGTAAACAGGTAGTGGCAATCCGCGAACTACTTAATACATTTTAATATGAGGTGTCTTTCAAGGCACAATATTTTAGTAATCTGTAGGGTTCGTTTTATGAAAGCTTGGTCAATCAGATCCTTTATCAAATGCGTCATTAAATGTGTCCGAATCTATAAAGTGATACGAGATCACATAAAGACCAGATACACACTGGTTCTGTAATGTTTTGTCTGAAGTTCCCTGATTTCACCACTAGATGGCATTATTTCTACCCAGTTTATGTTTCCTTAATTAATTGGTTGTCATACTCTCACCTGTGTTGAATTACACCTAATGATAAACCCCATTTAAGGCTTCACTGCATTTTGGTTTTTGTTCAGTCCTGATGTCAGCCAAAGTGTTGTAATTTCTAAGAACTTTTGGATTTGAGATTTTGCCTTCTGTTCTGCTCTGGGAAAGTATGTTTTTGTAACCCTTTTTGTGGATTTTTTCCTCTCTGGACTTATATTTGAGAAGATATTTTTTCTGTCTGGATTACCCTTTGTGTTTGCCTCTCAAGGAGAGTTGTTTTTTGTTCTTTCCATCGGAAGTAAAGTGCCAAATATTAAACTCAGACTTTTTGACTGTCCTTTTGTCCTCTGCATTTGGGTTAAACCTCCACCAGTGGTGAAAGGGTTAGTATCAAGGACACACACACCGGAGACCTGAGTTCGATCCCCAGCTGGATCATAACAGTAGGACTGAACCATGGATATTAACCCAGCAGAGGGAGCCCAACCCCTGAGTAATGCAGAACGCATCTTAGCTGCTGTTACAGGCCAGCCAGCCACCATGGAACGACATGAACAAGTCCTTGCACAACAGGAACATGCCGTATCAAAACTTAGTCAAGCTGTTACAGAGATCCTACAGCATCTTCAAACCTTTTCAAGCCCACAGCAGGATGCTGATTCTAAACCCCCGGCACAATCAGCACTTCCCAGCACCTCTTCTAGCCACTCTGAGATTCATCTGCCTCAGCCTGAAAGGTATGCTGGAGGTCCTGGGGGTTGTAAAGGCTTTCTTACCCAGTGCTCATTGAGCTTTGAATTGCAACTTAATAAGTTTCCAACATCACGTAGCAAGGTGGCCTATATCATTACTCTTTTATCCGGGAAAGCCCTAGCCTGGGCCACTGCACTGTGGGAGCAGTCTCCACAACCAGCGGTTTGCTCAAATTACACTCGTTTTATTGAGGAGATGAGGCGTGTGTTCGACCATCCAGTAAGGGGGACGTGAGGCAGCTAGCCGTCTCCTTCAGCTATCCCAAGGTACTCAAATCGTTGCGGAGTTAGCAGTGGAATTTAGAACTCTATCTATGGAGAGTGGCTGGAATCAGGAGGCTTTGACTGTTGCTTTCAATAGAGCTCTTTCTGAGGAACTTAAGGATGAATTGGCGGCCCGAGACCCTGCAACAGACCTAGATTCCTTGATTGATATGGCTATTCGATTAGATAATCGTCTTCGAGAGAGGCATAGGGAGCGTACAGAGTCTTCTAGATTTGTTCCCGTTCAACATCCTGCAGTTCTGCCTTTGCCTCCTGATCACCCTGTCCCATCTGTAACCTACACCGAGGAACCCATGCAGCTGGGCCGATCACGGCTTTCCATGTCAGAGCGAAACCGCAGATTCAAGGAAAAATGCTGCCTGTATTGTGGCGAACCTGGCCACTTTCGAATTTCCTGTCCAATCCTTTCGGGAAAAGCCAACTCTCGTCCAGTAAAGGGAGGACTGTGATGAGAGAGATTACCCCTCCCATCTCAGCATCTTCTGGGGTTCTCTTGTTTGCCCACCTTCTATGGAATGATCAGTCACATTCCCTTAAGGCCTTCGTGGATTCTGGAGCTGCTGGAAGCTTTATGGATTTGGAAATTGCCAGACGTCTTCAGGTACCACTGATCAACCTGGACGACCCACTGACCATCACGGCCCTGGATGGTAGACCCCTTGGTTCTGGTCGGGTGAGTCTAAGCACTATTCCTGTACATCTCCGGATTGGGGGTCACCAAAAAACTATACAGTTTTATGTAATAAAGTCACCAGAATTTCCTTTAATCCTTGGTTTTCCCTGGCTTGTTCTCCCTAACCCCCATATAGATTGGTCCTCTGGTTACATTGTCAAATGGGGGCCTAATTGTGATAACTCTTGTCTCTCTACTTCACCTCTTGAGATTGTCTCTCCCAGCTTAAGTCAGGCGACTCATGGGCTGTTAAGGACTAATCTGCAGTTATCCGAGACACCTCCAGAATTATCCAGTGTTCCTCCTGATTATGCAGACTTTCTAGACGTGTTCAGCAAGAAGGCGGCCTTGTCCTTACCTCCCCACAGACGTTATGATTGCGCAATCGACTTGCTTCCTGGAATGTGCCCTCCAAGGGGGAGACTGTTTTCCCTTTCACCACCAGAGAGGAAGGCCATGGAGGACTACATCAATGAGGCCCTGAAATCTGTCCTGATACGTCCCTCGACTTCACCAGCAGGAGCTGGGTTCTTCTTTGTCGCTAAGAAGGATGGGGGGCTCCGACCCTGTATTGATTACAGGAGTCTCAATAAGATCACCATAAGGAATCGTTATCCTCTTCCACTAATGTCTACTGCCTTTGAGTTGCTTCAGGGGGCAACTGTATTCACTAAACTGGACCTTCGCAATGCTTATCATCTGGTCCGTATCCGCGCTGGGGATGAATGGAAGACTGCTTTTAATACGCCCACAGGCCACTATGAGTATAAGGTCATGCCCTTCGGGTTGGTAAATGCTCCTGCAGTATTTCAAGCTTTGATTAATGATGTGTTAAGAGACATGCTGAATAGATTTGTGTGTGTATATCTGGATGATATTCTTATCTTTTCCAAGAACCTCCAGGAGCACGTTCAGCAAGTTCGTCTAGTCCTCCAGCAACTTCTGAAGAACCATCTGTTCGTCAAACTTGAGAAGAGTGAGTTCCATGTTAAAAGGTATCCTTTCTGGGTTTCATAGTATCTAATGGTCACATCCAGATGGACCCTGCCAAAACCAAAGCGGTTAAGGATTGGCCTCAACCCACCTCCATCAAGCAGGTACAACGTTTTCTTGGCTTTTTCAATTTCTATCGTAAGTTCATACGAAATTTCAGTGCCATTGCTACTCCACTTACGACTCTCACTAGGAAGAATGTTAAGGGCTTTCAGTGGACAGACGATGCTGAAAAGGCGTTCTGCAAGTTAAAGGATAGATTTATTTCAGCGCCTATCCTTACTATCCCAGATCCTGAGCTGCCCTTCATAGTCGAGGTGGTTGCCTCTGAGGTAGGGGTCGGAGCTGTACTCTCCCAGCGGGCCAGAAAAGACAACAGGTTGCATCCTTGTGCTTTCTTTTCACACAAGCTCTCTTCTACGGAGAGAAATTATGATATTGGTAACAGGGAGTTATTAGCTGTTAAGCTAGCATTGGAGGAATGGAAGCACTTGTTGGAGGGGGCCAAACATCCCTTTGTTGTATGGACTGACCACAAGAACCTAGCTTATATCCAGGATGCCAAGAGACTGAACTCTCGCCAGGCCCGATGGGCTCTATTCTTTAATCGCTTTGACTTTGTTCTCTCCTATCGACCAGGATCTAAGAATCAAAAGCCTGATGCCCTCTCCAGGCATTTTGACCCACCCAACATGGTGTCAACCCCAGTGATGATCGTCCCCACGTCCAAAATCCTGGCTCCAGTTAGATGGGGAATAGAGACCAGGGTTAGAAGAGCACAGCAGCAGGAAGCTGACCCAGGTAATGGACCACCTGGTCGTCTTTTCGTACCTAAGAGTGTGCGCACTGATGTTTTGCAGTGGGGACATGCCTCATCAATCACATGCCACCCAGGAGTCAGTAGGAGTCTTGAGTTCATTTGCAGACGCTTCTGGTGGCCAAGGATCGCTGATGACGTTAAATTCTTTGTTGCTGCCTGCCAGATTTGTGCCCAGCATAAGGTTTCCAGGTCTCGTCCACAAGCTTCTGCTACCCCTCCCCATTCCCGCTCGTCCTTGGTCACACATTTCTATGGACTTTGTCACGGGTCTACCACTCTCCGAAGGTAACAAAGTGATTTTGGTGGTTGTGGATAGATTTTCAAAAGCTTGCCACCTTATAGCACTGCCAAAACTTCCTTCGGCTCCACAGACTGCCGAGATTATATTGGAGCATGTTTTTAGGTTGCATGGCTTCCCCCAAGATGTGGTTTCAGACCGTGGGCCTCAGTTTGCATCTAGGATCTGGAGGGCCTTCTGCCAGATCATTGGTGCTTCAGCCAGTCTGTCATCTGGATTTCATCCCCAGTCGAATGGACAGACTGAAAGAACTAACCAGGAGATTGAGACAACCTTGGGATGCCTAGCCTCAACCAACCCAACGTCATGGAGCAAACACTTGATATGGGCAGAATTTGCCCATAATAATCTTCGCCATTCCTCAACGGGTATGTCACCTTTTGAATGTCAGTTTGGCTATCAACCTCCTTTATTCTCTGAGCAGGAGTCTGAGGTGGGAGTTCCGGCGGCCCAACATCTGGTTCAACGCCGCCACAGAGTGTGGAGTAAGGCCCGAGCTGCACTTTTGAAGACTTCACGGCTGCAACAGCAACGGGCCAACCGTCGCCGCAGGCCAGCACCATCTCTTTGTCCAGGGCAGAAAGTCTGGCTGTCTAGCAAGAACATTCCCCTTAAAGTTGAAGAACGCAAACTGGCTCCCAGATTCATAGGCCCCTTCAAGGTTTTAAGGAAAGTAAACCCTGTTTCCTACCGTCTCCTACTTCCCAAGTCTTTGCGCATACATCCCACCTTTCATGTTTCATGCTTAAAACCTGTCAAGTACAGTCCTCTGTCTCCTGCCACCAGGTCACCCCCAACTCCACAGATCATTGATGGCCAACCAGTATACATGGTCATGCAGATACTGGACACTCGTCTGGTTCGTGGTAAACGGCAGTTTCTAGTGGACTGGGAAGGATATGGGCCAGAGGAACGGTCTCGGGTCCCTACTCTCCAGATCCTGGACAAGAGTTTGATTAGAGACTTTCAACGTCCTCACTCTACCAGAGCCTTTGGGAACGTCGGGAGCCGTTCCTATAAGAGAGAGTTCTGTAATGTTTTGTCTGAAGTTCCCTGATTTCAACACTAGATGGCATTATTTCTACCCAGTTTATGTTTCCTTAATTAATTGGTTGTCATACTCTCACCTGTGTTGAATTACACCTAATGATAAACCCTATTTAAGGCTTCACTGCATTTTGTTTTTTGTTCAGTCCTGATGTCAGCCAAAGTGTTGTAATTTCTAAGAACTTTTGGATTTTGAGATGTTGACTTCTGTTCTGCTCTGGGAAAGTATGTTTTTGTAACCCTTTTTGTGGACTTCTGATTTTTTCCTCTCTGGACTTATATTTGAGAAGATATTTTTTCTGTCTGGATTACCCTTTGTGTTTGCCTCTCAAGGAGAGTTGTTTTTTGTTCTTTCCATCGGAAGTAAAGTGCCAAATATGAAACTCAGACTTTTTGACTGTCCTTTTGTCCTCTGCATTTGGGTTAAACCTCCACCAGTGGTGAAGGGGTTAGTATCAAGGACACACACACCGGAGACCTGAGTTCGATCCCCAGCTGGATCATAACAGGTTCACGAACCGTTGAAATTTAAAACAATTTCGAAACAGCTATGACGCGCAACAAAGCCCCGTTTAGAACTGGAAACACTTCCGATTGTTTTTCTTCTTCTTTTGGACCTTGAGATGTTTGATGTGTCCCTGGTAGCTTAGTCTAACAGCAGCATAACCCAGAAGTGACTCCTGTTTACCTATGTCTCCTAGCTTAACCTAAATAGGTAAAACACTCCTTTATTCCTCTTCTTTTCTGGTTTCATCCTATTGTTTTATTTTGGTTTTGCTCTATCTGTTACTCTCGTAGCACAACATGTGAGAAGAACCATCAGCATTTTTGAGTAATAGGTTATGACATGTAAGAGTCCAGTCATCAGTCGATGCTTCTTAAAGCACGTCAACTAAGATACTCAAAACTTTTTTTGTTGTGTGTGCTCACCAACACTAAATTTTAGCTGCTCCACATAGCCGTTCTCCCACACAGATAGCTCACCACCTCTGAAACTTGCATCTGCCTTTGCCATTTCTCTCTCGTGTTCCCACAAGTGTGCCAGTAGGCCTCAGACACCCAGCCCTGCCACCAGGACCACCTGAAGACCCGGCAGAGCAGTGTGATGGACATCCTCCAGCCTGAAGCTGGCAACGACCTGCCACGGCAGAGGAAGGAACAGTTAGGCAACAACAAAAGCAGACGTCTGACACCCAGTCTGAGCCACCAAGAGCTGACCAGCATCTCTTCTTCTTGGCCATGCTCCTGCAGGCCTCAAACAGGAGGTAAATGAACTAACGCTGCCAGCCACAGGACTCCACAGAGAACGAACCCTGCTTAACGGGAGAAGGCACAGGACAGATGCAAAGACCCTGACAGCGTGGAGCAACTGAAAGAGATCACCAGTTTTCAAGTGGCTCTGACAGCTGCTGAGCAACTGCCAGGAGACGAGAGAGGAACTGGTTGAACTCAAAGAGAGAGACGCTAAAGCCGTCAACATGCAGCTGAAGTCCGAACACTGACTTAGCGATGCTGTAACATTATGGACGAACTACATGTGGTCCAAAGAGAACTGCAACAGTCCAACCAACTGCAAATGGACCCCACAAGAAAGATGTACCCTGCTGAATTTCACATCAACAGCGTAAGCTTCCCCAGCCCTGCACAAAAGGGGGAGGAGCCAAAGCCCTCGGCTTGACACTTCACCAGTCAGTGTTAAGCCAAGAGCCCCTGCAGCCGCAGGAGGAAAAGGATTAATTCAGACAAACCCTTAAACGACACATGAAGTGACACTCAAAGATCTCGAGCGAATGGTCAGAAACATCCCTAAATTGACGTCAGAGCTCGCAGGAGACCACGACGTCCCTGCCAACCAAGAAATTGGTTTTCACCTGCAGCCTTCGACCGTTGTGACACACCAAGACAGACTCTATCTGCTCTGAACCACATCCTGCCCAGGGTTGTGACACTTCCTGGCTTTGGCGGTGGCAATACCAGCAGCTGGAACAAGCCATCATAACAGGTTTCTCAGACTCAGAGTCTGAATGCAGACTGGGCGCGGTCCCAGACACCAACCAGGGTAACCCTGAAAGTCCCTGTGCTACTACCACAGACATCAAGCAAGCTACCTTGGAGCGTGCAACGAACCTGTGACGGAGGAAGACACCAGCTTCAAGAAGTTCAGTTGACTCTGAACTTCAAAACCCAGAAGACACACGGCATGACCACAATGCAAGACTCTGCTACAAAGTTCCTAGTCAGCATAGGACATAAAACTTTTAAAGTAGATGAAAATGTGTGCTCAAAAAGAAGCAAGAGTTTGCATTAGTAAAATTTGAATTTTACTGATTTAAAGAAAATTTTAAAAGCAGGTGTAAGCCTCATGTGCCAACAGACTATGCACTGCTTTTTGAAACATACAGACATTGTGTCACCCGCTGGTTGAAATATACACTGCTGCACATTAGTTTCTATGACAATGACTTGTTACAGGAAATACTAACTCCCAATAGGTTATTCTTCACCCTAATGCCAGATAGTAAGCAAACCACCTGAGCTGGGAAAACTAGCATGACCTAGAGCCCCTTCCTAAACTACTGTTCCCTTTCGAACGGTCACTTCGTATTGCGTAGCTATACGCAGTGGGGAAACTCCTTTTCCTCGATTTACTGAAGCCTTTATGTAAAGCGCATTTGCAGCTGCACAGCTAGAACATGAGCGTCTGGCTCGCTCATAGGCTGCGCTGCGGCAACTGCACATCCAATGGCGCAGGCGCCTCTGACGTGCAACCAATGAGATCACTCTGCGTCATACACGTCAGAGCCCGCCAAGGGGGCGTGACCTCAGTCTATAATAGCCCCCGAATTCGCCATTATAGCAGATTTTACTCCTTCAGCGACAAACTTCACGTCTCTGACCATTTATTGAGCCTTCGCCGTCGAACAAGCCTTCAGCCTGAGCCAGCTACAGTTCAGCAGACGACACATTTCACCGTGTTTCTCCTGACGCCGTCTCTCCTGTGGCTATCCGGCGATATCCTTTTCATTGCTCTTTGTATATTGTATTATTTGTACGAGCGTTGTTCAAATGCATCGTGTTAAGACCTGCGCCACGTGCGGATGCAAGCTGCACGAGGCGGACGAACACGCTAGCTGCATTCCATGCCTGGGACTTCACCACGCGGAGAATGCACTATCTGCCGGCGGATGTGCGGCCTGCGAGAGCATGCCTATCTCCGTGCTGCGAACTCGGCTAGCCCTCTCCCGTGACGGCGACGCCGCCTCTCCCGCGCTTCCTTTTCCGGCCCTACTTCAGCCAAGGAAGAAGAAGCGCCGCAGCCAACGGCAGCCGGAGAACATGGATGTTAGTGAACGCACGCCGGCCTTGTCCCCGCGTGCCTCACTCTCTCCAACCCGTTCATCTCCGGTCCTGTTCGAGGGAGATCAGCGCCCCCCCCACGTGGCGGGCCTTGTCTCCTTCGGCGGGCCTAGCGAGCACGACGACAGCCTGTCTATCGCTGCGTCTGAGGAAGAATGGCCGGGCTCTTTCGACCCCGTCATGGCTTCCCAGCCAACGCCCAACGCCTCAGCTACCAGGACTAACTCCGACGCGGAAATGCTTCGGATCCTGACGCAGGCCGTAGCGGACCTCGAGCTCGAGTGGGCCGCGCCCGCTGAACCCCCTCGAAGTCGGCTGGATGGCTGGTTTCTGCCAGGGCACCAACAGGCCCCTCGTCACAAGCCAGCGCCATTTTTTCCTGAGGTACACGAGGAGCTTACCAAGGCCTGGCGCACTCCTTATTCTACACGAGGCCCCGCAGTTTTCGCGACGCTCTCCTCCGTGGACGGAGCAGCGGAAAAAGGCTATGAGTCGTTGCCGCCCCTCGAAGAGGCGTTGGCCGCTCATCTCTGCCCGAACACAGCTGCTAGCTGGCGAACTAGAGCTGTGCATCCCAACAAGCCGTGCCGTAGCACTTCAGCCCTCGCCGGACGCGCGTATTCCGCCTCCGGTCAGGCTGCATCGGCCCTGCACACGATGGCCGTGCTGCAGGTTTACCAGGCCAAACTCCTCCGGTCTATGGACGAGGCTGGCCCGGACCCTGAGGCTTTTCGGGACCTTCGGAGCGCCACAGACCTGGCCCTGAGAGCTACTAAGGCCACAGCGCAGGCTATCGGGAGGAATATGGCGAGTTTGGTCGTGCTCGAGCGCCACCTCTGGCTTACCCTCACTGACATTAAGGACGCGGAGAGAACAAAGTTCCTCGACGCCCCAGTATCCAGCACCGGCCTCTTCGGCCCGGCAGTGAAGGGGTTCTCAGAAAGATACACCGAGGCACAGAAAGCGTCCCAGGCCATGCGTCACTTCCTGCCTAAGCGCTCTAGCTCGGCGTCGAGTGCTCACAAGCTAGCCCCGCCGACGCCTCGGCCAACAAAGCCCACGAAGCAGGCCTCTCAGCCCCGCCCTGCGGCTGATGCCCAGCGCCAGCCGAGAGCAACCAAGCGCTTCCCGCTTCCCCGACGCCAAGGCCCCAGACCAAGCGCCGCGCCTCACACAGCGCCGCCAAAGTCGTCCTAGCATGCAGGGGAAAGAGAGAGGGCACGGGTCCCGCACTCGCCGGACCACCCTCGAAGAAGTCAACAAAACTTCCCACAGCCCCTTGTTCAGTTCAGGTGGCTGGGGATTTTATTACTGCAAACAGGCCCGCAACAGTAAGCGCGTTCTTGCAAACAAACGCCGTTTTCACGGCGACCCATATAAAGCACAAAAAGAGTATGTTTCACAAACACAACACGTGGGTTCACGGTCCCCCTTCATCAGGCGGCCCCTCCCCCGTTATAATACTGCCTTCCCTACACGCAAATGCTTGTACAGTCAGTCCAATACTCAATGTGTGCACAAATCACAATATAAGGGTATCAGGTCCCCCTTCACTAGGCGGCCCCTCCCCTGTTGTAACACTGACTTCCCCACACGCGAATGCCTGTACAGTCAGTCCAATACTCAATGTATGCACAAATCACATGATAAGGGTATCCGGTCCCCCTACATTAGGCGACCAGCCCCAGTCAGTGTGTCAAGCCCTAGCCACACGTGTTCTAGCCTGGCAAGCTATCCCCGGTGTGTCGAGTTGGGTCATAAACACTATAAAGCGAGGTTACTCGCTCCAATTCGCTCGCAGACCCCCGAAATTTCAGGCGGTTCTCGAGACTTCGGTGATAAGCAACGTGGGTCACGTGCTTCGCACCGAAGTACAGAATCTATTAGCAAAAGGGGCGATAGAATTAGTCCCCCCCGCGCTAAAACACATGGGTTTTTACAGCCGCTATTTTCTGATTCCGAAAAAAGACGGCGGTCTCAGACCCATTCTAGATTTGAGACATTTGAACAAAGCTCTCATGAGACGGCCGTTCAAAATGTTAACTATCAAACATATCCTCGCGCAAGTGCGCACGGGGGATTGGTTTGTCACAATGGATCTGAAAGACGCTTACTTTCACATTCAGATAAACCCTCGTCACAGGCCATTCTTGAGATTCGCCTTCGAGGGCCAAGCTTATCAATACACCGTTCTGCCGTTCGGTCTATCGTTAGCACCCCGTACATTCACGAAGTGTGTGGATGCAGCGCTTTCTCCCCTGAGACATCAGGGAGTGCGTGTGTTAAATTATCTCGACGACTGGCTGGTGCTGGCACAGTCGAGAACCGAGCTATTAGCTCACAGGGATTTGATTCTCAGCCATCTAAAATGCCTGGGTTTCACAATCAATGTGTCAAAAAGCAAACTAACCCCCAGCCAGAGTGTGATCTTTCTGGGTGCAGTTTTAGACTCGAGAGCGATGACAGCGCGACTCACACCAGAGCGCGCGCTCTCAGTGCGAGCGCTTACAGGCACTTTCAGAGCGCGCGAGCACGCGCCACTGAAGAAATTTCAGAAACTGCTTGGTCTCATGGCAGCAGCATCGCCAGTACTCCGCTTGGGATTACTGCGCATGCGCCCGCTGCAGCATTGGCTGAAACGGCGTGTGCCAACTCACGCATGGCAGTCAGGCAACTTGCGCATTATGGTAAATCACGGTTGTTTAAGAACCCTGATTCCCTGGCGAGCGCAGAACTGGTACCACGAGGGGGTGACAATGGGAACAATTTCCAGAAGGAAAATGGTTCTTACAGATGCGTCCAACCTGGGTTGGGGAGCGCTGCACGAGGGCATGCCTGCATCCGGCCTCTGGTCGAGCACGGAGCAGAGCTTACATATCAACTGTCTGGAGATGAAAGCAGTTGGATTGGCCCTGAAAGCATTTCTGTCGAACCTCAGGGGTCACCACGTTTTAGTCCGCACAGACAATATATCAGTGGTGGCCTACATAAATCGCCAGGGGGGCATCAGGTCAGGAAACCTGCATGCGATGGCGAGAGACCTCCTCTTATGGGCACAAACCAACCTGAGCTCTCTGAGAGCAGCGCATATACCGGGCATCCAGAATGTGGGCGCGGATATGCTTTCACGGGGCAACACTCCCCTCGGCGAGTGGTCCCTGAACCCACAGACGGTCAGTCTGATATGGAAGGTGTTTGGCGAGGCCGAAGTCGACCTGTTCGCCTCAAGAATCAACACCCACTGCAAATTGTTCTTCTCGAAGGACAGGGACGCGCTGGCCCATGTCTGGCCCAACCGTCCCCTTTATGCCTTTCCCCCCGTCTCGATGATTCCACAAGTCATCAAACGGGTCAGAGAGAGCGGGTGCCCAGTCCTTCTGGTGGCCCCTCTCTGGAAAACCAGACCGTGGTTCCCGGAACTGGTTCAGTTATCGGACACAATCCCATGGCCTGTCCCACTGAGGAAAGACCTCCTCACACAGGCGAACGGGACATTGTGGCATCCGAGACCCGATTTATGGGCCCTCCATGTGTGGCCCCTCAACGGGTACCCAAAGACCTTCCTGAGAAGGTCTTAAGCACTATATCTGAAGCCAGGGCCCCGTCGACTCGGCGCCTTTACGCTTCGAAATGGTCGGGTTTTTCCAGCTGGTGCTCGAAAAATCAGGCTGACCCAGAGTCATGTGAGATATCTGTAGTTCTCTCATTCTTACAGGAGCTGCTGGATGCGGGTCGCTCCCCGTCCACGCTCAAAGTGTATGTGGCAGCCATAGCAGCACATCATGTTCTGGTGGCTGGCCAGTCACTAGGAAGAAACGACCTGGTCGTCAGATTCCTTAAAGGTGCTAGGAGAATGAACCCCTCCAGACCTCCATCTGTGCCATCTTGGGACCTCTCCACGGTCCTGGGGGCTCTGAAAGGTCCACCTTTCGAACCGCTCCAATCGGTTGATCTAAAACCCCTCTCGCTGAAGACCGCTCTCCTTATGGCTTTGGCATCTATCAAGCGAGTGGGAGATCTGCAGGCACTCTCTGTGAGCCCTGCATGTTTGGAGTGGGGTCCAGATGACTCCAGAGTCATCCTCAAGCCCAGACATGGTTACGTTCCTAAAGTGCTCTCAACACCGTTCAGAGCACAGGTGGTGACGTTATCAGCCCTCCCTCCTTCTGCAGAGGATGGAGAGGTTAATCTTCTCTGCCCTGTCAGAGCGCTGAGAATCTATCTGGAGCGTTCTGCGTCTTTTAGACAATCAGAACAGCTTTTTGTCTGCTTTGGTGGTAGATCCAAGGGGGATCCAGTCACTAAGCAAAGACTGTCTAGATGGATAGTGGATGCTATTTCTATGGCTTATACCGCAGCGGGTCAAGTTTGCCCTATAGGCGTCAAGGCCCATTCAACCAGAGGTATGGCCTCGTCATGGGCTTGGTCATCTGGCATTCCCATTAGTGATATTTGTGATGCGGCCGGCTGGTCCTCGCCTTCCACATTTATGAGTTTTTATAATATGGAAGTGCCTTCCCTGCAGGCGAAGGTGCTTTCGGTATGATTAAGACCCGTGGGTGGCCGGTCTTGTCATATATTACTGTGCACAATCACATTCACATATATACATGAAACCCGCTGCTGGCCGGTTGTAGTTCATACATAAACCCGCTGTGGCTGGTTATATTTATATATATATATAAACCCGCTTTGGGCCGGTTATATGACATATACAAAACCCGCTTTGGCCGGTTATATGACATATATAAATTCCATACATATATAAAACCCGCTTCGGCCGGTTATATTCCATAACAGATATCAACCCGCTTTAGCTGGTTAAGATTTCATATATAAACCCACTTGTCTGGGTATATGTTCGTATACTAATAACCCCGACAGAGTCTGGGTTCATTGGTGTAGTATATTGGGTATTTCTACTGATGTATACTACGGAGATCTGACGGTGTCTGGTCTATTTTTACATAAATTATGCGGTTATGGCTTGTTCTGTACGCTCAGGGGTCCTGAGTTGCAGTGACAGCCAGTTACTCAGTGCGGCGTTTTGCATGGCGTCCCCACTGCGTATAGCTACGCAATACGAAGTGACCGTTCGAAAGGGAACTACTCGGTTACTCACGTAACCTCAGTTCCCTGAGTTAGGGAACGAGTATTGCGTAGCCAGCCGCACTATGGTAACATGGCAAGTTGTCGCTTCAGTCGTTAAACCTGCTATAATGGCGAATTCGGGGGCTATTATAGACTGAGGTCACGCCCCCTTGGCGGGCTCTGACGTGTATGACGCAGAGTGATCTCATTGGTTGCACGTCAGAGGCGCCTGCGCCATTGGATGTGCAGTTGCCGCAGCGCAGCCTATGAGCGAGCCAGACGCTCATGTTCTAGCTGTGCAGCTGCAAATGCGCTTTACATAAAGGCTTCAGTAAATCGAGGAAAAGGAGTTTCCCCACTGCGTATAGCTACGCAATACTCGTTCCCTAACTCAGGGAACTGAGGTTACGTGAGTAACCGAGTAGTTATCCTAAAAGTGTTTATTTGATCATTCCGATCCAAATGGGACACGATATGCGATACACATTTTGATCACTAGCTGCTGGCTTGTCTAAATGCAGATAAAACGATAGCTGTAATTGACCTCTCTACTTAAAATAATAATAATAATTTAAAAAAAGGGTCTTAACCGGTATCGGTAATTTCACCATTAATGCGTAAGTCTGTTTGACAAAGGAATCTCATCTCAGCGGCATGTAAACCGTACCGGTATTTATTATTCTGCTTTGGTTGAAGGAATCCAAATTGCAGTATTGCTTAATCTGTTTCTGACTAAGGAATCTCAGTACAGTGTTATATACACGTAGACTTGGGTGATGCTCCCCTTTCTACATGATTTCCATTACAAGAGAGTAGATGTTAAAACTTCATGCTGTACTCGGCTTTCGCCAAGATAAGCACCAACTAAGAAGTAGCTTTACAGTAACCTATGCTTAGTAAATGCAAAGTAAAGACCTTACAAATTATTGTGAGATTGATGTAATTCACCTAAATTTTGGCTGCATCTACAAGCAGAGAGCTACCTAGCGATCAAAACTGTTCACTCGCTGAAAAGTCAGTATTTATGCATGAGATGGACATAACTATATAGGCTTAGACAAGCTTTGACTTACAGCAAATCTATTTCCTTACTCTGTAAACAAATAGAATAAGTTGTGTAAAGTAAAGAGAAGAGTTCCATGAAATTTGCAAATGCCAAACCACATTTGCATTTTACTGAATGTAACATCAAGTTCTTGAAAGATTTAAAGTATAGGCGCCCCCTTTTAACCCGTTTAAACATGCATAACTCATTTAAAATGTGCAGACATTCTTTATGGACTGTTGAATTGTGCTGACATGCACTGGTTCTCATGACAACGACTTGTCACAGGAAGTGCTAACTCGTGAGGTAATTTTGTAAACAAACCAGCCTAGGTGGCTAAGCTAACTTAACCTAGCGTCCATCCAGCTTAGGCTAAGCTAAGCTAACCTAGCATCCATCCAGCTTAGGCTAAGCTACATAATAACTTTTACAGTTAGCGATTAGCATAATTTACTTGAAGCCTTTAATTACAGCTTTTGTGTATACAGTGCAAAGTATTCTAAAATACTTTTCCTTTAACACCATTTAAGGTTTCTAATTTGTTTTTTTACTTTCTCTTTCCTTACTTTCAGTTCTTCTCAGCTGAATTTCACCTTCACTAGTTTAGGCATAGTCCTTGCTGAGCGCTGTCGGCTAAATGTGCAGTTACCCTACTAATTAAACCTAAAATTAGTTACATGTAACTGTGTTGCTAGAGAAGAATTGTTATAGTAATGAGAATTTTCATCAGCATGTTGACTAAACCTTTGGAAGGACACACACGGTGTGGTCTGAAACACGCAGGTCTGTGTTAAACCTTAGCTCTGAACTCTTTTGGGTCATGCATTAGTCTCTCACCACAAGTGTGCCTAAGTGTCGGAGATGCTCGGTTTAACCTGACCTTTACCAGACAGGAGACAGAAAGGACGAAAAACCTCTCTATGCTACATAGAGCCCTAACCACTTCCTGCAACCACAAGGAAACACCTGCCCCAAAACTAATGAACTTCAGAATGCCCCAACACCTGCTGCAGAGACCTTCATAGGTGAAGGGGATGTCTTGTTACGAGACCAATTTGTCTTGGGGCTGCGTGAGGGGCCGGTACGTCAGGGCATACGACTCCAGCTTCGACGAGACCCCACTATGACCTTTGAGGCTCTGCGACAAGAGGCCTTGGCGTTGGAAGTAGATCAGGGAGAGACGACTCGTACACCGGTTTGTGTGGCAGCAAGTAGTGCCAGTGGACCCGCGCCTGTCGAACTGAGTGATTGGAAACAGAAACTGAGAACTGAACTATTAGAGGATGTCAAGGGACAGATGGCGGAACTATCTCGGGACCTGTTGGGTGAACTTCGTTGGGGTCGAGTCGAGGGCGGATCGATGGTGAGAGAGAGGTCGTATTCGGAGGAGGGGCGAGGTCCTGTGCGCCGCCCCCTACGTCCTGTGGGCCCCCGGTTCCAGTGGGATGGCCAGGGAAGGCCCATCTGTATTAATTGTGGAGACCCGGGACACATCAGTCGTCAGTGTGGGCTCCGTCGGGGTTCTCAAGGGGGTTTTTAGTCCCACCGGCTACTTCGGGTCAAGTGGCCGGGACCCCTTTGTGTGACCCTCCTTCTGTTCCTGTTTTACGAGATGACTGGGTTGTGCGTTGTCCCACCGTGGAGGTTCAAGCTAACGGAGTCACGATAGAGTGTCTGGTTGATACAGGTTCTCAAGTTATGTTATTCTCGGAGAGCCTGGCCCAGGAGTTGTTTGCAGATCATCGGCTCCAAGCAACGGAAGCTTCTTGGCTGACTTTACGGGGGGCAAATGGTCTGGACATCCCCTACACTGGGTACATCGTGGTAGACTTTCTGGTCCGAGGGGTGCCCGTCCAACAGAAAGGGGTTGTTATCGTCCGAGATCATTGCTTGGGCATGCATCGAGCACTCTTAGGGATGAACATTATACTGGACTGCGCGGACGTCTCTGTCATTGGCGAAACAGGACTGGGACCGCATTCTGGCCAATTGCCGAAGAGTGCACGAATGCACGAGAAGAGTGCAGAGTGCAGCTAGCCAAGTAGAGGAGAGAGAAGGCATCGGTCGAGTTGCCTGTCGGTATGCTTTGTCTGTCCCAGCCCAGAGCGAGACCGTTCTTTGGGTCCGAGTACCTGCAGGACCCTTTGGGTCGGGTACCTGTGTCCTGGTGGAGCCCCATGAGGACTGTCAGCCCATTGAAGTGGCTCACGAGCTGGCGGTCATCCACCGAGGGCGAGTCTCAGTAAAGGTGCGGAATGCCAATCCCTACCCCGTGCTCCTTCGTCGACATCAACGTCTGGTTCGAGTTTCCTCGGTACGTCCTGCCCAGGTTCACGAGCATCAGGACGTTTGCTTCAGGCAGGTGAGCTCTGCGGTGGTAGAAGTCGCCGTCCGCCCAGTTGAGGCAGAACCGGGCACTGTGGGAGGAGGGGTGCCGACCCATTTGATGGGAGAGTCCCTGAAGGGTGAAAATCTGGAGGAGGAACAGGTGTTGCAGCTCCAGGAGCTCTTGAGAAAATGGCAACATGTGTTCTCGACCCACAAAGAAGACTATGGCTGCACAGGGGTAGTGTGGCATCAAATACCCACCGTTGAGGCGACGCCTAGTCGAGAGCGGTACCGTCCGGTGCCACCCACTCTCTATGCTGAGGTCCGCGCCCTGTTGAAAGGGATGCTGGTGGGAGGAATCGTTCGAGAGAGCAGTAGTCCGTGGGCGGCGCCAATCGTTCTGGTTCAGAAGAAAATGGGAGCTTGGAGGTACTGCGTTGACTACCGCAAACTCAACAGTGTAACGAAGAAAGACGCATTCCCATTCTCACGGATTGAAGACTCACTCACCTGTCTCACCCAAGCGGCTTGGTACTCCACATTGGACCTGGCGAGTGGATACTGGCAGGTGCAGGTGGACGACCGAGATAGTGAGAAGACAGCCTTCACCACCCCGTTTGGGTTATTTGAATGGGACTGGATGCCGTTCGGCCTGTGCAATGCTCCTGCGACCTTTCAGCGCTTGATGCAGCGCTGTTTAGGAGGACAACTGGTCGACTCAACGCTGGTCTACCTGGACGATGTGATCGTCTTCTCCCCTGATTTCCTATAGGAAGTGTTCAGGGCCATGGAGAAATATGGGCTAAAGCTTAGGCCAGACAAATGCCAGTTATTGCGGAAGGAGGTACAGTTCTTGGGGCATCGTGTCAGTGCTGCAGGGATATCCCTCGACCCGGAGAAGGTGGCGGCGGTCCAAGGGTGGGAGCCACCCCCGACAGTGAGACTGGTACGGTCGTTCCTGGGGTTCGTGAGATATTTTATAAAAGGATTCTCTGGGCTTGCTATGCCATTAAACCAACTCCTTGCTGGTTCCGGACGTGCCCGGGGCAAAGGCTCCCCATCAGTGCACTGGGATTCCACCTGTGAGACCGTTTTCCAGAACCTCAAGCAGGAACTTCTGAGGGCCCCTATCTTGGCCTATGCAGATTTCACCCAGCCGTTCCTTCTGTACACTGACGCCAGCAATGCAGGTTTGGGAGCCGTGTTGGCCCAAGAGCATCAAGGAGTGGAGAGAGTGATTGCATACGCAAGTCGAAGTTTACATCCCGCAGAGAGGAACACGGCAAATTACAGTTCCTTCAAAATCGAACTACTGGCAATGAAGTGGGCCATGACAGAGAAGTTCAAAGATTATCTGTGGGGAGCCAAGGTGACGGTGATTACGGATAATAATCCGCTAGTACACTTGCAGACCGCCAAGTTGGGGGCAGTAGAACAGCGTTGGGTGGCACAACTAGCAAATTATGATTACCAGCTTAAATACCGACCCGGCAGAGAACACGTAAATGAAGTCGCCCTGTCTAGACTCCCAGTCACCCGGAGGGACGACCAAACACCCCTTTGGAAGGAAGTCCAAGCTCCATTGGTCCCCCTGTGGCCCAAAGCACATCATAGGAATCATCTGCACATCATAGGAATCGATTTCCTGACTTTGGGTCGGCCGCCGGATCGATTTCAAATTATCCTGGTGATGACTGACCTATTCACTAAATACGCCTGGGCCGTCTCCACTGTAGATCAGACGGCAGTTACCACAGCCAGCGCCCTTTGGAGGGCAGTGATAAAATCTTTTGGCTGCCCAGAGACCTTACACTCAGACCAAGGTTCAAATTTTGAGTACCGAGTGATCCAAGAGCTGAGCCACCTTTATGGGTGCCGGAAGACCCATACGACCTCATACCATCCTCAGGGTAACGGGGGGTGCGAAAGGTTCAACCGTACCCTGTTGGGGTTATTGGGGACCCGAGAGAGGGAACAACAGGGCCAATGGGCCGAGAGTCTCCCCTCGCTGTTGCAAGCCTATAACAATAGTGTGCACAGTATCACCGGGTATGCTCCTTCCTACCTTATGTTTGGGTGCCATCTCCGCTTACCTGTGGACTTGCTCCTGGGGACCGAGGCTGCAGAAATAGAGGGTATAGTACCACTGACTGGGTGAATCGGCACCACCACCAAGTGCTCGATGCCTACCGACGAGTCTCAGATCATCTGAGTGCAGCGGCCGCCAAGAACAAGCGGCTATACGACCGAACTGCCAGAGAGGCCCCTTTGCTACCTGGAGAGCGAGTGCTGGTAAGGGACAACCGGCGCTCTGGGAAGGGGAGGCTCAGCGATCGCTGGGAGTCGACGCCATATGTGGTGGAACGACGACAAGGGCCTGATGCTCCAGTTTACTCGGTACGGCCTGAGGGGAAACCGGGACCGATACGGGTGCTCCATCGAAACTTGCTCCGTCCATGTCCGAACTATCCGCAGCTAGCGGCCGAGGCCCCAAGTGCGCCACCCGCCCCAGAGGTACCTATGGTAGGATGGGCTGTGGTCCCGAGGGACCCTGAAGTTGAAGCAAGAGTTGCTCCGCCCTCGCCCCCCCGACGATCTCAGCGGGACACCCGGGACAGCTATGTGTTTCAGAGTGTGTTGAGGAGGAACTGAGGATTAAATATCCCCCACGGGAGTGTAACCAATGGATTGAGGCCTCTGATCAGCCCTGTCGTGTGAGTAAATTGCAGTGCTTTTGCCTTATTTATACATTGATTAATGGCTGTGGATTTGAAGTGAACACGAGCGCGGTGTGCTTTTGCTGAGAAGCGGCCCCAACCCCTGCTTACACGTTTGTGAAAAGTTATTATATCTGCTCTCCATTAGAAGCCCAGAGTGATACAGCTGAGTTTGGAAGTATGCAGTATCGCTGGAGAAGTAAGCTTTTAAATCACTGTCTCACTAATGTGCACTGACAAAAAGTATCCTATGTTGAGAAGAATCCTTTACCTTCATACTTATCGTCCGAGTCTGGAAGTATGCAGTATCGCTGGTAAAGTAAGCTTTTAAATCACTGTCTCACTACTTTTCACTGACGAAAGTATCCTATACTGAGAAGAATCCTTACCTTCCTACTTACCGTCTGAGTCTGGAAGTATGCAGCATCGCTGGTGAAGTAAGCCTTTGAATCATTGTCCCACTACTGTGCACTGACAAAAGTATCCTGTATTGAGAAGAATCCTTACCTTCCTACTTACCGCCTGAGTCTAGAAGTATGCAGCATCGCTGGTGAAGTAAGCTTTTAAATCACTGTCTCACTACTGTGCACTGACAAAAGTATCCTATACTGAGAAGAATCCTTACCTTCCTACTTACCGTCTGAGTCTGGAAGTATGCAGCATCACTGGTGAAGTAAGCCTTTGAATCATTGTCCCACTACTGTGCACTGACAAAAGTATCCTATATTGAGAAGAATCCTTACCTTCCTACTTACCGCCTGAGTCTAGAAGTATGCAGCATCGCTGGTGAAGTAAGCTTTTAAATCACTGTCTCACTACTGTGCACTGACGAAAGTATCCTATACTGAGAAGAATCCTTACCTTCCTACTTACCGTCTGAGTCTGGAAGTATGCAGCATCGCTGGTGAAGTAAGCCTTTGAATCATTGTCCCACTACTGTGCACTGACGAAAGTATCCTGTATTGAGAAGAACTCTTACCTTCCTACGTACCGCTTGAGTCCTGAAGTGAGCCGTCAGGGCGAAACTGTGACATTCGATCAGTACCTACTAATAGCCGAAGAAGACCTAGAGGACACTGAAGTCTATCAAGTTTGTGCTCGTTGATATATTGTGTTCAATAAAGATTGTTATTCCTTTGAACTTATCTATGGTCTGTGTCGTCCATTTGTTGCGGTCCCGTGGTGTCGGCTCCTCACGGTGGTGTCTAGGTCATGGGTGGCTGGTCATCCGAGTCCGCCCCGGCCCGCACCGGTGACACCCTTCAACATATCTTTCTAATCTAAGACCAACTTGGTCAGCTATTGATCTAGTCGTATGCCATTGACCTTTTGTAGAGTCCATTAAATCTACTACAGCAGCTATTCCAGTCTTTAAAAACTTATCAACTACTGTACTTGAAATCGATGAGCTTGTTTTAAAAAGAGGATTAAAGAATAATGGTTCTAAAACACCATGTTCACTCTCCTTTCTCACATTCTTTAACAATTCCCAAGCTTTGAAAAAAGACGCATACAATTTTAAATGAGAACAACTTACTCTCGAGACAAAAGATTTTTCAATTAAGAACAACTGCTTATCTACGTATTCAGATTCCTCCCATATCTTGTAGAATAGACAAGCTATATGCAACCCAGGGTATCTTATCTGAAGAGTATAACACAACAATTTCTGTAATGTTTGAAGTCTCATTTTTTTAATCCTTGGTTGTAAATTTATGAGTCCTTGTCCTCATTCAATCACTGGGAGATATAAAACTCCAGGAGCAAGCCAATGAAAACCATCCCAAACAAAAATTTACAAAACTTTTTTGAATCGTGACAAGTAGCTCTTTAGGAGGATCCAACACTATAAAGATGCGCCACAACATTGAGGCTGCCAAGTTATTAACAATTAAACATCTTCCTCTATAGGATAACTTTGGAAGGATCCACCTCCACTTTTGTAGTCTCCCTGTAACTTTATCAGCCAGACCTTCCCAATGCTTTTCCATGTACTGGTCAGTTCCCAAATATACCCTAAGAACTTTAAAACCATCCTTAATCCATTTACATTGCTGTGGAAGCCGAGGAGGGTCTATGTGTTGCCACTCACCTAGTAGCAGGGATGTACAGACCCACCACCATTATCATCATCTTCATCATCGCCATCATCAACCATTTCCTCATCAACCATTTGTGATTGCACCTTCTTAATCAAAGATGCTATTTTCCTCTTTCCAAAACTTCACCTTTCAAACCGTTTGCCTCATCATTCGTCTGGCTTGTATTATCTGACCTCTCCACAGTCTCACCCTGCTCAGACCCCTGTACCACAGTGCTTCTCTCAACAGCCACATCAGTTACAACATTAACTTTCTTCATTTTTCCCTGTTTTGTCTTACTACCAGCAGCTTCCTCTGAATCTATTTCAATATTATGGGACGAATCTTCTACTGTCATTCCTTCCTTCAAATTTAAATCCACATTCTGATCCTCATTATTCTCCACAAAAAAGGTAAATTACTCTTTTGCACTTGATTTTCCTTCCTCTTATCTGAAGTATTGCTAGGGACTGCTTCATTCTCAGATTCAACTCTATGAGGACAAGACAACCTAACATGTCCAATACTCCCGCAATCAAAACACCGCATCTCTCCCGTGCTCGCGTACATCATGTACGACTCGCCCTCAAATACACAGCGAAAGGAGATGTTCAGCGTTGGTTCATTTAGAAACATGTACACCTGTCGCCTAAACGACAACACATGTTTTAAAGCGGCATTTTTACAACCAAGTGAAACCGTTCTAATTCCACTGGCAAGTTTTCCAAATCGAGAAAGCTCTCGCTCAATGTCGGCATCAGGAATAAAAGTCGGAACGTTAGAAACCGTCACCTTCGTCATGATTGAAACTAAAGGTTGAACAGGAACAAATGTGCCACTTACCGAAATCCCGCTCTCGATCAAACCATGAACCAGATTTTGTTCTTTCAAAAATATCACTACGGCCTTGTTAATCGGAGACGCCGAAATGATATTCTCATGCCCCACGCGCTCTGCCACGTCCAGTAACACATCTTCAACAGGCGCACCTGCCTGGGTCACACACCTAATCCCATGCCGGAGCGACAGGCCTGACGCCTAGAGATTCGTGTGAGTGTGAGACGCCATCCCTACCTCCGACACCAGACAACTCTCGCGGAAAACAAACTCAGTTTTTTTCTATTTATTTATTTATTTATTTTTCAATTTAAATACTCGAATACAAGAAAAAGCAAGAAACAGTGAATATTTTAGAAAATTTCCTTTCACCTAGATCACCCTCCCATGCAATCCCTTCCCAATTCCCAGCATGCACCAGAGAGAGAGAGAGAGAGAGAGAGAGAGAGAGAGAGAGAGAGAGAGAGATCTTGTTTGAGCAGAGAGAGAGAGAGAGAGAGAGAGAGAGAGAGAGAGAGAGAGATCTTTTTGAGCAGAGAGAGAGATCTTGTGTTTGAGCAGAGAGAGAGATCTTGTGTTTGAGAAGACAGAGGTCTTGTGTTTGAGCAGAGAGAGATCTTGTGTTTGAGCAGAGAGAGAGAGAGATCTTGTGTTTGAGCAGAGAGAGATCTTGTGTTTGAGCAGAGAGAGAGAGAGATCTTGTGTTTGAGCAGACAGAGATCTTGTGTTTGAGCAAAGAGAGAGATCTTGTGTTTGAGCAGACAGAGATCTTGTGTTTGAGCAGACAGAGATCTTGTGTTTGAGCAAAGAGAGAGATCTTGTGTTTGAGAAGACAGAGGTCTTGTGTTTGAGCAGAGAGAGATCTTGTGTTTGAGCAGAGAGAGAGAGAGATCTTGTGTTTGAGCAGACAGAGATCTTGTGTTTGAGCAGACAGAGATCTTGTGTTTGAGCAGACAGAGATCTTGTGTTTGAGCAGACAGAGATCTTGTGTTTGAGCAGACAGAGATCTTGTGTTTGAGCAGACAGAGGTCTTGTGTTTGAGCAGACAGAGATCTTGTGTTTAAGCAGACAGAGATCTTGTATTTGAGCAGACAGAGATCTTGTATTTGAGCAGACAGAGATCTTGTGTTTGACCAGACAGAGATCTTGTGTTTGACCAGACAGAGATCTTGTGTTTGAGCAGACATAGATCTTGTGTTTGAGCAGAAAGAGATCTTGTGTTTGAGCAGACAGAGGTCTTGTGTTTGAGCAGACAGAGATCTTGTGTTTGAGCAGACAGAGATCTTGTGTTTGAGGCAGTGGCGATTCTAGGGGGTGGCCTGGGGTGGCCAGGGCCACCCCTGAAAGCTCATTGGCCACCCCTGTGGCCACCCCAGATCTGATAGGTAGTTGGTCAAGTTCGTCAACACAAGAAACAAGAGAAATGCTGTCAATCAATGATGACAGCTGATCAACTGATTCAGGGCCAGTTTTACATTTTTAACTAACACCGTAATGGTCGTACTGAGGCTGTGAGAGCTGATTTCTGCTCAGCGGACGTTTGGCCATGCAGGTCAGGTGACCCATGAGATGAGCGCGCTGGCTGCTGCTGCTGCTCCGTGAAACAGGAGGACGGTCGGTCACAGTTACAACGGCAACAATGATAAAAACGCTGGAATCTGTAGATTGAGAGGTATGGTAATTTAATGTTTAGTTATATCGTAGTTCCCTCTGAATGTGTAGGAAAACTGAAAAAGTCAAACTACACTGTACTAGCTAGCTTAGCAGCCTGCAAACCAAGTTAAGAGTGCAGAGTGCAGACAGTTGAAGAGGGCGCGCGCCCAGCTCTTAAAGGGGCCACGCCTTATTTCCACTAGTTACACCCCCATGGAATGCTATTTTCTGGACTGAAGACTTGAGGGTGTTTTTTGCAGATGTGTGTGTTCAATAGAGCTAATGTTATATTTTTGGCCAACCCGTGTGTGAAATATAGTGTGACAGTCTAGATTTAAGTTATAACACAAGAACAAGCTGTGACTTATTTATTTGCTCTGTTATTTAAGGGCTGTTTTTGTTTGTATCAGTTAGCTCATCTTCACTTAAATTAACTTATTAATGTATGCTGAATCAAAGCCAATGTTTAAATTTATACCTTCATCGGGGCCTTGGATATGAATACTGTCTTAGTTGAAAACCACTTTTTGCACATTTTCATACATCACAAGGCATCCTAATGATATTATTCAGTCATCAGGCCATCCTCTGTGTTACCTGTTACCCGTGTTTGCTTTACTAGTTTAAGTCCCCTCTTGTGGTTAAATAAAAACACACCTGGCAAAGAACAAATTAAGAAATTCAAATTCTAGTATTTCTAACAAATTATATCTAAGCTAAATAATAACATATACTAAGCATGTAAAGAACAACAAATATTTATGTTTTTTCTTAAAAGCTTAGTTTTTCTTTTGCTTTTACAGGTAAGGTCCTATCTTTAAGCATTTTGGTTTGTCCTGTTGGATTTCTGTGTTTTTATGTAACCACAAGATGGTGCCTCAATTAGTAAAGCAAACTCAGGTAACAATACAGGGGACACAGATCATGAGTTGATGACTGATGCACGTTATTCTAGGATGAGTTAAGAGCAGTTTATTTTGCTACTCTAATCTAAATTATGAAGAGACAAGTTAATCCACTACAAGAAAATAGCTTTTAGAAAATGTTTACCCTATCCTGACAATAATTACTGATTAAAAATAGACATGTTAAAATAACCAGAGATACTTGGGGACTGTGATAGGTGGTTAGGACTGTTTTAACAGGATAGTCACCTTTATTTGACAGTTATGAGACAGGAAATCATGGGAGGGAGAGAGGATTTGACATGCAGCAAAGGACCGGGATTCGAACCATGGTCGGCTGCGTACATATACGCATTAACTTTGCTATGCCATGGCCACCCCACACTAGCTTTGTGTCCCATCTTGGCCACCCCCCAAAAGTGTCCTGGATACGCCACTGGTTTGAGCAGACAGAGATCTTGTGTTTGAGCAGACAGAGAGCTTGTGTTTGAGCAGACAGAGATCTTGTGTTTGAGCAGACAGAGATCTTGTGTTTGAGCAGAAAGAGATCTTGTGTTTGAGCAGACAGAGATCTTGTGTTTGAGCAGACAGAGGTCTTGTGTTTGAGCAGAAAGAGATCTTGTGTTTGAGCAGAAAGAGATCTTGTGTTTGAGCAGACAGAGGTCTTGTGTTTGAGCAGACAGAGAGCTTATGTTTGAGCAGACAGAGAGCTTGTGTTTGAGCAGACAGAGATCTTGTGTTTGAGCAGAAAGAGATCTTGTGTTTGAGCAGAAAGAGATCTTGTGTTTGAGCAGAAAGAGGTCTTGTGTTTGAGCAGACAGAGAGCTTATGTTTGAGCAGACAGAGAGCTTGTGTTTGAGCAGACAGAGATCTTGTGTTTGAGCAGACAGAGATCTTGTGTTTGAGCAGACTGAGAGCTTATGTTTGAGCAGACAGAGGTCTTGTGTTTGAGCAGACAGAGGTCTTGTGTTTGAGCAGACAGAGATCTTGTGTTTGAGCAGACAGAGATCTTGTGTTTGAGCAGACAGAGATCTTGTGTTTGAGCAGACAGAGGTCTTGTGTTTGAGCAGACAGAGGTCTTGTGTTTGAGCAGACAGAGAGCTTGTGTTTGAGCAGACAGAGATCTTGTGTTTGAGCAGACAGAGATCTTGTGTTTGAGCAGAAAGAGATCTTGTGTTTGAGCAGACAGAGAGCTTGTGTTTGAGCAGACAGAGATCTTGTGTTTGAGCAGACAGAGATCTTGTGTTTGAGCAGACAGAGGTCTTGTGTTTGAGCAGACAGAGAGCTTGTGTTTGAGCAGACAGAGATCTTGTGTTTGAGCAGACAGAGATCTTGTGTTTGAGCAGAAAGAGATCTTCTGTTTGAGCAGACAGAGGTCTTGTGTTTGAGCAGACAGAGATCTTGTGTTTGAGCAGACAGAGGTCTTGTGTTTGAGCAGACAGAGATCTTGTGTTTGAGCAAAGAGAGAGATCTTGTGTTTGAGCAGACCGAGATCTTGTGTTTGAGCAGACCGAGATCTTGTGTTTGAGCAGACCGAGATCTTGTGTTTGAGCAGACAGAGGTCTTGTGTTTGAGCAGAAAGAGCTCTTGTGTTTGAGCAGACAGAGATCTTGTGTTTGAGCAGACAGATTTCTTGTGTTTGAGCAGACAGAGATCTTGTGTTTGAGCAAAGAGAGAGAGATCTTGTGTTTGAGCAGCCAGAGATCTTGTGTTTGAGCAGAAAGAGATCTTGTGTTTGAGCAGACAGAGATCTTGGCCCTCATTTATCATTCTTGCGTAGAAACGGGCGTATATGTTGGCCTAAGATTATGCTTACACTCCTCTCACTGCCTGATTTATGAAGCTGTGCGTACTTTTGAAATCCAGGTGTACGCAAAACCTGCCCTTGATAAATGCCGCGGCTGAAAACGATCGTCATTAGAATAACACGCCCCTTATATATTCAAGTATCCGCTTCCCCCACGCCCTCATTTCACGCCATGGACACACGGAAGACGGCAAAGAGGAGACACTTCTCTGGAGATCGAGACCATCACCATCATGAAAAATATTATTAATCAAACAACAATATTGTTGATGATAAATTCAAAGTTAATTGTATTTTTTTTTTCAAAACGCTATAAATCCATCCATTTTTTGTCTAAAAAAACAGCAACAAAAACAACAAGAAGAGAACATGCAACATATAATCAGGGACTCATACTATAAATTAATATAAATTAAATAAGTGCAACTGCATGAAATAAATAAAAGCCAAACAAAATAAATAGTAAAATAAATTAAATAGTAAAAATAAAATAAATATTTCCAATGTCACGTTCCAATATTGTCCACCACATAAAACAAATAATTTAAAAATTACACACAAATACAGTCCTTAAATACAACAATATGAAAAATACATTCAAATCATTTAGTAACACATTTAGGCTAATAGTAATTCGTGCCGAACTTGAAAAAAGTAATGATAACAATATTCAGGCCTACTATTAGGCTACGTGTTGTAGCCATTAACTAAGTGCATTTAGTTTCATATTTGTTAAAAAATAATAATGTTATTTTTTTCCCCATCTATGTTGATTATGAAAAGTGAACATAGGCTAAGATAGGATGCGCAATATATCGGGAGACATGCTCAGACATGATTTTGGCCACTTACTTAAGTTTTGTTTTGTAGAAAGCCTTTCTTTAAAGTGAATTTCGTTTTGTATAAATTGTATCTTAATTTTAATATTTTTTTCAGCAACCAATTGCCTGGATTTAATAAATAAGAAGCAAATAGCAGAAAATATAATCATGAGTCATGACATGGAGGCGCGGGCGCGGTCCCTTGCATTGCACGTGAACTGGAGCGAATCTCATCACAAATTAAACGAAACTCAGTATATGCCTCACAGACATGAGAAATATATCTATAAAGAAAGCTTGAAATGTCTTTAAAAGAAACAATTATAAACGAAAAGAACGTTAGAAACCGTCACCTTCGTTGTGATTGAAACTAAAGGTTGAACAGGAACAAATGTGCCACTTACTGAAATTCCGCTCTCGTTCAAACCATGAACCAGATTTTGTTCTTTCAAAAATATCACTATGGCCTTGTTAATCCGAGACGCCGAAATGATATTCTCATGCCCCACGCGCTCTGCCACGTCCAGTAACACATCTTCAACAGGCACACCTGCCTGGGTCACACACCTAATCCCATGCCGGAGCGACAGGCCTGACGCCTGCACATTCGTGTGAGTGTGAGACGCCATCCCTACCTTCGACACCAGACAACTCTCGCGGAAAACAAACTCAGTTTTTTTCTATTTATTTATTTATTTATTTTTCAATTTAAATAATCGAATACAAGAAAAAGCAAGAAACAGTGAAAATTTTAGAAAATTTCCTCTCACCTAGATCACCCTCCCATGCAATCCCTTCCCAATTCCCAGCATGCACCAGAGAGAGAGAGAGAGAGAAAGAGAGAGAGAGAGAGAGAGAGAGAGATAGATCTTGTGTTTGAGCAGAGAGAGAGAGAGAGACAGAGATCTTTTTGAGCAGAGAGAGAGATCTTGTGTTTGAGCAGAGAGAGAGATCTTGTGTTTGAGCAGACAGAGAGCTTGTGTTTGACAGAGGTCTTGTGTTTGAGCAGAGAGAGATCTTGTGTTTGAGCAGAGAGAGAGAGAGCGATCTTGTGTTTAAGCAGACAGAGATCTTGTGTTTGAGCAGACAGAGATCAAAAAAGTAAAATCAATTTACTCCGAAGGCACTACTAATAATAGAATTCAAGAAATATCCAAAATAATAGCAGGCTTCAAATACAAACAGTTGCCTTTCATGGATTCAGAAGGCAGAGGAAGACGTGACAGACAGTCGGCAGTTTGTCCTCCATTTCTCGACGCCCAAACGCATGTGAGGGCTTCCTTTTCTACCATAAAATATTATAAATATATAAGAAGTGAGAGTTCTTGACATGAAAGCCATTGTGCCTTCAGAGTTATCAGGTTGTATGCATGAGAAAACGGCTCGAGGCTGTTGTAAACCTTCTTCTTCTTAAGTGTAGAAAAACTCAAAAGCGAAAACCAGGAGACTAACTGTGCGTTCACACTGGATGCGAATAGTGCGTCAAATTCGTGTCTACCGCGTCTAGTTTGACGCTTGACCCCTTTGTGTTAATTTGCGCGACAAGAGTGAAACTGACGCGCGTAAAAACAAAAGTTTGAAGCGAAATTTACGTGCGTCACGCGCATCAGAGGCGAAAGTTTCGAACCCCGTTGGCGGCCATCTTTTTACAACAGGGTCCCCGCGGGTCCTTAAAAACTCTTGAAACGTCTTAAATACAATTTCCGATTTTTAAGGTCTGAAAATGTCTTGAAATCTGACATTTCCAAAAAGGAGGTCTTAAATTTCATGTGTGGGACCTTAAATTTCTTGTCTGAATCGTCATCCGTTTTTTGTTAACCGCAATTTGAACAGCGTGCCATTTGGGGGCAGCACTTTGATCTATGTGGGTGCAATCTCAACCTGCATCATTCCATAGGTGACTGACGAGTAAGTATTGATGAACGCGTTGCGTTAATGTTTGCCACACCAGCACTGGTGTGCTGTGCCACTATGCTTCGCCACACCATTCTGTGTCGTGTCGCAGTGTTAAGTTCGTTAATGAAAACTATGACGAAAAATGTTCATTGACGACCTTTTTTTTCCCTAAGACAAAACAAAGAGAGACAATACCAACGAAAGTGTGTTTAATAAAATACAAACTTGACCAAAACCTCTTGTTTTTGTCGAATAAAGGAGACGACAACAACACATTACAGACTGTGTTTACGAGCGTTCATGCTTACGGTTGCCAGATTTAAATAATTGAAATCCCCAGTCAGAGTTTTTCTGTTAAAAGAACACGTTTTCTACCCGGTCTTGTCAATAGTATCTGGCAACCATGCTTGCGCACGTGCTCTCTCTCTACATTGCTTAAGAAGAGCGGATGTTCTGAAAACACAGACAAGTAAAGTTCAAGTTCAAGTTCATTTATTTGTCTCCCATGGGAGAAATTTGGTTTAGAGACAGGGTACTGCTGCATAAGTAAAACATTAAACATATAGACAGCATAAAACATTAAACATAAAAACATCCAAACAAGTAGAGGATACATAACTGGCAACCAGATAAGGACCAAAGTGCAAGAGAATATGGCTTCACTACTTAAAGTAAATTGCAATACACATTAAAAACACATTTACTCATTAATGAGCTTAACCGACACTGGGATAAAGGAATATTTGAACCGGTTGTATTTACATAAGGAGACCCTGTATCTTCTCCCTGAGGGCATCTGCGAGTATTCGCTGAACAAAACATGTGAACTGTCATTTAAAACAATTTTTGCCTGAATAAGGACAGCCTCATTGAACAGTTCCTGAGGGTTAAGGGGGGGGAGGTGACCCATAATCCTGCCCGCTACTCTGACCAGGTTGAGAATCTAGGATTTTAGTTTGACACTCAAATTACCAAATCAACTGGTGATACCATACCTTAAAATAGAATCTATTGCTGCCCTATAGAATATTAACATTATGTTTTTACTGACACCAAACAACCGCAGTCTGCGTAAAAAGTGGAGGCGCTGGTGGATTCAAACGCAGACAGTGGCTGCCTGTATCTGCCAGCTCAAGTCACTGTCAATGTGAATGCCTAAGTACTTGCATGAATTTTGCTGATTAATGTTATTGCCATGTATGGTCACAGGGCTTCGGTCACCAATTGATTTGGGATCAAAGAGCATTTCTACGGTCTTACAGGTGTTAATCTGTAGTTCATGATTGTCGCACCAGTCCACAAACCTGTCCACAGCATCTCTGTGAATGGATGAATCAGAGTTCTTAGTGAGCAGACTAAGAACAGCTGTATCATCCGAAAAATTCACCACGTATTGATTAGGCTCAGAACTAACACAGTCATTTGTATACAGAATAAACAGAAATGGTGAACTGACACATCCCTGAGGGGCACCCGTACTACATATTTCTATGTTTGATAGGGAGGAATTAAATTCACCTGCTGTGGCCTCTTAGTAAGGAATGTGGTACCACCTGATTAAAAATGGATTTACATTCAGAGGGGCTAATTTTCTTATGAGAA
Organism: Siphateles boraxobius; assembly: GCF_051911475.1. Classification (NCBI taxonomy): domain Eukaryota; kingdom Metazoa; phylum Chordata; class Actinopteri; order Cypriniformes; family Leuciscidae; genus Siphateles; species Siphateles boraxobius. The sequence continues at coordinate 3,385,072 of NW_027508953.1, forward strand.
TATGTGGCTGAATTGTTTTAAAAGCAGAGCTAAAATCAATAAGGATCAGTCTAGCATATGCCCCTGGGATTACAAGGTGCTTCAGTATAAGGTGCATTATAGTTGATATGGCTTCACTTGTACTTCGTTTCTTTGTACATGCAAACTGATATTTGTCTAATACTGGCTCTACTTCCGAGCGAAGAACATTTATCATAAGTCGTTCCAGGCCCTTGAAGACATTGGAAGTTAATGCAACTGGTCTATAATCGTTGTCCTCCTGAGGACATGCCTTTTTTGGGACTGGAATTATAGTGGACTTTTTCCAAATCTCAGGTACAACATGTTTATCAATAGAAAGTTGGAACAACTGGTGCCATACCGGAGACAATTCCTCTGCAAATGTCTTTAAGAGAAAAGTGGACATATTATCTGGCCCCGTCGCTTTTTTCAAGTACATTGATTTAAAAACGTCTCGGTTACGTATGTAACGGTTAGAACACCTATCGACTTTGAGTATTACAAAACGAGCCAATGGCATAGAAATGCCATGGGTCTGCGGAATTTTCATAGCGTATCTCCTCCTTACCTCGTGGGTATAAAAGGAGGACGCTGGCAACATGCATATATGTTTCTTCGCTGAGGAGCCGAGACTGAACTCAGGCGATCCCCGCGGCACAGCGGAAAGTGGCAGGAAGACGTAACGTCTCCGTTCCCTACTCAGGGAACGAGGGTTGCATACTTACCCAAGACGTTCCCTTTCATTGTCACTCCGAGATACGTCGGATGACGACGAATGGGGTTACCAGTCTAATCACGTCACCTTCACAGCTGTCTTCCAGTGCCCTGCGTAAATCTGAGATCCCTGTCATAAGACTAGCAAGGACTCCTATTTAACACAGGAATACCAAGGTACACTGGGGAGCATATGCCATAGTTTAGAGGAAATATGCAAATATTGCCCGCCCAAACGGGGGGGACTTAGAGAATACACATATGACCCGAAGGATGCATATGGAGAACACTGGGTTGTCCAGCCGCAGGTGGAATATTTCAACCCCAGGGGTGACAAGGTGGCTTGCCAAGGGAAAGGCACATGCTCAGAGAGGCTTACAGTGGAAATACACATGTGGGGGTCGCTCAGAGGAGGGAACATGCACACGGGAGGCACCTAGCCGACGCGCAGGCAATAGACACTGGCGCCGACGTCAGGAGTGCTGGAGGAGCTCAGGGCTTCCGGGGAAGCTCACCTGAGGAGAATATCGCACGTATCCAGTCCGTGGAGTGGAATGGCGAGCAAGCGAAGACACCTGAGCGGGTCCAGTACTAGCTGGTTGAAGCGAATACATGAGAGGACACTGGCTCCACTCGGAGATTGTAGAATCTGGCGAATGTGTTAGGTGTCGCCCAGCCCAGCCAGAGTTTGTTTTGCCACCTGTCTATCTTCAGCATCCGCTCATATGCATACAAACGGGTTATGCACTGGGCTAACGTTAGTTAGTCACCGAACTTTACTACCAGTGTGAAAGCATCATACCTGTCAACACTCCCGTTTTCCCCGGGTTTCTCCCGTTTTTTAGCCCTATCTCCCGGACCCCTCCCGGTTTGTTATTTTTCCCGTGAAACTCCCGTAATTTGCATGGCCCAAACTCCTTTATGAATAATCGGACCAATATGTTTGTCTAATGTTGACCAGTTGCCAGATTGTATTAAATGCATTGGTCTGCAAATCCACAGACCATTTACAATTTCAACCCGTTTGTCTACTCAACCTGGCAACCTATAACCCAGTCGCGGAAAGTTTAACCCGAAAGCGAGCCGACTAGACATGATGGCAGGTGACGTTTTGGGCACTGTTGCTGTGCAACATTTTACCATTGAGATTGGGCAACATAATTTCTATCCCTTATTACAATTTATCATATCCTAAACTGTACGTTTGACCTCACATGCCTACTAACATCTATTTACAAATAAAAAATATAAAGAAATATTAATAAATTAAGTTATGTTTTCATTTATGGGTTTTGCAACGTAAATAATACACTTAACACGTGCAGTACACTTAATAGCATGAGCCTACCTCTTACAGCATGAGGAGGAGCGCTGAGTTCGATTACACTCGAACCGTGCTGCGGTTTGCGTTAATGTGAAAGCATCGATCACGGACTCGGGTGCGCACTTGTTCAGGAAGTAAGGGACCTGCGCATGCTTTTTAGCGGATTATGATGTATTTAGGTAAATAAAACACATGTAAGAGATGCCACACAGTAAACCGGTGTTGTTCACTCAGCTGTGCATAATAGCACCAAATAAAATTAAAAAACACAATATTCTGTTTTTATATCCCGCGTTCTGTTTTCTATCATGCCTCGTGCACGTTTGCGGTGACGTAAGATGCACGGAAACGCACCAGGATTCGATAGAATCAAGTTTTGTACTGTATGCAGTAACTGTTATATTTGCTGTTCTATTTGCAGTACATTAAGAACAACACATTATGTGAATAGAATACTTTTTCTGTATTCTCAATAAAAGGCAAATTATAAACATTTTTGTTGATTTATCTGAAATTTAATAGATGTCATGTAAAAATATCGAGTATTGAATCGTATCGAATCGTATCGTGGGGAATTCTGAAATATAGAAAATAATCGAATCGTTGGCTTAAGAAATCGGTATCGTATCGAATCGTCATGAAGGCTCGGATTTACATCCCTAGTTATAACGCCATTAGTAACATCCAAATAAAACATTTAATACACATAGCACCATACCACGTGCAGGCCTCACCACGGGCTTCACGCACAGCGCGAATCATCAGAATGGATTCTTACCCCTTAAAGCACTATGTACAATATATGTTTATTAACATTCAACCAGATCTCTTTTCTTTAATAAAATATAACTAATTAAACAACATACCTGTAATCAGACAAATATCATCAGTGGATATCTGGGGCAGCGGCTTCTCTCTACTCTCTCATGTAGACACTAAGCATAATATGACAATTAGTAAGCACCATGATGAATTTCGTAAAAATCGTATACAACACTTCATCACAACCAATACCATTAAATGCTTCTATCACTTAAATCACACTTATTGAGAAAAAAATGCAATTGAATGATAAGCATCAGCATACCAGATAAATATTCACGAGAGAAGCGAAGTGCATGCGCTCATCAGCCTCAGCAAGTAGACTGATGCAATCTCATGCTGTACAAAGGAAAACCAGATTGCAGATTGTTCTTAACATCTTGTCAAGATGTTCATTCATGAAGATCCATCAAGACATGCATGATTTACAGTGATGAATACATTATCTTACAAGGTGTTCAATAGGCCTATATCATAAATTACCAAAGATAATGCTCAGATCTTCTAAAAAAACAAAATGTGTTAACCGTGCACCTACACAAAAGGACTAGACCGTGACTAAACATTCAAAGCTTGCTTAGCAGTACATTTGAGGTGGTATGTGTACAGTGAGGTATGTTCTTTAAAGACACAGTATTGCATTTTCCCTAGGTGCAAAAACACCTATTTGAAAAAGCAGCTTTGCATGACACATTTTTCCACCTGCTTTCCAAGGAGCCAGGGCTCTGACACAGCTGTGGTTCACTTTGATGCGTAAGTGCCCAGATCGCCATGCGTGAGCTGGTTCATGGGGTTTTAATCTTCTTTGTCCCGGCGAGTGTGTTTCTCTTGTAGAGAGCAAGGCACACAGGGACTGGGCCAGCGTGTGCTCGCTTGTGTTCATCCGCTCTGGCAAGTCTTGAAATCTTGCGATAAGTCATGAAAAATGCACAATGAATCTCTTATTTACTGTACATTGTTGTTACAATTTGTTTTAAATAACGAGATTATTTGGCTGCTTGTAGAACTCGGTCAGTTACCTTGCGCTTAACAAATCATCTGTTGAAGGGTATTGAGCAGCTCTTTGTCACATGCAAATACATATGTAAAAGTGTATCACACACGTCCTACTGGGTTAAATGTATTCATTGCACAGTCATTATACTACAACAAGCTGCTGTCTGTTTGAAGAGCGGTTTCATATACTTCCACACCCCTCAAAAAAAACCTGCTTTGAATGTTTTCAGGTTGACCTCTTTGGTATGTCACATTGTCACGCAAGGATTCCTTTCAAATCATTGAATTGCTAAAAACAAAAATATGAATAAAAAGTTAAATTGTAGTGTATTTTTTAAAGTTTTTTAAAAGTAAAAAAAAATGACAAACACAATTCCTATCAAAGATTAAAAATGCAGATTGTTCTTAACATCTTGTCAAGATGTACATTCATGAAGATCAATCAAGACATGCATGATTTAGGCCTACAGTGATGCATTCATTACTTGGAAACAGGGGCGCAGTAAAGGGGGGGTAAACGATGACGATTCTCGGGGCCCATGACTAAGAGGGGGCCCAGAGAAGCCCCCAATAAAATTGTGGTGCTAAAAAAATATATTTGATAGTAAAACTAATTAACTTTAAATTATTCTATTTGCTGTTTCCTGGTGTCAAAAACTGTATTTGTTTAGGAAACACAAAAAGTCCGTGGGCCCCTCTCCCCCTCTCGATTATCTTAAAATGGTTCAGTCCGCCCAAATTGTATTCAGGCAACGTATTTTACGCTCTGATTGTGTGAGACGTAAGTTACACGCTAGGACAGATACGGCTTGAAGTCGTTCATTCTCGGATGCGGTGCCGCTAATCGAAATGAGGTCTTGCGCACCGAACTTGTCACTTTTGCCGCGCTCGTGCGGACGCTATAAACTTTACTCCGTGTCAGCGCGCGCTCTGATCGGTAAAGGTGCACAGACCTCTGCTCCCGAATCATCTCCAGCACTCAGCCTCCGCCTCCGTTTCCCTCGTAAGCTGATATTAGTATTTAAGCATTCTCTATGATAATTTTTTTTAAATGACACAGTCTCTTTCTCTCAGTCTCATACACACACATTCTCTTTCTCTCACACATATGTAGGCTAGTTATAAACTCTTTAGACTTTTAATGATTAGTGCTTTATTTTTAAAGTTTGTGGTTAAGAATCGTGTAAAAAAATCGCTTATTTTGGGGATGGATTCCGGGAAATCTCCCTTATTTTCAATGTTGACAGCTATGGCGTACGCACGCTTTGCATAGTAGACAGTAAAAGAAAGGACGCTTTGTAGATAGATAGTTTCAGACAAAAAACTTAGTCTCAACACATTTGAGCTGACAAACAGCAGCATATTTACAACAGTCTGAAACAGGTGTAGGCTGAAGCTCTTGCTTATACCCTTTTTTGAAAACCTCTCATATTTAAAAAATAAAAGTGATCATTATAATCTTGACAAACAAATCTAAACAGAATACAATTTTTTTTTATTTCCTATGCAATACAGTTGCACCATCCAAAATACAACAAAAACAGTTTGTTCATGTATCGCTCTTTAAATTGTTTCATATAGTTTCATTGCATTATTTTTAAATAATTTCTTTAACTTGCTAAGTGTCCCACGTTTTTTTAATTCCTCATCACAGCTGTTCCATAGATTTACACCTTTAACTGAAATACAATGGTATTTTGCATTGGTCCTCACTTGGTTCTTTTTGAATATACAAGTTCCCCTTAAGTCATGTTGGCATTCTCTTTCAGTGAACAACCCTTGGATACTTTCTGGCAATTGATGTTTTTTTGCTTTGTACATGATTTGTCATGTTTTAAGTTCTACTAATTCTTTAAACTTTAAAGCCTTTAATTCAATAAAAAGGGAGTTTGTTGGCTCCCTATTGGTGGTTTTCTTTACTATTCGTATGGCTCTCTTTTGAAGCATAAATATTGGGTCAGTGTTTGTTTTATATGTATTTCCCCATACTTCCACACAATAAGTAATGTATGGAAGCACAAGGGAACAATACAAAGTATATAATGATTTTTCATTTAAGAGATCTTTAACTATATACAATATTGCGATTGAATTGATATCTTGTTCAGATATATGGGTCTTCCAATTTAAATTGTCTATAATCACTCCAAGAAATGTAATAGCTGACACCCTTTCTATTTCAACTTCATTAATCATTAATTTTCCTATTGTATTCGATAAACGATTACCAAATACAATAAATTTTGTTTTCCTTATATTTAATGTTAGTTTATTCGAATCAAACCAATTTTTTAGCAGTACCATTTCTTTTTCCATTGTATCCAGAAGTTGTTTCAGATTGTCACCAAAACAAAATAAGTTTGTATCATCTGCAAATAATATAAATTTAATACTTTGGAAACCTCACATATATCATTAATGTATAACAGAAAAAGCAATGGGCCCAGCACAGAGCCTTGGGGAACCCCACATGTTACCTGCACCAATTGTGACTTGCAATTATCTATTTTGACATATTGATGCCTTTTCTCTAAGTAATTACTTATCCAAGAGTGAGCTACCCCTCTTACTCCATATTTTTTCAGTTTCTCTAGTAATATGTCATGTTCGACAGTGTCAAATGCTTTTTTAAGATCTAAAAATACCCCAACTGTGCATTGTTTATTTTCTATTGCGTTAGATATTTTTTCCACAAAATCTATTAATGCATGTGAGGTTGTTCTATTAATTCTAAACCCATATTGTTGCTTGTATTGTATATCGTATTTTATAACAAAGTCATTTAATCTTATGTAAAATAAATTGAGCTGGTACATGGGGTTTTAATCTTCTTTGTCCCGGCGAGTGTGTTTCTCTTGTAGAGAGCAAGGCACACAGGGACTGGGCCAGCGTGTGCTCGCTTGTGTTCATCCGCTCTGGCAAGTCTTGAAATCTTGCGATAAGTCATGAAAAATGCACAATGAATCACTTATTTACTGTACATTGTTGTTACAATTTGTTTTAAATAACGAGATTATTTGGCTGCTTGTAGAACTCGGTCAGTTACCTTGCGCTTAACAAATCATCTGTTGAAGGGTATTGAGCAGCTCTTTGTCACATGCAAATAGATATTTTTGGAAAATTGTGAAAGCAAAGAAACGGGCCTATAGTTTGAAAAGGTATGTCTATCTCCAGTTTTATATATGGGTATAACTTTAGCTATTTTAATTTTTTTTAGGAAATATGCCATTTTGAAGAGACAGATTGCATATATGTACGAGGGGTTTCTCAACACACTCGATAATATGTTTTACTACAGACATATCCATGTCATTCCAGTCAGTTGACTTCTTATTTTTAAATGATCTGACAATATCAATTATTTCTTTTCCATCTGTTCCTCTTATAAAAATTGATTGCTTATTTACACTACCCGTTTCTCTTTCCGTTCTACTTTTCTTATCAATTCCTACAATCTCCCCAGCCAGACTACATGTACATGAGGCCCCAGGTCTCTACGGTAGCATTTTTCGACAAGTTAGCACGTTTCGACAGGGTGCAGCGGGTGCACGGCTTTGTATTACAGAGGACAAATTACGGGTGAGGACATGGAGTTCAATTGTCTGATTGACTTAAATATATGAGAATGATAGTCAAAATACCATAAAAGCGCATGATTTTATGTAAATTAATATGAAAAAAGTCTCAGCTGTGTTGGGGGCCCTGTCAAGATTCTTTTCATGGGGCCCAAAATCCTTAGCAGTGCCCCTGCTTGGAAACCACAATGTTTCCGTAAAAAATAAATACGCTGGTGGGCTTTCTGGCACACAGCATCCACATGAGCCTCAAGTGTCAACCTTCCATTTATTACAGCTCTGCAATACAAAGCTATTTAAATTGATGTACAACCTTAACAGCATGATCATTAATAACCACAGGAGAGATGACTGTAATTCTTAAAATCTTTAATCATCTCTTTAGTCTTAAATACATTGATAAACTGCGATTAAAACAAATAATTACCAGTTTAAACTAAAGGACTCGATATAGTGTTCCTTACAACTTACCAAAGATCCAGTGATCCATGGATATTGGAGTTCAGCCAGGAATCATGTTTCCTGACATCTATATGTGCCTGATTTCAACGCAGGGAAATACATAAAGCAAACGTGCCTGTGAACGATTTATATAAATACAATATAGGTACGTCTAAATCCGGGAAATCATTAATATCAAAACTGGTAGGCTATATTTTTTTGTCAGTGTTTATTTAAAAACATCAGATTATGCTTAATAAGCCGATAACACACATGTAAACGCGGAAACATGTTTTCTTTTACCGAAGTAAGGATATAAACGGCTTAAGCATAAACCGATCGACACAGGTAGTTTTTTGCCTCTTACTGCAAATTTATCAGTTGAACGCACATGAACGCCACCACAAAGTCGTAAATTCCTGGGAAGCTCTTTACGAGTTGCGGGCGTGTCAGTGAAAAACATGGCGGAATACCAGAATACTTATTTAGCAGTGATTTTGCTAGACTTTTCTATTTACAACGAAGTAAGCTAATTGCCATGAGGACTTGAATGCACCATTAGTGCAGATTTTAACACATCCCGACAGAGCGAGCGTTTTGCAGGAAAGGAAGGATATATCGCAAACGCAGACTCTATCATGACCCCGAGGCAAATATATAAAAGTTCAATTAAGAAAAAAAAGAAAAAAAATTGTATGTACAGTAAAGTATGATGAATATGTTAGTATTTTATAAACTAAAATAATATAATATTTTATAAACTTTCCATAATTCTTGCATGAAAGGGTTTTAATAAAGTCAAACGAGTCGCGGTTTACTTGCACGGTCATGGTTACTTATTTGCATGTAAACAGGGAAAACTTGTTATTTCAATAAACTGATATTTGTGAGTTACAGCTTAATGGTGTGCATGTAAATGTGCTCAATGATAACCGCAAATCCACCTTTCAATGCTTGGAGTCCAGTTATTTCTATGAATTGCAGCGATCCATTTGCTTCTCTGTTCTGTAGCTTTTGGCAGTCTGTAAAAAGATCCCTCAGGTTTCTTGTCAGATGTAATTGTACAGTCATTCCCAAAGCTCTTTCCCATTTGAGATGTGTTTTGTGGGGTTTTTTTCGAGGCATTCACGCTGAAAACCAATGCTGCCGCTCAGTCTTTTTGCCACTCAGTAGGCGTGACTGCAGGCACTCCAGCTGACGGTGACGTCACGTGCATACCCTCATTTTTACATAGTTTTCTATGTATATGACCATCTAATCACAATAAGCCACGAAAAAGAAGTCAATTTGGTACTCACGAACTGTATGAGTGTTTGCGCTTTTGGTGTGATCATGAAACCTGCGAAATTACAAAAATTATGCGCAAAACCATACCATTTTTTGGTAAATTTTCTTATTTATTTTGCAAATATTTTGCAACATTATTTTAAATAGATTAAGAAAGCCACCACTACTTGTCACATCTAGTATGGTTAGATTGATTTGTTTAGATCCAGTGAAGTCTGTCCCACCACTTTTTATCAGGATCGATATTGTCCCCCACCACTTTTTAAAACATTAAGGAATGGATGTAGCCCACTGGTTTTCAAACCCTGGGTCGCGACCCAGAATTAAAAAATGGGTCGCCAGTGATTTATAAAAAAAAAAAAAATCTGTTTTCTAATAATATTAATAATAATAGCTTTGATTAGAAGTACAGTAAAAAAAACATTCAAATTCATGCAAAAATAAATAATCCACATGTCACATGACCGGCTGACCGACCTAGCCGTAGGCAACACAAAACAAAAAACCTTGACGAAACGAAACAAACTGAACGGAATGCTTCTCCTGACATGCGTGTTGCCCTCTCGTCCTGCGAACCGGCTTGGGACCAGATTATGCAGAATAAGCAGGCCCACCCTTCTCATTAATATATAAATATATATATACACAAAACACGCACTCGTTCGCTCCATCCGCAACAAACACGTTCGCTCCATCGACAGCAACTACTCGGTTACTATCGTAACCTCAGTTCCCTGAGAGAGGGAACGAGTATTGCGCAGCTATACGCAGTGGGGGGAAACTCTTTATCCTTGATTTACTGAAGTCTATATGTAAAACACATTTGCAGCTGCACAGCTAGCACACTGAGCGTCTGGCCCGCTCATAGGCTGTGCTGCAGCAACTGCACATCCAATGGCGCGGGCGACTCTGAAGTGCGACCAATGAGCTAGACCAACGTCAGAGCCCACCGAGGGGCGTGGCCTAGCCTATATAGACCCCCGAATTAGCCATTATAGCAGGTTTATACAACTGAAGCGACAACTTCACCAGTTACTATAGTGCGGCCGGCTACACAATACTCGTTCCCTCTCTCAGGGAACTGAGGTTACGATAGTAACCGAGTAGTTCCCTTTCGAACGGTCACTTCGTATTGCGTAGCTATACGCAGTGGGGACGCCATGCAAAACGCCGCACCCTAAGTGACTGGTTGCCCTGCAACTCAGGACCCCTGAGCAAACAGAACAAGCCAGAACCCAAGAAATATATTTATATACATAACAGACCAGACACTGTCGGGCCTGAAAAATATACATGAGTCAGTACAACTGACAGAATATACTAAAAAAAACAGACACTGTCGGGATTATTAGCACAATTTTATAACTGGCCTGAGCGGGTTTTATATATATATGTATATGATTATGCACAGTAATCTTTGTAGACAAGACCAGGCACCGTCGGGTCTTAATCATATCACCTAGCGAAGGGGGACCGTGAACCCGTGTGTTGTGATTGTGAAACATGCTCTTTTTGTGCTTTATTTGGGTCGCCGTGAAAACGGCGTTTGTTTGCAAAGACGTGCTCACTGCTGTTTACAATAATAAAATCCCCAGCCGCCTGAACTGAACAGGGAGCTGTGGGAAGTTTTGCTGTTTTTTTAGAGGGTGGTCCGGCTAGCGCGAGACACGAGTCCACTCTCTGCCCACCTTGTGCTAGGACGACTTCGGAGGTACCTGGTCAATCACGGCGTTGGGCCGCGGTCCTTGACGCCGGGGGAGCGGGTAGCGCTGCGCGGGCCTTGACTGGCGGCGGCTATCAGTGGCCGCGGGGCGGGGCTGAGAGGCCTGCTTCACCGGTTTGGCTGGATGAGGCGAAGGCGGTGGCTTGGGCTTGCTGGTCGAGCTCGAGCGTTTCGGCAAGAAGTGTTGCATAGCCTGGGACGCTTTCTGTGCCTCTGTGTACCTCTCCGAGAATCCCTTCACGGCCGGGCCGAAGAGACCGGAGCTAGAAACCGGGGCGTCGAGAAATCTAGTCCTGTCGGCTTCTTACGGTACGCTTGGAACCTCAACAGAGGTGGTACCATTTAAAGCGAGCCGAAGCGAGTTTTATTTTAATAAAGTATGTTTAAATGTTCGCCGGTTCCCACCTCCTTCTTCCCTGAACATTGCTACACTGGTGCCGAAACCCGGGAAGAGGGAGGAACGCGCTGTCAGAGAGTCCTCGCCGCTGTGGGGAATCCGCGGTGCCATCGATCATGGTGCGCGAGTCGCCGCCGCTTGCCGCTCGCCGTGGGCCGGAGCCTGCTGCCATCCGCCGAACGAGGGGAGGAGCAGGGAGCGGGGGACTCGCGACGATGGACGCTCGAGGCGGTGCGCTGGAGTGAGTTGCCGGTGGGACGGTCGAGCTCGCTGCCGGCCGCCTGGGAGTTGGAGGGGCGGCTGTCGCCCGGGAGTGAGCGGGGGAGTCGCCGTCGCTCGCCGTGGGCCGGAGCCTGCTGCCGTCCACCAGGAAAAGGGGAGGAGCAGGGAGGTTGGTACCCCCCGGCCTGTGAGGGGCGATGGGGGTATGTGGCGAACAGGACGGCCGAGGGACGTGAGAGAACGGCGCGAGGCCGGTGGTGCAATTGCTAATGAGCAACACCTGTGAAGCACAACGGTCTCACATCTCTCACGGAGGAGCGGAAGCATAAAGGAGGAGTGACGACGTTGATGATCGAGAGCGAAACAGGCCTGTATTTTAGTTGAGTTTTGTTTTTTGTATTTGTGTTTTATTTTAGCCAGCAGTCGTCCGCGAGGGGCTGCTGGCCGTTATGTTTATTTTGGGTAAGCCAGCAGTCGTCCGCGAGGGGCTGCTGGCGGTATTTTAGTTTGTTTGGTTTTATTTTAATAAAGTATGTTTAAATGTTCGCCGGTTCCCGCCTCCTTCTTCCCTGAACATTGCTACAGTGCCTTACCGAACCGAACCGTACCGTACCATGCAGTGGAAAAGCGCCATAAGTTTGACAAGAGTTTACAGTTTGACAAAAGCACAATGTTGGGTTTTATTGCGACACAAATATAAATAAACACTTTGCAGTTTGAATTGTGTCATGTATGAACAAAGTGACCGAGTATGCTTTTGTTTCCAGTGCCGCGCCTCACACACACACACAAATACACCATTCCAGGCTGCCGAAATAAAATTTGATAATAAAATAGTCAACCTAATATAAAATCACACTGCTCTGTTTAAATAGCAGTAGTACAATTTGTACCATTTAGCGTAAGCACCGCTCAACTGTGATGTTTCCAAGCACATTTTTGCATATGTGAAAAGGATGATTTTTCCCTGTCGATATTGCAACGTGAGTGAAGTTGCTACAAAGCCTATAATAAAGAATAGTTTGCCATCAAATACATCGCGAATGTTGAAACATTTTGATTCTAATGAGAGAGTTAAGTGAGCATAATGCCCCTTACTTTTACTTTCGCTTTAAATTATTTAGTTTTGGCTTGTTTATAGTTATTTTTTTTAATTCTCGTTCTGTTCTGAATATTACATTTAAAGAGTTTGTTGTGAAATATGTTTTGTGTATTTTTTTAAGCATGCAGCAAACGATAGGATATTAATTGGTTAAAATTCCTGTATTTAGGCCTATAGCTTGATCAAATTATTTCAGAATCGACTTTGCGTTGCAATCGCGTCAAGGATCAGCAAGTGCACGTGCATCATCAAAAGTGGTTAAAAAAGGTGCTGATCTGATTTTTTTTCTGCGCACAAGCCTATGGGTCGCGTCAAAAAGAAAAAGAAAAAAAGGGTCCCTCTTGAAAAAGTTTGAAAACCACTGATGTACCTACCTAATAAATAAACAATCTCCAGTTAACTAGCAGAGCATTAATTAAGTTCACTATTAAATAAGAGATCTAGGGCTAAAATGTGTTGTTTTTTAAATCAAGCTGAGCGCTCGTTGCCGCAGCGATCAGTTGCATGGACACAGTGTTCTCTTGTGGCGCGCGCAGTCTTCACTCGGTCTTACGCTCTTCAATCGATCGCCACTGCGGAGACTCTATTCATTCCGGTGAAATCACAAAATAAAATGCACACAAACGTGTCCCTGCTTGATATAGACTGTAACCACTGATGAACATATTCAGTTTTGATGAGAGAAAAAAAAAACTATACGAGGGCGGATTAGAACCCGTAACCTGACACGCTTGGCAAAAGATCTACCACTAGACCATGTATAACTATTATCAAACCGGCCCTCGGCCTCGAAACACTACCGGCCCACCGAGAAGAGTCCAGACTCTCCCGATTTCCACTCCGCCCCTGGTAGGGTGGGTACAGAAACCCGGTATTAAACGGGCCCCGGGGCTGAATTTTGAAAGACCGCTGTATCGATAAGCTCGGATGTTCGGTTCTGCTGTCGGTCAGTAGCGGTTTTAGGCACGGGCGAACCGGGCAGTCGCTCGGGGCGGCATTTTTTAATGTCACATGGGGGGCGGCACGAGCAATTAAAAAAAATCGGCGTGGTTTTGTTACCGGTTTTCTACGATCTATCATTTCACTGTGTGGGGAATTGGCTAATTGGTGCCCGCCCATGCTTGCTGAGAAGGTGCCGTGTGTGAAGCCGTTTTCTTATTTATTTATTTATTCTTATTATTTTTTCCGGCGCCCATGTTAACAGATTAGAGCATTCACACACCTCACGCAGAGGCGGCGCGGCAGCGGGTAGCAGGAGCACTAGGTAGAGCAATACTCTAATGTAATTAGTGGGCTAAAGTCAGTCACACCACCTCGACTTTCTTCCAATATAACGCACATTCATTCATAATATTATACAGGCAGGACAGACAAGAAAAGGTCAAAGCCATCAGGTGCACAATTTAGAAAAAAGAAAAGAAAAGAAGAAGAGGAGAAACGAGCAAAAGATAAAGTTATGCAACTATGTTCTCTCTGTGGTATGATTACGGTATCCATGTTGTCATGAATGAAGGGCTAATGTTAATTGTGGGTAACTCGTCTCTTACGTTTCTTAGCCTTTTTGCTATGATGCTTGTTATGCTTATAGTCAACAAACACAAGATCTAATTTAACCATAATATTGTGCTTTGCAACAAAACTGTTAAAGTTCAGTTATTATTTATTTCCATCAGTTGGGTTAAGGTTAGGCCCTGTAATTAGCTAACGGAATTTTCAAATCTGTAGGTAAGTTTTTATCTTCCTTATGATACATCACATTGACATATTTTTACCAATGTACTCCAATAGTATACAAAACATTACAGGTAATATATTACAACATGTTATATACTAAAATACATTCAAACATGCATTTATTCAAATGTTCACCATATAACATACTATAATGAAACAACAGTTGAACGCCATTAGTAACGTCCAAATAAAAATTTAATACACATTTAGCACAATACCACGTGCAGGCCTCACCACGTGTGTCAAGCACAGTGCGAATCATCAGAATGGATTCTTACCCCTTAAAGCACTAATGTACAATACATGTTTATTAACAGTCAACCAAATCTCTTTTCTTCAATAAAACAGAACTCATTAAACAACATACCTAAACAGACAAATATCATCAGTGGATAACAGGGGCAATGACTTCTCTCTCACTCTCTCATGTAGACACTAAGCGTAATATGACAATTAGTAAGCACCATGATGAATTTCGTAAAAATCGTATTACAATTAAACATTTCATCACAACCAATACCATCAAATGCTTCTATCACCTAAATCACATTTATTGAGCAGAAAAAAAAGCATTTGAATGATAAACATCAGCATACCAGATGAATATTCACGAGAGAAGCGAAGTGCATGCGCTCATCAGCCTCAGCAAGTAGACTGATGCAAGTAGAAAACCAGATTGCAGATTGTTCTTAAAATCTTCTCAAGATGTTCATTCATGAAGATCCATCAAGACATGCATGATTTACAGTGATGAATACATTATCTTACAAGGTGTTCAATATGTCATAAATTACCAAAGATAATGCTCTGTTAACCGTGCACCTAAACATTTAAAGGTTGCTTAGCAGTAACGTTAAGGTGGTATGACAGGGAGGTATGTTCTTTAACCGTTTTGCATTTTCATTTTACCATTTGGCATTTTCATTTTACCATTTTCCATTTTCATTTTGCATTTTGCATTTTAACCGTTTTGCATTTTCATTTTTTGCATTTTCATTTTCGTTTTGCATTTTAGAAACAGTATTGCATTTTCCCTAGGTGCGAAAGCACCTATTTGCAAATGCAGCTTCGGATGACACATTTTTCACCTCTTGTTATTTCCCTCTGAACACCTGAATTTTGTTTTCCAAGTACAGTTGCATCATGGTGTCAAACTCAAAGCTGCCACTATGTGCACCGGTATGGAGGTTTGGTGAGGTATTCTCAAAGTAGTGATACCAGTTTCCATATTGGTCAGCACCAAACCCAAATGTAGAAACCTGTACAAAAGAGAAGGCTAAAACTTCCAAACAGTAATAAAATGTAACCAAAAACTAAAATGAAAGAGAAACTTAAATTACCTGGTCACAGATGTGCAGGGCAAATACAATAGCGAGGAAGCCAGTGGATGGATATTTTCCCCTTTTCAGCAACCATATCTCGTGGACATACTTAATGAAAGCAGGATGTAAAATCATCACCTATGAGAACAACACATGCTAATCACCATTAGGCCTTTTCACACTTGAAATAGTTAACCCTGGGTCATTCTAAACCCTGGGCAAACAGAATCCTGGGTTATCTTTATTCACGTTTCACACTGCTCATACAATACCGGGGTTTATTACACGGCTCTGTGGAATTCTTGATTGGTCAATAGCTTCGTGTCGGAGTCCTCATCATCCTGTCGGGGTTATTTTGAGGTCTTTTTATTTTAAAGTCTTTATTTGCATACAGTATTTGCGGTGTCAGTGTTACTGACTGGACAGATGCAGCACGTGACCTGTTTACATAAAGGCTCTAGCATTGCACATCCTCATATAACACATTGCTGATATAACATTGCTGACTTTAAATAATATTGGGTCTTCAGCCGAAAAAGTTTAAAGGGGCATTCGGCAACTCTAGCTATTTCTTCGCTGATTTTCACTTTTGTTGTCGCATGTTTTCTCAACGAGCTCCCCCTACAGCTGTGAGGTGTATATTTCACAACAATGTCGTAAAAAAATCTCACTTGCGGCACCCTTCTCCCCCTTTCAACCGCTGCTCATGCGCATTTGTTATTATCGGAGCCGGCCAACTTTATGGTGTGGAGCTATGTCTACCGAGGTGGGTAATCATACACATTGAGGGCGGCGTGTGTGTTTATTTCGAATTGCCGTAAAGCAGTTTGTGTTTCTCGCTTGTTCTCGCTTCTCACGAGACTTCCTTTTTCTAATATACCGGGACGTTAATCCTCATGTTGCAAGGTTGGTTTTCCGCCTAGGATTGTGGGGGGGAGCGGGGAAAGTCACCATTCTCACCAGAACAGGTGAATAAACCATCCAAATGATTTCTAAACTATTGCTATTTTCTATGCTAAATAAGATACCAATGGTATTTTGTGTGCTATTTAGCGAAGAGGCAAGGTGTTTTTCGGATAATGCTTTACTATTTAAACTAAGTCGCAAACCTTTATGAGAGATGTCGTTACGGAGCTCAGGGACAACATGTGCTGTTCGTGGTTGTAGCCTACAACTGGACTAAACTAATTCAGTGGCAAATTTTATTACCCAACAATCTTAGACTAAAGATTTTAAGTGGAGGCTACTGTGAAGCAACATATTCAGAACATGAATGACACACAGTAAATATTCCATAGTGTATCTAATATAATATAGGCTGTATATATTTCTCAGGTCTGTGAGGCAAGTATATGCTGAGTTTCGGTTCATTTATGAGACGAGCTGCAGTTCAGGCGCCGCGCCTCCGTGTCTTGATTATTGTCTTAAATCCAGGTAATTTGTTGATGAAACATTGATTAAAATTAAGATACAATTAATACAAAACGAAATTAACATTAAATAAAGGCTTAGTGGTTTCTGTTTGAGGTCTCTGTGAAAGTTTTAAAGCAGTCTTTTAGTGCCACTTTCAGGGAACTGTCACATCCGTAACATTGTTTTTTCCTCATAAATGCGAACATGAAAAATAAAATACAATAAAGATTGAATGTTCTTTGGAGAGCCAACCCTTCTTCAGCCGGTGGGTAGTATTACTTCACACATTTCACAGAATTACTAAAAAATATTTTGCCACCTAAAAATTAAAGATTTTTTTGTATCACGTCCCTAATATGTATTTCCCTCATATTAAATATAAAATGCATGTGTTGTATTTTCTAATGTCTGGACTCCTTTATTAATGGAGTACTATATATAAACAGAAGTTTCAATAGCCTATATTAAATGCATTTTCTTAGAATTTATATTTCAGGTTTTGACTGCAAATTTCACGTCCATAACGCTGGAATTGCCCAATTTTAAATAATTTATCCTCAACTAGTTTTGTGGTGTAGGTTTACGTATTTTATAATGTTAACTTCAAATAATACTAATAGTAAAGATATGGTAGTGTAGTCACCCTGAAGAGGGGAACATAGAAATATTACCACGACAGACACTTGTTGCGTTTCCCTCAAATCTCTGTATTATGAGTAGCACAAAATTACCATAAAATGCATAACTTGCATATAACAATATTGCATTCTCAACTTGTGACCCATATTGTATCTACTGTCAAACACATAAAGCATTTTAGCATCAATTGGCAAAAACACTATGTCCACACTGTTACACACCATAAACAAGTTGATCTTCTTGTAATAAAGAACTCATCATGGAAAAAACATGCTGTATTTTTGTATTTTCAATGCATTTTTAATTGATAAAGTTAAATAAAATAAATAATACATTTTAATATAAATATTAATGATTAATCGATAGTCGAATGAATGAATGAGTGTCACGTCTCGCTTGTCTCGCAATCTCTGTTCTCAATCTCAATCTCCTTAAATTATATGTTTATCTCTGTAAAGCTGCTTTGAAACAATCTACATTGTTAAAAGCGCTATATAAATGAGGATGACTTGACTTGACTTGTTTACTTCGAAACGGAAGACGCGCCCACTTTTGACGCAAGGCCTCATGGGACGTAGGGAACTTGTGGATAAAAGCAGAGTCCGTCTATGGAGAGTCTTGGCACTTCCTATTAGCCCCGTTGTATATCATCTTGGTTGCAGTTCCATTAGAATTCCACTGGAGGTGATCGCGGGCGAGTGCAGAATGAAGGGGAGTCTATGGAGCTAGACGGCTAAATTTATCCCTGTCTCCTGCTTGTCGTTGAATCAACCTAGATTTTATTGTTGATTCCGCAAGTTCAATATAGATTATAGACCAAAAGTCGAATGAACGAGTACTTATGTCCTTTCGATTTCTTACAGGTTAGGTCGTTGTTGGCTGGAACACACAAGCATTCTGCTATTATGTGACGTCATCACATTTTTGAACCGATTTTTAGAACAGATAAGTGAACTTAAAAATTCAATTTTCAGCTGAGTGTATTATCTTAGCCCCCCCTTTTGAAATGCAACTTTCAAATTACTTGACAAAAAATTACATCCTGAGAAAAGTGGATTTCTGGGGGTGAAACCCCATAGACTCCCATTCATTCTGCCCTCGCCTGCGAGCGCCCCCGCATGGACAGAGACGTGTTACTGCAGCCCATCCAGAAACCGGAAGAAACCAGACAGTGCCAATTCTCCCCTTATTAGACATTCTCTGATAAAAGTGTGCTGTTGCCATAGATACGCAAAACACTAACACCAGCAATTTCACAGTTTCATAAAATAAAGTAGGCTAGGATATCGGAATGGATAAAGAAAACAAAAAAAGAAAGCCTAATTGGACAGAGGAGGAGAAAAGCATTATTCTTGACGAATATGATAAAAGAAAAACTATTTTGAAAAGCACACTAAATCCCAATGTAACTGCTGCAAAAACAACAGAAACGATACTCGGTTACTAACGTAACCTCGGTTCTCTCTAGAGAGGGAACGAGTATTGCGTAAGTTTAGCTTACGCTACGGGAAAGATTCATCTTCTCGAGATACTGAAGCCAAAAAATTATCCTTAATTTTGTATAACTTGTCAACGCAGTGCAGCAGCTAGCAGACCTAGAGCAGGCCATCTCGTGTGCTCTTTGGCTGCCCTGCGGGCAACTGCTGCAGCCTACCAGTGCGCCCGGCGTGACGTCACGCCCAATGAAGGGCGCCCGCGCCTTTATAGCGTCACAGCCCACCAGATAGGCGTGGCTTAGCGTATAAAATAGGGGCTGTAGGCTGAATTCTCTGGTTTTTCGAAGACTGAAGCGAAGTCGCTCGTGGCGTGAGCACGGCCGGTTACGCAATACTCGTTCCCTCTCTAGAGAGAACCGAGGTTACGTTAGTAACCGAGTATCGTTCTCTTACGAGAGGTTCTCTCGTATTGCGTAAGTTTAGCTTACGCTACGGGAACACTTTGTCAACGCCGTGCGCGCCAAGCATCCACATGAGACCCCGAGCTTAAGGGGAACCCCATAAGTGGAAAAAATAAGGTGGCCAGCCACGCGGGCCATCACTTGTACATAAGCACACATAGGGAATACAGAGCAGCGCGCCGGTCTGTATAGTCATATGGCACATACCCTACTTAGTGCAGCTCAACCAGGAGAGCTGAGTCATGAACGTGATCTGAGCAGGAGATCTGGGCAGAATACAAATCTTTTCAGACTGACAACAGTTTAGCCTGCAAGGCAGGAACTTCTAGGTTATAAAACCTGACAAAGGTAGACGGGGAGCTCCAGCCCGCCGCTACACATATGTCATGGATAGAACTTCCACTGGACCATGCCCACGACGAGGCCACACCTCTCGTGGAATGAGCCCTGATGCCCAGAGGGCATTGCAGGCCTTTTGACGCGTAAGCTGCCGCTATAGCGTCCACTATCCATCTGGACAGGCTCTGTTTCGAGGAGGCAAGCCCCTTGGCGCGCCCACCAAACGAAACGAAAAGCTGTTCCGAACGCCTGAAGGAGGCGGAGCGCGTAATGTAAACCCTCAGCGCTCTGACAGGGCAGAGGAGATTCACATCACTTTCGCTGTCAGATGCTGGCAGAGCTGACAGCGAAATAACTTGCGCTCTGAATGGAGTGCCCATCACTTTAGGGACATAACCATGTCTAGGTCTGAGGATGACTTTAGAGTCATTTGGTCCGAACTCAAGACACGACGCGCTGACAGTCAGCGCGTGCAGATCCCCTACACGTTTTACTGACGACAGTGCAGTCAGAAAAACGGCTTTTAGTGATAGATATTTCAACTCCACGGAGTCTAGTGGTTCAAATGGAAAAGCTTTCAGGGCCTCGAGGACCAGTGAAAGATCCCACATGGGAACCGACGGGGGGCGCGGCGGATTCATCCTTCTAGCTCCTCTAAGGAAGCGGATGACCAACTCATGTCTTCCCAGTGACTGGCCGTGCGTCGATTCCGCGAATGCTGCTACGGCCGCCACGTAAACTTTGAGCGTGGATGGGGATCTTCCCTTATCCAACAGCTCTTGTAGGAAAGTGAGCAGATGCGCCACCCCGCATGTCCGCGGGTCCAGACCTCTGTCGGTGCACCATCCAGAGAACACCGACCATTTAGACGCGTAGAGCCTTCTCGTGGAAGGGGCTCTAGACTGCGTGATCGTGTTCATCACTCCTTCTGGCAGGGCAACGAGTACCCGTTGATCAACCATGCATGCAGAGACCAGCGCTCTGGATGGGGATGCCAGATCGTGCCGCGAGCTTGAGAGAGGAGATCTGCCCTCACCGGAATCGGCCACGGAGCTGTATGTGACAGCCGTGCCAGTTCCGGGAACCAAGTCTGATTCTCCCAACGCGGGGCTATGAGGAGCACCGAGTGGCGCGTTTCCCTGATCCTCTTGATCACCTGTGGCAACAGAGAGACCGGAGGGAAAGCATATAGCGGGAGGCTGGGCCAAACCTGGGCCAGCGCGTCCTCGTCCTTCGAGAAGAACATCGGGCATTGAGCGTTGTCTTTTGACGCAAACAGGTCGACTTCCGCTCTGCCGAATAGGCGCCACAGTTTCTGGACCGTTTGGGGGTGCAGGGACCATTCCCCTGGGGGAACATTGTCCCTGGACAGTCTGTCTGGGCCGTCGTTCAAATGGCCAGGCACATGCGCCGCCCTCAGCGAGCGCAGGTTCGTCTGTGACCAAATAAGGAGGCGTTCCGTCAGATTGCAGAGATTTCTGGATCTGACACCGCCCTGACGGTTTACATAGGATACCACAGATGTGTTGTCCGAGCGGACAAGAACATGCTGGTCCTGTATAAACGGGAGGAAGCACTTCAGCGCGTTCTCGACCGCTATCATTTCCAGACAGTTTATGTGAAAACCCTTCTCCTGGTCTGACCACTGGCCAAAGGCCGGTCTGCCCTCGAACAGCGCGCCCCAACCCGAGTTGGACGCGTCTGTCGAGATGACCTTCCGATAAGAGATGGTTCCCATCATTACTCCATGCTGGTACCAATCGGCCACTAACCAGGGCTGCAGAGCTGTTATGCAGGTCTGAGTCACTCTGATTTTCTGGCCGCCAGACACCCAGGCTCGGCGAGGCGCGCGAGCATTCAACCAGCGTTGGAGCGGGCGCATGCGCTGTAGGCCCAGCTGGAGCACCGCTGCAGCTGATGCCATACAGCCCAACATCCTTTGAAATGTTTTCAAAGGGAGAAAGCTGCCCTTCTGGAAAGATGCGGCTAGGTGGCGAACACGGCGCGCGCGCTGTGTCGATAAACGAGCCGTCATGGTCACCGAGTCCAGTTCTATTCCTAAAAAGGAAATTGACTGGCTGGGCAGTAATGAGCTCTTGGTCCAGTTGACCGTGAGACCCAAGCTTTCCAGATGACTGAGAAGCACTGTTCTGTGAGATAGTAGTTCTGTCTCTGACTGTGCCAATATCAGCCAATCGTCCAGATAGTTCATTATGCGCAGCCCCTGACTTCTCAGGGGGGCGAGCGCCGCGTCCATGCACTTTGTAAATGTACGGGGTGCTAGGGACAGGCCGAACGGCAGGACGGTGTATTGATATGCCTGACCGTCGAAGGCGAATCTCAAAAATTGCCTGTGACGGGGTACTATCTGAATCTGAAAATAGGCATCCTTCAGATCTAGAGAAATAAACCAGTCCCTCGGGCGAACGTGCGCGAGGATTTTTCTGGTCGTAAGCATTTTGAACGGTCTTTTTACAAGCACTTTGTTCAAATATCTCAGATCTAGGATAGGTCTGAAGGCTCCGTCCTTCTTGGGTACGAGAAAATATCGGCAGTAAAAGCCTGACTCGCTCAGAGAAGGCGGCACCTTTTCTATAGCCCCTTTGCACAGCAGCTTTGCTATTTCTGCGTGAAGTAGGTGTGCTACTTCCGCATTCACTATCGTCGCGGTCCGGGCTTGAAAGCGCGGAGGACGGCGAACGAATTGAAGTGCATAGCCCTGCTTTATTGTGCTCAACACCCATTCTGAAATCCCTGGGATAGTTTCCCACGCAGCTATGTGAGCCGCCAGGGGGCGAATGGCCTCCGGGTTCAGACCGCCGCCATTTGCGGGCTTGTGAAACTGAACCGGAGCCGAGAGCGCGGCGCGCGCGCTCTCGGTTCTGGGCAATGGCCGCTCGCTGACAGCCGAGACCGGCTGACTTATGTGAGATGTCCCGATCATAAGGGATGGGGAACATACTTTTGCCACACTTTGACGCGCGAGCAGCGCTCTGGGCGGGACAGCTCTCTGTAAGCGTGAGCGCGCGCACGCGGGCACGAGACTTACAACTGTATCTGACGCCCCGATCATAGTAGATGGGGAGCGTTTTATTAACGCCCTGTGTTTCGTGATAACACTTAAACGCACAGGCGGGACCCGGGGGAAGGTTTGTGTTAGCAAGCGTGAGCGCTCTCTGGCGGGCACGAGACTTACGTTCATAAGCTTTTTTGATCGTGTAACAGAGCGGGCAGATAGTGGGCACAGACCTGTGGACACATTTCTTACATTCAACACTCGAGCGGCTTTTCTGCGCTTTATGAGAGTGTGCTCTGTGAGTGACACGGGATTTTGAGTGCTTATGTGTAGGGGTGAACACTGGGGCGTGGGCACATTCACTACACTTAAAACACTGACGGCGTGAGCCGGACCAGACATTATACTCTTTTTGAGATTTCTCTGGGTCGCCGTGAAAACGGCGTTTGTGTGCAGGAGAGAGGGTGAATAAACCGGCTCGTTGGCTGCTAGTTGAACCACTGCAGTAGCCTGTTCGAAGGGGACTGACAGGGAAATGAACTTTGACGGCGGTCCGGCCGCAGCGGGACACGCGCGTCTTTTCTCTCCCGCTGTTAGGAGGGCTTCGCGTGCTCAGACTTCAGCGTGAGCCTTTGCCGAGGCCCTCTGGGGGGCGGCGGTCTGCGACGGCTGTCTGAGCGCGATCTAGGGCGGCCGCCCTGACGTCGCTGCGAAGGCTGATGCTGAGGCTGTGCTGGACGCTGGGTGCTGGTTCGCACAGGAGGCTGGCTTTGTCTCTCGCGAGAGCGGCCTGTGGCGGAAATCGAGCGCCGCGGCAGGAAGAGGTTCATGGCCTGCGTGGTCTTTTGCACCATAGAGAAGCGGTCAACAATCCCGTTCACCGCTGGGCCGAAGAGACCAGTGGGGGAAAGCGGCGCGTTCAGAAAGGTGGCTCGCTCAGTTTCCCTCATATCCGCGAGCGTTAACCAGAGGTGCCTCTCCGTCACGGTTAACGCGGCCATGGCTCGTCCGATGGCCTGGGCTGCAGCTTTGGTGGCGCGGAGAGAAAGATCCGTCGCGCTTCTCAAATCCGTAACCGCAGCTGGGTCCCGGCCCTTCTCATCCCATTCACGGAGGAGGTCGGCTTGCAGGATCTGAAGCACAGCCATCGAGTGTAGAGCAGACGCGGCCTGGCCGGAGGCGGCATAAGCGCGGCCGACCAAGGCGGAAGTGGCTCTGCAGGCTTTAGACGGGAGGGCTGACCGTGACCGCCATCTCGCGGAGGGCGGGCAAAGGTGCGCTGCGACCGCCTCTTCCACAGGGGGAATCGCTGTGTACCCTTTCTCGGCGGCGCCGTCCACTCGGGAGAGCGACGCGGAGGCCTGTGACTGAAGTCTAGCCGAAAAAGGCGAATTCCACGACTTCGTCAGCTCCGCATGAAGTTCCGGCAGGAATGTAGCGGGCCTGGTTTCTGAAACTGCGCGGCGGCGACTTTGAAGGAAGCAGCCGTCGAGCCTGTTCGGCGCGGGTTCCTTCGGCAGCGACCACTCGAGCCCGAGACGGTCGACAGCTTGCGTCAGCAGGCGCATAAGTTCCGCGTCAGCTCCAGCGCGGGTACGGGCGGATTCCTGGATTGACGAGGAGGCGGAGTGAAGCGACCATTCCTCGCTGTCTGATGCCAGGATAGAGCAGCAGTCTTTTGTGGCGTGTCCCACGGACTCATCCTCCGAAGTGACGGCAGTGAGGCTCGCAAGCGGCAGCTGCGCGTCAGTGAGGAGAGGTGGGGAAGGCGAGAGCGAGGCTCGAGGGAGGTTCTCCGGCGAGCGTGTCGCTGTGGCCACAGGTTCCGGCTGTCTCAGGGAACGGCGCTTCTTTCTGCGCGGTCCCACAGGAGGCGGAGTGACTGCTGTGGTGTTGAACGCTTCGAGTCGAGCCCGCAGGGTCGACAGCGGAAGCTCCTCACAGAGCTCGCAGCCCCCGGACGCGAGGGCGAGCTCTGCGTGTTCCAGGCCCAGGCAGAGAGCGCAGATCAGGTGGCGGTCTCCGGCGCTGAGCGGGGCTTTACACGAGCCGCAGGAAGTGCGAGGCATCTTTAAAAAGACGCTCGCTGCTCTTTTAGAATGATTTGCAAAAAAGGATACGTCGCCGGATAGCGTAGCTCGCACGGATGGCTGAAGGTGGCGAAGACGGCCGGCTTCCTCAGCGCTGTCCTAAGCTGGCTGTTCGCTGTTCGACGGCGGCGGTGGCTTCTCTCAAATCCAGCGATGCGAAGAGCTCGCTGAAGAGTCGAAAAATCAGAGAATTCAGCCTACAGCCCCTATTTTATACGCTAAGCCACGCCTATCTGGTGGGCTGTGACGCTATAAAGGCGCGGGCGCCCTTCATTGGGCGTGACGTCACGCCGGGCGCACTGGTAGGCTGCAGCAGTTGCCCGCAGGGCAGCCAATGAGCACGCGAGATGGCCTGCTCTAGGTCTGCTAGCTGCTGCACTGCGTTGACAAGTTATACAAAATTAAGGATAATTTTTTGGCTTCAGTATCTCGAGAAGATGAATCTTTCCCGTAGCGTAAGCTAAACTTACGCAATACGAGAGAACCTCTCGTAAGAGAACAAATGGAAGAAATAACGGAAAAAAAACAATGCAAGGAATCTTGATGTAAAGAGGACGGTTCAGGAAGTCCTTAAAAAATACGAATATATTTATATCTCTGTGGTCGCTAAAAAAGAGCTGAGCGCTTAAAAGAAAGAAGCCAACAAAACAGTTAAGATTAAAGGGACATTGTGTAGGAGTTTCTCCCATCTAGCGGTGAAATTGTATATTGCATTCAGACGAATTGTGCTCTCCAGTACCTCGCTTTTTCAAATGCGTGTTGCATCTACGGTAGCTGTTATGTACCAAAAAGCTATGACAGGATGTATTCGAATAGCACTTCGTCGAGTTTTCCTTCGGGTGAACAGGTTGTTATTTCAAACAAACTGCAACTTGACACAACAAACAAACGAATGTTACTGTATGAATAATAACAGTGCAATGCAGCCTTTTAAACTTGCCGGGGCAGTGACAAGCGCCTCTCACTGCTCTGCTCCTCCGGTTCTGCTGCTTTCAGTCACGTGACGCTGGCTCTGAATGAAAACGCGTTGTGGAAACGCATTGGCCTAGTACTTTTTGACCCTCTTTGCTATTATAGTTTTTCAAGATGGCGGAATTATATGGAAGCTTCCGTGGACCTAGCCGTCACATGTATATAAAGATAATACATTTTTCGTTTACGAGGATAAGTCAGGTAATTGGCAGAGGTATTTGTACACCATTGAGGACATATTTATGAACAAAAATATTGATTTTAGATACCTAAAATACCTAAAAAAAAACGTCTCAGGTTACGTATGTAACCCTGGTTCCCTGATAGGGAATGAGACGCTGCGTTTGAGACGCGATGGGAACGCTCTGCGTGATCACGTCGTGAAGCACGTGTAAAATCAGTCCAATGGAAGCCCACTACGACATAGGTGACGTCATAGACCAGGAAACTATATAGCAGCCCTGAAATCAGACCCCGACAGCTTCTGAAAAACCTGAAGCAAGTCGATCAGGGCATGCAGGAAGTATGGCAGGCAAACGCAGCGTCTCGTTCCCTATCAGGGAACCAGGGTTACTTACGTAACCTGAGACGTTCCCTTTCAAGGGAACTCGAGCTGCGTTTGAGACGCGATGGGAACCCCATACCCACTAAGCCATAGTGACAAATGCCCGTTCTGTGTGAAGTCCTGCGCACACTAAGAAGCAAGCAACCTCGCCCCAGGAGTGGAGAGGTCAAGGTCATAAAACCTGACAAATGTATGCGGAGAGGACCATACTGCCGCATTACACACGTCAAGAAGGGAAACTCCCGAAATTAAGGCCATAGAGGCCGCCATACTCAGAGTAGAATGGGCCCGCACAGCCATAGGTGAAGGCTGTCCCGCCGCTTCATAAGCCAATGAATAGCCTTGACTATCCATTTACTCATCACCTGTTTAGATGCAGGGCATCCTCTCTTGAGTGACCCAAAACAAACAAATAATTGCTCAGATTTATGCCACAGAGAAGCTCTGTGAATGTAGGCATCTAAAGCCCGGACTGGACATAACAGGTTAAGCTGTTCCTGATCTGGGGTATTAAAGGGAGGAGGATAAAAGGCCTGCCGCACTATTGGGCCCCCAACATTTAGTGGGACCTTAGGAATATAACCCGGTTTAGGGTAGAGGAATGCTTTCAGCATACTAGGTGCAAATTCCAGACATGAAGGAGCAACCGACAGAGCATGTAATTCACCAATTCTCTTGATAGACGAAATAGCAAGGAGAAATATAATCTTTAGAGTGAGGAATTTTTCTGAAACCTCCTCGATGGGCTCGAAGGGAGCCAAGGCCAGACCCTCAAGTACAATGGCCAAATACCAAGCCAGTGCTCTAGATTGCAGTGCAGGCCTGAGCCTCAATGTACCACGGAGAAAACAAATAATAAGAGGATCTCTCCCAAGAGAAGAAGCCCCGAGAGGGGTGATAAGCAGATATAGCCGCTACGAACACCTTTAAGGTGAAGGGAGATAATCCAGCAGAGAAACGGTCTTGAGGAAATCGAGAACTGTACCAACCGGGCAGTTAACAAGATTTAAAAAACGTTCTCCACGCCATGTAGAGAACAGTTTCCATTTCAATGTACATAGTTTTCTCGTGGAAGGAGCTCTGGATTGAAGGACGGTCTCAACGACCTCAGTCGAGAGACCGGATTCTATGAGCTGGGCCCCCTCAGAGGCCAAGCCCACCGTTTCCACAACTCCGTTTAACCCTTTTCTATTATGTGCAGGACCCATAGAGAAATATTTGGCAGAAGTTTCCACGCTGCCAGAAATTCCGATAAGGGAACCAGTCTCTCGAGACTGGCCTCTGGATTTGATTGAACAATCATTTCGGCGCCCTGAAGCGGCGAACCGGCAGGGGACAACCGAACTGACCGTTCTACAACCCTCCTCAGAGGATTGCACGGGGACGCTGACACCTCGGCGCCCTGAAGCGGCGAACCGGCAGGGAACAACCGAAGTGGCAGCGCTGCGAACCTCCTCAGAGAGTCGCACCCCAGCAGAACTCCCGGGAGCATTGATAACGGGGGGAATGTGTACAGGTGCAGCCTCGGCCACACCTGCACCATAGCGTCCAGTCCGAGAGGAGCTGGATATGTGAGGGAAAACCATAGCGAAAAGATCGACCTGAGCTTGACCAAAGATTTCCCATAGGAGCTCCACCACCACGGGGTGAAGTCTCCATTCCCCGGGCCTCAGCCCCTGCCTCAACAGGATATCTGCTCTGATTTACGAGATCGTCAGTGTGTTGTCCGGACCCTCTGCCGAGCGACCACTCATGATCACTTCCGACTTGTGAGGGAAGCATCCGTCGATAGCATAATGCGTCGACAAGAAACCCCCAACACTGGGCCTGGGCGAGGAACCAAGGTTCTTCCACATGACCGAGGCACGTAGGCATAGCCGCGTGACCTTGATCATGTGAAAACGGATTTCCCCTCAGAGAAAACCCCTTCGTCCTGAGCCACCACTGCAGGGGTCTCATGTACAGAAGGCCAAAAGTAATTACGTTGAACGCAGCTGACATGAGACCCACAGTCTGAAACTGTTTCACAGTGAGTGACTTGCCTAGATTAACCCATATTACACCTAGAAAAGTGGTCCTCTGAGCTGGGAGGATCACACTCTTCTGGCGTTGAGTGGCAACCCCAACATCTTTAAATGAGACAGAACGACATCTCGATGCCGAACTGCCATATGCTCAAATTGAGCTAGGATCAACCAATCGTCGATATAATACAATACGCGAATGCCCTGGAATCTCAAAGGAGCCAGAGCTGCATCCACGCATTTTGTAAAGGTGCGGGGTGATAAACCTAGGCCAAATGGAAGAACCCGATACTGGTATGCTTCGCCCCATTTTTAAAGCGAACCTCAGGAGCTTCCTGTGATGAATAGATACTTGGAAGTACGCGTCCTTCAAGTCTATTGTGACAAACCAGTCCTCGGACTGAACCTGTGATACAATCTGTTTGAGTGTAAGCACTTCCTGCTCCATAACCAGAGCCTGCTGTGAGTCCACTACTGTAGGGAGGACCCCCTGAAATCTGGGCGGACGAGAACCGCTGTAACCCTTTTCTATTATGTGCAGGACCCATAGAGAAATATTTGGCAGAAGTTTCCACGCTGCCAGAAATTCAGATACGGGGAACCAGTCTCTCGAGACTGGCCTCTGGATTTGCTTGAACAATCATTTCGGCACCCTGAAACGGCGAACCGGCAGGGAGACCGAACTGACTGCTCTACAACCCTCCTCAGAGGATCGTATGGGGACGCTGACACCTCGGTGCCCTGAACGGCGAACCGGCAGGGAACAACCGAACTGGCAGCGCTGCGACCCTCCTCAGAGAGTCGCACCCCAGAGGGCGCCGAGGAGAAACGATTTCTCAAAACCGTCCCTACCCCGGAGGGGACCACCCTTAGAAGCCTGATAGCCTCAGCATCAGGTCTTCTTCTTTGCACTCTATGCCAGTTTAAGGAACATAGATTGGTGAGGAAGAAACCTCTGGAACGCCGCTGAAAGGTTTAGTTTTCTTAAAAGCGGAGCGTCCAGAAGAACAGACATTTTTATCTTTCTTTTTCTTTATTTTTATATCAGAAAAACGTATACATATAAACATATATATATATATATATATATATATATATATATTCTCGAATATATTCTCGAATAGAGTCAATGCTGACATCCTCACATTCATCTATGTCCTTAAATACTTTACCCACCAGTACTGCCTCATAAAATGTATTTATTATTAAAGATGGCTGGTGGGTAACGTCGGGGTTAAAAATGATGACGCCGACTCGGGAGAGAGAAAGCTCGCAAGCGTCTCTATAATCCAAGGCACTGTCATACCATGATACTTAATACCCATAACATTACTCTAGTTAAGACGTTTGGGTATTAAACACATAAAATAGAAACCGGTTTATTCCACGATCTCGACACCTCAGTGTGGAGATAGGGAAAAACCAGTAGTCCCCGACGAGGAGGCTGAGATACAGAGTTTTCCTGTTTTTTTAGATACATTTCATCTAATAAACTCTTTTTATTTTCACTCTCATAATGTTCAGCTGTCCAGTAAATATTTAACTAGCAACAGCATTAGAAAAACCTCCTTTAAAAAGCTCATCTTTACTCAACAGAGTTATGAGCTGCCCCTTTTATTGAAAAATCAAACATCTGCCTTTTTCTTAATACTTTTATTTGTTTTGTTCACTTTTTCTTAACAAAACACTAACGATACCAAGTCCTCGGAACTGGAAATCGCAGCACACTGGATCTGCAGGTGAAAGCTAAGATAGGGCGGAGCCCGTCCCAACCCACGCTGTCAGATCCGTTTGCGAACCCCAAAATGCGAGTCGCCGCCGTGTCTAGGCAACAGCGGGACCTGCGCGGGTAGCGCGAACCGAACCATTCTCCTCAAAGAACGATCGGCGAGAGCGGAGCGTCTTCATAGATAGACTCATACAATGTACACAATCAGCCCCCTCGAGGACTGACTGGGCATGCTCCACTCCCAAACAAGCAACACAAAGCTGATGTGTGTAAGGAACTCAGCTTTTTGGAAATATTAATAATCAATAATATCTTGTTATTATTAATTATAAATATTTGGGTCAGTTAATTGGATTAACTTGATGTGGCTGAATTAATATTACAATCAATTAATCAGTCCTTCCAACGAACTCTTTTGATTATTAATTTATCCTAATAAAGGGTATCTTCCATGGCCACCGAAGAATAATTATTTCTTCGCCTGTACAGTACTTTGAGCCAGTATGCAAAAACCGTGATCGTAAAGTGACTTGTATTGCAAACAAAACAGAACCAAATACATATAATGTACAAGTTTTATTAACTAAATATAGATATTTATATGAATATAAATAAACTAAACAACATACACACATGAATACATAAATAGGTTAGTGATAGGATGAAATTGGAAACCGGAAGAGGGTCTATGAGAAGAACCATCAGAATTTCATTTTCACATTTCATTGAATTGAATACTTGCATTTGTAATGGGAACAATTCTTGAAGTTGTTGAAAATTGAAGTCGTTGATGGTTCCGGCAGTGTCAAGTGGAAGTTGGTTGAGCGTTCTCTTTCTCCAGGAACGCATGACTGGTTTGGTGAAGGCCTGGGACTCTGTTGAGGCCACGCCGAGCACCCAGGAGAAGTGAGGAAGTCGGAAGGATGGGTGATTGGAGTCGTTGTTGGTTGGAGTCTTTGTTCCTAAACTCTTGAGATTGTCCTTGGTTATTTGTGAGAGAGTCATCTCTCTCCTGCCTGAGCCCATATCTGGTTGGAATCGAGGCCTGTTGGGCCCTGGGGCCCCCGTGGAGGGGGAAGGGGGTTCCCCAGTAACACCAGAACAGTGTTCCGGCTGGATGAAAGAACTAAGATAGGGAGGTCACATGTGGACTGTCTCTAATAAGGCCTGGAGAAGATCCTCCCCTAAGGGTTGTACTCGACCAATCAGAAAGGGGACATGTCTGAGAGGGAAAGTGGCTCTTAGTTGATTTACGGATCTTTGTCCCATAATATGATTATACCTTCATTAATGCTAAAATAGCTATAACACATCCACACTGCATTCTAGAAGAAGGTGATGTACATCAAAGTGTGAGTCATTAAATGAGGATTATTTAGGTAGGAGGTATTATACAGGTGAGGTTACATTGATCGTTAGTTGGTTGTATACCAGGATACATACCATAATATATACCTAATAGTACACGAGACAGTAAACCATTTACACTGTTTCTTTCACAGTTTTATGCATGTTCATTTATAGATCAGTTAGTCTATGATTAACGCAGCAAAGTCTGTTTTAAAGAGGGTTTCTGTTTCATAGTCTCTCTCTTGAGTATGTGGCCACATTCCTCGGAGGTCGTAAAATCTCCTTATCATGCCC
Source organism: Siphateles boraxobius (assembly GCF_051911475.1). NCBI lineage: Eukaryota > Metazoa > Chordata > Actinopteri > Cypriniformes > Leuciscidae > Siphateles > Siphateles boraxobius. The sequence continues at coordinate 3,417,059 of NW_027508953.1, forward strand.
TGTAACATGACACTGTTTCTTTCACTTGTGTTTGTTCATTTGGGCTGTGTGAGGAGTTTCATAAACCTTTGTATATAATGAATAAATAGTATGTGTCTGATTGGTCCATACCCTACATGTGTGTCCCCACCCGTAATATAACGAGGGCAGGGAACAACACACCGTCTATAATCTTGCTTGCTCGCCATAATAATGATAGATTGGGCTTGACAGACAACAATAAATAGACAAGGACAGATATACAGAGAGCGCTTGCTGAAGGTACAGAAGCTGTCGCGGTCTGATTTCAGGGCTGCTATATAGTTTCCTGGTCTATGACGTTACCAATGTCGTAGTGGGCTTCCATTGGACTGATTTTACACGTGCTTCACGACGTAATCACGCAGAGCGTTCCCATCGCGTCTCAAACGCAGCTCGAGTTCCCTTGAAAGGGAACTACACATAGTCCCTTTAAGCAAGACTACAAATTTTAAGATTGTATGCACCGCACCGTGGTGAAGAGTTCACTCTATTGCTGTACATTGCTTCGATGAAATCGGTATTCTTGCAACAATATTTCATCGCTAAGATGGTCCAAAGGGTTCTCCCTATCCCTAAAAATTCTTCTTTGCCCATAATGATCTTCAGCTGCAAATTCAGCCATGTCGTCTTATTTTTGTCCGCGTTACTCTTAAGTTTTCGATTTCCAAACCTTAAGTTATAGGCTAGGGAAATGACCGTTAAGGGGTTTTATGCAACACATAACACTTTTTAAGGGATTATTTAAGTGAAAAAACAGCATTTAAGGGAAATTCTAAGTGTTTATGACGTTTGACTTAAAGAAACCCTTAAGTAACACTTACGTTTACGTTTACATTTTGCAAATTAACCCTGTACAGGTGATGTGCAAACGCGGATGTTTTACATGTCTTAAAGATATAAGTGAATAAACTGGTCCCCATTACCATGCCCCGCTCTAGAGTGCCATGTGGGATGGGTGGTCTGAGGATCATGGTGACGGCTTCCCCGCCGGGTAAAAAATCCCTGTGGGCCCCTCACTCCTCTATCACACCGCAGCCGGTGGAGCACCCCATTGAGCATGCTGGTCCCTCTGTAATGCACTGACCAGCCGTTTCACTGATCATTGATCCGTTGGCTATGATGAAACGGGCTCCCGAGGTCGTCGGGCTTGTGTGGAATCCTCCACCGTGTCCCGAACCGTCTTGGTTTGATGATTGGTTTCTCTGGAGGCTATCCCTCCAGTGGAACGGTCTGTCGTGATGAAACTGTGTCCGGCGACCACTTCCTCTTGAAAGGGGGATCCTCATCTCCCCTCTAAGGCCTGGCTCTGTCGCTTGCTGCACCCTACTGTGCACCCTTATTACTCCACTGTGAAAAACCTGTTGAGTCCTCCAACACCCTGGGCCGGACGCTCCGCCATTACATTTGTAATCTAAATGTGTCTGGCTTCTGGTGTCATTCGCTTCCTGTTATTTTTAGCTGTGCAAAACAACTTATGTTGCTAGGTCTTGCAAACTGGTATTCCTTACCATATTATTGTATGTAGTGTCTTAATTATAAACAAGTTGTATTGCGTTTGTAGTGCAAACAGTTTTACAGTTCACTGCACTTTGATATATTCTTCTTGTTATTTCCCTATAGCGGCTGTTACAACCCTATGATTCTCTGTTGTTTTGTGAGTCTCTCTGTATGTCTGTCTAGGAACGTCAGCTGATTGGTTCCTGCAGGATGATTGGAACGCCATCTGATTGGTTCCTGCACGGTGATTGATGCTCTTTCCTGATTGGTGCAGAGCTTGTGTTTGAGCAGAGAGAGAGAGAGAGCTTGTGTTTGAGCAGAGAGAGAGAGAGAGCTTGTGTTTGAGCAGAGAGAGAGAGAGAGAGAGAGCTTGTGTTTGCGCAGAGAAAGAGAAAGAGAGAGAGAGAGAGAGAGAGAGAGAGAGAGAGAGAGAGAGAGATCTTGTGTTTGAGCAGACATAGAGCTTAGAGAGAGAGAGAGCTTGTGTTTGAGCAGAGAAAGAGAGAGAGAGAGAGAGAGAGAGAGAGAGAGAGAGAGAGAGAGAGAGATCTTGTGTTTGAGCAGACATAGAGCTTAGAGAGAGAGAGATCGTGTGTTTGAGCAGAGAGAGAGAGAGAGAGAGAGAGAGAGAGATTGTGTTTGAGCAGAGAGAGAGAGAGAGAGAGAGAGAGAGAGAGAGAGAGAGAGAGAGAGACTTTTGACTTTAAAACTCTTTTATCAAACATCTAGTTTAAACATTAGTATATATAAAGTTTAACAATATTTGCACCACACAGAAAGACAAGAAAAGGCAAAAAAATAAAAATAATATTAATAATAATGTATAAATAGAATCACTACCAATTAAACCATGACCTCTCCAAACACATTTCTCACCACAAGAGCATTTTTCACGCTCCACCTTGCATCAAAAAAATCCATATTATTTGTTAATTTACAATAGGCATATTCTACCTCAACCCGGTACTTTACTAATGATTTAAACATTCCAACCAAATCAATATTTCCCCCCTCATTTTTACATGTGTGGGATTTTAGAATTGCCAACTTTGCCTGCCCTAATAGAAAGTTCCCAAGAGTGTACTGTGCTTTCCATTCCTTCTTGTACTTCAAGCCCATAATAAACAGATTTTTTGTAAACATTACCCAAGTTCAGTGAATATTTTATGCAACAGTTCAAACAAGGGAGTTAATCTAAAACAATCAGAAAAAAAATGAAAAGTAGTATCAAGAACATTACAAAACGGACATGTAGATGAAACCATTGCATTAAATTTTGACACAAAACTATTTGTTGCCACAGCACAATGGAGTATTCTCCACTGGAGATCTCTAGATCTCTTAGGAATAGGGGGTTTATACAAAGACCTCCATGATGGAGTTATCTCTGAAGAGATAGATGAATATTCTCTCCATTTAGTATCAGTACGTCTTTTCAATTGAGCATAAAACAAAGATTTCACACACATTCCATACAACATCTTTTTTTGCACATTTTGAAAAAATACATTCTTAAATCCCTTTAATAGCAAAGTATTATTTAAAACGTCATCCAATTCATAATGTATTTCTACTATAAGATCAGGAAAAGTCACAGACTTTTCACCATTTTAAAAAAAATTGTTTAAAAAGGTCAAAAAAGATTGAGGAAAAGATTTTTTAAGATCCTCAATTAACCCTTCAACATATCTTTCTGGTCTAAGACCAACTTGGTCAGCTATTGATCTAGTCGTATGTCATTGACCTTTTGTAGAGTCCATTATATCTACTACAGCAGCTATTCCAGTCTTTAAAAAACGTATCAACTACTGTACTTGAAATCGATGAGCTTGTTTTAAAAAGAGGATTAAATAATAATGGGTCTAAAACACCAAGTTCACTCTCCTTTCTCACATTCTTTAACAATTCCCAAGCTTTGAAAACAGACGCATAAAATTTTAAAAGAGAACAACTTACTCTCGAGACAAAAGATTTTTCAATTAAGAACAACTGCTTATCTATTCCGATTCCTCCCATATCTTGTAGAATAGACAAGCTATATGCAACCCAGGGTGTCTTATCTGAACAGTATAACAATTCCTGTAATGTTTGAAGTCTCATTGTTTTAATTCTTGCTTGTAAATTTATGAGTCCTTGTCCTCCTTCAATCACTGGGAGATATAAAACTCCAGGAGGAAGCCAATGAAAACCATCCCCAAAAAAATTGACAAAACTTTTTTGAATCGTGACAAGTAGCTCTTCAGGAGGATCCAACACTATAAACCTGTGCCACAACATTGAGGCTGCCAAGTTATTAACAATTAAACATTTTCCTCTATAGGATAACTTTGGAAGGATCTGTCACGGCCGGTTGAAGTGAACAAGAGAATAGGATCCATTTGCAGCATTTATTAAACATACAAACTCAAACTACAGAAACGTAAACTCAGGTACAAGAAACAAAGTCAGGACAGAACAACCAGCTAACAAACATTAAGCACTCACAAAGACTACACAAGACACACAAGCTTAAATAAGCTAACATGATAACGAGAGGGTGTGGTCAATGGGAAACACCTGGGAAGACTATTAACACTCAGGGAACAATTAACCAAGAAACATAACAAACCCACAAGACTAACACATACCACTAAACATGAACCCAAAGACAAAACAAAGAACTAAATACGTGACAGAATCCCCCCTCTAAGGAGCGGATACCAGACGCTCCACAAACATAAGTCCCGGGTGGTGGTGACACAGAGGGAGTCCAAGAGGGAGGTGGGAGGGACAAACAATGAAGTAAACTGTGCCTGCAACCAGGGCGGGGCAGGCAGTTCAGGAACAAGCTCAGTGGCGCCCTCTACCACCTGTTCCGGGTCAAGTCTGAGAGCGACCTCCATGACATGCTCCGACACCGACTCTCGAGCGACCTCTACGGCGTGCTCGGGAACAAACCCACGAGCGACCTCCACGGCATGCTCGAGAACAGACTCGGCCATGCTCTCAGTGACAAATCCGGGGACAGCCTCCGCTGCGATCTCAGGGACGGCCTCCTCCGCCGCGATCTCAGGGACGGCCTCCTCCGCCGCGATCTCAGGGACGGCCTCCTCCGCCGCGATCTCAGGGACGGCCTCCTCCGCCGCGATCTCAGGGACGGCCTCCTCCGCCGCGATCTCAGGGACGGCCTCCTCCGCCGCGATCTCAGGGACGGCCTCCTCCGCCGCGATCTCAGGGACGGCCTCCTCCGCCGCGATCTCAGGGACGGCCTCCTCCGCCGCGATCTCAGGGACGGCCTCCTCCGCCGCGATCTCAGGGACGGCCTCCTCCGCCGCGATCTCAGGGACGGCCTCCTCCGCCGCGAACTCAGGGACGGCCTCCTCCGCCGAGATCTCAGGGACGGCCTCCTCCGCCGAGATCTCAGGGACGGCTGCCTCCGCCGCGATCTCAGGGACGGCCGCCTCCGCCGCGATCTCAGGCACGGCTTTCTCCGCCGCGATCTCGGAGACATCTTCCTCCGCCACGATCTCGGGAACAGCTTCCTCCACCGCGATCTCAGGGACAGCCTCCTCTCCCGCGATCTCGGGAACAGCTTCCTCCGCCGCGATCACAGCTTTCGGGAATAAAGTAAGCTTGTGGGGCTCCCCTTGAACCGAACCCACATTGAATGGTGAGTTGGTTATGAAAAGGGCAAAGCCAACATACTGTGCCAGTGTGTATTGCGGGGTATCAAACGGCATAAGTGAATAAAGGAACTTGTCGATTCCCCGACCAAACATGTCTTTCAAAGCAGCGTCCTCAATATCCACCTCCTGGCAAAATTCACAAAACTCCCGCACATACTCATCCATCGGACGATTCTCCTGGCGGGAGCAAAAAACTGCTGGATCCTTTGTGTGGTGAGTGCTTCTGTCACGGCCGGTTGAAGTGAACAAGAGAATAGGATCCATTTGCAGCATTTATTAAACATACAAACTCAAACTACAGAAACGTAAACACAGGTACAAGAAACAAAGTCAGGACAGAACAACCAGCTAACAAACATTAAGCACTCACAAAGACTACACAAGACACACAGGCTTAAATAAGCTAACATGATAACAAGAGGGTGTGGTCAATGGGAAACACCTGGGAAGACTATTAACACTCAGGGAACAATTAACCAAGAAACATAACAAACCCACAAGACTAACACATGACCACTAAACATGAACCCAAAGACAAAACACAGAACTAAATACGTGACAGGATCCACCTCCACTTTTGTAGTCTCCCTGTAACTTTATCAGACCTTCCCAATTCTTTTCCATGCACGGGTCAGTTCCCAAATATACCCCAAGAACTTTAAAACCATCCTTAATCCATTTACATTGCTGTGGAAGCCGAGGAGGGTCTATGTGTTGCCACTCACCTAGTAGCAGGGATGTACACTTATCCCAATTCATTTTAGCAGATGTTGCCTTTTGAAAGATTTCCAAACAAGAAATCAAAGCAGAAATATCATCAGTATTTCTAATACATACAGTTATATCATCTGCATATGCTGTGAGTTTTACAGGTGGAATTTCTGGAAACCTAGGAACAACAAGTCCATGCAATCGCTTCCTTAAAGATGATAGAAAAGGTTCAATAGATATGGAGTAAAAAGGTCCGGAAAGAGGGCATCCTTGCCGTATGCCTCTGGTTACTGCAAAAGGTCTAGTCAGGCAACCATTAATTCTCAGCATACTAGATGTTTCATTATATAATAATTTAACACAGGAGACAAATTGTGGACCGAATCCAAAGGCTTTCAAAGTCTTTAGTATAAATGGTCCACTCTGTCAAAAGCTTTTTCTTGATCGAGATATAAGAGACCAATATCAATTTGATGTTTTTTGGCAACTGTAATGATGTCTCTTAGCAAAAATAGGTTGTCAAAAAATGTTCTTTTTGGGATACAATATGACTGATCCTCATGAATTATAGTTGCCATACATTTATTCAACCTATTGGTTATAGCTTTTGACAGTATTTTAAAGTCAGTACACAGTAATGAGACAGGACGCCAATTCTTCAAGTATCCAAAATCCCCTTTTTTGGGTATTAATGTAAGCACCGCTCTTCAGCAGCTCACGGGTAGAATACCTTGGTTAAAAGACTCCAGAAAAACATGATACAAATCTTGTCCAAGCACATTTCAAAAACTCTTGTAGAACTCTGCAGACAGACCATCCAACCCAGGTGATCTGCCACTGTTCAGCCCCTGGACAGCACTCAAGAGCTCAGAGAACGTCAGGAATCCCTCCAGCTCCTCCTTCTCTGTCATTGACAACTGTGGAAGATCTAGAAGAAGTTCTTCAGCTGCTGCTTCCTCACAGTGCTCTGACTGATAGAGGTTCTCATAAAAAGATATAGCAGAAGCTATAATTTCTCGCTGGTCAGTAGTTTCACTGCCATTAGAAAGTTTCAGTTTATGAAAAAATTTCTGGCTTTTTCTCTAGTCCAAAAAAGAAGGCAGTTGGAGCATCCATTTCATTGTGCTTCATGTATATCTTGTTCTCACAAGAGTATACTTCTCCTGTTCTTCCATTAAATCCTTCAAAAGCTTTTATTCTCTTTAATGATGTCAGCTGACAATAATCTGTCTCCTTTGTTATTGTAGCTTTGCTGAAGAATTTCTTGTTCCAATATCTTCATTTTCATTTTCAGATTTTCTGTACTATTTGCAGTGTATTGTTTGCAAAAGTTCTTTTTCTGCACCTTGCCCAAATCCCACCACTGACTTAAAGATGTATAACTATATCTCTCTTCCCTCCAAGATCTCCACAGAAGGTCAAAATAGTGCACAAAGATGTGATCTTGCAGTAATCTTCTATTAAAGTGCCAGTGTGCCTGATAGGGTTTAGACGACTGAACAGACATAGACATAGAAATAAAATGATGATCTGACATAGATGTTGGTGGGATACAAATAATCAAATAACCAAATAATCTTCCTTTGCTACACTCTTCAACATAAAAACGATCCAGTCTTGCAGCAGAGACAATATTTGAATTATTTTTTTACCAAGCGTATTGTTTAACATGATCATAAGCATCCCTCCACAAGTCTACCAGATTGTGTCTATGAATTAAAGATTTAAAAACACCTGCTGAACCAGGATGAGGTTCCTCATGGTTTCGATCTAATTTGTGATCTACAGTACAATTGAAATCACCGCCTATTATTACAATGTTATCCTTGTCAGGATACAGGCACGGAGACAGAGGTAAGTGAATCCAAACACAGCTTTATTGAACGTGACACAAGTGCATAGGTGAGTATTCTCAAAGTTCAGGTGCAGATTTGGTGAAGATCACTACGTGCGGGGCAGATTACAGGTGAGCAGGTCCTCTTCAGGCTAACTGATGTCAAGCAGTCACAGATCTATTATACTTGTCTTTTCTCTTTCAGATGTCGTCGTGGGAGCGACAACTCGGCGTGAACACAGGGACTCAGGAGAATACAGGGTTTTTGGGGAACAGGGGTCCAGACAGGATTTCGAGGAACAAGGATCCAGACAGGATTGCAGGAAACACGGATTTGGACAGGATCTCTGAAGACAGTGGAACAGGAATGCAGAGGTTAGTAATTCACAGGTGAGTATACGTTACTTGGCTGGAACTGGACATATCAGAGACTTCGGAAGACAAGGGAAATGGTCTGTTCCTGTTGGAGGCTTGACCAAGACTGAGGCTGTGGTGAGTGTTCTTATGGGACTGGGTGATGAGGTAATTGATTGTAACCAGGTGCAGGTGATAATTCAGGGGAAAGTGATTGCAGGTGCGCCAAAGAGGATTCTGGGGACTGTAGTGCAGAAATAGATGGTGACCCATGACAGTACCTCCCCCCTCCCCAAAGGCGCGTCCTCGCGCCGTATAACATCCAAAGGGGTGGGAGGGTGGGCATCCTGGACTCCAGGACGGTCCAGGCGGAGCAAGCTGGTCAGGGGACCAGGGCGGAGCAGGCTGTGGGCGTGGCCATGGCGGAGCTGGCTGTGGGTGTGGCCATGGCAGAGCTGTGGGACCCTCTGGCGTCCAGGGCGGAGCTGTGGGACCCTCGGGCGTCCAGGGCGGAGCTGTGGGACCCTCGGGCGTCCAGGGCGGAGCTGACGGAGGGAGGAGCCATGGAGGAGGTGGGGGTGAAGATTCCAAGGTTCTGACTGACGGGGGCGGAGCAGGTGATACAGGAGACCAGGGTGAAGCCGTAGAGCCGACGAGACAGGGCGATGTTGAAAGGCTGGAGGGACATGGTGACACCGATGGCTCCAGCAACCGAGGCCTAGACGGGGATCCTGAAGACCGCGGCGGAGCCGGATCGACCGAGGACCAAGGTGGAACCGGGGGAACGAGGAAGCCCGGAGGAGCTGGTGGGCTGAAGGGCCCCGGCGGAGGTGAGGGAGGAAAAATTCACGGTGGAGGTAATGGACCGGAAGGCTGCGGCAGAGTCCAGGTCCAGGAGGATCGAGGCGGAGACCGGGGATCCCCTGACCCTGAAGGAGTTGGTGACAGGCAGGCACACGGCGACTCCACCTCCTCTAAGCATATAGGAGGAGCAGTGGGGCTGCCAGGCAGTGGTGAAGGGAAGGTTGAGGAGAGAAGGCTAGGAGGAGGTGGGAGAGGGAGGCTGGGTGGGAATTCGGGCTCTGGTGTCGTAGCTGGCTCTGGCACAGGACTGGACAGGACCAGCACATCATGGGACTCGGAACTGGACGGGACCAGCACATCATGGGACTCGGAACTGGACGGGGCCAGCACATCATGGGACTCGGAACTGGACGGGGCCAGCACATCATGGGACTCGGAACTGGATGGGGCCAGCACATCATGGGACTCGGAACTGGACAGGGCCAGCACATCATGGGACTCGGAACTGGACGGGGCCAGCACATCATGGGACTCGGAACTGGACTCATGGGCCAGAGCTGATGTGCGTGTAGCCCACACACACAGAATCGCCGCACACATCAAAATCAGTGCTGTGTCTTCTCGTGTGGACTCACGTGTGGTGTGTTCAGGCGGGCAGGCGATGGGTTCAGGCTCTGGCTCGAAGACTGGCTCTTGCTCGAAGATTGGCTCTGGCTCTTGCTCGAAGACTGGCTCTGGCTCTTGCTCGAAGACTGGCTCTGGCTCTTGCTCAAAGACTGGCTCTGGCTCTTGCTCGAAGACTGGCTCTGGCTCTTGCTCGAGGACTGGCTCTGGTTCTGGAACAGCAGACACTGGCTCCGGTTCTGGCGATCTTGGAACTGATTGGAGTGGGAGATCTTCTACGAGGTAGTTGGATCCACACGTCCATAGCGTGTGATCCACAAACTCATAAAAGGACATGTTGAGGTCCTTCACCATAATTATCTGGGCTAGCGGGTCCTTCAGACCACTCCAGAAACTCTGCTTCAGTTCCTCTTCATCCAACGTCACATCATCATGGAGCTCTAGGTAACACCCCACATACTCTTCTAATGAGCGCTCACCTTGAAAGAGGATAGGTATGTGAAATGGTTTCACCTTTTTGTTCTTCCTCCTTTGGCTCATTCTCGGTTTTTGTACTGGCTCTGGCTCTGGCGGACTGATGAAAGGTTCAATGTTTGACGGGAATCTTGGTGAGGGCTTTGCTTTGGATGACACCAGCGGTTGATGGAACTCTGGGTACGGTAGAGACTGGAGTGGATAGAAAGGCCTGGACTCACCTCGATCACATCCCCTAATGCGACCACCACGGGTTCCTGTAAACCTAGCCAACCGAGTTCCCACGAAACGTTAGAAATAGATGGTGACCCATGACAATCCTGAGGACAATTCATCAATTCGTCAAAAAGTTTTCCAAAAAAAACATTTCGTTCACTTCCAATATTAGGAGCATAAATATTAAAAAATGAAAAACTATTATTGCCTATTGTTATCCCAGTACGTAATAGGTGTCCAGGTATTATTTCTAAAAAGTCTGGATCATTTTTTACACGTTTTGAAACTAAAAACGCAACACCAGCTCTCAGATTTGTGCCATGACTAAGGCTAATGTTACCGGACCATTCGTTTATCCAGTCAGCCTCATTACATGCATTGGTGTGTGTCTCTTGTAACATAATTACATCTGTTTTTTTAAGGTGTAAGTACTTAAATAAAGTAGTTCTCTTTTTTGTATCCCTACAACCATTTATATTTAAGGATCCGATGTTAAAGGACACCATCAGGATTAAAAAAGAGAAAAGATACAAAATCCAATATTTCCTGTTCATCATGACTTTAACTTTTTCTGACAGCACTCATAAACTTTTTCAGTCGATAGCGCTTAGGCTGATCTAATTCCTCTAAACTGGCTTTCTTCATAGCGATTAGAGAGGACTCAGTAAAGAGCCTTAAATCAGGAAAGAACGTTTCAACCTTTGGCTTTCTTTGATTTTTTTGTACAATTCAAAATATCAAGTTGTTCCACAGTATAATAACGAGATTTTGTAAATTTCCCAGCAGTACTTTCCTGTGAATTAGTTTCAGACAATTCATCAGCTATCGAATCTGAACAATCACTGTCCATATCACTATCAATTACTTGCGATTTTGTCCTTTCAGTCAACAATTCAATATCATTGTCAGACACGTTACTTGATGCCTGTGTCTCACTCAAACCATCACTCACTTTAGGTACATCTTGTTCTCTGGATTGCTCTAACTCAAAATTAGCCTCCACACTATCGTTTGTTCCACTCTGTTCAGCATCAGATATTTTAGCAGTAGTCGCAGTGACATCAACATTGCAGCTTGGATACAACTGTTCTCCTATTTCAGCGAGTGTGGGTTTTTCAGCGCTCGGATCGGGCGCTGCGCTTGCACTTGTCACTTTAGCCGGATCATTATTCTCTGAATCATTTAAAACCTGCCCTGAATCAGTTTCGATTCCATTTTTTTCTTGCATTTTGAGCCTCCTTAACCAGAGGACAGACTGTTTTAATGTGACCATATTTTTCATGGACTCAGTGCTGATAAAGATCGTATAATCTTTTCCAAGCACCGTTAATTGACCCTTCGCTAAGCCCTGCCCTCCTTAGTTACTGTGCTTTCAGGGTTCGAGCAGGATTTACCTCTGATCACAGAGCCGCTCTTCACTAACATACTGTACATTTCACGAGATCACACTTACATACAATTAAATAGATCAAAGGTTATTTGGCGTGCTGTTTAAGGGTAGGGCTGTGAGCTCGGAATTTAGCCCGAACACAGAGTAGGGCCTACATCTCTTCAGTGGGTTGAAATTTGCAACTGCAAAATATCTTTCAGAGAAATTTCAGTAGACAAAAAAAAAAATATATATCTAGGAGTGATTTAGGAGCTTTTATACAGCTTTTTACAGCAGATGCCATCGAAAACACATTAAGTCTGTCCCTCTCAGCCTCACTTTCAAACGTGTCATGGTGTCTATTGGCGCTTTTTCCACACATGAAAAATGACATTATACGTAGTTAGTTAATCTTTAAAGGTGCCTTGTGTAATATCCGCAAAAAAAATCAATTCATACTCCACATTCCATACCAGATGGGGGCAGTATATCTCCAGAAAGTGAACTGATCTACTCTAGAGTAACAAACGAGAAACAGCATAGTCTCTATGCTCCGTAGTTCTCATTACACCTTGCAATGTAGCCATCGCTAACTTTAGAACTTATATCGAACAGCCTTCGATACGTTTCTATGTTATAACTTCCCGAAAAAACTAAACAAGCATATAAAACAAACTTCTAGCGAAATACTAACAGGATCTTACTTACCAATCCAAAAGAAATGTTGCAAGTTCGGAGTCGAACCTCATTTCTTTCATGTCCATTAGTTGTCTCCAACGATGGAAAGCAGTGCCAATGTTAACTCTGGTTCTGCTCCTTTTTCGATCTGATTTTATTTGAGATCCCGAGCAGGTTTTTTTCCCTGCAGCGGGTGGTTGTGGTGGTAGTAAGGGTCTCTTTCCAAGGGCTTCAGCCATTCTTCCGCTCTCTTCCCTGAACTGAACTGTAGTAGTGGGCTGTACTTTCCACATGATTGACATCAGATTAAAGTATGCCCACAAGCCGTGCGAGTTATTCGTGTATTGCAGTTTGGCTGGTGGTTATGTTGCCCGCATACCACCTCCCATGGCCGAAACTGGTATAATGTCACCTGTCGGGCCGGGGCTAGTAATTTAGCATGCTAATTCAGGTTGATATCTCTGCAACACTATAACTTTTCATTTTTTTAATGGCATTATCGCCCTTATTTCTTCTCATTCTTTTGATCCGTGTAACTCATTTTTTGTATATTTTTAACTCAATTCTGACACATGGCACCTTTAATACCAGGCTCAAAATTAGTAAACTGTTGTGTCTTGTGCAGCTGAAATTAGAAACAGAGCAATCTGATATAGTACGATACTTTTAATCGTCTTATGCAACAGCAGAACAATGTAGGCTACTCTACCCGAACACTTCACTTCCCTTCTTACCCCCTAGTGTCAAAACATTATAACAAACTCCCCTTTTACTCAAGACCACTTCTCCTTAAAGAATTCCCATAAGAACACATATATCAGTTACTCGGATATCTAAAATCAATTTACTCCGAAGGCACTACTAATAATAGAATTCAAGAAATATCCAAAATAATAGCAGGCTTCAAATACAAACAGTTGCCTTTCATGGATTCAGAAGGCAGAGGAAGACCTGACAGACAGTCGGCAATATTTCCTCCATTTCTCGACCGCCCAAACGCATGGGACGGATTCCTTTTCTACCATAAAATATTTGTGTTCGGCCTAAGTGAGAGTTCTTGACGCGAAAGCCACGGTGCGTTCAGAGTTATCAGGTTGAGAAAACCTCTCGAGGCCATAATCAGATGCTTCATTCGAGATGAGTGTAGGCAGATCAGGGTTAGAAAGGCCCAAAACAGAACTATCAACTAATAACTGTTTGACTTCATAATCCACTGAGACACCAATGTGTCCCTGAGCAAGACACTTAAAGTAACACTATGTAGTTTTTCAACCTTCATTATATATTTCCAAGACCCTTGTGATGGTACATCGACTTACAATAGGTTGAATGACACGTCTGCCATAGCCTGACAGTGTCTGTATCGCTTTTACTGGCACTATGTAACTTCGGGTTTCTGGTAGGAACCCGAGCACAAAAAAAACTACAAAATTCGACTGCTTTATCGGCATACGTCACTTCCCCCACTTCCTTAGATTCTGACGTGAGAGCCCAACTAGCGTTTGATACCCATCTGTATGTTGTTGTCATGACCGAAGCAACAACTAAAAGGAAGAAGGCAAAGGTTTTGTCAGAGGAGACTAAAAGAAGAAAAAGGGTTAAGTGACAAATAAAAAGACCGGACGAGGATCACTTTTGGAGGGAGAGCAAGACAGTTTGAAGACAGTGAGAGTGTGCGCGCGTGCAACCGGCTCTCTCTCCTCGTTCTTTCAGTAACATGCACCCTGTCACAAGCGCAGCAGTCAGTCATCTGTAAAGTGTTTATTCATTTATAAATAAATCAGGGAGTCAGGGAGCTGACTATCGCACGAAATGTAAAAGGCTGAATTACATGGCCTGGCCATGTTACGGAATCTATCTGGTCCTCCATTTATCTTCATGAATCAAGTAATGCTAGTAGAGTAGCGAATTATCAATCTGGTAGCTACACTAACATGCTAGTTTACGATGGTTATAATAAATAATCTTTCAGGATAATGTCTGCAGGCTGATATGTTTGTGTATTTATTTTTCTGGTGAAAGCTTCCGGCTATAATGCAAATTGATTTTCAAATTTGCAGATTCATCTATGGTAGCTTGATATTATAATATTGACGATATATGGCTATTACCTACCAAACAAACATTGAACTGAATTACCATATCCGTTATGTAAAACAGTAGACAATAGGCTACTATAATGACGCTGTCTTGTAAACGTGCGCTACGCGATCTTTTGATGTTTGAAAAAAATAAAACTCATGAAATTATATTCATATGACATGCTGAAATATATGCCAATGTACCTGGGATGAAGACATTTCACATGCAACGCTGGCAGTCTGCCCGCGAGAACTCAAGACAGTATCGGCTTGTCAACAAATGCACACGTGCATCGCCTGGTGTAACCATGACAGATTTTACGACAGTAGTAGAAGACAATACTGTTTCCCAACTGTAGGGGGACCCCAGGAGCAAAAACCGCAAAAATGACATATTGTTGCTTTAACCCCTCTGAAATATAGAAATTGTAAGTCGCTTTGGATAAAAGCGTCAGCTAAATGAATACATGTAAATGTAAATGTAAATTATTCCCAATAGTCCTTGCATAGCTTTTCTCTTGGTTGGGCTGCTTCGAGTAGTGTATGTTTATGTCAGAGCTTTTATCCAATAATATTTCAGCCATCGTGTTGTCAGGGTCAAAGAAATCTGCCTTGAGGCCTTCAAAATCGATAGTGCGGGCGCCTGTAGCTTAAAATGAATGGCAATGAAACTGTTGCTTTAACCAATCAGATAATCAATCAGATTTAATCAGCCAATCAGATTTCGATTTGAC
The DNA here is from genome assembly GCF_051911475.1 of Siphateles boraxobius. Classification (NCBI taxonomy): domain Eukaryota; kingdom Metazoa; phylum Chordata; class Actinopteri; order Cypriniformes; family Leuciscidae; genus Siphateles; species Siphateles boraxobius. Next base: position 3,432,121 of record NW_027508953.1, read on the forward strand.
TGCTGCCATCTAGCAGGCGTACAATGACTCACCATTTTCACGTCCTTTGATTGGGTGTTCAGAGCGCGTACTATTACTGGTAGTCAGAGCTAGCTTACCGCATCTGTTGTGAACTGCGTAAACTACAATACAGTATATTCCTGTACATTTAATAGTTTTTCAACCCACAAATTAATGTTTATTTCCCTCCTCGACCCCCAGCAGGTTTAAACCTACCGGAAAAAATCCCTTATTCAGCCTGAGCTTAACGCAGACTCATGTAACTCTGTCCGAGTAAAAACAGAACTGACTATGTATGCCAAGAATGATTTTGAAGGCAAAAGTCCCACTGAGCTCATTGATTTCCTTCAAAAATCTGTGTGAGAGTATGGGGCAGCTGTACACATCGTCATGTTTTGCGGTGACTGTCCCTGTGTCTGCTTCTGTCGAGCAGACACTCTCAGCCCTAAAGCGAATTAAAACTTATGCCGGACTCTCCCGTCGAGAAATATGACGGGACTCGACTTTCAGCATTAGCCTCGATAGAAAAGACTTATTGTTGGAACAGAAATGCACAGATAATCTGTACAACAAAGTAATTGAAGTCTTCAAAGTCTTTGAAGGAAATAAATAACGATGGATTTTGTGTAAAAAATAATCAGTAGTTTTGGTGAGAGTATAATGCTTTTTTGCCCGTTTTTTCCGTGGTGAATATGATTTTCTTCTTAATTTTTCTTTTAAATTTATGATCGAAACTTAATTTTTTTTTCAAACATTTACACTATTTTAACGTCTGAAAATGGACTATTGTAACCCTTGAACGACAAGTCAAGGGAGTCTCCGTTTCTGAACTTATAATTGGAACGCAAGAACCACTGTACACAAACACACCAGCCGAACTCACTCGCTCGTTTCTCTTCACCCGGCCTTTTCCAAACTCACCGCATTAACCCAATAACTGCTGGTGCAAAATAAAAACAGCAATTTCTCAACAATTATGGAGAGTCTATGTGCTGCTACACTATTAAAAGTTATTAATTCAGGTAGGACACCACTGAAGGCCTAGGTGTGAAATGCATGGCCCGCCACTGGTTTGAAGTGACATTTTGCTGCATTCATTTTAAGTCCTGTATCCTGCAGACGTTGCAGAACGGCTTTCAGCAAGCATTCAAGCAGTGCATCCCCATAGAATAATTTCATCCAAGTAATTTGACACGTTCGGTAAATCATTGTAGAAAAGGCTGCAAAGTTATGTTAGTGTTGATATTAGTTGACCATATTGAGCTTTATGTTTCACGTTTACTTCCGTTTATTCAATGCTTGTAACAGGGTAGCCAAAGCGCGTGCTGGTTTGTATCTGACGTCACACAATTAGTATGCAGTATGATAGAAATAGTCGGTCAGTTGGATAGTAGTTGTGAGCTGCACCTTTCTTCAGAGTGTGCGTAAATGATAATAGTACATCTGTGATATTGGATTTCTTTGTCAAACCAGTTGTTATTGCTGCTATTTGATGTGGATAAGAGTTAGGAGTTGGGACCGAGGTGCTAATTATATCCGCGTTCGTACATTTCACGTTCGAGCTTTGGCTCATCTGATTTAGTACGTCGGGTTAAAGATATGAAATATTATGTTAAGATGTGTTTATACATTCGTATTTGTTGTTAGGATTGTTCAGTACTGTGGTTGAGTAGAATAAGAAGTAAGTGGTGTTAAATATTGTTATCTGGACCGCTATCGAGGCTTCTCTATCAAGGCTTTGCTAGCTCGAACGGAACATAGCATTCGGTCCAGGGTTTTTCACAATAAAAGCATCCAGCTGTTTTGTTAGTTGGAAGCTATAAAGTGTATCATAGATGACAGGAAGGGCTGTCTATGTTAGTGGCAATTTAACGTATGATCTGAGAATCCTATATAATAAGTGTTTGAATGTGTTCATTATGCTTACAATATTAGAGTTTAAGAGATATATAGTTATATTCTGACTATTGTTTGGTTATGTTTAGTAATGTATATTAGTGCTTAGGAGGAATGAGTGTATGCATATGTTTCCTTTATTCATTTGTATTTGTTTCTCTCTTTATAGAAACCACACTCAGAATTACACTCATCCTCAAACTCACATAAGAAAGAGGAATAAACAAACAGAAAAAGAACTAGCTCTCCGCTCTTCATTTCATACTCTGGAACATTTGGCCTTAAAGGGGTCATGTAATGACATTTTTGTACAAGTTAATATATATCTTTAGGGTCTAAATGAAAACTTTGTAATATACTTTTATTAAAAATTCTCATTAGTATTTTAAGAAAACACTAATTTTACCTGCTCAAAAACAGCTCTGTTTTCAGCACGCCGTTTCATTGTATATGCCTTTAAATAATAATGAGCTTGCTGACTCCGCCCCTCTGTTCTTTGGGGCGTTTTTGACACAACGCACATGGAGTGTTGCCTTGACAACAGTTGATGGTATATTTTGGCAAAAGAATGGCAGCGGGAGTCTCTGAGGACACATCTGTAGTGTTGCCATACCAAATTGAACCGGAGTCGGACCCGGTACAAGATGATGGCCCCAAAGAAGTTCGGCCATTAAGGCTCGAACAGGACGTTTCTGGATGCTTGGTTAACGTAATGTCACTTTGATCTATTTTTGTATGTACTGTCAGGGTAGAGTAGTGGGATACAAACGCTATGTGTTTACTGTATAGGTTAGTTCGTTGACAGATTTATGTTGAAAAACGTTTTTTTGGTAAATGTAGGCTTGTCAGTGATGCGTAACGTTATCTCAGTGTTCGGTACAACTATCGTGACTGAAACATGTCCTGTCATGTCAGTAATGATTCTAGCAGTAGTTGAAGGATACCTAAGAATTTGTTGTATGTTTATGTTTAGTGCAGTACGAAAATGTTTTATGTTTTACTTAGTATTAGCACGTTAACTGTAACACCTGCGTACATAGTTTTTAATAACACAATAACCATAACACGTTGTTCATTATAAACGTGGGATTATGAATTATATTGAGAACGTCGTAACGTTACATAGAAAACATGCCGTAATGTACCCTGAGTGTAAACATTAGCCGCATGCATCGTGAAGCGTGCAAGCGATTTGCAAAGATTAATATGAATCGTAAAAGGTTAATAAAACGTTATACTCACTTCTTCAGGAGGTGCAGCAGGAACACGAATAGTTGGTACCGATTGCTTTTTCAAGAGCAGCTTCTTAGCAAAACCAGCTTTATACTGACCCTCGTTTAAAAAGCAGTCTGGTGAGAAATGATTCGCGCAAACATGAACACATTTACGTTGATCGGGGGGAATATTCCCATCGTAAACAAAACGTCTCAGGTTACGTATGTAACCCTGGTTCCCTGAGAGGGAACGAGACGCTGCGTTGAGACGCGGTGGGAACGCTCTGCGTGATTGCGTCGTGAAGCACGTGTATAATCAGTCCAATGGAAGAACGAGACGTCACCGGCGGTGACGTCATAGACCAGGAAGCTATAAAGCACACCAGAAATCAGACCGCAACAGCTTCTGAAAAGGCCTGAAGCAAGTCGATCAGGGCATGCAGGAAGTATGGCAGGAGAACGCAGCGTCTCGTTCCCTCTCAGGGAACCAGGGTTACATACGTAACCTGAGACGTTCCCTTTCAAGGGAACTCGAGCTGCGTTGAGACGCGGTGGGAACCCCATGTCCACTACGCCATAATGAGAAATGCCCGTTCTGTGTGGAGTCCTTGCGCACACTAAGAAACAAGCAGCCTAGCCCCGGGAGTGGAGAGGTCTAGGTCGTAGAATCTGACAAATGTATGCGGTGAGGACCAGCCTGCCGCATTACAAACGTCCTGCAGGGAAACCCCTGAAATTAAAGCCTTAGAGGCAGCCATACTCCTGGTAGAATGGGCGCGGACAGCCATAGGTGAGAGCTGTCCGGCCGCTTCATAAGCAAGTGAGATAGCCTCAACTACCCACTTGCTCATTACCTGTCTAGATGCAGGGCAACCTTTCTTGGTTGAACCGAAGCAGACAAATAACTGCTCTGATCTACGCCATAGGGCAGCTCTGTGAACGTAGGCATCCAAAGCCCTAACGGGACATAACAGATTGAGACCTTCCTGATCTGGGGTAACGAAAGGTGGAGGGCAAAAAGCCTGCAGCACAATAGGGCCCGCCACATTAGTGGGGACCTTAGGAATGTAGCCCGGCCTAGGGTGTAAAAATGCTTTCACCATACCAGGTGCAAATTCCAAACATGAAGGAGCCACCGACAGGGCTTGCAGATCTCCAATTCTCTTGATAGAAGAAATAGCGAGAAGAAATAGAGTTTTTAGTGTAAGGAACTTCTCTGAAACCTCTTCAATAGGCTCGAAGGGAGCCAGGGCCAGACCCTCAAGTACAATGGCCAAATCCCAAGCCGGTGCTCTAGAGTGCAATGCAGGCCTAAGCCTCAGTGTACCACGGAGAAAACGAGTAATAAGAGGATCTCTCCCAAGAGAAGAAGCCCCCAAAGGGGAGCGATAAGCAGATATAGCCGCTACGTACACCTTTAAGGTGGAGGGAGATAATCCAGCAGAGAAACGGTCTTGAAGGAAATCGAGAACTGTACCAACCGGGCAGTTAGCAGGATTTAAAAAACGTTCTCCACACCATGTAGAGAACAATTTCCATTTCAATGAATATAGTTTTCTCGTGGAAGGAGCTCTGGATTGAAGGATGGTCTCAACGACCTCAGTCGAGAGACCGAATTCTAAGAGCTGGGCCCCCTCAGAGGCCAAGCCCACAGTTTCCACAACTCCGGGCGAGGGTGAAATATCGTGCCCCCTGCTTGAGATAACAAGTCCCCCCTGACAGGAATCTCCATGGGAGAGCCGTGCAGAAGGGACACTAGGTCCGAGAACCACACTCGGGTCGGCCAGTGCGGGGCTACTAATAATAGATGAGCCCCCTCCCGGCGAACCCTCTCCAGAACTCCCGGAAGCAATGATATCGGGGGGAATGCGTACAGGTGCAGCCTCGGCCACTCCTGTACCATAGCGTCCAGTCCGAGAGGAGCTGGATATGTGAGGGAGAACCAAAGCGGACAATGGGTTGTATCGTAAGATGCGAAAAGATCTATCTGAGCTTGACCATAGTTCTCCCATAGGAGCTCCACCACCTCGGGGTGAAGTCTCCACTCCCCGGGCCTCAGCCCCTGTCTTGACAGGATATCTGCTCCCACATTCAAATACCCTGGAATATAAACTGCCCTGAGTGACAGTAATTTTCCCTGGGCCCATAGGAGGATCTGATGAGCCAGTTTGCATAATAATAGGGACCTCAGACCCCCCTGATGGTTGATGTAAGAGACCACCGATGTGTTGTCTGTGCGGACGAGCACATGATGGCCTCTCAGGTCTGGCAGGAAGTATTTGAGAGCCTGAAATACCGCCATCATCTCTAGTCGGTTTATATGCCACGAAAGCTGATGGTCCTGCCAGACACCTGTCGCCGAGCGGCCACTCATGACCGCCCCCCAGCCTGTGAGGGAAGCATCCGTCGATAGCGTTACGCGTCGACAAGAAGCCCCCAATACTGGGCCTTGGGCGAGGAACCAAGGATTCTTCCACATGACCAAGGCACGTAGGCATAGCCGCGTGACCTTGATCGTGCGAAACGGATTTCCCCTCGGAGAAAACCCCTTGGTCCTGAGCCACCACTGCAGGGGTCTCATGTGCAGAAGGCCAAAAGTAACTACGTTGGACGCAGCTGCCATGAGACCCACCAGTCTCTGGAACTGTTTCACAGTGAGTGACTGGCCTAGTTTTACCATATTTACGGCTGTGAGAATCGCAGAAATACGAGCTGGAGACAATCGTGCTTGCATAGTTGTCGAATCCCACATCACCCCTAAAAAAGTGGTCCTCTGGGCTGGGAGGAGCACACTCTTCTTGGTGTTTAGCCGCAACCCCAACCTTTTTAAGTGAGACAGAACGACATCTCGATGCCGAACTGCCAACTGCTCGGAACGAGCCAGGATCAACCAGTCGTCGATATAGTTTAATACGCGAATGCCCTGGAGTCTCAGAGGAGCCAGTGCTGCATCCACGCATTTCGTAAAGGTGCGGGGTGATAAACCTAGGCCGAATGGAAGGACCCGATATTGGTATGCTTCGCCCCCGAAAGCAAAGCTCAGGAACTTCCTGTGATGAGGATGAATGGATACATGAAAGTAAGCGTCCTTCAAGTCTATTGTGACAAACCAGTCCTCGGACTGAATCTGTGATACAATCTGTTTGAGTGTAAGCATCTTGAACTTGAGTTTCTGAACTCTGCTGTTTAACTGACGCAGATCTAGAATAGGACGCAACCCCCCATCCTTCTTGGGAACGATGAAGTAACGGCTGTAAAACCCTGGCTCTCTGCTGGGAGGAGAAACCCTTTCTATAGCCCCTTTTTGCAGAAGCGTCAGTACTTCTAGTTCCATGACCCGAGCCTGCCTTGGGTCCACCACTGTGGGAAGGACCCCTTGAAATCTGGGCGGACGAGAACCGAACTGAATTCTGTAACCCTTTTCTATTATATGCAGGACCCACTGAGAAATATTTGGCAGTAGTTTCCACGCTGCCAGAAATTCTACTAAGGGGACCAGTCTCTTGAGACTGGCCTCGGGATTTGGTTGTACGGACATTTCGGTGCCCTGAAGCGGCGAACCGGCAGGGAACAACCGAACTGACCGTTCTACGATCCTCCTCGGAGAATCGTATGGGGACGCTGACACCTCGGTGCCCTGAAGCGGCGAACCGGCAGGGAACAACCGATGTGGCAGCGCTGCGACTCTCCTCAGAGAATCGCCCCCCAGAGGGTGCCGAGGATGAACGATTTCTCGAAATCGTCCCTCCTCGGAGGGGACCACCCTCAGAAGCCTGACGCCTTGGGCGTCAGGACTTCTTCTTAGCCCAAGCCTTCTTAGAGATGACAGTCCTCAGATCTTGCCTACCCCTAGCTGGCCTGGACTGCGACCGCCACCCAGATTCCCCAGATTGTGGAGGAGCCCGAGTGGCGACGCTCTGTTTTTGATGCACTCTGTGCTGTGAGGAGCTTGTACTTGGATGAGACTGCTCGGATTTAATAATCATTTTTCGCCCAGCAGTCTCAGGGATATTGAAACGTCGAGGAAGAAACCTCTGGAACGCAGCCGATTGTTTTTTCGTTTCTTGAAACCTATCGACGACACAGTTGATAGCGTCGCCGAACAAACTTGAAGGTGACAGTGGCGCGTCCAGAAGAACAGACCTATCTTTATCCTTTATATCAGACAGATTTAACCAAAGATGCCGCTCCGTGGCCACCAGGGCTGCCATAGAACGGCCCACTGATTTGGCCGTCTCCTTGGTGGCCCGGAGAGACAGGTCTGTTGCGCGACGCAATTCTCGAATTGCGTCAGCGCTGACTTCCTCACGTTCATCGATATCCTTCAGCAGATCAGCCTGGTATGCCTGCAGTATAGACATAGTGTGCAGACATGACGCAGCCTGACCTGCTGCCGAATAAGCTTTACCCACCAGCGAAGATGTAGATTTTAATGGCTTGGTGGGTAACGTCGGGGTTTTTAATGATGACGATGACTCGGGAGAGAGATAGCTCGCGAGCGTCTCTTCAGCCCGAGGCACCTTAACATAACCATAATCAGATGCACCCAAAACATTACTGTAACATGAAGTTTGTGGGTTAAAAACTCTGAATGACGCCGGTTTATTCCACGATCTCGAAACCTCATTGTGGAGATCGGGAAAAAACGGGAGTCCCCGACGTCGAGGCTGTGTTTTAGATGGTAAAAATCTTTCATCTAATAAACTTTTTCTAGTAACACTCAAAGAATCATCGGCTGGCCATTCAATATTTAATCTAGCTACAGCACGAGATAAAACCTCCATAAGCTCCTCATCATTATCGGAGGCATGAGCTGGCGAAAACTCAACATCCCCCATATCAACACTGACGACATCCAGATCCTCAGAACTGGATAGCCGCAACAATGGTGCCCCAACCTGGGAAGGAGAAGCCGCAGCGCGGGCTCCTTCCTGGGCAGAGGCACCGGATCCAGCAGGTAAGGGTTGAGAAAGGGCTGAGCCCGTCTCAAGCCCCGCTACTAGATCCATATGCGAACCCCAAGATGAAAGCCTTCGCTGTGCCTCGGCAGCAGCGGGACCCGCACCCCGGGGAGCGCGAACCGAACCGTCCTCCTCAAAGAACGCCCGGCGAGAGCGGAGCGTCCTCACGGACAGCTTCTCGCAATGCTCACAGTCAGCTCCCTCGAGAACTGACTGGGCATGCTCCACTCCCAAACAAGCAACACAAAGCTGATGTGTGTCCCCACCCGTGATGAAACGAGGGCAAGGGACAACACAACGCTTGAATTCTTGTTTCGCCATAATATATATATACATATAGATAGATAATGTGCTTGTGACAGACAACAATAAATAGACAAGGACAGTATACAGAGAGCGCTTGCTGAAGGCAACAGAAGCTGTTGCGGTCTGATTTCTGGTGTGCTTTATAGCTTCCTGGTCTATGACGTCACCGCCGGTGACGTCTCGTTCTTCCATTGGACTGATTATACACGTGCTTCACGACGCAATCACGCAGAGCGTTCCCACCGCGTCTCAACGCAGCTCGAGTTCCCTTGAAAGGGAACTCAGCCACTGCGTTCTCAGCGGTTCAAATTTAGGAACATCAAAATGATTTCTGTGTTTGTTATTGCACCCAAGAACAGAACAACACAATCGCTTAGACGCCATTCTGCTCCAGTGTATTAACAATGACGGACTATGATGACAGCTCGCTCAGGGCGGGGCTGTGTTGAAACACTGCAGTCAATCAATAACCGTGGGAGGGGCGTCATGCACCGTGTGACGTCACACAGGTGAAACAGCTCGATTTGAGACAGGGGAATACATATAAGGAGATTAAAACAAAAACACTAGATGGATTTTTATCATTATACGATGGTTGTGTACAGGCACTGCCAACACACATTTCAGTACAGTCAACTTGTAAAAGTGCATGTACCATTATATGACACCTTTAATTGGTGTTCTGGCCGACACACCAGAGTGAACTTGGTGATAAACCCAGAACTAGCACATCTACCTATTATCTTCACTACAGTCATTTAAGATAATGCGCATCATCTTTTAAAACGCTGATGGCGCCGATCCCAACTCGGAAACTGAACAATCTCTCGTGTGTGATGAAATCAGTGAAGTCTCTGGTGTCAGGGTGTAACATGACCTAATAGTACACACTTTTGTCACTTTTACATAGTCTAAACCAGTTTTGTGAAAACCTGAAATAAATAAGCTTCGCGCCCCTAAATTCCAAAATTTATTTAAAGCGACTCAAGTTGGTGGATGTGTTAAGTCAGTCTTAACATGGTCTCCTATGGTCTCCTATGGTCTCCTATGGTCTCCTATGTTCTCCTTTATCCAGATGACAAAACAATGCAGTTCAGATTCTACAGTGAACCTTCCAACTGTCGCATGGATGACACAAGTAATCTGAGTTTATCTGTAATCGGACATGTTAAAAATGTCAAAACATCACTCACCTTATGTCTGTTGGCATTTATGCTCGGCCTTACTTTTTTGTAAGTTCTAAAGACAAGAAAAAAGAGCAAAATGACATGCAAGAAATAATAATGTACCATTAAAACATGATGCATTTTTTGGTTATCTTTTGCTGTCCTGGTTCAGCATATCAAATAAACATAGATTCACATCCAGATTTTATACCCGTAGGTAAATTAGGTTTCAGTGAACAAGTTCAGGCTGTTTTTTCATATTATAGACAATACAATAGACAACACTATAAAAAACAACACTAACCACTAAAACATTATAATAAACCCATTACTTCATCTTATACTATTCATATGATTAATCACTACAGGGACAAAGCTGTTCTTATACAGTTTTGTTGTACACTACGGTACTCTATGCCGTCAATTAGACAGAAGGTGCTGGAACTCACAATACAAGGGATGATGCCTGTCACTTAAAATTTAAACACCCATTCGCTGTACCTGCCTGGTATACAGTGAAGCAGGGTTAAGTATAGCGGCTCCCCAGTCAACCTACTGGACCATTTTACAATTTGGTTAATAGAGGTCCTGCTCTTTAAAGATAAATTATCGTACCAGGACACCAAAGAAAAATTGACCAAATTGATTTGATAAAAGTACAATAAAACAGAATCAACAGTGTTTTGTCATTTTGAAGTTTGAAGTTTGTCATTTTGACGTTTGTTCTTTTAAAAGAACAAACGTTGATGCCCCTTTTTACACACAGCTTCACAGTTGGCTTCAAAACACAACTTCAAATCAATGATTGTCCCCAAGAATTTGTAAGATTGCACACCCTCCAGTGTTTGACCCTTAATGGATGTGAGTTTGGGCATAGAAACCTTCTTTCTAAAATCAATTACCATATCCTTTGTCTGAGATTGCATGCAAAACTGCGATTGTTCAAATTAAGAAGGTTTATATTACCTGAATAAAGCGTCTCGGTTACGTATGTAACCCTATTTCCCTGATAGGGAACGAGACGCTGCGTCAAACGCTGTGGGAACGCCCCTGCGTTGTGCGTCATGAAGCACGTATGGAATCAGCCCAATGGAGAGATGGAACGTCATAGGCGGGTGACGTCATCGACCAGGAAACTATAAAGCACCCCATAAACACAAGCGCAACAGCTTCTGATAGGCCTGAAGGAAGCGCTAGCGGGAATGCCGGGAGTATGGTGGAATGACGCAGCGTCTCGTTCCCTATCAGGGAACTAGGGTTACATACGTAACCGAGACGTTCCCTTTCAAGGGAACTCGAGCTGCGTCAAATGCTGTGGGAACGCTAATACCCACGTCGCCATAGGACCAAGTGACCGCCATGTGAGAACTAGCGCACAGAGGACGAGAGCACCTGTGCCCCAGGGGTAGAACTTAAGTCTAGGTCGTAGAACCTTAAACATGAAAGGCGAAAATTCCAGGCACGAGGGTGAAACCGACAGAGCCTGCAAATCTCCGATTCTCTTTAGTGAGGAGATAGCAAGAAGAAAGATAGTCTTAAACGTGAGAAACTTCTCAGGAACTTCTTCGATAGGTTCAAGAGGAGCTAGGGAAAGACCTTCTAATACGATGGCCAGATCCCAGGCCGGCACCCTCGTACGAACTGCTGGCCTCAGCCTCAGTGTGCCACGAAGGAAACGAGTTATAAGCGGGTGTCTCCCAAGAGAAACTCCACTGAAAGGGACGTGGTAAGCAGCCAGTGCCGCCACATACACCTTTAGTGTGGAGGGGGATAGCCCTGTGGAGAAGCGCTCCTGCAGGAATTCCAGCACTGCACCCACTGGGCAGTTAACTGGGTCCTGCAGGTGCTCTCCACACCAAGAAGTGAAGAGTTTCCACTTCAAGGCATAAAGCTTCCTCGTGGAGTGAAGAATGGTCTCAACAACCTTGGTTGAGAGACCAGAGTTCATGAGCTGGGCCCCCTCAGAGGCCAAGCCCACAATACTGGGCGGGGGTGAAATATCATGCTGCCCGCCTGAGAGAGTAGATCCCTCCTGACCGGGAGCTCCAAGGGAGAGCCGTCCAGGAGAGAAATCAGGTCCGCAAACCATACTCGGGCCGGCCAGAACGGGGCTACTAATAGTAGGCTGACCCCGTCCCGGCGAACCCTCTCCAGAACTCCAGGTAGCAGAGCAATCGGGGGAAAGGCGAACAGACGTGACCTCGGCCACGGCTGCACCATAGCGTCCAACCCCAGAGGGGCTGGATGGCTGATGGAAAACCACAGATGACAATGCGTGGTCTCCTTGGAAGCGAATAGGTCCACCTCGGCGCGACCGAAACTCAACCAAAGGAGCTCCACCACCTCGGGATGGAGTCTCCAAACCCCCGGCCTCGGCCCCTGTCTCAACAGGGAGTCTGCTCCCACATTCAAATACCCAGGAAGATACATTGCTCTCAGAAATAGTAACCTCCCTTGGGACCACAGGAGGATCTGACGGGCCAACTTGTAAAGCCGGCGAAACCGCAGGCCCCCCTGATGATTTATATAAGAGACCACCGACGTGTTGTCTGACTGAACAAACACATGATGACCTCTCAGGTCTGCTAGTTTCTTTCCACATGACCAGAGCACGAAGGCAGCGCCGCGTGACTTTGACCGTGCGGAGCGGATTTCCCCTCGGGGAGAATCCCTTGGTCCTGAGCCACCACTGTAGCGATCTCATGTACAACAGGCCGCAAGGCATAACGTCGGACGCTGCTGCCATCAGACCCGACAGTCTCTAAAACTGTTTTACAGTAAGTAGCTGGCCTAGCTTTACTTGTTTCACAGCTGAGAGAATCGAAACGATGTGGGTCGGAGCGAGTCGCACCTGCATCGAAACCGAAACCCAAACGACACCCAGAAAAGTGGTCTTCTGAGGAGATAATACACTTTTCTTTGCGTTCAGCCTCAACCCCAACTTCCTGATATGAACGAGAACGACATCTCAATGTCGAACCGCCATCTGCTCTGTCTGAGCTAAAATCAACCAATCGTTGATGGAATTGAGGACACCAACACCCTGAAGCCTCAGGGGCACTAGTGCTGCGTCCATGCATTTCGTGAAAGTGCAGGTAGATAAAGCTAGGCCAAACGGAAGAACCCTGTGCTGGTACACCTCGCCCCCGAAGGTGAATCTCAGGAACTTCCTGTGTTGTGGAAGGATGGAAATGTGGAAGTACGCGTCCCTTAGATCTATCGTGACAGACCAGTCCTCGAATCTGATTTGTGACACGATCTGCTTGATAGAGAGCATCTTGAATTTTGGCTTCCCTACCGAGCGATTCAATAGGCGCAGGTCTAAAATTGGACGCAACCCCCCATCCTATTTTGGAACGATGAAATATCGGCTGTAATAGCCTGACTCCACACTGGGAGGAGGAACCCGTTCTATAGCCTCCTTTTGAAGGAGTGCTTTCACCTCTTGTTCCATAACCAGAGCCTGCTCGGGGCCCACCACTGTAGGCAGAACCCCTCTGAATCTTGGTGGACGACACCTAAATTGGATAGCATAATCCCTTTCTATTGTCTGCAGGACCCAATGAGATATTTTTGGAAGGCTTTTCCACTCTGCCAGAAATTCTACTAAGGGTACCAGTCTCTCGAGACTGGCCTCTGGTGTAACTTGAGCAGCAAACGCAGCGCTCTGTAACGGCACACCGGCAGGGAACAACTGGTCTAACCGCTCTGAAACCCTCCTCAGAGGGAGCGAGCGTCCCTCGGGAAATCGCTCGCTGGGACCGTCTGCGCCCCGGCATGAAGGCGGGGTTGGCAGAACGGGCCCCTGAGGGCACCGAGGAAGAATGGGCACCATAGAAAGAGGTGAACATCTTTCCGCCTCGGTGGGGACCACCCTCAGTGTCCTGCGCGCCGTGGCGCCAGGACTTCTTCTTAGACGAAGCCTTCTTAGCTAATATAACTGTCCTCAGATCAGTTCTATTACTGGGAGATTTCGGCTGAGAGTGCCGCGGCTGAGCCCACTGTCCAGCAGGGGGAGCACGAGACGCGACACTCTGCTTCAGCGCCCTATATGATGAGCTCGCACACGACCCGGGCTGCTCCCGCTCAGCAGCCCCAGGGACATGAATTTTTAAAGGGAGAAATTTCTTAAAAGCTGTTGTTTGCTTTTTCTTCTCCAATTTATCGCACTCGTGACGGCAAAAATCTCTCATCTAATTTTGATTTAGAAACAGACTCCTGTCTAGTCTCTGGCCATAGAATGCTGAGTTTTTCTACAGCTCTTGTTAATACCTCCACTAGCTCATCACTTTCGGGAGTGTAAGGTGGCGAATCCTCCACATCTCCCTCATTTATAACTGCTGCCTCAGCCCGAGCGGAAGAAACCGCAGTGCGTGCTTCCGAACACGGGACTGAGGCACTGCCTCGGCAAGAGCGGGACCCGAACCGCGGGGAGCGCGCACCGAACCGCTCTCCTTAATGGCTCGCAATGCTCACAATCAGCTCCCTCGAGAGCTGACTGGGCATGCTGCACTCCCAAACAAACAACACAAAGAACGTGTGTATCCCCACTCGTAAAATAACGCGAGCAGGGAGGGACACACTTCCTAAACTGCTGTTCGTTCGCCATATCTCTCTTAATATATATATATATATATATATATATATATATATATATATATATATATATATATATATATATATAAATTGTTTGTGTGGTGCAGAGTATGTAAAGACAATATTCACACAGGGAGAGATTCACATATAGCGCGACTGAAGGCACAGAAAGCTGTTGCGCTTGTGTTTATGGGGTGCTTTATAGTTTCCTGGTCGATGACGTCACCCGCCTATGACGTCCCATCTCTCCATTGGGCTGATTCCATACGTGCTTCATGACGCACAACGCAGGGGCGTTCCCACAGCGTTTGACGCAGCTCGAAAGGGAACTATATGTTAGCATTCCAGCTGTTCCAGCACCAGTCAAGCTACTGCCATAGAGATGAATGGGAATTCTAAATATAATGGTGCATAAATTACACACACCAATTTTTCCTAGAGCTACCATCAGTGGCTAACAAAAGATTGATTAAATGTCAGTCAAGTCCCAAACTCAACCCGAAGCCAAACCCTAAAATATGATTGGTTGACAGAAATGTTGTTCCAGGACCAGCAAGTGTAATGTTGAGGCAGATGCGTTTGGATCCATTTGCAGTAGTTTATTACAGTTTTTTACATTTGCTAGGACACCTTTCTCAATACTTAGGTCACTTTTTCAAAACTCTTCACACAGTTCTCCAAACCAACTGTCAGCTCAGCACAGCAGTTCATTTCACTTTCAAAATGCTCTAAAACTAACATATCACTTCATACATGTCTCAAATCAACATATTCTTCCATCACATTAGCAAAGGTTGACAGACAAGAAACACACTTTGTCACCCACAAAACAATGACCTAAAAAACACTAACAACAGGTAGCATTATACAATGTTTTCTTCTGTAAAACAAGCACACCTCTCTACTGTTTAGAATTCACTGCAATATATTTTACTGGAATGAATCAGACATGATGCAGTATGCTTCAATATATTTTATGTCATTTTTGTTTTGTTTTTTTGCACAGACTAATTACAAAATACAAGAATTTCTACACATTCACCGATACAGATACAATAGGAATCAGCTGTGGTTGGTCCAATTGTCCAATTGTTTTTAAGGCATTTCATTTTTAGATTTGAAATATATTTCATTACAATATTACTGTAGAAATGTAGCAAATTGCTGGCATATTCAGTTTTGTATTATGTTATTGTTTTGAACGTAAGTTTAACAGTTTTGAAAACAGTATGTAAGCATGTGCAAATTGGCCTGTAAGTACACAGAGTTTTGGTGGTTGTTGTGTCGTAGTGAGAAAACAATTAATTTAATTTGAAAGATGTAGTCATTGAATGCATTTTGTGCCAAAGCAATGATAAATGATCCACAGTTTAGCCCACATATACTTTTGTTGTGCTCACTGTGTGAAGAGTTTGAAAAAGTGACCTAAGTATTGAGAAATGTGTCCTAGCGACTGTAAAAAACTGTAACACATGCAATAAAGCAGAGAGAAGCAGACATAAACAGAAACAGGCTCGGATAAAGGGGCAATCCACTACTCGTAATGAAACACAGGCAAAGGTCAAGGCAGGCAGCAAAGGTTCACAGAGTCTTGAGTCCAGGCAGAGATCTAAGGACCAGATAATAACAGGAGGTAGGGAATAACGCTTGGTAATGTCTGCAGAGCAAAACAAGACTTCGCAAAGCAACAATGAAAGGGACAGTCCAGATAAAGGGGAGATAATGATCAACAGGTGACATGATGGGGATGATCAGATAAACCAGACAGGGATGGAGATAGATAATGACCAGAGGGAGAGATGGGAAGTGCAGTTCTAAAATTCCGGAGAGAGGGAGTGGATGAGACCAGAGGGAGGCGTAGCTGAGCACTCCGTGACAGCAAGGTTGTATATCCAAGAACATGTCGTACTTCACTTTTGGGGTATCAATAGTATAACAGTACTAGAACGCAGTTACTCTAGTAGAATATCCTATACCTTGTGTCAGAATGGTGATTTATGACCTTATTTATGACCATTATTTGAGAATTTTGTTTTCAAAATTCAGTGTAAGGTGGCGAATCCTCCACATCTCCCTCATTTATAACTGCTGCCTCAGCCCGAGCGGAAGAAACCGCAGTGCGTGCTTCCGAACACGGGACTGAGGCACTGCCTCGGCAAGAGCGGGACCCGAACCGCGGGGAGCGCGCACCGAACCGCTCTCCTTAATGGCTCGCAATGCTCACAATCAGCTCCCTCGAGAGCTGACTGGGCATGCTGCACTCCCAAACAAACAACACAAAGAACGTGTGTATCCCCACTCGTAAAATAACGCGAGCAGGGAGGGACACACTTCCTAAACTGCTGTTCGTTCGCCATATCTCTCTTAATATATATATATATATATATATATATATATATATATATATATATATATATATATAAATTGTTTGTGTGGTGCAGAGTATGTAAAGACAATATTCACACAGGGAGAGATTCACATATAGCGCGACTGAAGGCACAGAAAGCTGTTGCGCTTGTGTTTATGGGGTGCTTTATAGTTTCCTGGTCGATGACGTCACCCGCCTATGACGTCCCATCTCTCCATTGGGCTGATTCCATACGTGCTTCATGACGCACAACGCAGGGGCGTTCCCACAGCGTTTGACGCAGCTCGAAAGGGAACTATATGTTAGCATTCCAGCTGTTCCAGCACCAGTCAAGCTACTGCCATAGAGATGAATGGGAATTCTAAATATAATGGTGCATAAATTACACACACCAATTTTTCCTAGAGCTACCATCAGTGGCTAACAAAAGATTGATTAAATGTCAGTCAAGTCCCAAACTCAACCCGAAGCCAAACCCTAAAATATGATTGGTTGACAGAAATGTTGTTCCAGGACCAGCAAGTGTAATGTTGAGGCAGATGCGTTTGGATCCATTTGCAGTAGTTTATTACAGTTTTTTACATTTGCTAGGACACCTTTCTCAATACTTAGGTCACTTTTTCAAAACTCTTCACACAGTTCTCCAAACCAACTGTCAGCTCAGCACAGCAGTTCATTTCACTTTCAAAATGCTCTAAAACTAACATATCACTTCATACATGTCTCAAATCAACATATTCTTCCATCACATTAGCAAAGGTTGACAGACAAGAAACACACTTTGTCACCCACAAAACAATGACCTAAAAAACACTAACAACAGGTAGCATTATACAATGTTTTCTTCTGTAAAACAAGCACACCTCTCTACTGTTTAGAATTCACTGCAATATATTTTACTGGAATGAATCAGACATGATGCAGTATGCTTCAATATATTTTATGTCATTTTTGTTTTGTTTTTTTGCACAGACTAATTACAAAATACAAGAATTTCTACACATTCACCGATACAGATACAATAGGAATCAGCTGTGGTTGGTCCAATTGTCCAATTGTTTTTAAGGCATTTCATTTTTAGATTTGAAATATATTTCATTACAATATTACTGTAGAAATGTAGCAAATTGCTGGCATATTCAGTTTTGTATTATGTTATTGTTTTGAACGTAAGTTTAACAGTTTTGAAAACAGTATGTAAGCATGTGCAAATTGGCCTGTAAGTACACAGAGTTTTGGTGGTTGTTGTGTCGTAGTGAGAAAACAATTAATTTAATTTGAAAGATGTAGTCATTGAATGCATTTTGTGCCAAAGCAATGATAAATGATCCACAGTTTAGCCCACATATACTTTTGTTGTGCTCACTGTGTGAAGAGTTTGAAAAAGTGACCTAAGTATTGAGAAATGTGTCCTAGCGACTGTAAAAAACTGTAACACATGCAATAAAGCAGAGAGAAGCAGACATAAACAGAAACAGGCTCGGATAAAGGGGCAATCCACTACTCGTAATGAAACACAGGCAAAGGTCAAGGCAGGCAGCAAAGGTTCACAGAGTCTTGAGTCCAGGCAGAGATCTAAGGACCAGATAATAACAGGAGGTAGGGAATAACGCTTGGTAATGTCTGCAGAGCAAAACAAGACTTCGCAAAGCAACAATGAAAGGGACAGTCCAGATAAAGGGGAGATAATGATCAACAGGTGACATGATGGGGATGATCAGATAAACCAGACAGGGATGGAGATAGATAATGACCAGAGGGAGAGATGGGAAGTGCAGTTCTAAAATTCCGGAGAGAGGGAGTGGATGAGACCAGAGGGAGGCGTAGCTGAGCACTCCGTGACAGCAAGGTTGTATATCCAAGAACATGTCGTACTTCACTTTTGGGGTATCAATAGTATAACAGTACTAGAACGCAGTTACTCTAGTAGAATATCCTATACCTTGTGTCAGAATGGTGATTTATGACCTTATTTATGACCATTATTTGAGAATTTTGTTTTCAATACGAAAAAAGAAATGTTTTCTTTTTTTTAACTCAACCCATATTGTGTGTGTGTGTGTGTGTGTGTGTGTGTGTGTGTGTGTGTGTGTGTGTGTGTGTGTGTGTGTGTGTGTGTGTGTGTGTGTGTGTGTGTGTGTGTGTGTGTGTGTGTGTGTGTGTGTGTGTGTTGCAAATGAACAAATTACATATTTTACTTCAAAATTCTGAGTACAATACGATGCATAGGGATTTGAAACGTTTAAACATCTATACATTTGCTTGCCATAAAAGGAAGGCAAGTTGTCTTTTTCCTTCAAATAAAACTTTTACTTTATTTTATTGATTAAAACAGTCTGATGACAAGCATTTTTTATTAGTAATGTAGCCGAGCGGTTTCCTCACAAGAGTAAAACACAATTTTCACAAACCTACATTTCAAATTATACCTTGGGTGTGTAACAACCACAAAGGATACATATGATGCCTAAGTTTCAAGTACAGTGCAAACATGCAGTGCTTAAGAAAGCTAATCTTATTGTAATCTTTGTGAAGCTTCATACTAGAAAATATTATGGAAGTCAAACTGCGAGTATGATTCAACATCATTCAACATACAATATTTGCAATATGAATATGGTTTCATGTTGCTTTAAAGTTTTTGTTTGTTTTTACTAACATGTTTTTAACTACCACTTCAACATCCAGCACAAAATTAAAGAGACAAGCTTAGGATTTTGTAACTATTACCATCTTCTTTAACCCCAAATGTTTATTTGGGTAATATCAAGGTTCTAAGCAACACAATATACAGTTAGATATTTGTGAGTGTGTGTTTGTGTGTGTGTTTCAAACAATATTTTACTTCAAAATTCTTTACACTAAATCAGTATAAGATGTTTTTTTGTGCGAGCCCAGAGAACCACCAGAAAGCTTTTGATGAAATGTAATTCTTTAAACATCTAGCCTGAGCAACTGTCGTAAAACCATTAACAAACACATTTAGGATGCACTCTTCCCCCCGCAAGTTCGACTCACAAACACCTTCACTGTGAGTTAAATAAATGTTTTGATTCTTTGTCTTTTTAAAGTAACACCAGGTAACTTTTCAACCTTCATAATATATTTCCAAGCCTCTTGTGATGGTACATCAACTTACAATTGGTTGAATGACACGTCTGCCATAGCTTGACGGGGTCTGTAGCGTTTTTAATCGTACTTTTAAACTTCGGGTTTCGGGTAGTAACCGGCGAAAAAAGAGAACTACAAAACTCGACTGCTTTAAGGCATATACGTCACTTCCACCACCACCCCCACTTCCTTAAAATCGCAGGGCTGTCAAGTTTCACGCATTGAGCGTGACAGTCACTCATTTCGGTCTTTTGTCATGCTCTCCCGGCACACATTGTATTTCTCACGCTGAAAAACTAATTGTAATATATTTAATATGCCGCAGCGCCCAAAACTCTGGCCGCGCCGCTCTTACTGTGGAACAGGCATGAATTCAAGCGCGTCTCCTCTGGTGTTGTTCGTCTGGTGTTGTTAGCCAATCAGAAAATAGCACTATTGTATCTGGGTAACATTTAACGCAACAACCAATGACACCCCTTAGTCTGGGGTGTTTTTTTGTCTGCCTGACTATGTTACGGAAGCTATCTTATCCTCCGTTTATCTTCATGAATCAGGTAATGATTATTTGTCTTGCCTCAAGCTATAATGCAAATCGATTTGTAAAATTTGCAGATTTATTTATGGTAGCTTGATATTATAATATTGATGATATATGGTTATTATCTACCACTCAAACATTGCATTGAAGTATCATATAGATTCAGTAAAACGGTAACCAATAGACTAGGCTACTATAATGACACTGGCTTGTAAACGTGATCATCGCGATCATTTGTCGTTAGAAAAAAAATAAAACCCATGAAATTATATTCATATGAGATGCTGAAATATATGCCACTGTACCTGGGATGAAGACATTTCACACGCGATGCAAGCAGAAAACCTGCATGTGACCTCCTCCTACAGTGTTCAGGGCTATCATGGTTGTAAACAAATGCACGATGACAGAGTTTACGACAGTAGTAGAGGACAATACTGTTTCCCAACTGTAGGGAGACCCCGAGAGCAAAAGTTACCTGGTGTTACTTTAACACTGATCCTATTGGTGTCGGGAAACACATGTACAGATGTTCTGTGGGCAAACACCCTGGTTGGGGCTGAGGGAGTTGCGGGAGAGGAAGGTAACTGCTGCCAGGAAGAGGTTGAAGATCACTGGAGCCAGTACACACCCCTGTTTCACTCTTACCTGCACAGGAAAGGAGGGGGAATGAGATGAAAAGATCCTGTCAGAGGTGGACCGATCCTTCCTGAAGCCGCACTGTCACTCAGGAATGATCCTGTCTGTGATGTTCTTGGTAAGACGGAACAGCATGGCCCTTGTTAATACTTTCCTTGCCACAGAAAGGATTTGATGGGCTTTCCTAAGCCACCAGTCATTTTCCATTATGCGAAGCCGCCGTTGCACCTCAGCACGGATATTACTCCAGTGTGAGCACAGAAAGGGGGATTGTGGATTGGAGAGGTGAGCAGTGAAGGCTTCACGCTTCTCCCCCAGAAGGTTAAGTATTTCGGGGGAGCTGTCATCAAACTAGTCCTGGTAATGTTTGGAAGTGAAACCAATTGTGTCAGTAGGGGCTTGTTGTACAGCTGAGCTAAGGTTAGCACATGCAGTTTCCGCTGTATTGTGTAGGGGATGAATGAGAGCGGAGGAAAGGTTATCAGCCAAGAAGCGACGGTACGATGCAGTGATGTCAAGGGATTTTAGTGCTCGGGAGTTTAGCCATCTTGAGGGTTGGTGCCTAGTGTGTTGAGGTCGGACCGTTTGGTGTATCTTGGATCTGATCAGCCGATGATCTGTCCAGCACTCTGCATGCATTGCTCGGGTGATGGAGATTTCTTGTAGATCTTGTTGCCGGGTTATAATGTAGTCCAGTAGGTGCCAGTGTTTAGATCTGAGGTGCATCCATGGTGCTTTGTATTTTTTTTTTTTAATTTTATGTGGAAAGTTGTGTTGGTTATGACCAGTTTGTGCTCAGACCAGAGGGAGAGGAGACGCAGGCCATTCCTATTCATGTTGTCTAATCTATGTTTCCCAATTACCCCAGACCAGAGCATGTGGCTGGTGCCTACTCTGGAATTGAAGTCTCTCAGAAGCATAAGTTTATCAGTGTGAGGAACTTTGAGGAGAGCTGTGTCAAGAGACTCGTAAAAAGCGTCTTTGATGCAAAATTCAGCATCCAGAGTTGGTGCATAAGCGTTTATCAAGGTTGCATAGCTACCCTTCGCAAGGGGAATGCGGCGGGTCATCAGCCGCTCACTGATTCCCACTGGAGACTCTGGAATGTTCTGGAGCAGTCTGCTTTTAATGGCAAATCCTAAGGCCGTCTAGAAGAAGGTGTATCCTTGCCCGACTTCTATTAGCGAGTCCTCTCATGCGAGCCGTGTCTCACTCAAAGCTGCGATGTCAATGTTTTTATGTTGTATTTGTTAAGCTCGCTCGCAACAAGGGCAGTGCGCCTGCGGGGTCTGTCAGTTCCATTCTGCACATCATGAAGTGTACGTATGTTTCATGTAGCCAAAATTAATAGTTTAGACTTATATTTTCGACCACGTAATGGGATGCCTTGGCGAGAAGGGGGTGAGAAGTGCAGACGCTGAAGAAGGCTGCTCAGATGCACAAGAAGCTGCCGAAGGTGGACATTGTTCCAACCCGTCCACACATTGACCATCACGCTTGTGCCACCTCCGTGCAGGGCTCGGGCTAGAGGCTGCCAGTCTGATCCAAGACCTGCCTCCGTCACATTTACCCTGTCACTGAAGGGCTTGTAAGGTGAAGTGATAACATATGCAGAGAGTGGATTTAATGTGAGAGGGGTGCGCAGACCCTATCTCCACAGCTTCACTCCAGAATCCAGTTTCCAATGGCAGGAGATGAACTCTAGACAACCAGATGGACGGTGGAATTGCAGGGGGCTGCCAGGTCTCTGTTGAGCCTGCTTCTCGCGTGTCCCTAACGCGGCCAAGTCTTGAGGAGATAAAATGGTCACGGAAGACTACCCACAGGGCAGTGGAGGCAGCAGTCTTAGTTGATGGCGGACTGCACTCGCCTTGTCGAAGAGTATCATTGGCATAAATTCATTTTTTGCAGCGGATCTACGGATGCCACTCATCTAGTCCCTCCATACCTGGTAGACCTCTGCTGTCCACGGCTACTTATTCGACTGGGGACCACCCCACAGAGCCCCTAAATTATTTCGTAGCTTACCTTCATATCTGAAGGGTTTTCCATTATCTGCCAACTATGGACGTGGTTGGTAGCAGTCAACACACACACACACACACACACACACACACACACACACACACACACACACACACACACACACACACACACACACACACACACAGTTGTTCTTAAACGAACATGCCCAAACATGTTATTTTGATGAATATAACCAGTGTGGTGTAGGGGTAAATGGATTTCTGAATGTCTTGACTCAAATATTTTGACTCAATTAACATATAGGCTACCCTATTAATTAAATAGCAAGTATTTTGACACTAAAGGTGACAACGTAATACTTCCTTGGGGGAATTTCACCCCCAAAAATCTAAATAAAACACAATCACAAATCACAATCATAATCATAATATCCAACAAATAACCTTTATTTGTAAGTGTATCAGCCATTTGAGATTGAGAAAAATTGCTCAATTATCTGTTTCTCACCTTGATATGTTCTTAGTGGTGAAGGCACTGATGAGCCACTCCATATCCAAAATCTTGAATGGGGAAAGCACCAGGTAAGTTGATTTGTCCACGTCTACAGCGCTCTCAGGATAGATAATCCGGTGAGTGGTCTTAAAACCCACATCCTTCTCATAACCTTTTGTTGGGCCCATATTTATCCTGGCTTAACAAAGCATGACTGGGTCAAGAAACATGCAAAAGATCATCATATAAAAACAAAATGACTACATCGTCAACCAAATTTAAATGCATTTAAACGGTGTGGTTTTTTTTAGCTTATGGAGAGAAGCTTTACTGGGCAAAGAATGACAGCAGACTGCAAAGCCTACAGAGTTTATGGCTAAAAGTGACACTGAACAAATACACAGTTTTGATCATGTCTTGGAAATGAAGAGGTGAGGAGTTTCAGAAAAACAGTCAAACAAATGATGTTATATATCATTCTTTACCTAATGACAAAGTCATGAAGATCTATGAGATGTCCATAACAGGATCCTTTAAGGTTCCCTGAGTTTCCTACCACAGCACAAGTCCTGCATCGTTTTGGACTAGCATCTAAGTATTGTGTTTTATCTGGGAAGAGAGAAAACATCTTTTCCACCACTACTGTGTAGTTGCTTTTGTTCTTATTTTTCTGAAGACCCTGGAATATAATAAAAAAAAGACTTCATTGTAAGATGATTAGTATTTTGAGGTTCACAAGAAAAATAGTAATCAACAAATGTTGACACACTTGCACTGGACTTCTGTTCCAAAACCTAGTGAGCTGAAGAGCATGAGAAACTCAATTTAATTTAATTAAATAGAATTTCCCGTGAACATTTTGCCAAGTGAATGACATGATACTCAGAAGAATAAAAATACATAACACACGCAAATATGGGGTAAACAGTAAACTTAATGACTAACAAAACGGATTAGTCCACCATATTGGATGGATTTCTTTCATTGAGCTCATCATAATGCATTCTGGGACATCCTATGCAATAATGCGAGCAAAAACATAATCATGCTTCCCATGTTTTGGAACAACTTTGTTGTGAGCACAACTGTACTGTCTTAAAATGCTGCCTACATAGCGTCAGTTTTTGGAAAAGATTCAATGTTATTTTACAGTTATTTAATTCATCACTGCGCAAGGCTAAAAGAAATGTAAGATCAATACCTTCCAATACTTGTAGATATCTTCACTGAGCACGTAATTTTCCCGGCTGAGCAGTGGTTGAATAGAGAGATCATAGAGTTCATTGAACCAAGCACTGTGAGTCTGTTCTCTCACACAGTCTTTACATGCACATATGCCTGTAGAGAACTCATCCACGGGGGTTTGGAACACCAGGAGCATGCAGATCATGATCACACATATGACAGCTGTCATATATGACCACCTATAATGCATTAACCTGCACATCTTTGCTCCTCTACTCTCCTGATGAAAAAAAAAGTTACTTTTGTGGTTTGCATGGCATAGCAGGGCTTTCTTTATGTAAAAAAATGTATTTTTAAAACACAAATATCCACAATTGTATATAAAATAATCAATCTTCTTCATCCTGACCTGTCCAGAACTGAAATACCAGCATAAATCCATGCACCTCTTTTCACACACACACACACACACACACACACACACACACACACACACACACACACACACACACACACACACACGCACGCACGCACACAATATGGGTTGAGTTTAAAAAAAAGAAAACATTTCTTTTTCGTATTGAAAACAAAATTCTCAAATAATGGTCATAAATAAGGTCATAAATCACCATTCTGACACAAGGTATAGGATATTCTACTAGAGTAACTGCGTTCTAGTACTGTTATACTATTGATACCCCAAAAGTGAAGTACGACATGTTCTTGGATATACAACCTTGCTGTCACGGAGTGCTCAGCTACGCCTCCCTCTGGTCTCATCCACTCCCTCTCTCCAGAATTTTAGAACTGCACTTCCCATCTCTCCCTCTGGTCATTATCTATCTCCATCCCTGTTTGGTTTATCTGATCATCCCCATCATGTCACCTGTTGATCATTATCTCCCCTTTATCTGGACTGTCCCTTTCATTGTTGCTTTGCGAAGTCTTGTTTTGCTCTGCAGACATTACCAAGCGTTATTCCCTACCTCCTGTTATTATCTGGTCCTTAGATCTCTGCCTGGACTCAAGACTCTGTGAACCTTTGCTGCCTGCCTTGACCTTTGCCTGTGTTTCATTACGAGTAGTGGATTGCCCCTTTATCCGAGCCTGTTTCTGTTTATGTCTGCTTCTCTCTGCTTTATTGCATGTGTTACAGTTTTTTACAGTCGCTAGGACACATTTCTCAATACTTAGGTCACTTTTTCAAACTCTTCACACAGTGAACACAACAAAAGTATATGTGGGCTAAACTGTGGATCATTTATCATTGCTTTGGCACAAAATGCATTCAATGACTACATCTTTCAAATTAAATTAATTGTTTTCTCAATTCTCAATTGCAATCGCATACTTTCATACTAAATAGTAGGCGAAAACAGTATGTGACAAAAGAAGTGTGTCCGAATTTGCAGTACACATAAAAGAGTAGGCAAAAAATACCTGGATGACCTACTTCCGGCAAGATTTTGAAGTGTGCACTAAGCACCAAGCACTAAGCAACAGTAAATTAAGTAAGAACAACACTCCTTTACAAGGGGTGGCAGCGGCACCAGTTGTCTTTCCCAAACATCAGAAGAGTGTGTGTGTGTGTTGACTGCTACCAACCACGTCCATAGGTGGCGGATAATGGACAACCCCTTCAGATATGAAGGTAAGCTACGGAATAAGCTGGGGGCTCCGTGCGGTGGTCCCCAGTCGAAAAAGTAGCTGTGGACCAAATTTAATATTTTAACGATAGTTTAATATTTTTATAGTTTTATAACCGTTTTATTAAAGCAATTGTACTCTTGACACCGCTATTAGATAGCATATGAATTAGTCCTAGTTAAGGCTTTGAGTCCAAAATAACGCAGCCGCTCATTACTGCACCAAATGTTGGCTATGGATCAGTTTGAGACTAATCAAAGGCGGGTGGTGACAGATTACACTTCATCTCATCCATCTGCTTTTACCACAACAATGAAGGAACAAATATGTATTGTTAAATTAACCTTTGGCCAAACAAGGTGCGATCCTGGGGTTTTATTTGTTTAAATAAACAATTTTTACATACCTGCTGACAAGAGAGTCCCGTTGAGTTGTCGCATCTGCTGTTTCCAAGCCCAGGATGGCTAGAGAGAACCCCACCTAAAGTTCCTCTGAACTGACCTTTGCTCTTGAGTCATTTCCCTAGCATTGCTGTTTCATAGATAAAACAACTATTTTTACACGTTTATATGCCTGTGTAAATTCTGTAAAATCAGATGCATGTTAATTTTTCTCAAAAATCTCTCTAAACTAAACACTTTACTACACAGGGAACCCTCTCTGTCAGCTGGTACACTATTATTATTATTATTATTATTATTATTATTAGGCCTATAGGTTAAAATTAACTGACACAATTGCATATAAGGCAGTTTTATAACTTTTTATTTTTTTAAAAATTGTATTTTCTTAATTGAAGAAAAGGTGCAACACTTGAACTTTCACGAGTTCACACTTACAAATAATCAGATAGCTTAAAAGTATTCATATTTGGCATTTTATACAGGACTCCACTCATGTTGATTAGGTAGACATGTTGATTATTTATTGCTGGTTGGAATGACGTGATGAAATGATAGATCATTTGAACGTGTTCCTCCCGAACTTTGTTAATAAAATATTATTTGTTCAGGAATTCATCAGACATCAACAACAACAAGTGGCTGTCCATCCCATCCCGTATTCCACCATGGGAAATCTGGTCACTCTACCTTTGGGAAACATTGTGTCTAAAGTAAAAATCCAGAAAGTTTCCCTAGATCAACGATTTCGAATCATTATCTCCTCCCCGGCCTAATGAATATAACTTGTTCAATGCCAAAACAAAAGCTCTATAATATATTTCACCAACATACAACAATCCATATAACATATACCATAAATTGCATTACAGATAATGATACTTTTTATAATTGTTGCTTGTTCTAGGGTGTGAAAAATATTTCAACCTCCTAGTGTATTGATATTGGGTATGATTTCCACACTAGTTACCAGGACGGATCGCATATGATTGATGCTTTGACTGGAGTTATGCATACATCAGCCCTGCAGAGTTCTTTCAATTCTTCCCAGGAGAAAAAGACGTACT
Source organism: Siphateles boraxobius (assembly GCF_051911475.1). NCBI lineage: Eukaryota > Metazoa > Chordata > Actinopteri > Cypriniformes > Leuciscidae > Siphateles > Siphateles boraxobius. The sequence continues at coordinate 3,459,694 of NW_027508953.1, forward strand.
ATTAAATGTATTAAAAATGAACTTGAGTATGTTTTTAGTACAATACAAATATACTTTAATGCATTTTTAATACATTTAACAGTACGTCTTTTTCACCTGGGTTTGCTCTTCGGAATGACGTCAATGGAGGATGGTTGATGAAAAGGGTTTTCAAAGGGTCTGGATCTGATTTTAAACTTTGCCAAATTTCTGTTTTAATTTTTGGACCTCAAATTAAATCTCTGTTGAACATATACGCTTTAATCTATGTAGCTGGCTTACTGGAAGGCTATCCTTAAGTAAAGGTGGGTGACAGCTATGAGTATGTAGAAAATTGTTCTTAAATAAAAAATCCAGTTTCAAATTGTAAAATATTGAAAGTAAAATATAATGAACATGCTGCTCTCTAGAGTACTTTCATGTGCTTTCCTAGGCTAAATCCGAAATCCCTATTCCCTATGTTAATCCACTAATACGGGTCACTTGAAGAAGTATATGAAAGTGAATTCGGACAGTCGTTGTGTGACATCGGGTTTACACTCATAACTGCGGTGCAATGTGGGATAGAATGAGTGCACTCGACTACGGTTTCGGACACCACTACAAATGACTGTCTCCTCAAATAATGCCCTTTTTGAGGGTATAGGGGGCGATTTAGGATTCGGCCCTAGTCTCATGTGGTATGTTATCAATATCAGAGTTTGAGATGAGCAAAATCTGCGCAGAACCTATCACCGTGAAATGAACGCCGGTTAGAAATGTGTCAGAGTATGTGTCGCCTTGCTCTGATATCATGCTGATGTGTGCCAGAAAAGCCAAAAAGTACCAGGCTCTCCACCGACTGTGCTGATCAAAAGCATGGTGGTAAACAACTTGGTGACGACACAGCTTAACGCTCATTGGTCTAAACGACTGTGATGTATTGTTCCCTTTTAAAATGTTTGATTTTAAAACTCTGATATCATGTTTTTTATGTGTATAAATTATTTGTAAATAGTGTCGTCAGCAAATCGTTTCCCATCGTGCTTTTGATCAGTGCTGTCGGTGGAGAGCAACTGCTCTCGACTGCAGAATCTGACATGGCCGCCTCGCTGTCGTAAGAGTTTTTTGACATAAAAGACAGTCAGTCGGTCAGACCACCATCGGACACATTTTTAACCGGCATGCATCTTGCGTAGATCATCGCTGACCGTTCCTGCTAAGATTTAGTTCATCCAGATTTTGACTAAACATCAATTGTGTGTCTGTGTCTTATTGACATATTGTTTTATGTCTTTTAGTTTTCTTTTAAATTATATTATTCAGCACAATGGTCAACCACTGTTGTTTTTATTGTGCTTTATAATACATTGATTGATTGATCTCAAACAGGCCTTTTGTTTGTGTAACTGCGGTTCCATGAGTTTATGCTGTGTCAAGTTTCCGCTCAAGCCAAGTTTGTTCAGGTCATTGTTTTTTTCTGTTTCTGTTGTATTCATTCACATTTAGCCTGCTTTAATAAAAAACTGCAATTGGGCTCTACACAACTCATCCTCGGTAGACTCAGTTACACTAACGGAAATCATTTTAAAGCATTATCTATTGTGAAGGGTTATTTGTAGCGCTGTGCTGGAATTTATTCTCAAGGAAGTACCGTGTTTATTAATGGGTAAAGCTACAGTAACCTTGAGATCCTTTACATAAGTTATATCTCTTAAGCCTAGTATAGGGAATGTTTTATGAGCAGTAGGAAAACCGGATTCATCCGCCCTTATGGAAACAAACAAAACAATGTTCTTCCGCAAAATGCATGCATGCAAAGGCTCAACCTTTTAATTTTATTTATTTATTTTTATAATACAAAATAGTGATCTATATTAACTTTAACATTCCAGATGTCTTATATATTAGTACATTAACAACATATATGTTTAAAATGTGTACAGTAAAGCATTATAAATAGAAAAAAAAGAGTAGGACATTCTATATCTCTCAAAACATTTGCATTGTAAGCCAACATTTGTATTAAAGACACTGACATTTATTTATTAATTTTAACATTCATTTTTGTAGCAATCTCAGAACTTAATCCATCCTGAAATCCTTCATTAAATGTAAGAACAGTTTTCTTTATCAATACCCTTTATATATTGAAATCTTGTTTCTGTGCTGAAGTTGATGCATTGTTTTGTTTTCAATGTCTCCTTTATGAGGGCCGCCTTTATAGTGAGTGTGAGATTTGTCAAAGTAATGATGCCAGGTTCCATTACTTGTAGCTCCAAACCCAAAGACATTCACCTGTGTAAAAGACAGAGCTATCAGGAGTTTTGCCATTTCGGGGGTTATCTAGCTGCAATGTGGCACTGGGTTTTAAGCTATTCATCTCATGTAGGTGTGCATGTTTTTTCAAAAGTACTACCAATTTATTTAGGAGTAAAACTTGTGAATAAGAAAAACAATACTGAATGCACTCTCAAGAAATGTATGTAGAAGTTTACCGTTATGAAATGATATCTAAATAGCTTTTAACACAGTTTAATGCAAATAAGTGCACGCTTTGTAATATGAAGGTTGGGATAAAAAGCATATATGCGAATACAAAATGTTAATAACATTAATGTTATTTAAAAAGGAAATGATCATTAAAGTTAAGGATTGTCTATTTACACCAAGTGCAAATAGACCAACTTTTTGGCAGAGGCTATTTACACTAACTCTGCCACCATTATCTGATTGAGCCAGACAGAATTACCAAAGAAATCCAGCAGATAACAGAATCAGTGGAGAGGAGAGTAAGATGGGTACAGGCATTATAGGGTCATCGTGTTTTTGCCAAGCAAGGCATGTTCCTGGATTAACATATTTTGTTGAAATTGGAACAATATTCTTGTCCGAAAGTACTAACCCTATCCGTACCCGTAAATCTATGACCTTCCCATAACTTATCCCTCAAATCAGAGGGAAATGACAGGTGAATAACACTGATGTAGAAGCACCTTTTATTATAAATAGAGATTAAGAAAATATTTGAACAGTGGAAATAAAGTGCCTAGCAGGTATTTAATAATGGAAATTGAGTGAAGGGGAGGTAATGTCAAGTACAAGTAATGTCCCAATAATGCAATAAATATAATCATAATATGTTATTATTGCATACTGTTTTATTTCAAATGCAACGCTACTTGCACTTAGTGCAAAAACAAATAAATACTTTTTTAGAAAAAATATATGTGTATTGCTATTTTCACTTAGTTTTGGAGGGATTCAATTTAAATTAAGATTATATTTGCACATGCAAATTATTTTTTTTCTATTTACAGAAACTGTTGATATCATCAGCAATCTTAAACTGAAGCCTCATGTGAAAAATGCAAACAGTTTTACCTGATCACAGACATGCAGGGCAAATACTATTGTAATGAAGCCAGTAGAAGGATATTTGCCATTTTTCTGCAGCCATTTCTCATAGGCGTATTTTATAAAGGCAGGGTGGAGGATCATCACCTGGACAGAAACCAAAACATTTATGAAATCTTCATACCTGCTTATTATAGGGCTTAAAAATGAGTTTAATTTACATTGATTTAATGACATGGGCACTTACCTTGTTCATGTTTGCTTTAATTGAAGATTTGACTCGTGTGTATGTGCTGATAAACAAAAATACATAGATAATCATTTATTTGCTTTCATGATTTTTTAAATGTTTTATTAAACATACTCACCGTGTGATGTGTCTAGTGGTGAAGGTGCTTATGAGCCACTGCATGTCACGAATCTTAAAGGGAAAAAGCACCAGATGGGTGTTGTCATCCAAGTCCACAGCGCTCTCGGGATACAGAATCCGGTGAGTGGTCTTAGACCCCACGTCCTTCTCATAACCTTTTGTCGGGCCTTTATTTATCCTGAGAGAAAAACAGGCAACAGGTATTGAGAGGCTACCAAAAGAAGATTATTGCTGAAGATATACCACGAACAGGGTTGAGAACCACTGCTGTATAGAGAACATTCATCAGATTTATTCTGTGTAATAATCTGTTCTTCTAATACCTTATGACTAAGTCATGGCTGTCTATCAGTTGACCATAGTTGGATTTCAGGAGGTTCCCAGAGTTTCCCACCACAGCACAGGTTCTGCAGCGATCTGGACCAGCGTCTGAGTAATGTTCTTCATTGGGGAAGAGAGAAAACAGCTGGTCCACCACCTCTGTGTAGTTGACTCTGAGCTTTGATGGTTGTAGACCCTATAGAAATAAAAAAGACACAATTAGCATCAAGACAACAATTTTTTTCAACCAAGATCATCAAGATAAGTAGGCTATATGCTATTTTATTTTCACAATAGGGTGTTCCTCAACTGCCTGCCTGACTGTTGTTTCTAGATTTCTGCATATACATCCTGATAACAACATACATTAGAAAGTTAAGCTTACTAAAACTATAGTTATTCCTGATGTATGTTGTTATCAGGATGTATATACAGAAGCCTTAAAGATAAGCAGTAATTATTCTGGCACAGAATATGTCAAGATGAAAAGAACGTCCTCGGGTTATGACTGTAACCCTTGTTCCCTGAGAAAGGGAACGAGGACTGCGTCGAATGACACTTTAGGGGAACACCCCTCAGCGTAGCGCCTCTGAAGTATGAATGAAACTAAGCCAATCTCTGATCGGTGTTGCGTCATGACGTAATGTGTGACGGCATACAAGCGGAAGCTATAAAGGACGCCGGGACACATGAGATGTCAGCTTCTGTGATGAAGCAAGCGCTCCAAGGCAGGGGAAGGCATGGCGAAGGTACGCAGTCCTCGTTCCCTTTCTCAGGGAACAAGGGTTACAGTCGTAACCCGAGGACGTTCCCTTTCGAGGGAACTCAGACTGTGTCGAATGACACTTTGGGGGAACGAGTACCCACTATGCCACAGCGCGCACTGCCTGTCCTAGTGTGAAGCTGCTCACAGGCACACTTAGGACGAGAGCACGAGAGTGCCAGGCGTAGACGGGATGTCCAGACTGTAAAACCTTATAAAGGTGTGGGGGGTGGCCCATCCTGCTGCATCGTAGACCTCTTGGATTGGGGCCCCCGAGAGGAGGGCTCTAGAGGACACAATGCCTCTGGTTGAATCTGGTTGAGCCCTCACGGCCAAAGGTGAAGGCAGATTGTGCACCTGGTAGGCCAAGGAAATACCATGGACAATCCAGTTGCTGAGGGTCTGTTTGGAGGCGGGAAGACCCTTCTTGGGCAACCCAAAACACACCAGCAACTGGTCTGACTTCCGCAATGAAGAGGACCTCTGAATGTAAATTTTTAGAGCTCTGACAGGGCAGAGTAGATGAAGTCTCTTCTCATCCACCGTCACGTGAGGTGGAGGATGAAAAGCCTGCAGAACCGTAGGCCGTGCCGCATTAGATGGCACCTTAGGCAAATAGCCCGGCCTAGGATGTAGGATGGCTTTAATGTCGCCTGGAGCAAACTCCAGGCACCCGTTAGATATAGAGAGCGCCTGGAGATCTCCTACCCTCCTCAGAGAAGTAATGGCCAACAGAAAAAACACCTTAAGGGAAAGGTTCCTGGCCTCAGCCGACTCCAGTGGTTCGAAGGGGGCCTCAGCCAGCCCTTGGAGAACCACTGCCAGGTCCCATGTGGGAACCCTGGTAGGAGCCGCAGGTCTCATCCTCCAAGCCCCACGGAGGAAACTTACGACCAACTGCTGTCTCCCCAGAGGCCCATCACCCAGAGGAGCGTGGAAAGCCGCAATGGCAGCCACGTACACCTTGAGTGTGGACGGGGTAAGACCAGCTGAAAAGCGATCTTGGAGGAACTCCAGAACTGAAGCCACTGGGCAGTTAACTGGATCCACCTCACGCTCTCTACACCAATTGGTAAAGACATTCCACTTTAAGCTGTACAGTTTCCTCGTGGAGGGAGCTCTAGAGCTGAGTAGGGTCTCCACTACTCCAGCTGATAGGCCGGCCTCTAGGTACTGTGCCCCCTCAGGGGCCAGACCCACAACTTCCATAGCTCGGGCCGAGGGTGAAATATTGAGCCCTCTGCCTGTGTCAGCAGGTCCCTCCTGAGGGGAATCTCCCACGGAGGGCCGTCTAGGAGCGATACAATGTCTGAGAACCATACTCGGGCAGGCCACAATGGGGCTACCAGCAGTAGACTGATCCCGTTGTGACGGACCCTCTCTAGAACTCCAGGTAGCAGAGCGATCGGGGGAAATGCATACAGACGCAGCCTCGGCCACGTCTGCACCATGGCATCCAACCCCAGTGGGGCTGGATGAGTGAGGGAAAACCACAGTGGACAGTGGGTCGTCTCTCGAGATGCGAATAGGTCCACTTCCACTGGGCCAAACCTCTGAGATATTGACTCCACCACCTCGGGGTGGAGTCTCCATTCCCCGGGCCTCAGCCCCTGTCTCGACAGGATGTCTGCTCCCTGATTTTGACTACCTGGGATGTAGGTTGCTCTTAGAGATAACAGTTTCCCCTGGGACCACAGGAGGATCTGATGCGCCAGTCTGCATAGAGGGCGAGACCTCAGCCCCCCCTGATGGTTTAAATAGGCCACTACCGACATATTGTCTGACCTCACAAGGACATGATGACCTTTGAGGTCTGGCAGGAAGCTCCTCAGAGCTCGGAACACCGCCAACATCTCCAGGCAGTTTATGTGCCAGGAGGAATGATGGTCCTGCCATAGGCCTGTCGTAAAGCGGCCGTCCATGGCCGCGCCCCAGCTCGTGAGGGAGGCGTCTGTCGAAACTGTTTTTCGGCGACATGACGCTCCCAATACTGGACCTTGGGACAGAAACCAAGCTTTTTTCCACATAGATAGGGAACGAAGGCATCTGCGCGTAACCCTGATCATGCGGAACGGGTTCCCCCTCGGGGAGAACCCCTTGGTTTTCAACCACCACTGGAGGGCCCTCATGTGCAGCAGGCCAAATGGAATAATTTTGGACGCTGCTGCCATGAGCCCCAACACTCTTTTAAAATGTTTCACAGTAATCGCTTGGCCTAGCTCTATCCTGGACACTGTGGCCAGAATGGACTCGATTCGTGCAGGAGACAATCGTGCCCGCATCGTGACCGAGTCCCAGACCACTCCCAGAAACGTGCTTCTCTGGGCTGGTGTCAACACGCTCTTTTTCGTGTTGAGTCTCAACCCCAGGCTTTGAATGTGGGCGAGGACGACATCTCGATGCCGAAACGCCAGCTCTTGTGACTGGGCCAGAATCAGCCAGTCGTAGATATAATTGAGTACCCTGATGCTCAGGGGTGCTAGAGCTGCATCCATACATTTGGTAAATGTGCGTGGGGAGAGAGCTAGGCCGAACGGAAGAACCCGATATTGGTACGCTTCGCCCCCGAAAGCGAACCTCAGGAACTTCCTGTGAGATGGAAGGATGGATATGTGGAAGTATGCGTCCTTTAGATCTATCGTGACAAACCAATCCTCGGATTGAATTTGACTCACGATGATGGGAAAAGTGAGCATCTTGAACCTGAATCGCCTCAGAGAACGATTCAAGTGTCTGAGATCTATAATCGGACGCAACCCCCATCCTTTTGAGAACTATAAAGTAGCGGCTGTAAAACCCGGACTCCCTGTCCGGTGGAGGAATACGTTCTATAGCCTCCTTTACCAGCAGGGAGTTTACTTCCTGTTCCAATACCCGACACTGCACTGGGTCGACTACTGGATCGATTTCCTGCGGGCTCCGCTGAGGAGGCGACCTCGATCTCTCCGCCACGGGTGGGGCTGCCCGCAGAGGACCTCTTGGATGAAGCTTTTTTAGCCTGCAGGACGGCCCTCAGGTTGCCCCTGCTGCTGCTGAGGCTTCGCCTGAGAGCGTCGTCAATGCCCCCAGGCTCCTTGAGGAGGCGCTCTAGACGCAACACTCTCCTTTTGCGCCTGTCTGTAGGCGGAGGAGCTGGAGGCTGGCTGCGGCTGCCCACTGGGGGCAGGCTTCTTCGGTTTTGAGCGGCGAGGGAGGTATTGTCTGAAGGCTGCAGGCTGCTTTTTCGCCTCCTGAAACCTGTCGACGACGGTGTTGACGGCGTCGCCGAACAGGCCAGAAGGCGAAATCGGGGCATCAAGGAGGAAAGCCCTGTCTTTCTCCTTGATGCCCGATAAGTTCAACCAAAAATGTCTCTGCGAGACCACCATTGCCGCCATGGAACGGCCGATAGCGCGGGGCGTTTCTTTGGTGACTCGCAGAGACAGATCTGCAGCCTTCTCAACTCCGCGATATCATCGGGAGTTGGACCCTCGCCCTCATCAATATCCCTTAGAAGGTCGGCCTGGTACGCTTGGAGAACTGCCATGGTATGCAAACTCGCACCAGCCCGACCCGCAGCCATATAAGCCCTGCCCACTAAGGAAGATGTATCTCTGCAGGGCTTAGTGGGCAGCACCGGGGTTTTTAGGGACGATGCCGACTCAGGAGATAAATAAGTGGCCAAAGGTTGTTTCACCGAAGGCATCATCCCATAGCCGTTCTCTCGCGCCCCCATGATGTTACTATAATTTAATATTGGAGGGTTGGACACGCGAGAAGAGTTTGGTCTGTTCCACGATTTACACAACTCGTTGTGTAAATCAGGGAAGAACGGCAAACCCTGGTGACGAGGCTGTTCTCTGTGCTGCAGGAAGCGCTTGTCCAACTTGCTTTTCACTGGCGCTTCCTGCCTTTCATGTGGCCAACTAAGATTTAATTTGGCCACTGCACGAGAAACAACCTCCACCAGCTCCTCATATGCGGGGACATGGGGTGGCGAGTCATCCCCAAAAGCTCCGCCTTCGATGCTGAGCAGACAGCTCGAACATCAGGTTCTCCACTCGCTCGGAAGAACCTCGGAACTGGCAGAGGAATCCTGAGAATGTGCCTCGGCAGTCTCAGGATCCCCTGGCAGATCCATCTGCGAGCCCCATGAAGATCGTCCCACGGGGCTCGCGAGCCTGGCCATCCTCATTAAAAATGGCCAGGCGGGAACGCAGCACACAGATCGATAAAGCTTCACAATCCTCGCAAGCAGCCCCCTCGAGAGCTGCCTGCGTGTGCTGCATTCCCAAACAATGCACGCACAAACGATGTGTGTCCCCACCCGTAATATAGCGAGGGCAGGGATGCACACAACGTCTGAAACTCGCACTCGCCATGATAGATAATATATATATGTGCTTGTGTAACTGACAGACAACACCAATTAAGACATACAACAACAGAGAGTGCATGCTGAAGAACAGAAAGCTGTCATCTCATGTGTGCCGCCGTCCTTTATAGATTCCGCTTATATGCCGTCACACATTACGTCATGACGCAACACCAATCAGATATTGGCTTAGTTTCATTCATACTTCAGAGGCGCTACGCTGAGGGGCGTTCCCCCAAAGTGTCATTCGACGCAGTCCGAGTTCCCTCGAAAGGGAACTACTCATAAATTGAAAACTGCCATGGTAAAATTTTCAGTTGGTTGAACTTAGAAACCTGCTGCCATAAAAAAACAGTTGTAAACTCAATTGGAAGATAATCTTTGTTTCATCTCATAAATAGTTAAAAGAATTGATTACTTGGTTTAATTTTTGAAAACGTATAAACTTGAGTTCAAAATCTAAAACTTGTCATGATAATTGTAGTGAAAGAGAAGAAATAAATAATGCAATGGGGCTATCATGTTTTACAGGATAAAAATTCATGAGGAAATCTGTAGAGATCACAAAATTGCAAATAGCCTAAAAACGTTTAATTGCGCATTGAAACACACACACACACACATAGGCGCCGATACCGTGGGTGCTCCGGGGCTCGAGCACCCACGGAAAATATCGAGCACCCACGTGTGCCAGACTACAAGTAGGCTACATTCATTTAAAATTAAACATTGCAGTTGGTGCTATGTGAAGCGTCTGTCACACTGTGATTGGTTATGTCGCTGTCACGGGTTCTGTCGGGTTCTGAAATGCAAACATTTTTTGACTTTTTTTTCTTTCTTTTTTTTTAAAGTGCGTGCGCCCATGAGCACCCACGGAGGAAAACATAAATTTGCGCCTATGCACACACACACACACACACACACACACACACACACACACACACACACACACACAGGTTTTGTGAATATTTATTTATTTCATTTGGCGTACAGCGAATCATAGGACCCCACCTTTAATATTTTAAAGTCTTACCCTCCACCATTTGTTCGTGTCTCCAAGTAACACGCTGTTTTTTCTGTTGAGGAGAGCTGGTATGGTGGGATTGTACCGATAAATGAACCAGTCATCGTCCAGAAATCCCATGACGCAGGTTTTACAGGAGCATGAAGATTGGAATATTAAATCATCAAATGAGTCTGTGGTATCGTCCATCGGGGCGTTCTGAGTGTACAGAAGAAAGATTGCCATGAAGCTTAAAGGCAGGGTGATGTAGCTACGTGCCAGTCTGTTTAAGGCTTTCATCTTTTGACGGCGTAATGTTCCGAATGAAGATTGGTTACTAAAAAGACAGAAAAATGATGCATGATTTACATTATAGTGCCATAGCTGTAGGTTCAAACCACCGCACTGTAATAATGTAGGCTACTCATCACCAACGAATGTATAACTTGTGTAGCCTACATATGTAATTTCTGTCCTTTCTGCATGAATTGTCATTTTAAACTCGACTTTCGATTAATTCAAATCATATAGTGCAATAAAAGGGCAGTGTAACGACACCACTTTCGCTGTATATATATTTTTTTAAATAATCATTAATTTAAAAAATACCCAACATCCTTTTGGAAAAATAATTGAACCTACATTGTTCTGACGTGAATAGCCGAATTAAAAAAATGTTACTTCATTATTTTATAGCCGAAGTAGACTAATTTATATATAAATTATAATTAATTTAACCGTTTCAGATAGGCTATCACTTATTTCATTTAGGTTAAATATTGAAAACATAAAACAATACTGAAATAATAATAAAAAAATAATAAAAACATTCAAACTGTGTTTCAGCAATAGAAGGGTCCACTCAGTCCACTATCACAACGTTTTATAAACGTCACATTTCAAAGGCAACAACATTAAGTTGATTACACTGATCAAATTTAAGTACACGGAGTACATAATACAATTAAATGTCCGCTGTATATAAAAGGTGAAACTTACCTAATTGATAAGGTCAGGCTGAAGTATTTATTGAGGTCTGTATAGATATATTATGGCCAGGAAATATATTCAATACTCAGCAATATGTTTTATTTCTTGTCACCTGAATCATTAGAGCATCTGAGGGCTGGAAGCTTCATGTCTCTCCAAAACCAAAGCCAATTTGATGTTTGTCCCTCAACTTGTGGAACTGGTTTTACCTGCTCACACCCCGGAGTATGCTTTCCAAATGACATTATCAAGAGATCTCAGAAATAAAAATCCAATGCATACTTCTGGGTTTTGGTATAAAGAAATGCAAGTATGCAGCCCAAATGGATGGTGAAACTGTTCTGAAGAGAATTGCGTGGGCTTTAAAAATTGCTTTGATGTGAATTTGTACTGTTTTCAAACTTCTGAACAATGGACTTTGGACAATGTTACACAATAGGGGAAAGGGAGGGGTAGGCTAATTGACGTCAAAAGTCTTCAACAGATCAAGCAGGGATGGTCGTTGACGCGCAAAGATAATAAACATGCATTTGGATTTACGCATTTGTGTATGTGTCTGTGGCTAAACTATAGCTCAGGATATTTAGGGTAACCCATTGTAAAATAAACAGTTCAAATGGGGTAAAAGCTAGCGGGGGCTATTAATATTTAATTAATTTAAAACTATTTAAAATATAAATTAAATTGTGGTATTTGGGGCGTATTACTAATTTGGGAATTATATTAAAATAACAACGATGGGAATCAAAATAGCCCGCACCGTCGATGTCATTAATTTTCATGTGAACTGAGAAGCGATTGATCTAGCCAGTTGTTTGTGTGACAAGATTAAATATAGATGCCAGTTGGCGACACACTCTTACATTCAGATAGCTCCACAGAGACACATTCAACGCTGGATTCAAAACTGGACAGTTTTATTTAAAGGCAAGAAAGTGAGTAAATGTTTTATTTTTATTTCATTTTTCTATTCATTTCTTAAATGCCGTAATTAAAGATTTTAGTCCATCTTAAATGTCCGTTGCATACGATGTTCGGGGTTGTAATTAGATGTTACCTCAGTGACCAGCCTCGACTGAAAATGGTAGCTATATTTCATAAGAATTTGTATTATTTACCTTTGTTGCCTAATAGGCTATAATTAATATTAGACTATTGTGTAGGGCACTCTATAATACATTCGAGCACTGTTATGTAGGTCTACAAACATAAATAAAGACATTAGACCAGCATATCCAAAAAACAACTTAAAAAACGAGTAACAAAACTGATGGGTTTTTCGGGTCAAATGGACAAACTGTCCAAATTTAGGCTACCTAAACTGTTTAATTTAAAGCAACGATTGGGTTTGTCCGTATTTGACTCAAACACGTTGGAACAACCCATCATTTTTTTTAGAGTAGAATTAAAAACAGTGCAGATCTAGGTTCATGAAAACGAAAAGATAACAGAATATTTCTCGAATTAGTTTTATTAGAATCAAACATAAATCAGTTTTATTTTTTGAATGTCTGCTTTCTGACAAGAATGTTAAATTACAAATCTGTTAGAACTGCATAGAGCTGGTTATGTGCTGAGGATCTGTGATCTGTGAAACTCCCTGCGGCCAAATAATAACCCCTCTAGTTGACTGATCCTAAACCTATGGGCAGGGCCGGCCCTGGCCAATTTGCTGCCCTAGGCAAGATTTTACCTGGTGCCCCATGCATCACAGCCCATTTCGCCCTGTCATTGTGTTCATGATATTATATATATATATATATATATATATATATATATATATATATATATATATATATATATATATATATATATATAAAACAGTGATGTCATCGTCCAAATGTCATTCATGCACAAACTATTCATTGAGCGCTAGCAAAAGTGTTTGTTTTGCAGTTGATGGCAGCAATCTTCCACTAAACTATGGCACGTTTCATGTTTTCACCATGACTGAAACTGCGAAATGTGTTCTTTAATGTTAATTTCACATAAAACGTTGCTACTTTTAATAAACCTGTAGCCTATATAAATATCATTGATAATTTTGGCAAATAAATTTAAAAAATGCCATATATCCCCCTCAAAACTGCACAACTGTAGAGTAAAACATTAATTAATAAAAGTAATAGTGAATGCGTCTAAAAAAACTGACGTGATGGTTACAAATCACACTGTCTGGGGCCTCTGGAGAACTCAGAACAATTGTTAGCTTAAAGTTCAAGGTAAAAATAACTGCCATTAAATTATATATCTTACTACTATGGAATTAGATAAACTGTTCATTCATTACATTACCTCTGTCTTTATCCCCTTTTATCCTCTTCTCTTCCGTTTGGCACTGTATCTATTGCAGAGTATAATGCTAATCGAAAATATGGCCTGTAAATTTGGCCATCCGTCACAATCAGGTAACTTTCACCATGTCTAGACCTGGCGCGAGCTGCCAGGCCCGTTTCTACGGGGTGCTTGAGTATGTTAAGTGCCCTCAAACGAAAGAAATGGTGTCTACATTGGATGCAGCGAGGGGCGACGCTACACAACAAATTACCAACAGTAAACTGATCGCGCGCGCTCTGTTTCTGACGCACTTCAAGCACTCCCTGGGCGGGGGAAGATTGACGCGCCGGACCGGAGTCGGGGGACTTAGTTAAGTTTTTGTGGAGTTTTTTTTTTTTTTTTTTGCTTTATTTTTTAGTATTTTAAATTAATGTTTTTAAAATAGTATTATTATGAAAAATCACTCATTTTGGCGCCCCTATTGAGTGGCGCCCCTAGCATTTGCCTAGTCGGCCTATGCCACGGGCCGGCCCTGCCTATGGGGTTAGGATTGTTGCATTATTCCAAATAAATAGATTAAGATTCACAAACAAATGTAAAGAGATTCACAAACAAATGTAAAGAGATTCACAAAATAATATCAAATTCACAAATAGATTAAAAATCGTCTCGGTTAGGGGGAGAGCGGGGCTGGTTGGGTCAGGGGCTAGTTGGCACACAGTTCAGTTCTAGTAAACTAGAGGGCGCTGCCACAAAAATCTGACATCAAAATGACTGCCCTCTTGACCTGAACACACCCATTTACTAAAATCATCGAACTGTCACTAACAGCAATAATATCTGTCTGCAGAGCCGCAGAGCCACAGTTTTACCCCAGCAGTTTCACCCCCAGCAGTTTTACTCCGCGCATGCGTAGTTTCACCACAACAGTTTTACCAGCGCATGCGCAGTGTCACCACAACAGCTGTACCCGCGCATGTGCTGTCACATTTTTCTGCGCTGTCACATTTTTCTCTCCTAAAACGATCTAATGGTTATTGTTACCAATTATTTTTGCTTATTAGTTATTTTTTGCTCCTACTGTTGCCTTCAGGGTCCTTTACTAAAATAAATCAATGCTTGTGTCTTGAACAGTTTAATCTTTTACGTTTTTCCTCCAAAAACTCACAGCCTGGTATAATATGTACACACTTTTTGTTCAATGTAGGGTTGCCAATGCCAACCGTTCCATATAATACGGAATCGTCCCGTATTTGACACATAAAAGTCTTGTTCCGTATTAAACTGATACGGAACACACTTTGTTACATATTTTTGTAATTTCTCCCCCTGTTTGTCTATGATCAGTCGCGTTTTTAACATCTTGGAACATCATCAGAAGGGTTAATGTGTAAACTGGAACACAGATGAAACAAATGACTTGAACACAAACTATTTACAATAATTTCAAATAAAACGTCTCTGGTTACGTATGTCCCCTGAAGGGAACGAGACGCTGCGTGAAACGCTGTGGGAACGCCCCTGCGTGAGTGCGTCATGAAGCACGTATGAAATCAATCCAATGGCGAGACGGAACGTCATAGGCGGGTGACATCATCGACCAGGAAACTATAAAGCACTCCCAAAACACAAGCGCATCAGCTTCTGATAAGACTGAAGCAAGTGCTCACGGGCATGCCGGGAGTATGGCACAGACACGCAGCGTCTCGTCCCCTTCAGGGAACTAAGGTTACATACGTAACCAGAGACGTTCCCTATCAGGGAACTCGAGCTGCGTGAAACGCTGTGGGAACGCTAATACCAACGCCGCCATACGACCAAGTGTCCGTCGTGTGTAGTCAAGGCGCACATTCGGACGAAAGCACCTGCGCCCCTGGAGTGGAGCTGAAGTCAAGGTGGTAAAACCTGACGAATGTATGCGGTGAGGACCAGCCTGCCGCATCACAAACGTCCTGAAGAGAGACTCATGACAAAAGAGCTACTCCTAGTAGAGTGAGCTCGGACAGCCAAGGGTGAAGGCTGACCAGCCGACTCATAGGCAAGTGTGATGGCCTCAACCACCCACTTGCTCATCCTCTGCTTAGACGCGGGACACCCTTTTCTGGGTGGTCCAAAGCAAACAAACAACTGTTCAGATTCCCTCCACAGGGCAGCTCTGTGGACGTAAGCGTCTAAAGCCCTAACTGGGCAGAGCAGATTAAGCTTCTCCTGGTCCGACGTCAGAAAAGGAGGAGGGTAGAAGGCTTGCAGTACAATAGGCCTAACAGAATTAGTAGGGACCTTAGGAACATAGCCCGGTCCAGGAAGGAGAAAGGCTTTTACCATGCCGGGCGAGAATTCCAAGCACGAGGGAGAGACCGATAGAGCTTGAATATCTCCTATCCTTTTTAAAGAAGAGATAGCAAGAAGAAAAATAGTTTTTAGAGTAACGAATTTCTCAGAAACTTCTTCGATGGGCTCGAACGGTGCTAGAGAGAGACCTTCTAGAACAACCGCAAGGTCCCAGGTCGGCACCCTCGTGCGAACTGCTGGCCTCAGCCTCAAAATGCCACGAAGGAAACGAGTTACAAGTGGGTGTCTCCTGAGAGAGGCTCCACTTAAAGGGACGTGGTAAGCAGATAAGGCCGCCGCGTACACCTTCAGTGTGGAGTGGGATAACCCTGTGGAGAAACGCTCCTGCAGGAATTCCAGCACTGCACCCACCGGGCAGTTAACTGGGTCCAGCCGGTGTTGCCCACACCAGGACGTGAAAAGTTTCCACCTCAAAGCATATAATTTCCTCGTGGCCGGAGCTCTGGATTGGAGGATGGTCTCAACGACCTCAGTCGAGAGACCAGATTCTACGAGCTGGGCCTCCTCAGAGGCCAAGCCCACAAATTCCACAGCTCTGGGTGGGGGTGAAGAAGCGACCCACTCGCCTGAGAGAGAAGGTCCCTCCTGATCGGAATCTCCAGAGGAGGGCCGACAAGGAGAGATACCAGGTCCGCAAACCATACTCGGGCCGGCCAGAGGGGGCTACCAACAGTAGACTGACCCCGTCCCGGCGAACCCTTTCCAGAACTCCTGGGAGCAGAGCAATCGGGGGAAATGCGTACAGACGTGACCTCGGCCAAGCCTGTACCATAGCGTCCAACCCCAGAGGGGCTGGAAGGCTTAGAGAGAACCACAGCGGGCAGTGTGATGTCTCTTTGGATGCAAACAAGTCTACCTCGGCACGACCGAAATGTTTCAACAGGAGCTCCACCACCTCGGGGTGGAGTCTCCACTCCCCGGGCCTCGGCCCCTGCCTCGACAGGATGTCTGCCCCTAGATTTAGATACCCTGGGATATAAATCGCCCTCAATGAAAGAAGCTTCCCCTGGGACCAAAGAAGGATCTGGCGAGCCAGCTTGTATAGCGTCGTCCCAGCATCGTCCCAGCACGCGCGAACGCAGACCTCCCTGGTGATTTATGTAGGAGATCACCGATGTGTTGTCTGACCGGACAAGAACATGATGACCCCTCAGGTCTGGGAGGAAGTGTTTCAGAGCCTGAAACACAGCCAACATTTATAGACAGTTTATACGCCAAGAGAGATGATGGTCCTGCCACAGACCCTGAGCAGGGCGACCACTCATGATCGCCCCCCAGCCCGTGAGGGAGGCATCTGTCGTTAGCATTACACGACGACAAGGAGCTCCCAGCACGGGCCCATGAGATAGGAACCAAGGTTCTTTCCACATGGTCAGGGCGCGAAGACAACGTCGCGTGACCCTGATCATGCAGAACGGGTTTCCCCTCGGGGAGAACCCCTTGGTCTTGAGCCACCACTGCAACGGTCTCATGTACAACAGGCCGCAAGGAATAACGTTGGACGGTGCTGCCATCAGACCCAACAATCTCTGAAACTGTGTGACAGTGAGTGACTGGCCTAGCTTTGCTTGTTTGACGGCCATAAGGATCGAAGTGATACGAGCAGGAGACAGACGTGCCTGCATCGTCGTCGAATCCCAAATTACACCCAGAAAAGTGGTCCTCTGAAGCGGAGATAGCACACTTTTCTTGGCATTGAGCCTCAACCCCAGTTTCTTGATATGAGCGAGAACGACATCTCGATGCCGAGCCGCCTGATGCTCCGATTGAGCTAGAATCAACCAATCGTCTATATAATTTAGAATGCGGATGCCCTGGAGTCGCAGCGGAACCAGAGCTGCATCCATACATTTCGTGAAAGTCCAGGGAGACAGTGCTAGGCCGAATGGAAGAACCCCATATTGATACGCTTCGCCCCCGAAAGCGAAACCTCAGGAACTTCCTGTGTTGTGGATGGATGGAGATATGGAAGTAAGCGTCCTTTAGATCTATCGTGACAAACCAGTCCTCGGATCTGATTTGTGACACGATCTGTTTGAGCGTAAGCATCTTGAACTTGAACTTCCCTACTGTACGATTTAACAGGCGCAGATCTAAAATTGGACGTAACCCCCCATCCTTTTTCGTAACGATGAAGTACCGGCTGTAATAACCTGACTCCCTGCTGGGAGGAAGAACTCGTTCTATAGCTCCCTTCAGCAGAAGAGTTTTTACCTCCTGTTCCATAACCAGAGCCTGCTCGGGGCCCACCACTGTAGGTAGGACTCCCCTGAATCGAGGCGGACGAGACCTGAACTGAATAGCGTAACCCTTTTCGCCTGTATGCAGGACCCAATGAGATACATTTGGAAGGTTTTTCCACTCTGTCAAAAAATCTACTAAGGGTACCAGCCTCTCGAGGCTGGCCTCTGGAATATTTGGAGCTGCAGACACAGTGCCCTGTAACAGCGCACCGGCAGGGAACAACTGGTCTGACAGCTCTGGACCCCTCCTCAGAGGGAGCGAGCGCCCCTCGGGGAAACACTCGCTGGGACCGTCTACGCCCCGGCACGAAGGCGGGGTTGGCGGAACGGACCCCTGAGGTCACCGAGAGAGAATGGGCACCGTGTAATGCGGTGAACTCCTTTCTCTCACGGTGGGGACTACCCTCAGCATCCTGACGCCAGAGACGTCAGGACTTTTTTGATGAAGCCTTCTTGGCCATAATGACTGTCCTCAGATCAGCCTTACCCCTCGAAGACTTCGTCTGAGAGCGCCGCGTCTCGTCCCAGTTTTGCTGAGGAGGAGCACGAGACGCGACGCTCTGTTTCTGTTGCGTGCGGTGTGAGGAGCTGGTAGACGGACGAGGCTGCCCCCGCCCAGCAGCCCCGGAGACGTGTACGCGAAGGGGAAGAAATTTTTGGAGCGCCGCCGCCTGCTTCTTTTCTTCCTGAAACCTCTCGATGACAGAATTTACAGAGTCACCGAAGAGGCCAGCAGTTGAAAGCGGGGCGTCCAGGAGGAAAGTTTTCTCCTTCTCCTTCATATTGGAGAGGTTTAACCATAAATGTCTCTCCGTGGCCACCAGGGCTGCCATAGAACGGCCCACTGACTTGGCCGTCTCCTTGGTGGCACGGAGAGATAAATCTGCTGCCTGACGAAGCTCTCTTATCACGTCAGCACTAACCTCTTCCCCTTCGCTCACATCTTTAAGCAGATCAGCCTGATACGCTTGAAGTATCGCCATGGTGTGAAGGCATGATGCTGCTTGGCCCGCCGCTGAATAAGCTTTGCCCACCAAAGCCGAAGTATTTCTTAAGGGCTTGGTGGCCAATGCCGGTGTCTTAAAAGACGATGCCGAATCGGGAGAGAGATGGCTAGCGAGAGTCTCCTCAGCCTTCGGCATCGCCCCATACCCATAAAACTTAGCCCCAGATATATTGGAATAAGTGGAGGTCTGTTGACTAAAAATACGAGAAGATACAGGTCTTTTCCAAGACCTCGACACCTCAGTGTGGAGGTCTGGAAAGAAAGGAAGACACCGGTGTGGAGGCATAGTGCGAGACGGCAAAAATCTTTCATCTAGTTTAGATTTTAATTTAGACTCCTGCCTATCAGCTGGCCACTCAATGCTTAATTTTTCTACGGCTCGAGAGAGCACCTCCATAAGCTCCTCACTGGCAGGAGACTGAAGTGACGAGTCCCCAGTCTCTAGTGTGTTATTAATACTTTCAACATCCAGCTCCTCAGAACTGGATAGTTGAAGAACAGGTGCCTCAGCCTGGGCGGAAGAAACCGCAGCGCGTGCTTCTGAACCCGGGACTGAGGCACTGGATCTAACAGGTAAATGCTGAGATAAGGCAGAGCCCGTCTCAAACCCCTCTCTTAGATCCAACTGCGATCCCCAGGACAGGCGTCGCCGCTCAGCCTCAGCAAAAGCGGGACCCGATCCGCGGGGAGCGCGCACCGAACCGCTCTCCTCAAAGAGCGATCGGCGGGAGCGCAGCGTCCGTAGAGGTAGACGCTCGCAATGCTCACAATCAGCCCCCTCGAGAGCTGACTGGGCATGCTGCACTCCTGCACACAAGCAACACATAGTAGATGCGTATCCCCGCCAGTAATAAAGCGAGTGCAGGGGAAAACACACTTCCTAAACTGTTGCTCGCTCGCCATAATGATATATAGTTTTTTATATATATATGAGAATATATAAGTGAAAACTCCTGCCTAGTGACAACTAATGACAGACAAAACACAGTATTGAATGATTTCACACACACAGAGCGCTTGCTGAAGTAACAGAAGCTGATGCGCTTGTGTTTTGGGAATGCTTTATAGTTTCCTGGTCGATGACGTCACCCGCCTATGACGTTCCGTCTCGCCATTGGATTGATTTCATACGTGCTTCATGACGCACTCACGCAGGGGCGTTCCCACAGCGTTTCACGCAGCTCGAGTTCCCTGATAGGGAACTGCTGTAGTGAAACTGCGCAAGCGCGGGTGAAACTGCTGGGGTGAAACTACTGGGGTTAAACTGCTGGGGTGAAACTGTGGCTCTGCGGCTCTGCAGTCAGACCCTTCTCTAACAGGCCTATTTCACAAAAATGGCTGCCAAGACCGGAAGTAGGGTAAACTCTTTTCCGGTGAAAGCGCTAGCAGTTGCAGTCGGAGGACAAATGCTGAGACTATACGCAGTCCGAGCACGGCCGGTTACGCAATACTCGTTCACTCTCTAGAGAGAACCGAGGTTACGTTTAGTAACCGAGGTTCTCTCGTATTGCGTAAGTTTAGCTTACTCTATGGGAACACTTTGTCAACGCCGTGCGCGCCAAGCATCCACCATGAGACCCCGAACTTTCAGGGGAACCCCATAAGTGGAAAAAATAAGGTGGCCAGCCACGCGGGCCATCACTTGTACATAAACACACATAGGGAATACAGAGCAGCGGGCCGGTCTGTATAGGCACATGGCACATACCCTACTAGAGCAGCTCAACCAGGGGAGCTGAGTCACGTTAGAGTGTTCTGAGCAGGAAGATCTGGGCAGAAGATTTTATTATTTAGAAACTAAGTAATTTAACTATATATTTGGACACAATTATTTCTTGTAAGTTTCCTCTAATAGGACTCTGTCTAGGTGACTTTGAAAGCTGCAAGACCTTCTGTAAAAAGACCCTGAATGTCAATTCTATTCTGTGAAGTCACATGGTATGAGATATTTACCCAAAACTATCTATAGGGTGTGTTACCTTCTATGGGAGAAGATGTATGTATAAAGTCTGAACCCAAAAATTTGGCGACCCTGGCAGGACTTGGGTTTTGCAGCTGAAGGAACCACGAAAGGCAACACTGGTGACCGACACAAACAACAGTGGCCACTGTAATTTGAGGTGAGCAATTTTTGCTTTTGTAAAAGTATTTGTTGTCACCAGTGAGCCAGAGTGGTAAGACCCTTTAAAATGCTTCTCCAAATTTAAAGAACTAAAAAATTGAAAAGAGGATCTTTGATTATAGAAATAATTGTCTATTGTTGTTGACGATATCAAGTAATGTGTTATAGCGCGGCGGAGCTCCCGTTAGTGTTTACCAGTTTTTATATAATCTGATGCAGATTGTATGAATATTGGTATTGCTGATGTGCCGCTAAAGGTTTTGTTGTACGTAAGGATTTGAGTTTACTGATAAGGCTATCAGGATTTATGTTTGCTTGTAAGTTTGTAAGTGTACTGGTTAAGGTTAACCAGTTTTTTTATTTTTATGTTTACTGTTAAGGATAACAGTTATTGTTTTTTCTTGTCAAGAGGGCCTTGAGGATGACAAGTGTAATGATAAGAATATCATTAATGATTAAGGTTAATCATTTTCTGCTCGTTAAGGATAACTTTACTGATAAGGTTATCAGGTATTTTATCTGTGTTTATTATTAAGGATAATAAGATAGCATGCGCACAGATAAGTTTAGCTTATGGTTACCGCATTATTATAGGAATGACAATGGACTGCTCAGGTAAGCTAAATTTAATCGCAGAGGTCTGTGATAGTTTAAAGTTATTGTATTGTCAATGTGTTGTGTGAGTAGAGGCTGTGTGTTTGTGGGATCCTGTCTGCTTGACTGTGCCTATGGTTAAAAATAGGGGACAAGGAATGTGTGAATGAGCTTGAGGGACAAGTAGCTACTGTATAAATGATGGGTAGTAAAATAAAGGAAATAGTAAAAGAAAAGAATTTTTTGAAGATATTAATCTTGCAGATTATTGTAGTATGAAATAAGTTAAAGTATAAAATATATATTTAATTAATAAATGGACTGATATATATTAATGGATAAATAAATAAAAATGCACGTGCTTAATATATTATATCTCATATCTGAAGACGTCTAAAATGTATATCTCATTATCCCTGAAGACAAAGTGAGAAAATTATTCTATTGTAGATAATTCAGTTTGTGCTAAGGAAAAAAAACTTGTCCAGTGTGCTAAAAGTGAACAAGATTGAGTGACAAAGGTTCAACAGTCATAAATAATTTACAGCAATCTTAGAATTGTAGTAATGTGAATTGTTGGAAATGGCTGAGGAAAATTTTTTCACCATGTGAGTTATTTTGAGCACAGCATGCAAATATAGGAGAAAGATTGAAGTCTGATTTTATGACAGGGAAAATTATTTAATTGTATTATACTCAGATAGTCAAAAGTTAGATTATTGCTGATATTGCAATGAAGAAATAGCTTGCTTTTTCCTGCAACGAAGAACTTGCTTTACTAAAAACAGAATGGGAGAACTGCTGTTGTCAACCAGTGATTATTATATAGTATAAAATAACTAGGAAAAAGATGGTTAAAAAGTGGAATTTAGATAAAAAAGCTAATAGCTCAGGAACAAATATTTATAAAGATTAATTTGATCTATGCAGCTCTCTGAGTGTTCAAGTTTCAGATGGCTTCAGTGTCGAATGGAAGAGGTGAAAGGTCAAAGACAACTGCAGAGAGAAGAAGAAGAGTGGGTGAGGGGCTTTCAGCTCCCCTCCTGAAGATGACCACTCTCTGGGAAAACTCAGCATGGAGAAAGACTGATTTAATGCTGGAAAAGGTGAAACTTTCACTATTTCACTGGAGACTTTTTCCTGAGGACAAGAGGAAAATCCTGAGATGCAAAGCTGTGGCAAAATCTATCAAAAGCCCAAACTCAGAAGAGGCAGAGAAACAACAGAGCCAATATACAGTCTACTACACCAAGCCTTTGAGTGACAGGCTGACGACACATGCAGAGCGACAGACATGAAGCTTTAACAGAGAAAAACAGACCGACATCCTTCCCTTACGGGCACCACAGGTGTGGCAACTCTAATGACCACTCTATAGAGACTGCTTCAAATTTAGTTAATTATTAGATTAACTTTATTCATTCTGATTATTCACTGGTCTCATAAGCAATTATTTATATTCTCTGCTAAACTAACCCTATCTGCTTTTTCAGTAGGTTCAAGTCCAGCCCTATAAAAAAGAAAGAATACACTGAAAGAGACAAGTGGGTGCCCAACTCACTAAATAGTTCAAACTGGGGATGGATTTGTTATAGTGAGGGCTATTATATAAAACGAGTATAGGGCTAAAAGCATGAGAAAAATTATACTGTAGCAAAGAAAAAGATAGACACAAAATGTCAAAAGAATAATTATTATTGTTTGCAAAACAATACTTAACAAAACTGGTCACTCCATTTTGTTTTGATAATTTTGTTAAGAGATAGATTGGAGGAAAAATTACTCCAAAAGTCCAAGATTATGAAATCGCAAATGCTGTCAAAACTGGGATAATGAGATGGAAATGTTGTTGGCCATGGATCCAAGATTATGCAGAGATCTCAAATTTTTTTCTTAAAGCAGCTCATGAGCAAAAACAAAAAAGAATAGGAAAAATCAGAACAACAAATGAAAAAATCCATTTGAAAAATTACAATGGCAAGCCTATAAATACTTAGTCTATTAGAATTTGTAAAAAAAAAAAAAAAAAGGATTATAACAATGGTGTTAAACTTAACCTTATGATCATTGACACTTGTTAATAGTGTTTGACATAGTTGTGTTGACCTGATCAGACCTTGTGACTAAAATTATCATTGCTGCATTTAGAGCACAACCTGCAAGAATGTATGCTGGCCAGCGTGTGTTAGAGTGACTGGGTGTGAATGGAGTGAGAGATGGTGTTTGAAGAAACACGAAGGCAAATCAATTATTTTGCCAATACAGCTGTATTTAAAATTTACAACCCAGGCTCATGAGAAATATGTTACTCTGCCTACATTTTTGCAAAACCTGAAATATGTACCTCCAGGTAGGGGAGACCGGGGGCAATTGTAACAGGGGGCGATTGTAACACACCCAATTCCTCCAATCAGAAACAAGCTAGAGTGATGACACTTAATCTGTACATGCCCATTAGGATTCTCTCTCTATTTGTGGAAAAGAAGCGAGAAATTTTCAACTTTAGCAGAAGTTGTTAACGACAAACTGATTTTGAGGTATGAAAGTTATTTTTTGGATGTACAGTATTTTTCTTCTGCTGTCTAAAGTTTAGATGTCTGTGAATTTAAACTTATATACATTTTATCCCTAGGTTATTGATTAAAAACGAACATGAACCACCTATGCTAATACAGGTTGGGCTAGCTAGCATATAAGATTTTGTCATGGCTGCAGTATCGGGGGCAATTGTAACACTGTGTTACAATTGCCCCCGAGCCACAAGGCCCATTGTAATAAGCTTGTTTGTGTGTGTTGACATACTTTTCTGTTAAAAAATGAACATATTTCACTAAATTCTATTGTAAAACTTCATTTTAAATATAAATGTTTGTTCCAGTATTAACAAATCATCAATTAACATAATTTTTTTATATAATGCGTGTGATGCCTGACATCTAAAAATAATTTGAACCATATACAAAAAAACTCTTAAGTAACATTATTAAATACAACAGCAATAAAGTGATTACTTTGAGGTAGGCTTTT
This sequence comes from Siphateles boraxobius, assembly GCF_051911475.1. NCBI lineage: Eukaryota > Metazoa > Chordata > Actinopteri > Cypriniformes > Leuciscidae > Siphateles > Siphateles boraxobius. The sequence continues at coordinate 3,484,431 of NW_027508953.1, forward strand.
ATTTGAGATAAAGTGGGTTAATAGGAGTTATTTCTCAGTGTTACAATTGCCCCCACAAACTGTTACAATTGCCCCCTTGGCGGGGGCAATTGTAACACTCTGACTTCTTGCATTTAATTAAATATTTTAGTCTTGTTCTTATAAGTGAAAATATATAAATTGTATTATTAATTAGTGCACATATATATGTTTCTTGTATCAAAAGATGACTAGTCTATCTCAAGTAGTTTGTGAGTTATTAAGGAAAATGTAAAATATGTTACAATTGCCCCCGGTCTTCCCTACGTTTCCCTGCACTTTTCGGGTGAAAAGTCCACTAGAGGCGCTAAGTGGTATAATTTTTTCTCCGTTCCAGATGGTTAAATAAAGGTTATAAAAATGACAATACCACTAATGTTCAGACTTCTCAGCAGGCCTATACACTCATTTTAATATAAATTAGGAATTATTTCCACGCTTTTGAGGTGCCACACAGCCTAGTCTCACGGCAGTTGGTGATATGGTCACGTCATTTAATCTACTGGTTCGTGATACTGACACGTTTATTTAGATATTTTCGTGATATCAGCATTTTTATTTAGCCTATTAATTTTTTTACTAATGTAATGCACGATTCTTTCTGCCAGTCGGGCTGCAGCAGAGAACGCTGTTTAATCGACATTTATCCACGATATCTATATCATGTTTATAGGCCTATATGTATTTCTTTTAATGTTATTATTTCGTTCTTATTGCCAGGGAAGCTGGACTGCTTTGCTGTTTATTGATAAAAAAAAAAAAGTATAAACGCTACGCGAATTTTATCAGTAGGAAATCGTGTTGAAGAAGTCTCCTTCCGAACACATCGTGATATTTGGCATCAGTTCATGTGTGCCAGATGTTGGTAAGTAGCAAAATACACTGTCCTAATAATGTTTGATATAATGTCTTTTCTGATGGTCGAAATGAATCAGATTAGCTCATGTTCAGTCGTTGCATTATCTGTCATCTCCACGGAGGCTTTGCATTTCATTGCTTTCTAATTCAAAACAGGGTGATTAAACACTATCTGTCACGTGACATGCTATAGGCCTAGACCATAGACTGTAAAAAAAATAGGCCTAGACCTTCTATCAGTTAATAATATTCATATTAGGTTTAAAGTAAGTTAGTACAATTAGTTCCAGAGTGGTATTTGTAGGTATTTGTAAATGCATATTAACCACAACACTTACCATGCTTTTACCACATTATTTGTAGTTTTAATGTGATATTTGTTGTAAATCCATATTAACCACAACACTTACCATACTTTTACCACATTATTTGTAGTTTTAATGTGATATTTGTTGTAAATGCATATTAAACACAACACTTACCATGCTTTTACCACATTATTTGTAGTTTTAATATGATATTTGTTGTGAATGCATATTAACCACAACACTTATCATGCGTTTACCACCGTAACCTTAGTTTTACTGTGATAGGTGTGGTAAAAGGACAGTAACCACAAAACTGTCCGTGCTTTTACCTCAGTATTGGTAGTTTTTAAGTGATATTTGTTGTAAATGCATATTAATCACAACACTTATCATGCTTTTAATGTCTAATAATGTAACAACAAATATTTGTAAGGTAAATCAGTAATTGTTCCATTAAATAATCCGATATATTATATATAATGATATTTTCTTTTCTCTTTTTTTAGCTGAAAGACCAAAAGGGCCTTTCGGACTCAGTCAGCTCATTATTGTTTGAGGAGAAGTAAATGGGCGACGAAAAGCTACAAAGGCAAATATTCGCAATGGTATGTATGTGTTTCAAACATTTTATCAAGCATTTGTTGTTTCTTAAACCTTTTCTTACAAAACCCATAGCCCAATCAGTACAAACATAGTCTCAAAGTCTTAATAATTCACAAGATTTAACAAGTTGTCAAATTCGTACAATACTTGTACATAATCATGCAGCTTTTACTTCTAGTGCTGTCAATGGCTAGTGCCTCAATTCCTGTACATATTTATCTCCATATTTGTAAATCAGTTGCGCACCTTCTTGGAAAGTAGTCGGATGTCCCACACACTAACAGAAAAGTTTATATTAATTGCATTGTATTCATTAAAATTATTACAAATTGTACCCTGTCTGTTGATGTTCCAATGATACATGATGTCTCTCCACAACTCATAACCTTCCTCTGTTTGCAAGAGTGGAAAAGCTAATTTGACTTGTCACAAGACATCAGATACTTGATTATTTTATCGTAATCAGATCAGTTACACTGCTGATAACTGTCCCGCTTGCATGTAAATCATGTTGTTGTTTTTTTTTACATGTTATCATGTAACATATTATATCATGTTATCATAATCACTTTTTTAAGTTCATATGATTATTGCATGCTATTAAAGACATACTTTTATTCATAGAAATGCTCACATATCAGTGAACTTATTACATAAAAATGCTTTTAATAATTATGCAACAGTCCTTACGTAAATAAATCCTACAGTTATATTTAAACTGACTACTTGCAAGTAATGTATTAAAATTACCTTCCTTTCTGTTTTGCAGGATTATCTTTTTTAAAGCTCTACAATATCAAACTCAACAGCTCTTTTAGGAACCAATCCTCATAAGATCTACTAGTGAGTCGCAGCAAATCTTGCCATGATCAGCCCTTCCCAGGTAAAGTTTCTACAACATTTAAATCAGTATTTACTCATCAAATGTTCTCCCCTAAATCGTATGGTAAATTAACTTAATTATAACTGTGTTAATTGATATGTTTCAAGAACAATAGTAATTGCACATAGAGTAAGTGGAGACTTTCTTGTTTTACAGCAGAGAAGGAAGACCAGTCCTTATATCAACGTAAGCAAATCGAATAAGTCCTTTTCGGGTGAGGAAGAAACATCTGGTGCCCAAAGAAGACAGAAAGGTGCGTAAGTCCATTGGTATGTCTTGTATTTAAACAATGTATTACATAATTTGATCTTGACTATTTTACATTGTACAGATTATCACTCAATTTGTATATGGCAAAAACTGTTTTTCTTCAGTACTTAGCTTATATTATGTGCTGCAATATTATATATATATATATATATATAATACTTCAATGTGTATATTATATAATGTACTGACTGCTGCTTTGTAAATTTAAATAAGGAACAGGCAACTCTGGCCCTTTTGCGTGTTCCTTTTTGAGGTGGAGAGTTTACCTCAAACCTTAATTGAGCACATCTGAAAATTGACCAAAGTCTTCAGGTTTACTTGTAGACAATAGGCAGGAGGGTTTGAGGTTGGAGCTACATCTGCAGGAAAGTGGACGCTGAGGGCCAGAGTAGCCCATCACTGCTTTAAATAAAGCTATACTGTATAATTTTTTATGTTGATTCTTTGCAAAAAACACACTTTGTTCTTTCAAAATTATATGTGCTGATTCATGTGTAATTACTTCCACCAACAAATCAAGTACTCTCGTAAGTGTAGAATCTGCCATTCAGAATACATATGAGCGAGTCGCTCGAATGGCGGCAGCCATGTTGCGCCTCCATCTTGAAAATACATTAGCCAAAGAGGGACATACCTGGAAATTCAAGCTTCGCCTTTCCCGCCTTTACTTAGTGGCACCGTGACGAATGCGAGAGGGAGATTACTCATAATAATACGGCCACCGTAGGAGTTAAAACGCCCTCGGAATGGTAGGGGCTAGAAAGTAATATTCAGTTGGTAGTCTTATACAATTTCACCGCTATCCACCTTATTCTGCTCTAAACAATGGGCGCCGCCATGACGACGCCTCTGGTTGCCTACTTCCGGTTCGTACTGTATTAGCAGTGAGAGAATGAGTTCAGGCTCTACATGTGCTGTTGTTGGTTGTTTTAACAATTCAAATAAGATAAAAAAAACTTTTTAGAAACTGGGTGCTTTGAGCATAAGATAAAAAGGAGAGAATGCCTACGTCCGGTTCTGTATCAGCTACATTCAATACCAGAGAGTAGACGTTTGTGGTTAGCTGCGCTAAAACTGAAGCATCCAACGGAAAAGGTGTAATACGTTACCAGTAGGGATGGGCATTTCAAGCAAAAATAATATTCGAAGATCGCTGGGTATTATGCAATTAATATTCGAGAATCGCACCCCTCCATCACATAACGCACACATGCATGTAAAGGCTACAGGTTACACACCAGAGCACATGAGCAACGCAGACCAATGTGACGCTTAAATATAAGTTAAACAAAAAAAAACTAAACATACGTTTTATATTTGTTTCACAATAAAATGTTTTTTATTTATTTATTTCATCTATGTTGATTATAGATTTTGACCACTTATCAAGTTTTGTTTTGTAGAAAGCCTTTCTTTAAAGTGAATTTCGTTTAGTATAAATTGCATCTTCATTTTTATCAATGTTTTATCAACAAATTGCCTGGAATAATAAATAAGAAGCACAAATAGTAGATATACAGGACACGGAGGCGCGGGCGCGTGAACTGGAGCGCGTCTTATTAATCAACGAAACTCAGCGTATAAGTTACTTGCCTCACATACATGATAAGTATATCTATAGAAAGCTTGAAATGTGTACTTTTAAACAAAATAATTAAAAACGAGCAGAAATGGGCTGCTCTCTGCTTATGTAGGCTATAGGTTAATTCGTATGAAGTGTGCATTTCTCTCTATAGGCGCGTTCACTACTGCTAAGATGGCGAGTCAGTATCATCAAATTTATCTTTACAGTCGACACTTACAGAAAACACTAGTTATTAATAAACAATTCAAAGGTTTAATGCATAATCATTACTTTTGCCGGGTTTTTTTGTGGCAAGCTTATGCGTGCGTTGAGATGCAGAATAGGCAATATATTACGAAAACGCTCATTATGGTTTAGCATTCTCTTCCATATAGTATACATAACTTCCAACCCAACTTCAGTCGTGCACGGGCAGGGGCAGTCCTACTTATTTCACATATTTTCTAACCAGCACATCATTGCGGCGTTCTGAGCAAGCGGCTCTAAATCTTCATAAAGCTTCGAACCGGAAAAGGACAACCGGCTTCCGGTTCAAACCCGCTATGAATCATGGGTAAATTCGCTAACCAGGAAAAAGGTGGATATGGGAGAAAATCTTACACAATGTAGCTTTAAATAACACAGAACATAAGCTGACCTGACTGTCCATTAAACAGTTTAATTTGAATTGTTTGTGTTTTTTGTTTTACTTTCAGACCAGGACTGGAGAACGCCTGACGATGGGATGTTGAGACTTCTTCCTCTGAGAAAAAGCTACACCACATCAGTGATCACATCTTCTGTTCATCATTTGTACTGTAGGGCACAACTGAAAAAACTGTTTTCACGAACAAACTGAAGAACACGAACACGATAGAGACGTACAGGGAAGAGCAAGAAACCAGTTTAGTTGTGATAATGAATTATATTTTTCCAACACAATATAAAATCTGTTTTCTGTATCATAGGTGACTGAATATGATTCTCTGGCACTCATTTGTGTGGCTTCAGCAGTTGTGAATGGATTAATTTGATGTTAATGTATTTTTGAAGGCTCATTGTTATTTATCTTGAATCTCATTTGTCTTTATGCTACTTTATTAACTTTATGTTGTGTCCTCAAATAAAGTGTTGTGTAATAAAGTATGGTGAATATTGTGTATTGAAAGTGGTGTTTGGGACAGAATTTTATTTGAGAAATTTGAATTTCTTATTTAGCTTAGTTCATAATTTAAAAACAACTAAATATAATTAATTACCATAATTATTTTACGTAGGACATAAACATTTTGTTGTGGTTAATCATATTTGGGACAACAATGCAGCAAAAGTTGCACATACTTGCATGTATGCCAGTATTCAGTGAAATAAAGAGAAGGTGTGTGAATAACAAGAGGCTGTAGTGTGCTATCTTGCTACAAACACTTAAATCATAATTGAAGATGATCCATGTTGATCATTCTAGTACATCTACTACTGCATTTAAAATGAAAGCATAGACATTACTGATGTCAGGCAAATAATCACCAGTCAGATGGGGTGAAAAGGATATTTTGGCACTGTTTTGTTGTTTTACTGAATGGTGCATTATACTTGTGATATAGTAATAGTTCAAAATCTAAAATCTGTGTAGACTGTACTGCCCGTCCACCCTCAGGGGCCCAGCAACGGCCCCCAGAAGAGCAAAAGAATGCACATTTCAAATGGCTGTAACTCAAAGTCCGGTTAGTGCATCAAAGAGACAATATGAAGGACAACTGCTTATGCTATGTTTACTAAAGGTTATTTTAAAAGTGCACACAATAAAATATCAAATTGCAACCTATCCCTCATATATATCATAAATGTTTGCACAATTAACAAATTTAGATATCCAGTTGCCCATTAAAGATATTATTTATTTAACATTTACTGTTTCATTACTAAACGTTTTAAACTACATTACCCACATATCTCTGTCATTATATCAGTGGAACAGGAAACATTGTTGTAGTTCATTGAAATGTGCAGACATGCTTAGGGTTAGGGTTGGGATCTCGGTAAAGGAGACATCTCACAACATAGAGACACTTTCTAGTTACCTTAATGTATAACTAACGTAATAATAACACCAAAACATACTTTGTAACATGAAGTGGGTTAAAAGATTGTCCAATCACAGCGAGTTCTGCGATAAAGTCACAGCCAATAACAACCCAGCTGAACAGATATGTCACACTTACTTGCCCTATTATGGTAAATGATGACAGATCTCTTCTGGTTCCGGCTGCAGGGATAGATTCCTTAAATATTTAATATTTGGGCTGTTAAATATGTATTGCTTCTAATTAAATTATAAAACTCACATTTAAAAACAAAAAGACTCCTTTGTGTGGTTACCATCCAAAAAACTTTGTATTCATATGATCATGACACAAATTTGCTTATTTGATTAGACTGAGGCATACATTTGAAAGAGAAACTTTTTTTCTAAGCAATGGCACAATGGTAGGGTAGTTTGCAGTTTTTTTTTTTATTAAAGATAATTGCATGTACTAAAGTGCTTCTAACATTTACAGTGTATGTATAGTATATCAAGTATATTATATAACAAAATGTAACAAAAGCATAATGAATGCACACAATTTTTAAAGCAAACTGCAAAATTTAATGTCAAACTGTTTAAAGACAAATGTAGTGCCAAAACTACTGCACAACAGAATAAAAAACAGTTAATTGTAAACAAAACATAAAATACAGATACAGGGGCAATCTATTATAGTGACACATACAGTCATTTTTTTTTTTAAATCGCTGATGAAGTAATATTTTTACAAACCACGAGTTGAGATTCAACTTTGTTATGTGAAAATATATTTGTTTCTTCCCTTTAAAGAACAAATAGGTGAAAACTTAAGCACAACATTTTACATTCTCAACTTTAATTCTATATCCTTGATTATTGGTCACTTTTATTCTAACTAAATGAAAGGAAACCTAAAATAGTTAATTATTATAAATGTCAGCAAGAAAATGCTTCTATAAAATAAATTCATAGGTAGGCCTGTATTAGAATTACATTAACCAGGTAGTCATATAATAACATAGATGTAGTTATGGTGGATAAATAGTGACCACTGTAATTGAAGGTTTAATGAAGCTAAATGTAAGACATTAAGTCCATCTAAATGTAAAGGTAACAAACTCACAGAATAATGTCCAGTTGTCAAGTGTGTCATTTCTGTAATACTCTTTCAGCACCAAACAGAACTCCATAAATATTGCTTGTTTCAAAAGGTTTTCCTGAACACTCTCACTATCTTCAATTGTTCGGACAAACACCTGCTATATACACTTGCAGAAATATACATTTGACTATTGTCATGAAGTCGCTGCATGACTAGAACTAATGGATATCAATGAATATGTCCTTTACCAAAACTCCTGATGAGCACTGACGCTTGTTTGATAAAGGTATTAGGCAGACCTCAATACAGTTTATGAAGATGAAACGAGAAAACAAAATTCTTTAACAATATGGAAAAAGATAAATGACTATTTTAAATAATGGTTCTGCATATATCAGAGATCATAAGAGTGGGACTCCACAAAAAGATTTTCAGAAACTGTGACAGAAAAAAAGGGAGCACCTCGCTGGACACATCCTACACATGCCCAAACTACACAACCCAAAGACAGTTATGAAGTGGACACCACTAGGAGGATGCAGGAGACAGGGAAGACCAAGGAAGACATGGAGACAGATGTTTCACGAAGACCAGAAGAATGTCAGTGTCCCATGGGAAGATGTGGAGAACTTGGCCACGGATCGAATACGTTGGAGGACACTTGTTGCCTAATGTGCCCAGCACAGGAGTTGATGATGATGTTGTGAGTTTATCCATAACTGTGGGATATTTTTCTGTAAGGAGTATTGCATAATTAAAGGAGAACTCCGGGCAATGTTTAAGTTAATCTTGATTGTTATACCTTTGTGAGTACTGTCTATAGAAAACAAAATGAACCGGGTTGGTGCTTTCAACACGGAGCTGTTCCCGCAAATGCCCAGAGCTCCCCCTAATCTAAAACGGCAGTTATGGGGGCATATACATAAAGAGTGTCTTTGTGCCTCTTAACAGACACAAAATACAATTAAAATGTCTGTCCAACATGAACAGGGCCCTTACATGTGAACAAGACGCGTTTAGCAACTTCGCCATTGTTTAAATTTACCTAAATAGTGTTTTAGACGACTAGCTGTAGTCTCGCGCTGAAGTCCCATGGGAATTCAGTTGTAGCCAAAGGTAAACAGCAGTGTGTAGGTTAAGAAGAAATGGTTCGTGTTTGTGTCGTTCAAGGATGACTACACAGACACAACACAGCTCCCAAATGGAAGGATAAATAAAGTTTACATTACCTCCACAGTGGTTGCACACGTCTTCGTCCATGGAATCCCTTTTTTTCTTCAACTGGCCCCGCTGTGTTGTGTCTGTGTAGTCATCCTTGTCAAAGTGTTCGCTGCAAATGCGGTAATCTTTAGTGCGTAGCGTAGTACTTGTATGGGAGTTTGCGCATAAAGTTGTAGTACAACTAGACACAACTGCAGAATCTCGAGGTCATGGAAAGGAAGACGATGGAAATAAGTTCTTTTATTTTCGCATTCTGTTGCCATAATTCGGAACGGCACGACACGAACCATTTCTTGAACTGGTTCATTGAAACGAACTGTCCGAAAGAACCGGTTCGCGGAAAAGAACCGGACTTCCCATCACTACTATTTACCTTTGGCTACAACTGAGTTCCCACGGGACTTCGGCGCAAGACTACAGCTAGCCGTCTAAAACACTATTTAGGTGAATTTAAACAATGGTTGTTGCTAAACGCATCTTGTTCACATGTAAGGGCCCTGTTCATGTTGGACAGACATTTTAATTGCATTTTGTGTCTGTTAAGAGGCACAAAGACACTCTTTATGTATATGCCCCCATAACTGCCGTTTTAGCTTAGGGGGAGCTCTGGGCATTTGCGGTCGCAGCTCCGTGTTGCAAGCACCAATCCGGTTCGTTTTTTTTTTCTATAGACAGTACTCACAAAGGTATAACGATCAAGATTAACGTAAACATTGCCCGGAGTTCTTCTTTAATTGTCAAATGCATTTATGTAATAAGCTCACTGTTTCGGCAAATCGCACGTCACCTCGCATTCCCTCATTAGTACCAGGTGAAGCTAATCTGCAATCAGTTGTGCGTGCCCAGGCCGGATAAAGCAGCGCACTGTTGCTTTTGTTAGTGTGCACTGGGAGCTGACGCTACGGCAGACAGCAGCGCTGGCTCGAGTGTTCGAGCTTGATGTCTGTTTGAACATTGTGCGGGATCGGGTACTCACCAAAAAACTCTGAAGTGACAGCCGGTAAGCTTGAAGCTCTGCTGGTTGAGAAACGCTGAACTTAGTTATGTTTGTTAGTTGCTGTATGTTTGAGATATTTAACAGCTGTTTAAATCATATGGAATATTGGTTTTAAACCCATTTGATATAAATAGAAATAAGTGTTTGACTATATCGTTGTATATAGATTGGGAAATGGTTAATTAACTTGGGTTAATGATGTGTTTGTACTGCTGCTCGAGTAAAATTAAGTAATGTCAAACCTGCCAACTTATGCACTTTATTGGGTTTTCCTGTGATTAACACTGTATGTTTGTCTTTAACATACATACGGAACAGCCTCACCCACGTTAATATCGTGCTCTAACACTGTAGTACAGGAAGGTACATCATTAAATAGATTGAAATCATCAATCAACTGCATAATATCACATCCTTGTTGTTCAGGTAAATGACATACTCGAGATGCAAAGTTAGATAATACCTCTGAATTCTTCAGTCGAGCACACTGTTGCTGAGAATAACGCAGGATTATCCCATCATCCTCCGGATCAGCCATCTCGACAGCAGCACAAGCAACTAACACAGATGACACAGGAGTGGGGATTTCATCTGTAGATGACACATTCTGACCAGCTTCTCGGTTATGAAAAGTCTTCAACATATTTACATGACACACACAAGTCTTTCTCCTTCTATCAGGAGTTCCAATAACATAATCTCATTCACTAATTTTTCTTACCACCTCATATGGTCCAGAAAATCGTGCTGATAAAGCAGAACCTACCATAGGCAGCAACACCAACACCTGATCGCCTTTATTAAAGGTACGGTGTACAGATTTACGATCATGATGACACTTAATTTTTTTCTGAGCAACTTCAAGTGACTTTCTTGCCACCGAACATGCATTGTGCAGGCGTTCACGGAACTTACTCACATAATCAATCACATTCACTTTAGGGTTAGACTCAAAAGACAACAGATTTTCCTTGAGCATTTTCAAGGGTCCTCTGACAGTTTGTCCGAATACCAATTCAGCAGGGCTGAAACCAAGACTTTCCTGAACTGCTTCTCTGATCGCAAACAAAAGTAGCGGTACACCCTCATCCCACTCTTTACCCGTATCCATGCAATACTTCCTGAGCATGGCCTTCAGCGTTTGATGGAAACGCTCGAGCGCCCCCTGGCTTTCAGCATGGTAAGCACTAGCGACTCTGTGAGATATATTCAAACTAAACAACACTTGAGAGAAAATTCTCGACAGAAAATTAGTGCCTTGATCTGTCTGCACAACTTTCGGTAAACCAAATGTAGAGAAAAACTTCACAAGTGCTCTAATTATCACAGGTGCAGTGATCTTCCTCAACGGAATTGCTTCCGGAAATCTAGTCGCAGTACACATGATAGTCAGTAAAAACTGACTGCCAGTCTTAGACTTAGGCAACGGGCCGGCACAATCAACAATAACGTGCTCAAACGGTTCTCCCATCACTGGAATAGGTACAAGAGGAGCACGTGGGATTACCTGGTTCGGTTTACCAGTAATCTGACATGTACGGCAAGTGCGACAAAATTGTGTGAAGTCAGCTTTTAATCTCGGCCAAAAGAAGTGCCTTAAAATGCGGTGATAAGTTTTCTTTACTCCTAGATGCCCTGACACATCGTGATCATGAGCTAACGATAAAACATGTTGTTGGTAACATGAAGGAACCACAATGTGATACACACTACTCCATTCAGCATCATCTGTAGTACTAGAGCACCACTTACGCATCAATAAATCGTTCTCAACATAATATGCAGTTTTTCTTTCTTGAGCTTTCTCTGGGAGAACAGTAGCTGCAAAACACATCTGAAGACTTTCATCCTCCTTCTGGGCAGTAACAACCATCTCTCGTGTCACACGCAGTGTTATCTACGAGGGCTTCGGCACAGAGAATTTCTCGGTCTTACTCTCATCAGATAAAACATCACTGATAAAACTAGGTGCCATAAAAGATGTAGCTAAATCATCAACTGTATTTAACTATTTCGCCTGAGATCGCTTAATCACACAAGCGGAAAAAAGTCTCAGGATAAAACCTCGCCAAATCATCAGGTTGATCTGACACACCTGGGTTATCAAAAACTTCCAGCAAAGGCATGACTTTCCCACCGGCTAGATCATTACCAAGGATAAATTGTACTCCACTCACAGGCAAATGCTCACGAACGGCTACCTTAAAAAAACCCGTGCACAGTTCTGATTCCAAATGAACTTGATGCAACGGAACTTGAACAAGACCCATCTCTATGCCCTGGATTAAGACATTACTCCCACATGAAGTCTGATCAGAAAATGGGAGTACATCTGCACCGATAAAACACTGCATTGCTCCAGTGTCACGTAGTATTTTTACTCTAATCCTCTCCTCTGACTTTCCCATAACCGAAATCAATCCTTCTAGCAAAAACAGTAAATAACAAGAATCAGGTTTGTCACTACCGTCGACCTTAACAGAATCAACCAGTTTAACAAAACCAGAGCTCTTAGGTACAGAATTCGGTTGCTTTCGTTTCAACACAACACAATCGGCGATTAAATTACCAATTTTGTGGCAATAAAAACATTCTCGATCCTCTTTTGATTTCACATTAACTTTCATTAGTTGTAAACTATTCTGATTCACATGAGAAGACATAGCTCTCTCAGAACGTGCAGAAGTGAACACATTTTTATGCGTCAGTACAACTTCATCCGCAAGAACTGAAGCTTGCGATAAAGACGACACTTTTTGTTCATTTAAATAAACAACTACACGCTCAGATACGCAGTTCTTAAAGTCTTCTTAAAGAATTAATTCTCGCATGTCTTTAACATCATTCACCTTACTCGATGTGCACCACTTATCAAACAAGATGCTTTTTTCTCTCGCAAATTAAAAAAAAAACTGATTAGAACTTTTCTTATGACAGCTAAACTGTTGCCTGTAGGCTTCTGGCACTAGCTCATATGCACGCAAAATCGCAAGTTTCACGACCTCATAATTCACGCTATCCTCTAAGGACAACGTAGCGCACACATCTTGAGCTTTACCAGTAAGCCTGCACTGCAACAGCAAAGGCCAAACCTCTTTAGGGCAGTGGAGTATGGAAGCAATTGGCTGAAACACGCTAAAATATGAGTCAACTTCTGTTTCCCGAAACTGTGGCACAAGAGAAATATGTCTACTGACCTCAAAGCTGGTTCCCCCCGAGCCAGTCCCTGCCGAAACATCAGCGGCCGGTAAGGGTTGCACAACTGGAAAAGGTGTCACTTTGGCTGCATTCAATTCAAGTTCACGCAGCTGAATCTGCGTCTCCGCCTCGATTTTGAGTCTGCGGACTTCAAGTCGAAACTCCAAATCCGTTCGACGGACTTCTGCCCGTTCGCGTGTCCCCATCTGGAGTCGCGCTATGCGAACCTTCGTTCGCGCATCACTTCCTGTAAACTCATCTGAGTTCGGCGAAAAAGGATCGAAGGGCGGCAAGACGGATTTGACTTCAGAACCCTCCATCTCAGCCGCCTCGCTCTGCTCCTCCTCCTCAGGACGACTGTCAGCACCAGGAAAAATTTCCCAAACACCTGCAGGCAACACTAAAACACCTAGTTCCACCAACGCTTGGGATACAGTAGACCTTATCTCTTTTTTAAGCCGCTGCTTCGAAACAGCAATCTGAAAATGAGCAGCGATACGCAGTAAATCATCTTTCCTACATTTATCTAACTGCTCCACTGTAGGTGCTCTCACAAAGGTCTCTAAATCAAAATCAGCCATACTAACTTCTGTAGCTAAGGTATTAAAACCCACACACTAATTTCTGCCTCATACAACACTAACTCTTCAAAACAAAACAAAAACATGGTCCTTCCACCAACCACGCCAGCAGTAATCAATATCTCGGGAAAAATATAATTAAATTATCCCGGACGAGCCCCCATTAATGTTACAAACCGTTGTAGGTCTAGGGCTGGTACCGCAACATTTATATATTGAGTATACTGCTGGAAGTGGTGCGTGGTGAATAAACACATGTCAGACTCATTTTGAAGAGAAAAACTGGAATTTATTTCCATAAGCCGAAGCCACTGAATCCAGTCAAATAATAATGTGTGCTATATACAATAAATGATAGGGTGAGTAAACAAACAATAAATAGGAAAAGAACAAAAGTGGCGCCAAAAGAAAGAACGCAAGATAACAAAACACTCCTTAATCTAAACTAATCCTATCCAAAGTAAAATGTAGAAAATAAACCGAAATCTTCGGTGCATCCGGCACCCTAACTAAACTATCTAATAAAACAGAAATACAAGGAGTGGCGCTCACTTCTTACCTGGTGTGTCTAACAATTATCTGCTACATTATACAATGTATATCGCAATATACTTGCCTATGTTCTTTCCCCAGAAAAGCAAACAAAAGGTAGACAACACAAATTAATCTCACCCATCCAAAAGGAAAACATGTCCAGTACAAAGCACATAGCACAACACTCATTCAGGCAAAAGCATACACAAACTCATTCCGCTACTAAGAGCACAGATCACTACAAAGAGCACAGAGTTTGCTACCAAAAGCTACAGAGAGAGAGTCCATCAATAAACACAACATTCTTTTAACCAGCTAGGACGGCCTCCAATTAATCATCAAGCCCTGCCTTAAAGATGAATGACGTCCGACTCGGCCAATCACAGCAACCTATAAGCAGAGATAGGGTGATAGAGACAGAGAGAGGATAATGAGCATAACGACCAACACGTGATAAACACACCAACGTGTACAGAATAATAAAAACATAACACACACGCGTGAAACGTAACAGATGCAATAGATGCACTATTCAAATTTGCATTTCTACTCTTAAAAAACTGAATGCACTACCTCATTTCACATAATAATGCAAGATAAAGATTTAATTTTACATTTTGTTACTGTATTGGTGTATACTGTTTTGGTGCAATATTTTTTTAAGCGTCATTTTGTATGGTTTAATTATTTAAATTCCGTCCCATTTATTATCTGTAAACAAGTTATTAGAAAACTAAAATTATTTTTATTTGTATTCAATATTATCTTTTTTTTATAGGATTACAACTATAGTTGTTAATGTGTACTTGTTTACATGTTTCAAGAGGCTATAATAAATAAAATAAATAAATCTTGAGGTCCTTATCAAGTCTTTTTATTACACTGACCAAATCAGGCTGATACAAACTGCCCTTCAAAATAGGCAGATTTTTTGTACTATTTGTAATACTGACATCTTCATAAACACTGTTCAAACTACATATGTTACACTCTTGGTGAGATCCAAATGTCCTGTACACAAACATCAGTATAACTATGTAACTCCAGTAGTAGAATATAACAGAAAACCTCCACGGATATAAGCTAGAAAGAAAAAGAAAAAAAGTTAGAAAACAAATCAATGATATTACATAATATAAATAAATGTCATATTAGTCATGTTTACCTTGAAAACTTTGTTTTATAATAGGTGATTACAGCTTTGAGTAAATCATGCAAGATCCTGCAAGACATTAACACAGTAAATGTTGTTCATATTCAACATACACATATTGTAAGGAATTTATGTAATTCTGTCTTACTTACATCTCCTCTGTGAAGTTGCCCTCGAACTAACTCTGCAGTTGGTGGTGGAGGAACGGCTGGTAAGTTGCCCAGGGCTCTGGGGTCATCAGGCTTCAATGTCCACTTTCTTGACAATCCTGACGCAGAATCTAGTCTTTTCCTAACAATAGGCCTCTGCAGTTCTAGGATGTACATGTAGTCTTTGTTTGTTTTTAATGCATAAACACACCACCTTTTAGATTTTTTGTTGTACAGCCTCCTGTACCTAAGACATGAAGGCAGAGTTATATCAAAAGATCATATTGACCTGTTATAGACCTTTTACCATTGAAGATTACTCACATTTTGTTGCCCTCTGCAGTTCTGGGATGTACATGTAGTCTTTGTTTGTTTTTAATGCATAAACACACCACCTTTTAGATTTTTTGTTGTACAGCCTCCTGTACCTAAGACATGAAGGCAGAGTTAAATCAAAAGATCATATTGACCTGTTATAGACCACAATACATCTATTATAGACCTTTTACCATTGAAGATTACTCACATTTTTTGCCCTCTGCATTCACCAATACTGGACGTTGATTGTGATGATTTTAGTCCAGCGCAGCAAGTAAGGTTCTGGCCTCATAGACAGGTGGCGAAAATGCAAATCTCTTGCTGGCGTACATCAAATTTGTTTTTGAAATGACTCTAGATCAGCAGTTGTCCTGTAGTTACATATAAAACACAAACATAGATTATCTACTGACCTTTAAGAATAAATAAACGACTGTGAAGAAGATAAAGTTCATAATAGACAAACTTATTGCAAAATGATACATAAGTACATAATTACCTGAATCTAAGATACTTATCAATTCCTTTAAGCCATCTTGCATCAAGTACAATCCTGGACAAGGCCTCATGTGCAACAGAGCCAGGTTTCATCCAATCCTTACTGTGGTAAGAATCGACACTGCCATGTTGACATTGTCCAAATGCCCATGTATGCTTGTTAATCACATGATGAAGCACACCAGTCCAAAGACCCTAAAAAAAATACCGTCATTCATACTAACTAATACTAATACTATTATGAAGAGGGGAAAAAAAATAACATATGTCCTACCATGAAATGTTCTCTATTATCTGCTGCTTTACAACAAAATCAGAAATGGTTTACGATGTCTTTTATCCAGATTAAAATTATGTGCTGGCCAGCTATCATCCCAGCCTACATAAAATAAAATAAAAAGGCACTTTAGTAACCCGTTTTGTGAACAACAATGTGACTAAAGAACATACACAGCACTGCAACAATTACAGCATGTAGTCTTTTTGCAAGGTTCTTCGCTCCATGCCACATGTCCAGAGAATGTACAATCCCATTATCCTTGTATCTGCCTTTCACTGGGTCTGCACACATCACATAATAACAGTATGTAATATTAACAAAATTTGCCTTCAGAACAAGTATCAAAACTCTGTCCTGGAGGTCCATGGTCTTGCAGTGTTTAACTCCAAATAGCTCCAAAACACCTGCCTGGAAGTTTCTAGTGTGCCTAGTTAGATATTTATAAGCTGGTTCAGAAGTGTGGTTAATTGAGGTTGCAGCTAAACTCTGCAGGACATTGGCCCTCCAGGACTGTGTTTGGACACCTCAGATTTAAATAAATTTTATAGCGTTATGTATTACAAATGGTAGACATTGCTTACCCATCAAAGCAGATATCTGCCTGTGTGCATCTGTAACTATCTCCTTCAGATTCAGTTCTGTAGAAAGATGGTCAACAGTCTGAATAAAAGCCTCTTTTTCCATAATAACAGAGTTTCTCTGGGTCTCTCTTTTATCTATTGTTACCACATGAACTTTGTCCTTTGAGTCATTTTCCATAGTGGTATAAGTGCAGTACTGTGCACAGTGTCCAGGAAGCAGACATTTAGGCATGCTACATTCAACCACCACACACATTTTTTGTAAGCAGTATGTGGGCAAAAAACAACAACAACAACACACACACACACACACACACACACATATACATATATATTATATATAATTTTTTTTATTATTATTACCTGGAGAGTCCTTTCTTCCATCAGCTGTAATTTGTACACACACATGATTAAGACAATAAAAAGTAAAATAGTGATTGTAATGTATCAACAATGTAAAAAAAATCAACAAAGGTTAAGACTTACCTAGGATCACAGCCTCATCTTTGGACTGATGGCGCTGAATCACCTCAGCTCTCTTAATGGTCCAGAATTCCTTTACAGCATTTATGCAGTATTCAATACTTTTTTATTGAATTTAACAATAAAAACAATGGCAACAATGCCATTTTTGGCAACAATGCCCATGTTCATGAACTGGAAAAGAAGTTTTATCTTGCCCTAGTTGTTGCCAGAAAGCAAGATGTTGCTTGCCAGCATGAAATCCCCTCCTTGCAAGCCATATTTGAATTTTGGTTGTGAATTCCATGTCCAAACATTGTGACCTCTGGAACAGAACTAAAAAAACATTGAGAACTGTGTTTTAACTTAAAATTGTCAAACATCTATCCTAAATTCTTTAAACTACCTGTACTCTGTGAATTATGAGTTACAAGACAATAACCAGCAGTATTACCCATTGTAAGACTGTAGCAGTTCCTCTTGATGTTAGTTTCAATGTGAAGGGTGGAGGGGCATCACATTTTTTATTTAGGGTGTGTTCTTTGAAAGTACATGCATTCAATGGTAACTGAAGAAAATTTGCAAGCAGTTTCAAATTGTCATCATAGACAATGGAAGCATGCTTCCCCACAAGGTCATCTTAGCAAATAATTTGTTCATGCTCGGTGAAGGGCTCATCAACAGACTCGGTACAATCCACTTCGTCATGCACAGTTTCATCAAGCCCAATCACAGGGAACTCATCAATGTTGAAAGGAATACTTTGTGAACCTTTCAATCTGGAAAAAAACAAAAATAAAATAAAATTAACACAATCACAACTTTGAGCATTTCCTATATCAAACTGAAATAAATATATCACATTTTTGTTTTAAATTAATAAATAATAAAAAAAAACATACCGCACACATAAAGGTGGCACATATTCCTCATCTGAACTGGCATCAACATCATAGTCATCCCCATGTTTTGGTGGCATATCCATTTCATTATCCCAATCTATACTTTGTAAAAGATTAATTGACAGGACTGACTGTGAGTATTGGTAAATAACTATCTGCTAAATATATAGTACCATAAACTATGGTTTTACTTACACAGTGTTCATCAGGACATTTGCTTGATTGTCATCCATTTGCAACGACTTCTCGCTAATTAGCATAGATGTAAAGCTGTAATGAAACAATTAAATTACACTTGTTAGATTTTTTGGAATTTAGCGGAGCACTCATGGAGTGGATCATCAGAATTTAAAAAAACAAAAACAAATTCTAGCTTCTAATAGCCTACATAACAATCATGTGTTGGACCAAATTTCAGAGGAAGACAGCTTATTGAAGATAGTCATGTAACATAGCCTTCAGTTCAGTATAGTTTTTAAGTCATGAGTAAAAAGACTATACATTTGGTAATAATAGTAATATAATAAAATAAAAAACAGGACTCCGATTGGAGAACATACAATGGAAAGAATAGATGGACTGTGTATTGACTGTTTGGGACATTCATTTTACAGACAAATGTTGATTACATCAGGGGCACAGGCTGAATGCATCACATCAGAATATACACTAAAGACAAACACACTTAGCCTATACATACTGTGGATAATCAGCAAATAAAATAAAAATAAAATACTAGTGATAATGTACACACCTTGCTTGCAATGCCTCTTCTTCATCATGTTCTTTTTGCAAAAAATCAATTCCAGGGTCAGAGAAAACACTTTCTCTGTATGAGTAATACAAAAGTTGTCAATTACACAGTAGCAAAAATGTCATTTGATGGAAACAGCTGATTACATGCTAGAGCAGTTAACATGTACAAACAATTAACAATGATTGTGCTATGAAATAAAAGGTTTATGAACTGAATCACTGTTATGCATAAATGTGTTTTACATAATATAACTCTTCCGACATCTTACGACAATTAAATTTTCACTTTACCGATCTGATTCAGCTCCAATGCTTGACAACGGAGGAGGCGGATTTTGTTTTCTTGGAGTAGACGTGAATTACTCCCTCTCATAGCTAGCACAAAATAATTCATAATTCACAAAAAGCAACAACAAAGGAAACTCCGTAACTGCGTGAATTAAGAGAACAAGTGTGCTGCCGTTACACGAACTATTGAAATGTCTTACCTGTCCAGCAGAAAAAAGCCGTTTCTGCGTCCATTTTGAACCCCTTCAAGTCACAGAGTTCACGCCACCTTTCTAAAGCCCTGCCGATGTTTATTCTTGTTTTCGCGAGGGCACGGTTGCAGTCTCTTTTTTTCTCTACCCACTCAGAAGTCCGAATTCCTTTTGGTTTTACAACTGTTGAATCTACAGTTGTCACTGGTGATTGTCGATTCCTTTCTAGATCCGCCATAATTTTTATTATTGTGCTATGAGAAAAGGCTAAAATGTCCACCTCCAACATGATCACACGCAATATAGCCTGCTTGCCGGGACTCCTTCTTCATGTGCACGCATGTGACGTAAAGACATGCTCGAATTTCCCGTGGAAACCCACCAGTACCACTGGAATTAAAAGCATTATTACAAGCTAACCGTTTTGAATCAAGAAAAGGTAAGCAGATATTTTTGAACACTGGATGATTATGTTTTTTATTATTATTATTTTGGATATCTTTAACTCAAAAAAGTTACGGACTGCAGCTTTAAGCTTTTGTCGTTTCCCCCTGTGGCTCAGTGGTGAAACCCAAAGCCTTTGCACGGGAGACCCGTGTTCAATCCCAGGTCTCGCAGCAGATAAAATTTAGTCTCGCCGCGGCCAGACTCCACGGAAACTTCTCGCTCGTTCAGTTCCAAACAATGTGACTGTTCCAGTGTATTTCGCAGTAAACAAGCCGGCACCACAGCCCGCTTGCCTGCACACAAATGCCATTTTTACGGCGACCCAGATAAATCCCAAAAGAGTGTATTTTCTGGTATTCCGGCCACGGCCGATGGTGTTATGAGTGTTGTAAGAATGCCCACGTCTCAGTGCCCATTCCTTCACACAGACGCAGCCCGCCACAGTTCAGGGCTAGCACAAATAAAATCGACTCATGTCGATTGTGCAAAGATGTAGTGAATGTGCCCACGACACAGTGCCCAATAACACTACACGATGCATGTCCCTCGTTTTCTGTAAAAACGAAACAGACACACATTCGGTCAGAACAAGCCGAATGTGTTCTCAGTGCAGTGAATGTGCCCGCCGTCCCGCGCCCACATTCCTTCACAGACATGCTCAACCTCATGGGGTTTGTCCCGCTCGCTCTCTCTCCACAACCTGTCATAGAGAATTTGAGCGCGACCAGGTTGCCCGCCGTGATCGGCGCGCCTCCCGCCTCGCACACTATAAACACAGTGTTTATGTCTCAGCACACCGAAGCTCTGCAGCCGCAGGCCAGAGCCCGGATTTCATTCTACCCCTAGCTATTCACGCAGATGCGTGGGCAAAGCTTCCCGGGGTATCAGAATGGGTGTTGAACACTATAGAAAGAGGCTATTCGCTACAGTTAGCTCGACGTCCCTGCCGTTACACGGTGCGAGTCGAAACCACTGTAAACAACATTTACCTCATCTCATCTACTTCGAGCCGAAATAGCGAAACTGCTGAGCAAAGGGGCCATAGAACCTTTATCTCAGGCTCAGAGCGAAGGGGGCTATACAGCAGATATTTTCTGGTACCGAAAAAGACGGGGGTCTCAGACCCATTCTAGATCTGCGACAGCTGAACAGAGTGCTTATGAAGCGCCAGTTCAGAATGCTGACAACCAGGAAAATCCTCACGCAAGTGCGCCAGGGAGACTGGTTTATGTCAATAGATCTGAAAAACGCCTATTTCCAAATACAAATAGCATCACGTCACAGGCGATTATTGAGATTCGCCTTCGAGGGCCAGGCATATCAATACACAGTCCTACCGTTTAGCCTATTCCTAGCACCCCGTACATTTACGAAGTGCATGGACGCGGCCCTCTTACCCCTGAGACTTCAGGGCATGCGAGTTTTGAACTACTTGGACGATTGGCTGATTCTAGCTCGATCACATTCAGAGCTCATAGAACACAGAACCACATTACTCGAGCATCTCGAGAATCTGGGTCTCACAGTCAATTGGGCGAAGAGTTCGCTGTTTCCCAGCCAGATAATCTCTTTTCTGGGAACAGTGCGGGACTCGCTGTCTATGACAGCACGTCTGTCGCCAGAGTGAGAACTGGACCTTCAGCGCGCAGCGAAATCCTTTCGCCGCGGGTCTATAGTCCCGCTCAAAAGGTTTCAGAAAATGCTGGGCCTCATTGCCTCGGCATCTTCAGTACTCCAGCTGGGCCTGCTTCGCATACGCCCACTGCAGTTATGGCTGAAAGTGCGAGTTCCACCCCGGGCATGGACCTCTCGTCTGTTTCGCCTCAGGGTCGACATGAAATGCGTTTCGGCTCTGGAACCTTGGAAAATAGCCGACTGGTATCAGTCAGGCATGAGTCTGGGGACTCCCTCGAGTGTGACGGTGGTGTCCACGGACGCCTCCACCTCGGGATGGGGAGCGCTGCTCGAGGGCAGACTGTTCTTCGGCCAGTGGTCAGAACGGGAAAAGCTCCTACGCATAAACTGTCTAGAAATGCTGGCAGTCGACAACGCGCTATGGTGCTTTTGTCCCCTGATAAAAGGCCGCCACGTCTTAGTCCGGTCGGACATCATGTCAGTGGTGGCATACATAAATCACCAGGGTGGCGTCAGGTCCCGAAACCTTTACAGGCTGACGGAACGCCTCCTGGTCTGGGCTCAGCACAACCTGCTTTCACTGAAAGCAGCGCAAGTGCCTGGTCACCTGAATCTGGGACCAGACCGTCTGTCCAGAAACAATGTCCCAGCAGGGGAATGGTCGCTGCACCTGCAGACGATCCAACTGCTGTGGGAGACATACGGCAGAGCGCAGGTGGACCTGTTCGCGTCCCAAGAAAGCGCTCACTGTCCGAACTTTTTCTCCAAGAGAAGGGATGCGCTGGCCCACGTATGGCCCCGCTGCCCCCTATATGCTTTTCCCCCCGTCTCACTCCAGCCTCAAGTGCTGGAACGAATCAGGGAAAACGGATGCCCAGTGGTACTCGTGGGTCCGCTCTGGACAAACCAGAATTGGTTCCCAGTCCTAATGCGGCGGATCAGCACTGCCCCGTGGCCGATACCGGTGAGGAGAGACCTCCTCTCTCAGGCAAAGGGCTCGATTTGGTATCGTCACCCTGAATTATGGTCCCTACATGCATGGGCCATCAATGGGTACCCGCTAACCTCCCAGAGGGAGTGTTAAATACAATCACGCAGGCTAGAGCCCCGTCTACTAGACGGCTCTATTCCTCAAAGTGGTCAGTGTTCTCTGCCTGGTGTCAAGCTCAGGGCTTTTCACCCGCAGACTGCGGGGTTACGGAAGTGCTCTCCTTCATTCAGGAGCTGCTGGATAAGGGCAGAACCCCATCCACGCTCAAAGTATACGTGGCCGCCATAGCAGCGTTTGCAAAACCGACGTCTGGCCAGTCACTGGCGAAACTGGAGCATTTAAAAGGAGAGTCTTATCTTTCTCCTTCATAGAGGTCTGACTCAACCACAAGTGTCTCTCTGTGGCCATGCCATAGACCGGCCGATAGATTTAGCGGTCTCCTTGGTGGCCCGGAGAGTGAGATCAGTAATCTGCCTGAGCTCATTAATCAGATCCACAGAAATTTCACCCCCCCACAAGCATCTTTAAGCAGGTCAGCCTGATAAGCCTGCATAATGGCCATAGTGTGTAGACATGCAGCCGCCTAACCCGCCGCCGAGAAAGCCTTCCCCACTAACACAGAAGTATTTTTTAGTGGCTTAGAGGGCAGAGCCGGTGCTTTAAGTGAAGATGACGAAGCAGGAGAGAGATAGCTGGAGAGCATCTCCGCTGCCTTCGGCATGGTCAGGTACCCTGAAGCTTTTGCACCAAAAAAGTTTCCATAAGCATTAGACTGGTTAGTATAAATTCTATTTGAAACAGGTCTAACCCAGGTCTTAGAAACCTCAGAGTGAAGATCTGGGAAGAATGGTAAGCACCGGCGAGAAGGCAGAGGACGTGCAGACAGAAGTCTATCATCTAATTTGCTTTCATTTCTAGACTCCTGCCTATCAGTTGGCCACTTTTTTTTTTCTCGATTTTTTTTTTTTTTTACAGCCCGAGATAACACATCTATCAGCCCCTCTTCAGCAGTATGCTGGAGTGACGAGTCAGTTTCTTCTGATGCAAAACTTTTGAAATCGAGCTCCTCAGAACTGGATAATCTAAGTTCGACATCATGTGCCTCGACCCGGGCAGAAGTAACCGCCGCAGCGCGTGCTTCCAGAGCCGGGTGAGAGGCACTAGATCTCGCTGGAGATAGCTGAGATAGGGCGGAGCCAGTGAGATCCATCTGCGTCGCCAGTGAGATCCATCTGCGAGCCCCAAGACAAGCGCCGCCGCTCTGCCTCAACAGAAGCGGGACCCGAGCCTCGGGGAGCTCGCAGCAAACCACTCTCCTCGAAGAGCGATCGCCGCGAGCGCAGAGTTCTCAAGGGAAAACGCTCGCAATGCTCACAATCGACCCCCTCGAGAGCCGACTGGGCATGCTGCAATCCCAAACAAGCAACACACAGCTGATGTGTATCCCCACCCGTGATGTATCGTGTATAGGGGGAAACACACTTTCTATATTGCTCGCTCGTCACTTTGACACTCATATTGGTTTTTTTATATATATATATATATATATATATATATATAGTGAGAAACTCCTGTCTAAACAGACAAACACAATCGCTAGATTTCATACACACACAGAGCTTGCTGAAGTAACAAAAAGCTGGCGTATTGTGGGCTCAGGGGATAGTTATAGCTTCCTGGTCGATGACGTCACTCGCTATGACGCTCCATCTCTCCTTTGACTGATTTCATTCATGCTTCAGACGCGTTACGCTGGAGGGCTTTCCCACTGCGATTACACGCAGCGGTAGTCCCTGAAGGGGAACAGCTTTTTTTTAAATAGAAATATATTTTGTAAAGTTGTAATGTCTTTTAACTAATCATTGGTGCTAGTTTATATAAATTATTCTTGGTGATTTTCAAATCTATTCTTCTTTATGCTGATTTTTATTTGATTATAATTTCATGCTGATTGTAGAAGTGCACTTTCCTGTGTCACTGTGACATTAGATTTGTTTTTTATCCACCCACAGTCTCTACAGTCTAAGAGCAAAGCTAGTTATTCTCAAGTGATTCAGCAGCTGTTCTCGATCATTCCTGGAGGGGAACACTACAGAGACGCTGGTCCGTCTCGCTGCCGAACCTGTGCTGTGGTGGGGAACTCTGGGAACCTTGTAGGATCATTCTATGGTCCTCTTATAGACAATCATGATTTTGTAATGAGGTAAACTCTCTTTTTTTAAAAGGTGTCCTGTTATGCTTTTTTTTTAATCTCAACTTTCTTTGGTGTGTATTGTTGCTGTTTGAACATGAAAAAGGATGCAAAGTTACAAAGCACAAAGTCTCTCCAAAGGGCGCACTGTTTCTGAAATCCCTGAAATTCCTCCATTGTAGTTTTGAGTTTTCTTCTGGGAACTTACACACAGCAAAATTCCTTATTTAAATAATTCCCGCCAAAGGCATACCAAAAAAGGGGGGAAACAAGGCCTGATTGAGTTGCAAGGGGTGTGTTTTCACCTACAGCAATTGACCAATCACAACACACTGGTTCAGCTGACGCACATTGTGGTTTTCAGAAAGGAGAGGCTTCATAGTGACAGGAATTAAACAGAGCATTTCAGACAGACTGGGAAGAGAGCTGCTGCAGCTGCGAAATATGGAAATAAAGCATGAAAACCTCTAGTAGAGAAAAAAAAAACTGAATCAAAATTTTAAAATGGACATAGGCCCACTTACTTTAATATTATAGTTCTATCTCCCTCAGAATGAATAAGGCACCAGTTGAAGGTTATGAGAAAGATGTGGGATCCAAGACCACCCACCGCATCATGTACCCAGAAACTGCCACTCATCTGGACAACACCACCCACCTGGTGTTGTTGCCCTTCAAAACACTGGATATGCAGTGGGTCACTAGTGCTCTTACTGATAGAACTATTAAACGGTGAGATAATGGTCAAACATATATATTTTTTATAGTGGTGGGCTGTTATCAGCGTTAACGTGCTGCGTTAACGTGAGACTCTTATCGGGCGATAAAAAAATATCGCCGTTAATCTATTCTCAAAGTTGGGTTAGGATCATAAAATAGCTTTTTCGAATATCGTTATATTTTGATGAGCCACGTGATTCCTCGGAGGGCGCCAATGCCGCATGCGTCAGTCAGCGCCCCACCCGGGACCGGATGCCCGTAAGGGCTGAAGCAGACAGTGGCATGGAGCCGGAAACAAGAGGCCGGCTCAGAGGAGCCCGCGCAGGAAGCCCACCACGTCCCCGGCGAGACCCAAGCAGTCGTCCTGACCGCTCCGGCAAGAGGAGAGGAGAGCGGCAGGATGGCCCCGCGTCCAAGCGACGCCCTCGAGAGCATGTGGTCCCTCAACGTTCTGCAAGCGACACGTGCAGTTATGTTGTGAATATTGTATGTTGTTCAAAAATAAAGCAAATTACTTCTTCACAAACAGAGCTTTTTTCTCCTCTTGCACCACACACTGTGTTACCCGCCCTGCCTTCAAGAAGCGCAGAGTCACGGTCATTAACTATAAAGGCACCTCGCGGGAAGCGCGAGGTGTCCATTCCCAGCCCTCACATAGCGGCGATGACCGCAGGTTTAATTCGGCCCACACTCAGTCATTCCCTGACAGCGTGGGAAGCTATTCCGGGCATTTCGCCGTGGGTGTTGAATGTAATTCGGCACGGGTACACACTTCAGTTCAAACGCAGGCCACCCCGCTTTCGCGGCGTAATTCAGTCATTAACTTTGCCCCAAAGCGCTCACGTACTGAGGCAGGAAGTGTGCAGCCTGCTCGAGAGAGAAGCGATAGAACCGGTTCCCCCGAGCGAGCGGGAGAGCGGGTTCTACAGCCGCTACTTCGTAGTGCCGAAGAAAGGAGGGGGTCTCCGTCCTATACTGGATCTGAGACCCGTCAACAGAGCGTTTACAAGCGCGCCTTCAGGATGACTACTCTGAAGCAAATCCTGGTGCAAATTCGCCCAGGGGATCGGTTCGCTTCGGTGGATTTAAAGGACGCTTACTTTCATATCCAGATAGTAAAGCGTCACAGGCGATTCCTGAGGTTTGCGTTCGAGAATTCGGTGTACCAATACACGGGGCTTCCGTTTGGGCTAGCCCTCGCTCCTCGAACGTTTTCAAAATGCATAGATGCGTCACTTTCACCCCTCAGATCGAGCGAGATGCGCGTTTTGAATTATCTGGACGACTGGCTGGTTCTCGCGCAGTCGAAAGAAACGCTGGTCAGCCATGTGGAAGTCCTCCTTCGTCACTTGGAGACGCTCGGTTTGAGGGTGAACTTCCAGAAAAGTGTGCTCACACCGAGGCAGACTTCCACTTTCAGACTTCCACTTGCTTGGATTCGGTGAGAATGAGAGCGCGCCTCTCCCCTGAGCGAGCGGAGGCTCTGAGCTCTTCTCTCAGTCTCTTCAGACCTGGCAAGCTCGTCCCACTGAAGGAATTTCAGAGGCTTTTGGGACGGATGGCAGCGGCTTCTTCAGTGTGTCATCTGGGGCTGCTGCATATGAGACCGCTTCAACACTGGCTGAAAACGCGCATTCCCCCGAGTGCGGTCTCTCTAGCTCTCAAACTTTCCGGTCTCGGCTGGAGCAGCAACATGTGTTGATTTGGACCGACAACACTTCCGTGGTCTCGTACATAAATCGTCAAGGCGGTGTACATTCCAGAGCCCTATTCAAGCAGGCGGTATCCCTTCTGCTGTGGGCGGACCGGTTTTTCCTCTCGGTGAGAGCGGCGCACATCCCCGGTGTTCTAAATTGCGGGGCGGATATGCTCTCACCTCGCTCTCGCGAGGCTTCACCCCGGGACGGTTCAGCTGATATGGAATCGTTTCGGCAGGGCGGAGGTTGACCTCTTTGCGACGAGCGAGAACACGCATTGTCAGATGTTCTTTTCGCTGTCCCGTTCCCCTCGGGAGATGGACGCGCTAACTGCGCGGTGGCCGAAAGGACCTCTCTATGCTTTTCCTCCGGTAAAAATCTTGCCCATGGTGTTGTGCAAAATCAGGGAGGAGAAGGCGTTGGTGACTCTGGTAGCCCCGAACTGGCCGAATCAGCCTTGGTTCGCAGATTTGGTGGAGTTACTGGCAGGGCAGCCATGGGAGATTCCGCTCAGGAAGGACCTGCTGTCTCAGGCGAGCGGAACGATCTGGCATCACAGCCGGATTGTGGAGCCTTCATGTGTGGCCGCTGCAGGGTCGCTGAGCGTGCGGGATGCGCTTTCTTCAGCACAGGATGGATGAAGGGAGCCTTCCATCCACTCTGAAGGTATATGTTGCCGCTATCGCAGCGTTTCACCCCTATGTTGACGGACAGTCTATCGGCAGACATGCGTCAGTGACATGGTTCCTCAAGGGAGCTTGGAGATTACGCCCTGCGCGGCCGCCTTCGGTGCCGCCGTGGGATTTAGCTTTGGTCTTGGACGCATTGTCACGACCGCCTTTTGAGCCCTTAGCTTCTATTGCCATTAAGGAGCTTTCGGTTAAAACGGCGCTGCTTCTCGCTCTCGCTTCAGCATAAATGCAGTACAACAAATTGTTTTATACACTAATGTGTAAGTAATTTACAATTTAAACATTATTGCAATACATTATTTTGTACTATGGTAATACTAATTGCGTTACTTACATTTTTAGAAAAGTAATGCGTCACGTTACTTTTGCGTTACTTTTTTTCACAAGGGGTAGGCTTGTTTTTAACAAAAAAGTTATATTTTTGGGCAAATGTAAAGGCCCTTTCACACCAAAAGTTAAATAAAAAGCATCATGCTGAAGGAAATGCAAATTCACGCGTGTAGAGTAGAGAAAAGCAAACAAACAAACAAACAAACCTTTCAGCTGCTGCTGTTCTGGATAAGGGAAGAATAGGAGAAAAAAAGTTCAACACTAAAACACTAAAAATCTATATTCATTTTTGCTTATGGTTTAACTGAATCATTGAAGGACAGAAGCAAGTACATTGGTCAATAAAGTGAGATTAAATGCATAAAAATGTATGTTTTATTTAACATATTTAGTTATTAGAGGTCTGCATAGTATTCTGATTCTGCATAATGAATATTGAATCTTTTTTTGTGCAAGTAAGATGAATTTTTATTCATCTCACTTGCACAAAATATTTGTTTATTTAGTCTAAAACTACAATAACCATCATGTTTACACACACTCACACACACAGACACACACACACACACACACACACACACAACCACACGCACACTTCTTCTTATGCTGTCCATCGATTTCGAAGATGACGTCACTTCTAGGATGCATTATTGGAGCGTTGGTGCAACTGCTGCTGACGGCGGTGCCATTGAAGGTGACTGTGAAGCCCAATCAGAGAGCCACATGTCCTACTGCAGTAAGGACAAGTGAATGCTGAGTCTGGGTGTGGATATAGTTGTGGCTGTGCGCGTTTAAGTCTGCGCTGATGTAGCTCGGTACTATGTTGAGCACGCTTTAATTCGATCTGTTGGGCCCCCACATCACATGCAGAACTCCATGCCTGACGGTTGTCAGCTTTTGTTTCCAGAACTCCAGGGCTGATGCCACAGCTTTTCAGGGTCTCCTTGAGATGATCCTTGTATCGACGCTTCTGACCCCCAGGTCTCCTGTTGGCTGCATGTATCTGTCCATAAAGGACTTGCCGGGGAAAGTGGTGAGAGGGCATGCGGATAACGTGTCCGATCCATCGCAGTTGCCGCTTAGCAAGGATTGCCTCCATGCAGCTGGAGTTGGTGCGCTGGAGGATGTCCGTGTGGGAGATTTTGTCTTTCCATGTGACACCTAGTATATGTTGCAAACATCTGATATGAAAACCCTCAAGACACCGAATATGCCTGCGGTAGGGAGTCCATGCTTCTGCACCAAACAGCAGGGTGGAAACGCAGACTGCCTGGTAAACGGCCGCTTTGGTGAAAGTACGGAGATCTTTATTACCAAAGACTCAAGCTCGAAGTCTGCCAAAGGCAGAGGAGGCGAGATTAATGCGTCCCTGGATCTCCCTGTCTATGAGGCAGGTGGGTGTTAAAATGCTTCCAAGGTAGCTGAAGTGCTGAACAACCTTTACTGGTGAACCATGAATATAGAATTCAGACGGTGTGGGGGAGGGACCATGGTCTGAACAATGATCTTTGTCTTTTGAATGTTAACTTGTAGGCCACAAGCTTGACAGATTGCGCATACAACATCCAGTGTGTGCTGCATTGCGGTAGGGCTGTGGGCTAGGAGGGCACAGTCATCGGCATATTGCAGTTCATGAATTGTGAGAGTAGTGCACTTGGTAATGGCTTGCAGGCGGCGAAGGTCAAAGAGGTTCCTGTCCAGACGAAACTGCAGGCAAACACCTTCATCGGGGCTGAGGGAATTGTGGGAGTGGAGGGCGACTGCTGCCAGGAAGAGGTTGAAGATCACTGGCGCCAGTACACACCCCTGTTTTACTCCTACCTGCACAGGAAAGGAGGGAGATTGAGATGTACCCACAGTCACACAAGCCTGCATGCCAAATTGAAACTGTTGTAGATTGTACAGAAATCTTGGTGGCACCCCAAACTTCTCCAGAATGACCCAAAGGACTTGACGGTCAATGGTGTCAAAAGCCTTTGCCAGGTCGATGAAGGCAATGAACAGGCCTTTGTTCTGTTCTCTGGCCTTCTCTTGCATTTGGCACAGGACAAAGATCATGTCGGAGGTGGAGCGATTCTTCCTGAAGCCGCACTGTGACTCAGGAAGGATCCTTTCTGTGATGTTCTTGGTAAGACGGGACAGCATGACCCTCGTTAATACTTTCCCTGCCACAGAGAGCAGGGATATGCCACGACTGTTACCACAGATGGACTTGTCACCTTTTTTCTTGTGAATGGTAACAATGTGTGAGTCTTTCCAGCCTTGAGGAACAGTTTTTTGTGCCCATACTATCTGGATAAGTTGGTGGAGGGTTTTGGTGAGCAGGTACCCGCCTTTCTTTAGAGCTTCTGCAGGGATTCCATTAGGACCAGCAGACTTAATGTCCTTGAGGCTTCGTACTGCTGTGAGGACTTCTGAGAACTCGGGTGAGTCATCAAGCTCATGTACAAGTGGAAGCATTGGGAGGCGCTGCAGAACAGTGGGGTCGGTCGGATTATTTTGATTGAGAAGGGTGTTAAAATGCTCAGCCCAACGCACAAAAATTTCTTGTTTGTCCTTATGCAGAATTCTACCATCTGCAGATCTGATAGGGGTGATTCTACGTTTTTGGGGTCCATACAGTGATTTTATTGCATCGTAGAAGGCTTGAGAGTTGTTGGTGTCCGCATAGCCTTGGATTTCATGGGCTTTCCTAAGCCACCAATCATTCTCCATTATGCGAAGCCGGTGTTGCACCTCAGCACGGATATTACTCCAGTGTGAGCGCAAAGAGGGAGATTGTGGATTGGAGAGGTGAGCAGTGAAGGCTTTACGCTTCTCCTCCAGAAGAACCAATATTTGGGGGCAGCTATCTTCAAACCAGTCCTGGTGACGCTTAGAAGTGAAACCAATTGTGTGAGTAGCGGCTTGTTGTATGGCTGAGCTAAAATTACCCCTATACGCTTTCCGCTGTATTGTGTAGGGGATGAATGAAAACAGAGGAAAGGTTATTAGCCAAGCAGCGACGGTATGTAGCAGTGCCATCAGGGGATTTAAGGGCTCGGAAGTTGAGCCGCCTTGAGGGTTGATGCCTAGTGTGTTGGGGTCGGACCTTTAGGTGTATCTTGGATCTGATCAGCCGATGATCTGTCCAGTACTCCGCACCACGCATTGCTCGGGTAATGGAGATTTCATGTAGATCTTGTTGCCTGTGTAGGATTCCAAATTTTATTTAAATGTTTAATTTAGATTTCCAATACAATAGTAAAGTTTATAAATGATGAGGCCAGCAAACGGTAGAGGTTCCCAGCATCATATTCCTGACTGTCCCATCTCAGTACGAGAAGGCTAGGCCTTTCCTGTTCTCGTGTCTCACCGGGTGGAACTCATGCTGAGCAAGTTTGAACATCTGCTATTTTATTACTGAGACTGTTTGTCTTGGAGTTCTCATCTCAGTACGAGAAGTCTATGCCTTTCCTGTACTCGTGTCTCATGCTGAGCAGGTTCCACAATCTGTATACCTTATTTACATTTGCTTTGTTTCAGAGAAGTCTACACCTATATGTAATCCCTCCCCCTTGAAATGTATATAAACTATAATGTAAAGTTCCCTTAGTTAGACGATGTTGGAATGACTGCAGCTACCGACAAGCAATAAAGAACTTCTGCTTGGAAAACCTCCACCGTCTCCTGGTCTGAGCTTCTAACTTTTCTACAAGGAAAAAGATCACTACACCTGGTAATTATGTAGTCGAGTAGGTGCCAGTGTTTGGATCTGGGGTGCATCCATGATGCTTTATAATTGTTTTTCATTTGGAAAATTGTGTTCGTTATGACCAGTTTGTGCTCAGAGCAGAGGGAAAGGAGTCGCAGACCATTCCTGTTTATGTTGCCTAATCCATGTTTCCCAATTACCCCAGACCAGAGCATGTTGTTGGAGCCTACTCTGGCATTGAAGTCTCCCATAAGCACAAGTTTATCAGTGTGAGGAACTTTAAGGAGAGCTGCGTCGAGAGACTCGTAGAAAACGTCTTTGATGCTTTCTTCAGCATCCAGAGTTGGCGCATAAGCACTTAGCAATTTTGCATTGCGACCCTTTGCACAAGGAATGCGCCAAGTCATCAGCCGCTCACTGATTCCCACAGGAAACTCTGGAATGTTCAGGAGCAGTCTGCTCTTGATAGCAAAACCTACTCCATTTAGACGGCAGGTATCTTCTGGAAGACCCTTCCAGAAGAAGGTGTATCCTTGCCCGACTTCTATTAGGGAGTCCTCTCCTGCGAGCCGGGTCTCACTCAAAGCTGCAATGTCAATATTGTACTTTTTAAGGTCGCTCGCAACCAGGGCAGTGCGTCTGCGGGGTCTGTCAGTTCCATTCTGTTTAGAACTATATTCATATTTTCGACCGCGTAATGGGATGCCTTGGCGACTGCGGTGGGCCGCCCAGGAGTGTAGGGAACAGGCAATGTTTGGGTCACCTTTTCTAGACCCTCCCCCCGGCAGGGGGTGAGCAGTGCGGACCCTAAAGAGGGCTGCTCAGTCGCACAAGAAGCTGCCGAAGGTGGACGCTGTTCCAACCCGTCCACACAGCGACCATCACGTTTGTGCCGCCTCCGTGCAGGGCTCAGGCTAGAGGCTGCCAGTCTGATCCAAGACCTGCCCCCGTCGCATTTGCCCTGTCGCCGAAGGACTTGTACGGTGAAGTGACAGCATGCGCAAAGAATGGATTTAATGTGAAGAGAGGGGTGCGCAGACCCTATCTCCACAGCTTCACTCCAAAATCCATTTTCCAGTGGCAGGAGGTGAACTCTAGACAACCGGATGGACGGTGGAATTGCAGGGGGCTTCCAGGTCTCTGTCCTTTGTTGAGCCTGCCTCTCGCGTGTCCCCAACGCGGCCTTGTCTTGAGGAGATGAAATGCTCACGGAAGACAACCCTCAGGGCAGTGGGGGCAGCAGTCTTAGATAATGGCGGACTGAACTCGCCATGTCGAGGTGTATCATTGGCATAAATGGAGTTTTAACAGCGGATCTAGTGATGCCAATCAACTAGTCCCTCCATACCTGATAGACCTCCGCTGTTGGTCCACGGCTACTTATTCGACTGGGGACCACCACACGGAGCCCCCAGCTTATTTCGTAGCGTACCTTCATATCTGAAGGGTTGTCCATTATCCGCCACCTATGGACGTGGTTGGTAGCAGTCAGCTCTGCCCCAACAAACACACACACACACACACACACACAAAACTTGTTTAAATACATCTATGTTGTTAATAAATAACAATAAATTGTTGTTGTACCAGCAATATCTCCAAGTTTTGTTTTTCACTGTAAAAACGCCTCTGCGCTTCGATTATTTGTCTCAACATGAGGACATGAGAGCTGTCAGTCAATGAATGGGAAAACAAAGTAACTTGCTTTACTTGTTTGAAAAAGTAACTCAGATATTTTGTTGAACATTTTAAAAGTAATGCGTTATTGTACTAGTTACTTGAAAAAGTATTCTGATTAAGATACTCAAGTTAACTACACTGGACTTATGTACATTTATTTTGTCATCAATTATTTCTTGGATTGTTTTGACTTTGACCCTTTTTTCTATTTCTGTATTACTCAACAGAACACGATTTAAGGTTATAGACAAGCTACAAGCCAACAAGGACAAAGTAAGATCACACAGTATCTATATTTTATGCTTACAATAAACCAACGAAAACGGTAAACCATTCAACAGAAAATAGTTAATTTAAAGAAATTTGAATTGATATAATTGCTCATTATAGTTGTACGCTTTGTCTCAAACTCCACCTGAGAGGCATATTTGCTCTTGACTACTAGACTACTTTAGGCTTGAGAAAATTGTACAATGCATGCCATGGAGTTTCGCTCCAACCCTATGTCAACACTTCTGAACTAGCTCAAGCTTTTCAGGATCTGCAGGTTTACTATAAACTAGGTTGCAGGGCAGTGGGCCTCTAGGAAGAGGGTTGAGGACTTCTGCTATAAACACTTCATTTGACATTAGCTATGTTTCCATGCCCTACTGTATTTTTTTTGCGCATTTTGTGATATCCCTTGAAAGAATGCTGGATGGAAACGCCAAGATACGCATAAATTCTACAAATGTGCATAAAAAATGTATGCGCTCAATTGAGGCAGATACATTTTTATTCTGTAAGAAGACATAAACTACGATGGAAACAAATAAATACCTTGATTTGCAACAAAAAGCTCAGGTGACTTTGCCTCAACAGAGGATGTGATTGCATAACTGGACTAACCAGTAGACCAAATTCATTGCCGAGTATATTAATGTTGGTTTAGTAATTCCGAAATGCCAAAAGTTTGTCATCAGAAGGACTTGGTTTAATTCCCTCCCAGAAGATTGAATTCCCAAACACCAGGTGTCTGAACGCAAGATAACATGACAGCATGTATTGCGTTTCGACTGCATGCTCTGAGACACAACACATTTATGATGTAATGGGAAAAAGTCACAGATTGCTGCAACTTCCATTTTTATTAGATATTTTGCACCAATTTGCCAGGAAGGGAAAATTTTGTTCTTTTGAACACATGAGATGGATACACTGTTTTATGCACAAATGTTTTATGCAATTAATTAGTTCAGTTAAATTTGCAACTTTGGAAGAAGACACAACTATTGTAACATTTCTTTGTTTAAAATCGGTTTGAATCATAAAATGATTTGTTCATTATCTGGTTTTGAGTCCCAGATCTTGTCAGACTTTTAGTGCATTGTAGATTCTGAAGTAGCTTGTAAAGGCTACAACATCAAAGTTCATTTTTGTTCTTCGCTAACGTTCCTCTCGTACTTCCAGGTGATGGTTGTACACCCTGCTTTCATGCATTATGTGCACACTGCGTGGCTCCACATTAAGTCTCGAGGATCTTATCCATCCACGGGTTTCCTTGTGCTGATGTTCGCCCTGCACATCTGTGATGAGGTAAAGTTTTAGCATTCACAAAGCTTGTGTGGCTTACTGTCTGCGGTTTGTGTGCTGTGTACTAATGTCAGGTACTTCTGCTGATGTGTTTCTCTGTGCTTAGGTCAGTGTGTTTGGCTTTGGCACAAAAAGTAAAGGCACTTGGCACCACTATTTCGAAAACATGCCCAAGAGTTTCTGACGCACTGGTAGACACAGTGGAGGGATTGAGCACCAGACCATCTTAGAACTTCAGGAAAGGGAGCTGATCAGTCTATACAGAGGGTGGTGAGAAGGAAAAGGACTCTGAGTTTCAGTTACATGATTATTTAATGACATTCATCTGTATTGATGATATACACAGTGCTCGAAGTAGGCCGCTACGCCCTCCAGCGAAAACAGAACTTGAAGACACTTTAGAAAATGTAAAAAAAAAAACACTGAATGCAGAAAGGAAGAAATAATGCTGTCCAAGTCCTAACTGTGATATTCTCAAGGATACATGTTTAATGCACGGGCAGAAATATATATATTTTTTCAGTAGCCTACATTGTGGTGTTTTGCATGCATATAATCTTCAGTTTTCTGTTAAACTCTGAAGCTGAGCTGTTAGAGACCATCCATGCAATCTCAGGCTGCGTTTTAGACACGACAGGTTGAAATGTACACTTTATTTCATTATTTTAAATTGCAAAATTTCAGTACACAATACATTTCAAAAGAAGAAAAAAGATAAAAACACAGTCAATGACTTGACAATTCAGGTCTTTCCACATTATTTTAGTTTTTGGAGGAGCATCAACACAGTCACGCATGCTATTGTTTATCATATTGTTTCAAAAGCTACCCTTGGTCATTTGTTTGTATGTAATGGAATGAGGTGTGGAACTTTGGTGCAGAAATACAGGAATGCAGCAGGTGTGTTTGGTTTAATTGCTGCCATTTTACTGATAAATAAAATATTAATATCCACTTGAAAGTGCAATTCAAACAGGTGTCATCAAAGTTCATGTGCTAGTCAATCTAGGTCTATTATTGCCAATCACAGGCGCCCTCCTTGCTCATGCTGTGAGGCTTCTGCCCCGTCTAGCCCTTATGTTAATTTGGCCCTGAGGTCTATCTATTCATTTGCGCATAGCTCTCATTGTCTCTTCTTCGCCATGTAGTTCTCTCCCACTCAGCTGCTTTTACTGTAACTGGCTTTAGTTTTGTAAACCTAAAAGTTTTTTAACTTCCCTCAAGTTGTTTCAAACCTGTATGAATTTCTTTCTTCTGCTGAACACAAAAGAAGGTATTTTGAAGAATGTCGGTAACCAGACAGTTGATGGACCCTAAATACTATGGAAGTAAATGGGGTACACTCGTCTACTCGATCTCTCTCACAATACTCTACTCTATTTTAGCTTTAATAAACAATATCAATGAGTGGTTTAATGCATTTTTACGTTGCTGAGAGTGGTTGCTAGGGGTGTTGTGTACATAGAACGTTGGGTGAGCGGTCAGGTTTTATCGTAAATAAAACACTATCCACCTTACTCATACGCCCCATGACGCTTTGCGCGAATTTTGGGTGTGACTTCCGTTAAGCTGTAAACAATTAGCGAAAGGCTCACTCGCTCTATGAACGCAATAGGTTAAAAAAGTGTCACAATGAGATGACATTAATCTACTCACACTTCAACTATCGAATATTAAAAGGAAATTTAAAAGTATAAAAGCATCAACAAGGTGCTTTCAACAGACCAAATAACCCCAAAAGTGCGAGTCTTTCGTTAAATTTCACTGTAGTAGGCTAATATATATCTGTATTATGTAACTTATGTTGCCTTAATCAAAAATGCTTCATTATCTTTAGAATTACGTGATACTAATTCAAAGTGATTTCAGTCATTTTGACAGATTATAAATTGCATTTACCTGTGAAAACAAACCTGGAAAGAGACGTGAGGATTTGTGAAGAATAACGATAGATTCTTTGTGCATTCCAGTGAATTATTAATGGAATATATTGTAAATTAAATTGGGGAAAACAGACCACAAATGTGCAGTATATGTTGTTCTTTTTCATACTTTTACAGCGGATTTCAAAGGGGGGGGGGAAAGAAAGTAATCAGATATTGTCAGACTTTTAGGGCATTGTAGATTCTGAAGTAGCTTGTAAAGGCTACAACATCAAAGTTTCTTTTTGTTCTTCACTAACGTTCCTCTCGTACTTCCAGGTGATGGTTGTACACCCTGCTTTCATGCATTATGTGCACACTGCGTGGCTCCACATTAAGTCTCGAAGATCTTATCCATCCACGGGTTTCCTTGTGCTGATGTTCGCCCTGCACATCTGTGATGAGGTAAAGTTTTAGCATTCACAAAGCTCGTGTGGCTTACTGTCTGCGGTTTGTGTGCTGTGTACTAATGTCAGGTACTTCTGCTGATGGGTTTTTCTGTGCTTAGTTCAGTGTGTTTGGCTTTGGCGCAAACGGTAAAGGCACTTGGCACCACTATTTCAAAAACATGCCCAAGAGTTTCAGACGCACTGGTAGACACAGTGAAGGGATTGAGCACCAGACCATCTTAGAACTTCAGGAAAGGGAGCTGATCAGTCTATACAGAGGGTGGTGAGAAGGACGAGGACTCTGAGTTTCAGTTACATGATTATTTAATGACATTCATCTGTATTGATGATATACACAGTGCTCGAAGTAGGCCGCTACGCCCTCCAGCGAAAACAGAACTTGAAGACACTTTAGAAAATGTTTAAAAAAAAAAAACACTGAATGCAGAAAGGAAGAAATAATGCTGTCCAAGTCCTAACTGTGATATTCTCAAGGATACATGTTTAATGCACGGGCAGAAATATATTTTTTCAGTAGCCTACATTGTGGTGTTTTGCATGCATATAATCTTCAGTTTTCTGTTAAACTCTGAAGCTGAGCTGTTAGAGACCATCCGTGCAATCTTAGGCTGCGTTTTAGACACGACAGGTTGAAATGTACACTTTATTTCATTATTTTAAATTGCAAAATTTCAGTACACAATACATTTCAAAAGAAGAAAAAAGATAAAAACACAGTCAATGACTTGACAATTCAGGTCTTTCCACATTATTTTAGTTTTTGGAGGAGCATCAACACAGTCACGCATGCTATTGTTTATCATATTTTTTCAAAAGCTACCCTTGGTCATTTGTTTGTATGTAATGGAATGAGGTGTGGAGCTTTGGTGCAGAAATACAGGAATGCAGCGGGTGTGTTTGGTTTAATTGCTGCCATTTTACTGATAAATAAACTATTAATATCCACTTGAAAGTGCAATTCAAACAGGTGTCATCAAAGTTCATGTGCTAGTCAATCTAGGTCTATTATTGCCAATCACAGGCGCCCTCCTTGCTCATGCTGTGAGGCTTCTGCCCCGTCTAGCCCTTATGTTAATTTGGCCCTGAGGTCTATCTATTCATTTGCGCATAGCTCTCATTGTCTCTTCTTCGCCATGTAGTTCTATCCCATTCAGCTGCTTTTACTGTAACTGGCTTTAGTTTTGTAAACCTAAAAGTTTTTTAACTTCCCTCAAGTTGTTTCAAACCTGTATGAATTTCTTTCTTCTGCTGAACACAAAAGAAGGTATTTTGAAGAATGTCGGTAACCAGACAGTTGATGGACCCTAAATACTATGGAAGTAAATGGGGTACACTCGTCTACTCGATCTCTCTCACAATACTCTACTCTATTTTAGCTTTAATAAACAATATCAATGAGTGGTTTAATGCATTTTTACGTTGCTGAGAGTGGTTGCTAGGGGTGTTGTGTACATAGAACGTTGGGTGAGCGGTCAGGTTTTATCGTAACTAAAACACTATCCACCTTACTCATACGCCCCATGACGCTTTGCGCGAATTTTGGGTGTGACTTCCGTTAAGCTGTAAACAATTAGCGAAAGGCTCACTCGCTCTATGAACGCAATAGGTTAAAAAAGTGTCACAATGAGATGACATTAATCTACTCACACTTCAACTATCGAATATTAAAAGGAAATTTAAAAGTATAAAAGCATCAACAAGGTGCTTTCAACAGACCAAATAACCCCAAAAGTGCGAGTCTTTCGTTAAATTTCACTGTAGTAGGCTAATATATATCTGTATTATGTAACTTATGTTGCCTTAATCCAAAATGCTTCATTATCTTTAGAATTACGTGATACTAATTCAAAGTGATTTCAGTCATTTTGACAGATTATAAATTGCATTTACCTGTGAAAACAAACCTGGAAAGAGACGTGAGGATTTGTGAAGAATAACAAGGGATTCTTTGTGCATTCCAGTGAATTATTAATGGAATATATTGTAAATTAAATTAGGGAAAACAGACCACAAATGTGCAGTATATGTTGTTCTTTTTCATACTTTTACAGCGGATTTCAAAGGGGGGGAAAAAAAGAAAGTAATCAGATATTGTCAGACTTTTAGGGCATTGTAGATTCTGAAGTAGCTTGTAAAGGCTACAACATCAAAGTTTCTTTTTGTTCTTCGCTAACGTTCCTCTCGTACTTCCAGGTGATGGTTGTACACCCTGGTTTCATGCATTATGTGCACACTGCGTGGCTCCACATTAAGTCTCGAAGATCTTATCCATCCACGGGTTTCCTTGTGCTGATGTTCGCCCTGCACATCTGTGATGAGGTAAAGTTTTAGCATTCACAAAGCTTGTGTGGCTTACTGTCTGCGGTTTGTGTGCTGTGTACTAATGTCAGGTACTTCTGCTGATGGGTTTTTCTGTGCTTAGTTCAGTGTGTTTGGCTTTGGCGCAAACGGTAAAGGCACTTGGCACCACTATTTCAAAAACATGCCCAAGAGTTTCAGACGCACTGGTAGACACAGTGAAGGGATTGAGCACCAGACCATCTTAGAACTTCAGGAAAGGGAGCTGATCAGTCTATACAGAGGGTGGTGAGAAGGACGAGGACTCTGAGTTTCAGTTACATGATTATTTAATGACATTCATCTGTATTGATGATATACACAGTGCTCGAAGTAGGCCGCTACGCCCTCCAGCGAAAACAGAACTTGAAGACACTTTAGAAAATGTTTAAAAAAAAAAACACTGAATGCAGAAAGGAAGAAATAATGCTGTCCAAGTCCTAACTGTGATATTCTCAAGGATACATGTTTAATGCACGGGCAGAAATATATTTTTTCAGTAGCCTACATTGTGGTGTTTTGCATGCATATAATCTTCAGTTTTCTGTTAAACTCTGAAGCTGAGCTGTTAGAGACCATCCGTGCAATCTTAGGCTGCGTTTTAGACACGACAGGTTGAAATGTACACTTTATTTCATTATTTTAAATTGCAAAATTTCAGTACACAATACATTTCAAAAGAAGAAAAAAGATAAAAACACAGTCAATGACTTGACAATTCAGGTCTTTCCACATTATTTTAGTTTTTGGAGGAGCATCAACACAGTCACGCATGCTATTGTTTATCATATTTTTTCAAAAGCTACCCTTGGTCATTTGTTTGTATGTAATGGAATGAGGTGTGGAGCTTTGGTGCAGAAATACAGGAATGCAGCGGGTGTGTTTGGTTTAATTGCTGCCATTTTACTGATAAATAAACTATTA
This sequence comes from Siphateles boraxobius, assembly GCF_051911475.1. Taxonomy (NCBI): domain Eukaryota; kingdom Metazoa; phylum Chordata; class Actinopteri; order Cypriniformes; family Leuciscidae; genus Siphateles; species Siphateles boraxobius. The sequence continues at coordinate 3,525,453 of NW_027508953.1, forward strand.
ATATCCACTTGAAAGTGCAATTCAAACAGGTGTCATCAAAGTTCATGGGCTAGTCAATCTAGGTCTATTATTGCCAATCACAGGCGCCCTCCTTGCTCATGCTGTGAGGCTTCTGCCCCGTCTAGCCCTTATGTTAATTTGGCCCTGAGGTCTATCTATTCATTTGCGCATAGCTCTCATTGTCTCTTCTTCGCCATGTAGTTCTCTCCCACTCAGCTGCTTTTACTGTAACTGGCTTTAGTTTTGTAAACCTAAAAGTTTTTTAACTTCCCTCAAGTTGTTTCAAACCTGTATGAATTTCTTTCTTCTGCTGAACACAAAAGAAGGTATTTTGAAGAATGTCGGTAACCAGACAGTTGATGGACCCTAAATACTATGGAAGTAAATGGGGTACACTCGTCTACTCGATCTCTCTCACAATACTCTACTCTATTTTAGCTTTAATAAACAATATCAATGAGTGGTTTAATGCATTTTTACGTTGCTGAGAGTGGTTGCTAGGGGTGTTGTGTACATTGAACGTTGGGTGAGCGGTCAGGTTTTATCGTAAATAAAACACTATCCACCTTACTCATACGCCCCATGACGCTTTGCGCGAATTTTGGGTGTGACTTCCGTTAAGCTGTAAACAATTAGCGAAAGGCTCACTCGCTCTATGAACGCAATAGGTTAAAAAAGTGTCACAATGAGATGACATTAATCTACTCACACTTCAACTATCGAATATTAAAAAGAAATTTAAAAGTATAAAAGCATCAACAAGGTGCTTTCAACAGACCAAATAACCCCAAAACAAACCTGGAAAGAGACGTGAGGATTTGTGAAGAATAACGATAGATTCTTTGTGCATTCCAGTGAATTATTAATGGAATATATCGTAAATTAAATTAGGGAAAACAGACCACAAATGTGCAGTATATGTTGTTCTTTTTCATACTTTTACAGCGGATTTCAAAGGGGGGGGGGAAAGAAAGTAATCAGATATTGTCAGACTTTTAGGGCATTGTAGATTCTGAAGTAGCTTGTAAAGGCTACAACATCAAAGTTTCTTTTTGTTCTTCGCTAACGTTCCTCTCGTACTTCCAGGTGATGGTTGTACACCCTGCTTTCATGCATTATGTGCACACTGCGTGGCTCCACATTAAGTCTCGAAGATCTTATCCATCCACGGGTTTCCTTGTGCTGATGTTCGCCCTGCACATATGTGATGAGGTAAAGTTTTAGCATTCACAAAGCTCGTGTGGCTTACTGTCTGCGGTTTGTGTGCTGTGTACTAATGTCAGGTACTTCTGCTGATGGGTTTTTCTGTGCTTAGTTCAGTGTGTTTGGCTTTGGCGCAAACAGTAAAGGCACTTGGCACCACTATTTCGAAAACATGCCCAAGAGTTTCAGACGCACTGGTAGATACAGTGAAGGGATTGAGCACCAGACCATCTTAGAACTTCAGGAAAGGGAGCTAATCAGTCTATAGAGAGGGTGGTGAGAAGGACGAGGACTCTGAGTTTCAGTTACATGATTATTTAATGACATTCATCTGTATTGATGATATACACAGTGCTCGAAGTAGGCCGCTAAGCCCCTCCAGCGAAAACAGAACTTGAAGTCGGTGACACGGTTCCTCAAGGGAGCTAGTAGATTACGCCCTGCACGGCCGCCGTGGGATTTAGCTTTGGTCTTGGAGGCATTGTCACGACCGCCTTTTGAGCCCTTAGCTTCTATTGCCATTAAGGAGCTTTCGGTTAAAACGGCCTGCTTCTCGCTTTCGCTACGGCGAAGCGGGTTGGGGATATACAGGCTTTCTCTGTAAGTGAAGATTGAATTCGCTTTGGGCCGGGAAACTGTAATGTAACTCTCAGACCGAGGCCGGGCTATGTCCCTAAGTTGCTCAATACCCCGTTCAGAGCGCAGATAGTTTCTCTGCCGGCACTGTCTGCTGAGCCATCAACCTCTCAGGGTTCGGATGCTCAGAGTGCTATTTGCCCAGTCAGAGCACTTCGGGAATACATTTCTCGCTCGGCTACTTTTCGGGATTCGGACCAGCTGTTTGTGTCAAATCCAGTGTTGAATATAAGTGAGCCGAACCTAACCGATCAAGCAGCTTTTTGTACAGTGTTCACCTTTCTGTAATCGAAACAGAAGCTGTCCATTTTGACCAAAACTATCGGGGTCACCCAATCGCTGTACGAGTCCTCTATAACGCCCAACCGCAGCATGGCCTTTAATTCTTCCTGTACCACCTGTAGCGCCACTACCCTGTGGACCATTTCGATATGGTGTTGTACGAAGTTTGTGCGACCGGGCAGGGGTGAGAACACATCTTTAAAGTCTGTCTGCAGTTTGGTTACATCGGCGAGAGGTGAAGTCCCCCCAGGACCAGAGCGAGCGGATTGAATAGGACAGCCGCTTCTGGTCCGAGATCATCCTCCCCTGAAACCACTGACGCTAACTTGACCGAAGTCCCCATATTCCAGCGTTTTAGGAGGTTGAGGTGATAAATCTTACATGTCCCGCCCCTGTCCGTTCGCTGCACCTCGTAATCGAGATCCCCAACTCACTGTGTGACCAAAAAGGGTCCTTGCCACTTAGCTAGTCATTTAGAGCTGAATGTTGGAAGCAATACAAGCACTTTCTCTCCCGGCGTAAATTGACGCTCTCGCATACCCCTTTTGTACTGCCGACATTGTTTGTCCTGTGGCTGGAGAAAATTCTTCATTGAGAGCCGCCCCAACGTGTGGAGTTTTGCTCAGAGGTCCAGGACATACTGAATTTTATTACGGCTGTTTGAAGGCCCCTCCTCCCAAGCCTCTCTAATGACGGGCTGACAACCATAGAGAAGATTGAATGGGGAAAACCCTGTGGAGATTTGTGGGACCTCCCGCACTGGAAACAGCAGGGGCTCAAGTCATCTATCCCAGTTTTTGCCATCTTGCCTTACGAATTTACGTACCATGGATTTTAACGTGCAATTAAACCGTTCCACCAGTCTGTCTGTTTGGGGTTGATAGACGCTGGTGCGAATCAATTTAATGCCCAAAAGTCTGTATAATTTGCTTAAAGTTCGTGACATGAACACTGTAATCTGACAAATGAGAATCTCTTTGGGGATTCCCACTCGGGAAATAATACGAAACAGTGCGTCCACCCCACTCTTTGCCGAGATAGTGTGTAACGGCACCGCTTCAGGGTATCGTGTTGCATAATCCACCAGAACTAATGCAAAATTATGCCAGCGTGCTGAACGTTCTAATGGCCTTATGAGGTCCATGGCATGTTTGAGCGTTTCGTCACAAGACTGCTCCTGGGAAAGTCTAGATGAGGCTAGATGAGGAAAGTCATCTAACTCAAGCGGCGTTAACTTCAACCTCATCCTTGTTTCCTCTGAGACTGTCTGTGAGGGTCCAGTAACAATGTCTTCTGCCTGATCAATGCCTTCTCTTCTCCCTAGCCCTGTCTCCCAAGAGGCATCCGCACATAGAATCCCTAATAATTGTGTAAAAGCAGGCCAAATGGGAATTAACCGCCACCTTCAATCTATGCGTTTTCCCCCTGAATTGGATATTAGCAGGCACTAGAGGGTAATCCACCACAATCCCGTGCACACACCTCAACTTAACCTTGCGGCTCATTTCCAATGCCCCTTGTTGCAATAGGCTTTGATGAATGGAGATTGGGTTACAGCCTGATTCCACTAAAGCCTAATATGTACCCTCCTTATTACTCACTGGGATTAGGTATTCATAGGCGTCGATTTCGGTGGGGACAGTGGGTACGCGACCCCACCAGATTTCGTCATGAGTCATTTTGTACCCACCACTTTTTGAAACATTGAGGCGCAACGGATGTACCTAATACAAATAAATAAAACATATCCAGTTAACTAGCAGAGCATTCATTTAATTCGCTATGAAATAAAGAGATCTTGCGCTAAAAAATTTTGTTTTTGAACTCAAGCTGAGCGCTCGTTGCCGCGGCAATCAGTGTCATGGATACAGGCTCGCGCAGTCTTCACTCGGACGCGCTCTTCAATCTATCGCCGTTGTGGAGACTCTCTATTCATTCCGTTGAAATCTCAAAATAAAATGCACACAAATGTGTCCCTGCTTGATATAGACTGTAACCACTGATGAACAAATTCAGTTTTGATGAGAGAAAAAAGAACTATACAAGTGCGGATTAGAACCTGTAACCACTGACACGCTTGGCAAAAGAGCTTCCTCTAGACCATTTAAGAACTCAAACAAACTTTGCAGATCGACGGATTTATTTACGGGTTGAGCAGAGAGAGGCTGCACAGTTTGACAAGTTTCAGTGACGTGCGGTCTGGGTAGGCAAACTAGGCACTACCCTGCCAAAATTGTCTTTTACTGTTTATTCTTGTTTTTTACATATGCAATATGCGTGTTATTCCAATTGTTTAGACGTTATGATGACAAATGAAGCAGTTACGCATAATCAAATAAAAAACAAATGGTAGAATAAAAGCCTAAAGATCGCTCGTCGCCATCTTGGAAGCGTGTCACAGTGCGTCACTCCCGGATAAACGAAAATGGGCAAAAAGGCGGGACGTGGGTGGAGTTGAGGTGCCTGGATGCTGAAAATACGCCCGCCTAGCTCGACGTGATCGAGTTTGCTCAGGCTAAGGAGCTAATGTGCTACTGGCCTGGACAGCTGACTTGAAGAAGTAAAGTTAAAGTTCATGTTTTTGCCCTTTGAAATACTATAATAGTTAAAAGACATAACTAACCGTGAGACTATGTGTATTGTGATGCATTATTATTCTCTTGCAGTAACTTACAATATTTGCTCTGAGAATGTGTGTGACAGTGATTCATGCGCATACATGTCAGTCAGCGCGGCATCGCACATCAAGTTCATAGAGAGCTTTATTCAGTCCATTTTAAATATTTATAGATATTACCTAAGAAGTCAAAGTAATATACTAGAAATCCGCGCTCATTTAAGGGACCAAGAGAAAGCACTGCCCCCTTCAGGATTTAATCTGACGGTACTTTTTATTGAACACTAAAAAGTTAAATATGCATATTATAGTCTATCTGCTCCGTAAGATCAACGGTGCAGCAGAACGAGTGTGGCCTCTATATCTTAGATGTTTTTAAATCTGAACTCCAAAGAGCAACGATATTGTCAGACATCCATGAGTGCATGTTCACAGAGGAAAACAACTGAAGAACAGCGCTGGTTGTTCTCTCGACACTCGACAAAGACGGAATCCAACGGTGTGGGCGAAAGTAAGGGCGGCGTGTAATAAACTGTATGAAATAATCCCGAAAAAAGTACAAACACGGCAGAGATGACAAGTTCAGCAGCTGGAATCAGCTGAGGTGACATGATGGCTAACAGAGAGCAGACAAAGGCTAGTAACAGCAGCGGCAATCCACCTGTCACTCAAGTGGCCACGCCCTTGATTATGCAGCGTTTTAAAGCTTAATATAATTTAAACGGATGAGTTCTAAAAAATATTCACACCCCTCACAGTTGTCATGAAGGGCAAAATTAGCTGTATAGACCAAAACAACTTAAGACACCAGGCTGTAAACATATTTTTTCCTGCAGTAAAGTTGGGCATTTTAACATGGAGATACAGATTTGTGTAACGGGCTATTTAGCCCGCCTTGTAGGGGAAATTTGTTAGCGCTGCCCTGGAAAACTGAATAACGAAGGGATCTTAGTCCCCGCTTCCAGTGCTTTTAGTCTCGTTACACACTCAATGTATGTATGTTGTTTCCTACTTTATTGAGATGCACACTACAGACCGACAAGGGTAGGCTTCAGTTTAAGTAATGTCACAAGATGGCCTCCTGAAGTAAAAGTATATGTGAGAGACAGTCTAATATACTCCTCCCTCCCCTGGTCTAATAAAGTAGCTGAGACGCCCCTACTCCTGGACAGCTCTAAACAAAAAGGTACACTGCAGGTAAGTACAAAAATTAAACAATATTTATTTTTTGTATGTAGCGTATTTTTTTCTTCCTTGTAAACAAGTGTTAGCTACCTCAGTGTCAATGATCACTAAATAAAATAAAAGAAATAAAATGTATGGTCTTTGTGTTTTCTTTTAAACTCACTATATCATTACCACCTTTAGTGTAAAAGTTATAAACCTCTCATTTCTTGTAAACACCACTTAGGATGAGTTCTCAGTTTTCAAATGATCAACTTCAAATTATCAAACAATAACATTTGAAAAATGTCACATTAGGAAGAGCACTTACGTGAAATGTCCCTTTATGTGTTCACTCTCAGTTCACTTTAAGTTCAGTAGTTCAACTGAACACTCACAGTTCACTGTTCAAAATATCAAAAAGGAATAAGTTGGGGAGTTGAGATGTGTTATCTCGCCGTAGCGAGCGTTGAAATCAACTTGAGATTGCATAGTTGAATCACTCAAGCTAAATGAAATGTCCCAAAAATTAAATGTATCAAAAATGAGTCAAAAAGCAAATGAATCAAACTAAGATGAATCAAAATGAAATTCACTGAGATGTATCAAACTGAGATGTCGTTGGATGGCAGGGTAACGTTAATACAAAATAGTCTAAAACTCAAATCTTCTCGAAACTAAGGCTATGTTTACACGGAAACGATCTGAAGAGAAAACGCAAAAGTGGAGTTGCGTTATCACTTTTTATTCTGCGTTTAGACGAGCGTTATCGGGGGAAATCCGCGTGCATATGATGACGCAAAAGTGTGTGAAATTCGATGTAGTATGCACTCCAGGCGGCTAGGTGTCAATGTGAAGCACTGCGACAAAACAACACCAATATCTGAGAATATTTTGTACAACTGCTGAAAAGACTCTTATACGTTTATCAGAGCTGCTATGGCAATTTGAAGGTCCAACGTATGGAAATAATCCGGAATATTGGGGTTATTTTCCTGTAATGGCGCATGCCTGTGACGTAAACACGTACGCGATGAGAGCCACACTGAGCAGATTTGAGTTTTTACTGTTTAGATGGGAACGCGACGGTGGATCGTTTTTAAGATTTCCACTCTGGAGGTCGGTTTCACTTTTTTGCGTGTTTAAGCCTCCAAAACGCCGTCGCCGTGTAAATGAAAGGCACATCCGATAAAATATTTTTACGTTTTCACCCAGAATCGTTCTCGTGTAAACAGGGCCTAACTTATGTTCAGCACCAACGACGACACGTGCAGATCACTCAAATACACGTGACCAGTCTGTTTGACTCGTTAGGCTGCTTCTCAATCGAGATGTAAGGAGTGTAAAACTCAGCAAAAATGTGGAAAATTTCTTCAATCGCCACTAATCAAGCAAAACTTTTACTTTATATGCACTCACAGTTCTCGTAGCCTTCACCAAACATTGCGTCACTCGAGCAGTCCAACGCAATGCGATCCACGGATCAAAACTACATAAAACAAACTGCGAAACACGGGACACAGTTCACAAAAAATCACTTGCTCTCGTCCTTTATTCGACCAAAGCCCTGATCAACTTCTGTTCAAGTCGCTTTATCGAACGAGCTTCTCGAACAAGACACAACACTCACTTTTTGTCTGTGCGACACTTTCATACTCCGCGCTCTTCTTCTCTCGCAGCACACACTGAACGCCGAAAACCAGTCAACCCGTCAAAATAAAAGTCCGCCAAAAATAATAATAATTATTAGATAATATATAGCCGTTACATTTGACTCACTTTTGCTGCCAACCTCAAGCGGCCAGGCGATGAATTGCAGTTTAATTCACTTCCGTGTTGGTTTCAAGAGAGAGATGGGGAGGTTGCCGCTTGGATAGACTACATGCCTAGAGTTAATCCCCGCCAAATTCAAAGTCAAAATGACAGCACCGGCCGTGATCACAGAGTTAAGAAATTTTTCCAAGCTCGATTTTTATTCAACATCTGAGTTAATAGCAAGAGGGAGGTCTACGTCAGCCTTCGATGGACTAGTGCAGCAAAAGGGACCAAAAATTGTCTGATCGTTTCAAACAGACTGGTATGAAAAAGATGTGATCGACGTCTTCAAGAGAGCGGCGGATGGATTTTATGTAAAAATAATCTACCAATTGGTGACTCAAAAACTATTTTGGCCTGAATATTGAATTGATAAATGTGGTTGCATTAATGCAAGCCATTTGCCTTTATATTCAATTGAGCAGTGTGTGATTTTATTTGGTATTTGGATATTTGGACAAACTCTCCGTGATAAACAAAGTTGATATAGTTTTGGTGTTCGTTGCCTATGCTAAGTTGATTAGCATTGTACATAATGTTCTAGCTATTTGACCTGAGAAGCAGCTCTCATAGTTAATGTTAGGTTGCTATTTTCAGCTTAATTTTCATAGGTTGTGCAAGAAAAAAATGGTTGTAGGCCTACATTACTTTATAATGCCACAAGAGGGGGTAACTTGTTAAATACAACTGTGCCTTATTGTCATCAGTTAATGTTGACACATGTAAAAATGAGGGTATTTGGTAGTTTATTTTAAAATAGTTTGGTGTATCTTTGTCCATCCGAGTTTATGTGTACTTAAAGGGTCTTTGTGGATGCAATCAGTACAGAAACAGATAAGTCACTTAATGTATTTATTAAGCGGTTATATAAAAACTTGATTCACAAACATTTTAAAAAGGCATCTAAAAAGAGGTATAGAATATCAAAGTAAATTGTTAATTGAAAACAAAATAAATATAATTTGATTCATGTAATGTGGCCTGGCTTTATGATCTGCTAACATGAACCACAAATTGGACATCATTCATCAACTATCCTCCTAACTGTTAGTCATCGAGGAATATACAATACACAACCTCTTGTTTTGTACAACTTTTAACAAACGTAGTATGCAGTGGAGGACAGTCTAAGTAAAGTTTTTCCTCGTGATTGCGGCAGCCCACGCGATCCGGTGAAGCAGTCGATTCTGTTCCCTACCGGGATTCCTGTTCCCCCTGACAACACATGCGTAGCAGTTACAACAAACCTCAGCTGGATGTATGGATAGCGAAAAAGGCCAAAAGCATTTGCACAACAAGTAAATGTCTTGCTACACTGCAGCATAACAACATGGTTCTCACACTCCAGTAATATTTCTGGGAATTGATTGAATTAATCTTGCAGACTTGTTCCTAGGTTTTGTATTATGTCTTAATATACTCAGTTGAATTTTGTCCATACAAATTGTCTTATCTGTCCGGGCTTGACGGCCAAACTCAATGCCTCATATTATTGTCTTATTATTATTTATAAATAATAATTTATGATAAATAAATAAAGATTGCAAAACGTCAGAGATAACAGGTTTATGATGTACAACTTTGTAAACACTACAGTATACAAAATGTATTAACAATATGTTCAATGTCACCAAAACACACATGAGAAAATAGTCCCTCGTATTATTGTCACAAGAGAAACACATTTTCAGGTTTAGAAATGAATAAATACCTGTGCCACTTTAGTGGAGAGGCAGAGACTTTTGATGACTCTGCAAATATTCTTTGGGTAACTATGGCTGAGCATTTTTGGTAGGTCTAACATACACAAAGTAATAGCCTAATGAATTGACCATTGCTTTAAAACCCTTTTTTAATTGTTAGCCTACTCCTATTTATTTTTTATAGATTGCCTGTGATGACTGTGGGTGATGGTTCCACGAAAAGTGTGTGGGCAAACCGGTTTTCCTGTTTGTTCATGTGACGTTCGCCATAATGACATAATGCAGTGACACACACAGTGAGAGACTGAATGTTCCAGGTTTGAGCAATCTTGGATCTGTCTGCTTTTATTTTTTTATTTTTTCCAAGAAGAGTTCTTAGAAGAAAAAAGAAAAAAAAGAAAACCTCAAGACAAAAGAGTCTGATTGTTCCACCCCAGGTTTGAGCAATATTACGTCAATGCACATTGTCAGCTTTTTTTTTTGTTTTTTGTTCATGTATCCTTTATTTCAAATGCTGCCTTTTGTTACTCTTGATAATTTTGTATTACCATCTAATAGTTATCATAGGTCAATGTAAAATCTTTATTGTGAACGGTTACTTCAATTTTATTAAGTTAATCCAATGTTTCACATATTTTGGGGGTCATTTTTCTTGTGTCAAGTTCCATCAACACTTTCTGAAAAAACTCAAAGGGAATTTCAGTTATTTTGGATACTTGAGGTTTAGCACTTATTTTAGTCCAAATAACATTGCTACAGCAGCTGCGGTTGAGGACATGTTACAGGGGACCTCTGTGCCCTCAATGAGAACCCTGTCTGTGTCTGTCTCACTGTCTGTCTCACTGATTAAGTGTCTGTCTCACTGATTAAGACGGCCATTGGTTGCTCCAGTCCATCACCTGGCATATCCTGGCGAGACAATACATAGTAATGTATAAAGACCATACTTTTTATGTAATTTATGTAATAAATTAAACCTTATTGTAAAGTGTTAACGATTAGTTATACACCGATTCAGACGTCTCGTGAGTTCAGTGTTGGAAAGATCACTTGTTTTAACCATTAATTAAAACGAATCGTTCAATTGAGTCATTAGTTCGCGAATTGGACGTGTGCACGTTGTGTGATTATCCCGGCGGTTAGGACAATCCCACAAGATTTGTGTCATCACAGAAAACATTTAATCACTGGATATTTTTTTCGTTTATTTAAAGTGTGCTTTATGTCAGCTGAATGTTTGGAACGCTTTTCAGAGAAGATAAGGCAAGGTATTTCAGCAAAATTCACACCCAGCGGGAAAAAATTCTCAGAATGCTCCACATGAAACTTAGTCTTCCGCAGAGGTGTCAAGTAACGAAGTACAAATACTCTGTTGCCTTACTTAAGTAGAAATTTTGGGTATCTATACTTTACTTGAGTAATTATTTTTCAGCCGACTTTTTACTTCTACTCCTTACATTTTCACGCAATTATCTGTACTTTCTACTCCTTACATTTTAAAAATAGCCTCGTTACACCCATTTCATTTCGGCTTGTTTTCATTCTGGCTTGTCATCGTTCAAAAAATGGCCAATTACACGAACCTTAAATAGATCTGAGTCCCGCCTCCTGAAGATCGCTAAACTGATTGGCTTTGTGTTTTCTTTCCAACTTGTTTTGATTTGGGGACAGCCGTTTTTACAATAGCTACTGTAAGACAATCGTGGGATAAGTGCATGGCAAACATAATCGAGAGTAGGCTATGTGTGTGTGTGAGAGAGAGAGAGAGAGAGAGAGAGAGAGAGAGAGAGAGAGAGAGAGAGAGAGCAGGGGCGGAGCCAGACGATGTAAACATTCGGGGCTTAGCCCAAACCTAGGGGCGGTCCAGGCAGGGGCATACTCCCTTGGAGATTTTTTCCCCATTTACGTCAGCTAAATGCACTATTTTTCAGGCTGTTTGAGATATTAGAAAGCCTAAAAATCTATACACTACCTGGGAAAATTATGATAGTTAGGCCTACTCAGTAAAAAAAAAAAAAAATCACAGAGTAGAGCCTACAACCTATTTTGTATGTAATTGTTCTCCAGCTGTAGTGAATCCAAAACACCAAAAATGTTAAGGATGACTCATTTTCACCCCTGGCAACTAAAAAGAGGCAACCATTATCTGACTATTTTTAAGTTTGCCTAAATAGGTAAAACACAGTGGTATCTGGTGGCGTGTAAAACTTATATAGCAGCCCTTTTAGACTGGGGCCAAAACGCCACCATAACTCGCTGAGAATAATTTAAGTCTCATGTGTGCAATAAAAGTTCCAAAGACCTGTGTCTTATTATTAAATATGTATACTTTTTGTTCAGAATTGCTGCATTAAATATTGATGATATTGTGCAATATGTTACAGTAAATTAATGATGCGTTGCCCAAAAAGCTTACATATAAAATTGTGGACAGTGATATTCATTTAATTAGCAATACTCTGCTGCTACCATTTATTCATTATCACTGTTCACCATAACAATTCCTTTAATTATGTAAATACTAATATGTTTATTACATTATTACAGGCGCATCTCAAAAAAATGTAATATTGTGGATAAGGTCATTGTGCTGCACCACCAGAACAAAACTGACAGATTGAATTCTCAGGAAACCTTTGCAGGTGTTTTGAGTTGATTAGCTGATTAGAGATCTTGTCAGGTCGTATAAAAAATTCTTTGTTCTAAAATTCTAATACATTTTGAGATAGGCGTACTGGAGTTTTGATTTCCATGAGCTGTAAGCCCATCATCATGATTAAAACAATAAAAGGCTTGAAATATTTAACTTTTTATGTAATGAATCTAGAATATATTAAAGATTTACTTTTTAAATTAAAGTATGGGGGGAAAAATAACTTATTTATTGTTTACTGTTAGTGTTCCGTATAAAAAAACTTTATGATGTCCATAATAACTTCAGCCGGTTAGCCAGTAAGCTCGCTACGACGCCGGTTTAAACATACAACAGCCCGCAAGCGGCCAACCCCTGATGACAACGGCGAAGAAGATTAATTTATATTCTTCTTCGTTAGTTTTTATTGGCAGTTGGCAAACAAGCTGAGTGATGCGCGATGCATTACCGTCCGCCACCACGCACATTGTTTAACAAACCATTCGGGGCTAAAGCCCAATTAGCCACCCCCCCCGCTCCGCCCCTGAGAGAGAGAGAGAGAAAGAGTGTGTGTGTGTGTGTGTGTGTGTGTGTGTGTGTGTGTGTGTGTGTGTGTGTGTGTGTGTGTGTGTGTGTGTGTGTGTGTATTATAGGATCAAAATATCCCCATAAAGATGGCAATATCCGAAATCCTTGTCGGGATTTTTTTTTTTTAAACCGGCTTATAAATCAGACTAAGTGATGTTTTTTGAAAATGCAGAAAGTTATCTGTGATAGGGTTAGTGTAGGGGGGTAGAATACACAGTTTGTACAGTATAAAAATCATTATGTCTATGGAAAGTCCCCATAAAACATGAAAAAATAACATTGCTTGGTCTGTTGAAATGAGAGGCATGTTTGATCAAGTTAACTAGAACTAACAATGATAATGGGGAACAGCCGAGTGCAATGATGATGGGGAACAGCTGAGTGCAATGATACAGTGATGGGTACAGACAAGGATTGTGGGGAATGCAGTTCATAATGTGGATGACACCGTGTGGAAGAGGACCTCTAGTGGACACCCGGAGACACAAACCCAACACTGTGACATAACCCTCCCTCTACGGAGCGGCTACCAGACGCTCCAAGACCCACAAAAACCAAACAAAACAAGAGTCCAGGAGGGAGGTGGAACGGTGGAAGATCAGGGGGAGGGATGGGGGGCCAGGTCCATGGAAGGGAACAGAAACAGGAGGTGATGGTTTAGCCGGTGGCCAGGGCGAAGCAGATAGTCCATCGGGCGGCTAGGGCGAAGCAGACAACCCATCGGGCGGCCAGGGCGAATCAGACGACCCATTGGGCGGCCAGGGCGAAGCAGACGACCCATCGGGCGGCCAGGGCAAAGCATACGACCCATCGGGCGGCCAGGGCGACGCAGACAGTCCATCGGGCGGCCAGGGCGAAGCAGACAGTCCATCCGGCGGCCCGGGCGAAGCAGAAGACCCATCGGGCGGCCAGGGTGAAGCAGAAGACCCCTCGGGCGGCCAGGGCGGTGAAGACCCCTCGGGCGGCCAGGGTGGTGAAGACCCTGGCTCCGGCTCAGGAACAGACACCGGCTCCGGCTCAGGAACAGACACCAGAACAGTAACAGCCACAAGGACAGACACAAACCCAGAAAGAAACATTGGCTCAGGAACAGCAGACACTGGCTCCGGCTCAGGAACAGCAGACTCCGGCTCAGGAACAGCAGTTTTGAAACCAGTAGTTTTGAAACCAGTACTTTTACACTTTTACTTGAGTAAAAAGCTTGAGTTGATACTTCAACTTCTTCAGAAGTCTTTCTAAACCCTTGTATCTATACTTCTACTTGAGTAACGAATGTGAATACTTTTGACACCTCTGCTGAGTAGATTGGTATTCAATAAGAGCGGTTGTGAGTCAGTGTTTTTGGTAGTTTTTGTATTTTAATTTATCACCGTCATTGTAAATTATTGTGTTTGTGGAGGTTGCAAAAACTCCTGCCTGTCAGGACATCGAGTCCACAGGTTTCCGTAACAAAAAAAGGACAATTGATGCTATCTATCTTTCGTGACTGGGTGCGGTTTGTGCAGGTGAAGAGACGGGATTTCTCTTCCGCATCGGCTTCGAAAAACGTGGTCGTGTGTAGCGTTCACTTTAGATCGGAGGATTATCATCCCGGCGATATGATGGAGTTCAACATGGGATGCCGAAGCAAGAACTGCCTCACATTTCCCACACATCCACCTATGGAACAAAAACGTGTATCAGGAATAATAATATCCGCTAAACTGCTAAATTTAACGTTAGTCTGGACGGATATTAATTTGCATGACATATGTCTGATCAGCTACACATTTCCATGTTATACAATTTAAATAAGAAAACATCTCTATTGCAAATGCAAACCCCTACATCAATGCAACGTCATTGCCAAAGAGCTCGTACACAATAATCAGATCTGAACAGTTGCTATTAACTGAAATAGGATGGTAATAATCTGTACAATACTGTGAGCACAGTGTATATCGTTAGCGAACGTGTATATATCTATAAGCTAACACTGGTCTCTCACCAAGACAACTGCCCTGTTCTCCACTGGGTCTCCTCACACACACCCCAGTGTTTCTCCTCTGACCGTTGTTCTGTCTAACATTAATCCTGGCCTGTCTCTGCTCTCTCGACTGCATAGCAGGCTTGTAATTGTATGGCTGTGGTCCGTCATACGAGTAAGTATGAACAATTTCCTCAGAGTCCGAAATGTCATTGCGATCCATTGTCTATTCATGTTATTTGAATAGACCGCTCTCCCGCCCGTTACGTCACGCCCGTCACGCCCATTTGCAGATGCGGAAAACATTATTTTTCTATACTTTGACACGTTAGGTCCTCTAACCTGCTAGATGCCCTTTAATAAATTGAACTTTATTGTAAAGTTTTACCGATTTGTTATACACCGATTCAGACGTCTCGTGAGTTCAGTGTTGGACAGATCAGTTGTTTTAACCATTCATTAAATGGAATCAGTTCAACGCATTGTTGTGTGATTATCCCAGCAGTTTAGGACATGACACAAGATTTGTGTCAACACAGAAAACATTTCATCACTGGATAGTTTGTTTTGTTTATTGAAATTGTGGTTTATGTCAGCTGAATGTGCTTTTTAGAGAAGATAAGATTTTTTTTTTTCTCAATTCACACCCTGCGGTAATTCAGGAGGAAAAATCTCTGAATGCTCCACGTGCGACTTCGGTCTTCTTACCTTTTACCATTGTGTCAATTCTCAATTGATTTTAATTAATATGCGCGAGGGAGGGAGAGCAAAGACAGTTTGAAGATGGTGAGAGTGCGCGCGTGTGACCGGCTCTCTCTCTCTATGCTCGTTCTTTCAGTAACATTAGCCCTGTCACACGCGAAGCAGTCAGTCATCACTCACCGATCAAATAAGGCTTTGGCGGTCGCCAAACAAAATTCAATGCAGGAAAAACCTAGTTCCCTTTCGTTGTCACTCCGAGTTATGTCGGATGACGACGAATGGGTTTTCGCTTAGAAAGCCTATCAACTTCGAGTATTACAAAACGAGCCAATGGCAAAGAAATGCGATGGGTCTGCGGAATTTGCATGGCGTAACTCCGCCCCACCTCGTGGGTATAAAAGGAGGAAGCCGGCAACATGCAGATATGTTTTCGCTTCGAAGCCAAGTGTATTCTTCTCTCCACAAGCCATCTCTGAATTGTCAGCTTCACAAACGAGTACCTTGAGTGTTGGTGTGACGGCGATCTACGGCGAGAGCGTGCTTCCTGCTTATCTGTTGCAGTGGTCTGCCAGTCGGTGCGTTTCTCCCCGGGTGCTTCAACACTTGAGTTTTCCCTCACTAAAAGAGCTTACACGTGGCACGTCTTTTAAAAGATGTCTCACCCGTGTACTTCTGGTTGCGGCAGATTGGTATCGGACTCTGATGGGCACGAGCGTTGCATAGTATGTTTGGGCATTGATCATGCTAGAGCAGCACTCGTGGATACTCATGTTCTACCCTCTGGTGGCCCGCGTGTTTCAGTTGAAGCTACAGAGGAAGATGCCATGTCTGTTGCAGCACCACTAGGTGGGTTTGAGTCTTCTGGAAGTGAGGACTCGTCGTCGAGTGGACCCGTCTGCTTAACGCCCCCTTGTCCCAGGCCGGCCTCTTCGGCGGTGCAGTTGAAGACTTTGCCCAACAGTTTTCAACTGCCCAGAAACAGACCGAGGCCATCAGACACATCCTGCCCCGCCGGCCCGCTGCTGCCTCCACCCAGCCTGCCGGGCAGACACCTCGACCTGTTTCCCGCCGAGGGCGCCCTCCTGCGGCTCCCGCCCGGACCACGCAGCAGCTTCCACCCAGGGCCGGTCGTGGAGGAAGCCGCAAGAAGGCGCCACAGCCCTCTCCTGCCCCGCCCCCCTCTAAACGCCGGGCCAAGCGGCGCTCCTGAGACGGGTTGCTCAGGGATGATGGTTGTTTCTCAGGAGGTGGTAGCAGGACCACTCCTTCCCCCGGTGGAGGGGCGGGGGAGAATCTTTTGTTCTCCACTCCCCGCTGCTCACCCACGGGTGGGCAGCACCCTAATGTGGTTAAAATCAGGAACAATCCCCTTTTCCCTGTGCTCACAGAGTTCTCGGGCGACACAGAGCGCCGCCCACAAGCCGTGCTCTCCTCGCCCCCCTCTGTCCCAGAGGCGGTTGACACCGCGTGCCGTCCACGGACCGCTTCGCCCCTGTCCCCCTCTGTCGCCAGACCCCTGGCAGAGCAGGCCCCCGCGGGACGACCAACCTGGTCTTCCCCTGGCCCCTTCTGCCAGGGCGCGGTTGCTAACTGTGCCCCCACACCGGGCCGCTATGCCGTCCACGTCTGGGCCAGTTACTCCGCTCCGCTGCCCCTCCGGGGGGACGCCTGTGGTTCGCATGATCCCGCTGGTTCAGTTCCTGGGAGCCTGGCTAGAGCTTCCCCGTCTGTCCCGCTGGATCGCGTAACAACATGGTTCTCACACTCCAGTAATATTTCTGGGAATTGATTGAATTAATCTTGCAGACTTGTTCCTAGGTTTTGTATTATGTCTTAATATACTCAGTTGTATTTTGTCCATACAAATTGCCTTATCTGTCCGGGCTTGACGGCCAAACTCAATGCCTCATATTATTGTCTTATTATTATTTATAAATAATAATTTATGATAAATAAATAAAGATTGCAAAACGTCAGAGATAACAGGTTTATGATGTACAACTTTGTAAACAGTATACAAAATGTATTAACAATATGTTCAATGTCACCAAAACACACATGAGAAAATAGTCCCTCGTATTATTGTCACAAGAGAAACACATTTTCAGGTTTAGAAATGAATAAATACCTGTGCAACTTTAGTGGAGAGGCAGAGACTTTTGATGACTCTGCAAATATTCTTTGGGTAACTATGGCTGAGCATTTTTGGTAGGTCTAACATACACAAAGTAATAGCCTAATGAATTGACCATTGCTTTAAAACCCCTTTTTTAATTGTTAGCCTACTCCTATTTATTTTTTATAGATTGCCTGTGATGACTGTGGGTGATGGTTCCACGAAAAGTGTGTGGGCAAACCGGTTTTCCTGTTTGTTCATGTGACGTTCGCCATAATGCCATACTGCAGTGACACACACAGTGAGAGACTGAATGTTCCAGGCTTGAGCAATCTTGGATCTGTCTGCTTTTATTTTTTTATTTTTTCCAAGAAGAGTTCTTAGAAGAAAAAAGAAAAAAAAAAGAAAACCTCAAGACAAAAGAGACTGATTGTTCCACCCCAGGTTTGAGCAATATTACGTCAATGCACATTGTCAGCTTTTTTTTTGTTTTTTGTTCATGTATCCTTTATTTCCATTGCTGCCTTTTGTTACTCTTGGTAATTTTGTATTACCATCTAATAGTTATCATAGGTCAATGTAAAATCTTTATTGTGAATGGTTACTTCTATTTTATTAAGTTAATCCAATGTTTCACATATTTTGGGGGTCATTTTTCTTGTGTCAAGTTCCATCAACACTTTCTGAAAAAACTCAAAGGGAATTTCAGTTATTTTGGATACTTGAGGTTTAGCACTTATGTCAGTCCAAATAACATTGCTACAGCAGCTGCGGTTGAGGACATGTTACAGGGGACCTCTGTGCCCTCAATGAGAACCCTGTCTGTGTCTGTCTCACTTTCTGTCTCACTGATTAAGTGTCTGTCTCACTGATTAAGACGGCCATTGGTTGCTCCAGTCCATCACCTGGCATATCCTGGCGAGACAATACATAGTAGTGTATAAAGACCATACTTTTTATGTAATAAATTAAACCTTATTGTAAAGTGTTAACGATTAGTTATACACCGATTCAGACGTCTCGTGAGTTCAGTGTTGGAAAGATCACTTGTTTTAACCATTAATTAAAACGAATCGTTCAATTGAGTCATTAGTTCGCGAATTGGACGTGTGCACGTTGTGTGATTATCCCGGCGGTTAGGACAATCCCACAAGATTTGTGTCATCACAGAAAACATTTAATCACTGGATATTTTTTTCGTTTATTTAAAGTGTGCTTTATGTCAGCTGAATGTGTGGAACGCTTTTCAGAGAAGATAAGGCAAGGTATTTCAGCAAAATTCACATCCAGCAGGAAAAAATTCTCAGAATGCTCCACATGAAACTTTAGTCTTCCGCAGAGGTGTCAAGTAACGAAGTACAAATACTCTGTTACCTTACTTAAGTAGAAATTTTGGGTATCTATACTTTACTTGAGTAATTATTTTTCAGCCGACTTTTTACTTCTACTCCTTACATTTTCACGCAATTATCTGTACTTTCTACTCCTTACATTTTAAAAATAGCCTCGTTACACCCATTTCATTTCGGCTTGTTTTCATTCTGTCTTGTCATCGTTCAAAAAATGGCCAATTACACAAACGTTAAATAGATCTGAGTCCCGCCTCCTGAAGATCGCTAAACTGATTGGCTTTGTGTTTTCTTTCCAACTTGTTTTGATTTGGGGACAGCCGTTTTTACAATATACTGTAAGACAATCGTGGGATAAGTGCATGGCAAACATAATCGAGAGTAGGCTATGTGTGTGTGTGTGAGAGAGAGAGAGAGAGAGAGAGAGAGAGAGAGAGAGAGAGAGAGAGAGAGAGAGAGAGAGAGTGTGTGTGTGTGTGTGTGTGTGTGTGTGTGTGTGTGTGTGTGTGTGTGTGTGTGTGTGTGTGTGTGTGTGTGTGTGTGTGTGTGTGTGTTATAGGATCAAAATATCCCCATAAAGATGGCAATATCCGAAATCCTTGTCGGGATTTTTTTTTTTTAAACCGGCTTATAAATCAGACTAAGTGATGTTTTTTGAAAATGCAGAAAGTTATCTGTGATAGGGTTAGTGTAGGGGGGTAGAATACACAGTTTGTACAATGGTCTGTTGAAATGAGAGGCATGTTTGATCAAGTTAACTAGAACTAACAATGATAATGGGGAACAGCCGAGTGCAATGATGATGGGGAACAGCTGAGTGCAATGATACAGTGATGGGTACAGACAAGGATTGTGGGGAATGCAGTTCATAATGTGGATGACACCGTGTGGAAGAGGACCTCTAGTGGACACCCGGAGACACAAACCCAACACTGTGACATTACCCCCCCTCTACGGAGCGGCTACCAGACGCTCCAAGACCCACAAAAACCAAACAAAACAAGAGTCCAGGAGGGAGGTGGAACGGTGGAGGATCAGGGGGAGGGATGGGCGGCCAGGTCCATGGAAGGGAACAGAAACAGGGGGTGATGGTTTAGCCGGTGGCCAGGGCGAAGCAGATAGTCCATCGGGCGGCTAGGGCGAAGCAGACAACCCATCGGGCGGCCAGGGCGAAGCAGACGACCCATTGGGCGGCCAGGGCGAAGCAGACGACCCATCGGGCGGCCAGGGCAAAGCATACGACCCATCGGGCGGCCAGGGCGACGCAGACAGTCCATCGGGCGGCCAGGGCGAAGCAGACAGTCCATCCGGCGGCCCGGGCGAAGCAGAAGACCCATCGGGCGGCCAGGGTGAAGCAGAAGACCCCTCAGGCGGCCAGGGCGGTGAAGACCCCTCGGGCGGCCAGGGTGGTGAAGACACCGGCTCCGGCTCAGGAACAGACACCGGCTCCGGAACAGACACCAGAAAAGTAACAGCCACAAGGACAGACACAAACCCAGAAAGAAACATTGGCTCAGGAACAGCAGACACTGGCTCCGGCTCAGGAACAGCAGACTCCGGCTCAGGAACAGCAGTTTTGAAACCAGTAGTTTTGAAACCAGTACTTTTACACTTTTACTTGAGTAAAAAGCTTGAGTTGATACTTCAACTTCTTCAGAAGTCTTTCTAAACCCTTGTATCTATACTTCTACTTGAGTAACGAATGTGAATACTTTTGACACCTCTGCTGAGTAGATTGGTATTCAATAAGAGCGGTTGTGAGTCAGTGTTTTTGGTAGTTTTTGTATTTTAATTTATCACTGTCATTGTAAATTATTGTGTTTGTGGAGGTTGCAAAAACTCCTGCCTGTCAGGACATCGAGTCCACAGGTTTCCGTAACAAAAAAAGGACGATTGATGCTATCTATCTTTCGTGACTGGGTGCGGTTTGTGCAGGTGAAGAGACGGGATTTCTCTTCCGCATCGGCTTCGAAAAACGTGGTCGTGTGTAGCGTTCACTTTAGATCGGAGGATTATCATCCCGGCGATATGATGGAGTTCAACATGGGATGCCGAAGCAAGAACTGCCTCACATTTCCCACACATGCACCTATGGAACAAAAACGTGTATCAGGAATAAAAATATCCGCTAAACTGCTAAATTTAACGTTAGTCTGGACGGATATTAATGAGCATGACATATGTCTGATCAGCTACACATTTCCATGTTATACAATTTAAATAAGAAAACATCTCTATTGCAAATGCAAACCCCTACATCAATGCAACGTCATTGCCAAAGAGCTCGTACACAATAATCAGATCTGAACAGTTGCTATTAACTGAAATAGGATGGTAATAATCTGTACAATACTGTGAGCACAGTGTATATCGTTAGCGAACGTGTATATATCTGTAAGCTAACACTGGTCTCTCACCAAGACACCTGCCCTGTTCTCCACTGGGTCTCCTCACACACACCCCAGTGTTTCTCCTCTGACCGTTGTTCTGTCTAACATTAATCCTGGCCTGTCTCTGCTCTCTCGACTGCATAGCAGGCTCGTAATTGTATGGCTGTGGTCCGTCATACGAGTAAGTATGAACAATTTCCTCAGCGTCCGAAATGTCATTGCGATCCATTGTCTATTCATGTTATTTGAATAGACCGCTCTCCCGCCCGTTACGTCACGCCCGTCACGCCCATTTTCAGATGCGGAAAACATTATTTTTCTATACTTTGACTCGTTAGGTCCTCTAACCTGCTAGATGCCCTTTAATAAATTGAACTTTATTGTAAAGTTTTACCGATTTGTTATACACCGATTCAGACGTCTCGTGAGTTCAGTGTTGGACAGATCAGTTGTTTTAACCATTCATTAAATGGAATCAGTTCAACGCATTGTTGTGTGATTATCCCAGCAGTTTAGGACATCACACAAGATTTGTGTCAACACAGAAAACATTTCATCACTGGATAGTTTGTTTTGTTTATTGAAATTGTGGTTTATGTCAGCTGAATGTGCTTTTTAGAGAAGAGAAGATTTTTTTTTTTCTCAATTCACACCCTGCGGTAATTCAGGAGGAAAAATCTCTGAATGCTCCACGTGCGACTTCGGTCTTCTTACCTTTTACCATTGTGTCAATTCTCAATTGATTTTAATTGATATGCGCGAGGGAGGGAGAGCAAAGACAGTTTGAAGATGGTGAGAGTGCGCGCGTGTGACCGGCTCTCTCTCTCTATGCTCGTTCTTTCAGTAACATTAGCCCTGTCACACGCGAAGCAGTCAGTCATCACTCACCGATCAAATAAGGCTTTGGCGGTCGCCAAACAAAATTCAATGCAGGAAAAACCTAGTTCCCTTTCGTTGTCACTCCGAGTTATGTCGGATGACGACGAATGGGGTTTCGCTTAGAAAGCCTATCAACTTCGAGTATTACAAAACGAGCCAATGGCAAAGAAATGCCATGGGCCTGCGGAATTTGCATGGCGTAACTCCGCCCCACCTCGTGGGTATAAAAGGAGGAAGCCGGCAACATGCAGATATGTTTTTGCTTCGAAGCCAAGTGTATTCTTCTCTCCACAAGCCATCTCTGAATTGTCAGCTTCACAAACGAGTACCTTGAGTGTTGGTGTGACGGCGATCTACGGCGAGAGCGTGCTTCCTGCTTATCTGTTGCAGTGGTCTGCCAGTCGGTGCGTTTCTCCCCGGCTGCTTCAACACTTGAGTTTTCCCTCTCTAAAAGAGCTTACACGTGGCACGTCTTTTAAAAGATGTCTCACCCGTGTACTTCTGGTTGCGGCAGATTGGTATCGGACTCTGATGGGCACGAGCGTTGCATAGTATGTTTGGGCATTGATCATGCTAGAGCAGCACTCGTGGATACTCATGTTCTACCCTCTGGTGGCCCGCGTGTTTCAGTTGAAGCTACAGAGGAAGATGCCATGTCTGTTGCAGCACCACTAGGTGGGTTTGAGTCTTCTGGAAGTGAGGACTCGTCGTCGAGTGGACCCGTCTGCTTAACGCCCCCTTGTCCCAGGCCGGCCTCTTCGGCGGTGCAGTTGAAGACTTTGCCCAACAGTTTTCAACTGCCCAGAAACAGACCGAGGCCATCAGACACATCCTGCCCCGCCGGCCCGCTGCTGCCTCCACCCAGCCTGCCGGGCAGACACCTCGACCTGTTTCCCGCCGAGGGCGCCCTCCTGCGGCTCCCGCCCCTCCCGCCCGGACCACGCAGCAGCTTCCACCCAGGGCCGGTCGCGGAGGAAGCCGCAAGAAGGCGCCACAGCCCTCTCCTGCCCCGCCCCCCTCTAAACGCCGGGCCAAGCGGCGCTCCTGAGACGGGTTGCTCAGGGATGATGGTTGTTTCTCAGGAGGTGGTAGCAGGACCACTCCTTCCCCCGGTGGAGGGCCGGGGGAGAATCTTTTGTTCTCCACTCCCCGCTGCTCACCCACGGGTGGGCAGCACCCTAATGTGGTTAAAATCAGGAACAATCCCCTTTTCCCTGCGCTCACAGAGTTCTCGGGCGACACAGAGCGCCGCCCACAAGCCGTGCTCTCCTCGCCCCCCTCTGTCCCAGAGGCGGTTGACACGGCGTGCCGTCCACGGACCGCTTCGCCCCTGTCCCCCTCTGTCGCCAGACCCCTGGCAGAGCAGGCCCCCGCGGGACGACCAACCTGGTCTTCCCCTGGCCCCCTCTGCCAGGGCACGGTTGCTAACTGTGCCCCCACACCGGGCCGCTATGCCGTCCATGTCTGGGCCAGTTACTCCGCTCCGCTGCCCCTCCGGGGGGACGCCTGTGGTTCGCATGATCCCGCTGGTTCAGTTCCTGGGAGCCTGGCTAGAGCTTCCCCGTCTGTCCCGCTGGATCGCGCAGACCGTCAGGCTCGGCTATGCGATTCTGTTCGCACGGCCTCCTCCCCGCTTCAGGGGAGTCCGCTCCCCTTTAGTCGGTGGAAGTGCCCCTATCATGAGAGCAGAGATGGCCACCCTGCTGGCGAAGGGTGCAATCGAGACTGTCCCTCCAGCCGAGATGAGGTCTGGCTTCTACAGCCCCTACCTCATTGTCCCCAAGAAAACTGGTGGGTTACGGCCAATCCTGGACTTGCGCGTGCTCGGATTGCTTCATATGAGACCGCTTCAGCTTTGGCTTCACGACCAAGTCCCGAGGTGGGCATGGCAACACAGCACGCTCCGAGTACCAGTTACTCCGACCTGCCGTCAGATCTTCACCCCGTGGTCGAACCTCAGTTTTCTCAGGGCGGGTGTCCCCCTGGAACGAGCTTCCCAGCATGTTGTTGTCTCAACAGATGCCTCCACCACGAGCTGGGGCGCCATGTGCAATGGACATGCTGCTGCGGGCTCCTGGACAGGACCCCAGTGGCTATGGCATGTCGATTGCCTCGAGTTGTTGGCAGTACGCCTTGCCCTGCACCGCTTCCGGGCGTTGCTCAGGGGTCAACACGTACTAGTCCGTTCAGACAATACCGCCACTGTAGCGTACATCAACCATCAAGGTGGTCTACGCTCCCGCCGTATGTCACAACTCGCTCGCCACCTCCTCCTATGGAGTCAGAAGCATCTGAGGTCGCTTCGAGCCATTTTCGTTCCCGGAGCGCTGAACTGTGCAGCCGACGAGCTCTCACGGCTTCAGCCACTCCCTGGAGAATGGCGACTCCATCCCCAGTCAGTTCAGCTGATTTGGGACCAGTTCGGGGACGCACAGATAGATCTGTTTGCCGATCACGATTCGACCCATTGCTCCCAGTTTTATTCCCTGACCGAGGGTACGCTCGGCACGGATGCTGTGGCGCACAGCTGGCCGCAGGGCCGCAAGTATGCGTTTCCCCCAGTGAGCCTTCTTGCGCAGACCTTGCGCAAGGTCAGGGAGGACGAGGAGCAGGTCATTCTGGTTGCCCCTTATTGGGCCAACCGGACCTGGTTCCCCGAACTAGTACTCCTCGCGACAGCACCTCCCTGGCCGATCCCTCTGAGGAAGAACCTTCTTTCTCAGGGACGGGGCACCCTATGGCACCCTCGTCCCGATCTCTGGAACCTCCACGTGTGGCTCCTGGATGGGACGAGGCAGGTTTGAGTACCCTTCCACCAGCGGTGGTGGCTACCATCACTTCCGCTAGGGCGTCGTCCACGAGACACGTCTATGAGTTAAAGTGGAACCTCTTCGTCAACTGGTGCTCTTCTCACCGAGAAGACCCCCGGAGATGCTCAATCAGCGTTGTGCTTTCCTTCCTTCAACAGGGGTTGGAGCGAAGGCTGTCTCCCTCCACCCTGAAGGTCTATGTTGCCGCCATTGCTGCACACCATGACCTCATCGAAGGTAAGTCGGTGGGGAAGCACGAACTGGTCATCAGGCTCCTGAGAGGAGCGAGGAGACTAAATCCGCCTCGCCCTCCTCTCGTTCCCTCTCGGGACCTCTCAGTGGTTCTAACTGCCCTGAAGAGTGCTCCATTTGAGCCCCTGCAATCAGTCGAGCTTAAATTCCTGTCTATGAAGACAGCGCTCCTGGTTGCACTGGCCCCCATCAAGAGGGTAGGGGACCTGCACGCATTCTCCGTTGACGAAGCATGCTTGGAATTCGGTCCGGCTTACTCTCACGTGATCCTGAGACCCCGGCCTGATTATGTGCCCAAGGTTCCTACCATTCCCTTCCGGGACCAGGTGGTGAACCTGCAAGCGCTGCCCCTGGAGGAGGCAGACCCAGCCTTGGCACTGTTCTGTCCAGTACGCGCTCTCCGCGCCTATGTAGACAGAACGCAGTGTTTCAGGACCTCAGACTGGCTCTTTGTCTGTTATGGTGGGAACCTTAAGGGAAAGGCTCTCTCCAAGCAAAGGTTGTCTCACTGGATAGTGGACGCCATTGCTTTGGCATACCAGCAGCAAGGTCGACC
This sequence comes from Siphateles boraxobius, assembly GCF_051911475.1. NCBI lineage: Eukaryota > Metazoa > Chordata > Actinopteri > Cypriniformes > Leuciscidae > Siphateles > Siphateles boraxobius. Next base: position 3,551,113 of record NW_027508953.1, read on the forward strand.
GTGCCCCCTTGGTGTGACTGCCCACACCACCTGGAGTGTGGCGTCCTCTTGGGCTCTAGCGCATGGTGACTCGCTATCAGACATCTGCAGAGCTGCAGGCTAGGCGACACCTAACACATTCGCCAGATTCTATAATCTCTGAGTGGAGCCTGTGTCCTCTCATGTACTCGCTTCAACCAGCTAGTACCGGACCCGCTCAGGTGTCTTCGCTTGCTCGCCATTCCACTCCACGGACTGGATACGTGCGATATTCTCCTCAGGTGAGCTTCCCCGAAAGCCCTGAGCTCCCAGCACTCCTGACGTCGGCGCCAGTGTCTATTGCCTGTGCGTCGGCTAGGTGCCTCCCGTGTGCATGGTCCCTCCTCTGAGCGACCCCCACATGTGTATTTCCACTGTAAGCCTCTCTGAGCATGTATCTTTCCCTTGGCAAGCCACCTTGCCACCCCTGGGGTTGAAATATTTCACCTGCGGCTGGAAACCCCAGTGTTTTACATATGCCTCCTTCGGGTCACATGCGTATTCTCTAAGTCCCCCCCCCCCCCCCCCCCCCTGGTTGGCATTAATTGCATTCTTCCCCTAAGCTTGGGATATGCTTCCCAGTGTACCTTGGTATTCTTGTGATAAATGGAGTCCTTCGTCCAGTCTTGACAGGGATCTCGATTTACGCAGGGCACTGGAAGACAGCTGAGAAGGTGGCGTGATTAGACTGGTAACCCCATTCGTCGTCATCCGACGTAACTCGGAGTGACAACGAAAGGGAACGTCTATGGTTACGAATGTAACCCTGGTTCCATGAGTAGGGAACGGAGACGTTACGTCTGCCTGCCACTTTCCGCTGTACGGGGGGATCGCCTGAGCTCAGTCTTGGCTCCTCAGCGAAGAAACATATCTGCATGTTGCCGGCTTCCTCCTTTTATACCCACGAGGTGGGGCTGAGTTACGCCATGCAAATTCCGCAGACCCATGGCATTTCTTTGCCATTGGCTCGTTTTGTAATACTCAAAGTTGATAGGCTTTCTAAGCGAAACCCCATTCGTCGTCATCCGACGTAACGTCTCCGTTCCCTACTCAGGGAACGAGGGTTACATACGTCAACGTTTCATCTTCTCTCTTATGAAATTCCCTTTAAATTTCGCGCGGTAGACCGCTCCCTGTCACGTGACAATGGAGCGCAGCGTAAGTGAGTGGGAGTGACTGACAGCTTATATTAACCAATCTAAAATCTGCTTTAAAGTTAAGAACGTAGAGGATGAAGTTTGATTGGATGTAATCGTTGGATAGAATGATGGTCCGGCCACCGCGTATCAGCGCACATAAGGTACACACTGTGCAGTAATTTGATAACGTTTCGTAGAGAAATAAAAACAGGTCGCAACACAACCATTATTTGCACTCGCACAAATGCTCCCAAATATATTTTTAGGTTGCACAGATTAAATTTCAGGAGCATGTGCGACCAAAATGGTCGCAATTTCGAGCACTGCTTTGGTAATAGACTGTTGGCAGAGCTCCGACCACTGGAACGGATCTGGGGCTTCCTTTTTAGTAAGATCAGTCAGAGGAGTGGCGAGCTCTGAATAATTAGGCACAAACCTCCTATAATATCCTGCCAGCCCCAGGAACTGTGTGACGATCTTAAAAGTATTGTAATTGTACTTTAAGTATACTGAAAATTATTGGTTTCATTTTGAATGTGTTATTGTGTTATTTTGGAAAAAGAAACATTGAGAGGGTTTTATTCTAATGTGATTCCTTTTAAAAGAAAAAGAGAGTGTCCAGTGCTATTCCTGACCGGTAGGGGCAGAGTCGAGCGATGGTTATTAAGCTGTGCGAGTCGTGAGTTTTTCATTACTCCAGAGAGCTTGAATGTGATACACTGTCTCCTCGTTTCTCTCCTGTGTTACAGGTGGGTAAATGTGTAAAAACACTTTAAATTTGAATTTAACCATGCTGAAATGTGTTTAGAATATAAGTGAATTGTTTTAGAGAAGTGATGTTCGTCAGAGGTTGTTTTTGAGTTTGATTTAAGCGAGAGAGAAAAGCTCGACTGATTAGCGGCCTACTGAAAACGCACATGTAACGTTTGTGAGCGCGTCAGTTAAAAATATACATTTTTCCTTATACAAATGCACATTAAGGTATTTTATAAGATTTAATGGTTAATAGGTATTGTTTAACGTACTATATATTAGGAGTGTAAATATTAATCGATTCGTATCGATGCATCGATTATACAGCCGACGATTCGATGCATCGATGCGTCCGCAAGAGTATCGATTAATGTGTTTGTTTTGCCGCCTGTCTATTTTCAGCATCCGCTCATATGCGTACAAAAGATTGTTGTTATGCACTGGGCTAACGTTAGTTAGTCACCGAACTAAACTGCCAGTGTGAATGCACCCTCAGTCATTCTAATTCCAAGCTAGCAGTTACTAGCGTAAACAAACAGGCGCTAACGTGTACAAAAGGCTACTTCAACAGCTGACTTGAAAAGTCTAGGGTGCTTTCACACCAACTCGGAACGGAACGGGCACGGTTCGCATGAAAAATCGCTAATTATGTAAACGCTGTCTGTCATGCGGACTCGGGTGCGCACTGGGGTACCAAACCCGAGAGACTGCCTGGAGGAGGTGCGCTGAGTTTGGTTGCACTCGAACCGTGTCGCGGCTCGCGTGAATGTGAAAGCATCATGGACTCGGGTGCGCACTTGTTCAGGAAGTAAGTGACCTGCGCATGCTTTTTAGCTGGTTTTTAGTTAAATAAAACACATGTAAGGGATGATGGTGTTGATAATTTACCTTGGATAAGAGCGAGAGTGAGTCTGCAGTGTATTCGCACACACATAGCGCGTGGACTCAGGGCAACAAATTAATGGAAATCCACTGTCTCTTGCGTTTGCAATCAGCAAAAAGCCAAATGCGACACACAGTAAACCGGTGTTGTACACTCTGTGTACGCTGTGCATAATAGCACCAAATAAAATAAAATAAACACAATATATTGACCCGCGTTGTGTTTTCTATCATGCGTCGTGCACGTTTGCGATGACGTAAGATGCACGGAAACGCACCAGGATTCGATAGAATCAAGTTTTAAACTGTATGCAGTAACTGTTATATTTGCTGTTATATTTGCAGTGCATTGAGCACAACATACACATTATGTGAATAGAATACTGTTCCTGTATTCTCAATAAAAGCAAATTATAAACGTTTTTGTTGATTTATTTGAAACTTAATAGATATCATGTAAAAATATCGATTATTGAATCGTATCGAATCGTATCGCGGGGAATTCGGAAGTATCGAAAATAATCGAATCGTTGGCTTAAGAAATCGGTATCGTATCGCATCGTCATGTAGGCTCCGATTAGGCTCCCCTACTATATATGTGTTTCGAAGATCCATTGATAATGGTTAATGTGTTAAATAAGGTTTAAAATTATATTTGAAGTATATTAATAATTCTGAGAGTGATTTGTAGCATCGTATTAATGTGATACTGGTAAGATATTGTGAATAGAAATTATTAATCATTTAAGAAGTAATTGAGGTATATTACTATGGTTTTTGTATTTCTTTTTTGATGAATAGTGTGAAATATAAAAACACAGAGTCAGTGAACATGAATGTGAAATGGAGAAGTTTATTTTATTGCAGATTGTGAATTGACATGAACATTGAAAGTCATTATAATGTTAAGAAGACATTGAAAATGTGATATGTGAAGCATAATGTGACTCTGAGAAACAGAGATTTGTTTAATGGACATATTGTGAATGAATTACTCCAGAGAGCTTGAACGTGATACACTGTCTCCTCGTTTCTATCCTGTATTACAGGAGAATAATCTTTTCCTCACGGGTGCCGACGCCACGGTTCCCGTTACAGATTTTTGGTGGCCCGTACGGGGAATGACAGTAGATGCGCAAGCTACAAGCACGACCAGAATCAGCAGTTGACATGTTCCAGGAACTGACGTCTCTTCAGGCTTGAAGTGAGAGGAAGATTGGGCGATGTGTGGATCCTGCTTTCACCAGAACGAGTGCCGGTGAGGTGACGATTGTGCTGCACACGTGGAACCAGACCAGCAGAGGCGAGTGAAAGCGAGGACAAGCAACCGACCAGGTCAAGCAGACCCAAGCAACCGACGGAAGGGAAGAGAGAAAAGCAGTCATGGCGGATGGTGAGAGAAAAGGCTTGGTGTGGAGCATCAAGAAAAGTCTACTCATGCTGACGGCCGATGAACTTTTCCAACTAGCCCAGAGAGTTCGTCCGGTGCCAGGGAAGGACTCATCCACACTCCAGGTCGGCGAAGAAGAGAGTTGCTTTGAGTACATTCTAACTTTTATGAACACTCAAACAAAAGATCCTGTTCGCTTCAAAATACGATGACACAGAAGTGAGGTATAATGCAAACACAGTTCAGGACGTTTTCCTTCACGCTGTGTATCAGGGTCTCAGCCAGAAGCATAACGACATGCGCCGAGAACTGAAACCATTTCTATCGGATAGCAGCGTGTCTGACGAGACGATCTTAAAACAAATGATGAAGATAACAAACATTGAGAATGAGAGACAGAGACGCTTGGGATCAGTTGTGAAGCAGAAACAAATAAGTGTGAATAGCACAGAGCTTGAAGCGGCAGCAGTACAGGGCAGTAGTACAAAGAAAGAGGTTACAGACAAACAGATATAGGCCGATGTACTCCAGCAGTTAACTGAGAAAGTAGAGGGGTTAATGAATAAAGTTGAACTACTGCAAAGACCTCAGCAGATTCAAAACCCAGAATGTTGTCATCATTGCCAAATAGCTGTGCTAATTGCCTCAAACAGAACCGCCCAGGTTGCACTCATTGTTTCTACTGTGGTGAGAATGGTAACAGAGCAGTAGGCTGTTTGAAAAAAACCAAGCGTAGGGAATACTTGTGCCGGTTTCTGCCACGGGACGAGCAGTGACCGGGCTTCATGTTAAGTCCCACAGTGTTGAGGGTAACATATGGAGTTCTGAGAGTCGTACAGGGCCAAGGTCAGTTAATCAGAGACTAAAAGAAAACAATGAACCAATGTTCATTCAGTCAATAACCAACGTTCTCTCTCTTTACCCACTCAAACTAGTAGACGTCTGGCCAAGTTCATAGGAGCTAAAGCCCTTGCACGATGTGACCTCAATGGGTTGACAGTCGGTGCATTACTGTACACTGGTGCCCAGGTGAGCATGATAGATAAAAGATGGAAAGAGAAGTATTTACCAAACACACCCATTAGGCCGCGTAGTGAAATCTTCGATGAGAGAAAAGAGCTGGAAGTGCACGCAGTGAATGGGGAAATCCTCCCTTTTGATGGCTGGGTCCTTATTGCAGTCAGTTTCAGTGGAAATGGTGCGCTTAGCCAGTCTATCATGGTGACATTTCTCATCTGTAGCATTCCGCTTGCACAGCCACTACTTGGATTTAATGTCCTAGAGGAAGTGATTCAGAATCGAACAAAATAACTTGTCCCAGCACTTACCACGCTTCTATCTGACGCAATATCGGCTCCTGCTGAGAAAGTTGAGCTGCTGATGAACTTCATTCAGACTTACAAACCCTCCATGCATCAGAGATTGGTAAGAACTGGTAATTATGTAACTACAGTCCCAGCCGGACAAGTAGCCTGGGTGAAGTGTCAGGTCCCATCCGCTGTAGACCAGGCAGACCCTCTTCTCTTGTTTGAACCTAATGAGAACAGTGGCCATCTCACCGAGCTTGAGATTGAGGAGGGCTTACTAGAATTACAGACCGCAAAGAGACCTTGTGTCATAATACCCGTGAGAAATAGCACGAAGCATCCTGTTACAATACCAAGGAAGACAGCCCTTGGTAGCATCCAGACGGTGGCTAGAGTGATTCAGGACAATCCATTAGAGAGCCCCAGGCCCAGAGTACCAGTCGTTAAAGCAGCAACAGCCCCAGTGAAACAGAGTGTTCCATCGTTATGGCAGCCTCGTGTGCACCTCAGCCACCTTAGTGATGAGGAACAAGAGAAAGTCAAGAAAATGCTGTGGGAAGAATCGGCTGCTTTTGCAGAAGACAGTCATGATATTGGATGTATTCCTAGTCTACAGATGTCTATCTCACTCAAAGACGAGATTCCAGTGCAGAGAGCTTACTCTTCGGTGCCCAAACCACTGTTCAAAGAGGTGAAGGAGGATGTACAAGATCTGCTCATGAGAGGTTGGATTGTGAAGTCAAAGTCCTCTTATGCTGCTCCAGTGGTCTGCGTCCGAAAGAAAGACGGTACACTCCGCCTCTGTATCGATTATCGTCTCTTGAATCAGAAGACCATCCCTGAACTACATCCCCTACCTAGGATACAAGACCTGACTTATAGCCTCGTGGTTATTCCTGGTTCAGCATCCTCGACCAAGGAAAGGCTTATCATCAGGGCTTTATCGCCAAGGACTCCCAGCACCTCACTGCTTTCATTACCCCCTGGAGGCTATAGGAATGGGTGCACATCCCTTTTGGTCTCTCCAACGCCCCAGCAGCTTTCCAGAGGAGTATGGAGGAGATGTTGAGTTCCTTGAGAGATGATTGCTGTCTTCCGTACCTTGACGACGTGCTCTGCTACGCAAAAACCTTTGACGAGCACGTGGAAGGGGTCCGTAAAGTACTCCAAGCTCTTCAGCGACATGGAGTGAAACTGAGACCTGAAAAATGTGAGTTTTGGGAATGACGATAAGTAAGATATGTGGGTCGTCTTGTGTCAGCTCAGGGAGTGAGAATTGATCCCAAAGACCTGGATGCAGTGTGGTCGTTAGCCAGCAGGACACCACAGACAGTGGGAGATGTAAGAAAGCTCATCGGGTTCCTGGGCTATTACCGTTCCTACATTCAGGACTTCTCAAGGATAGCAAAGCCCATCTATGAGCTGCTACAAGTCAAGCCAGGGCAAGCCGCTGTAGCACATGGAAAAAGTAAAGGTCCACAACTACCATCCAGAACCCCTGTGGAGTGGGCCACGGAGCATCAGGAAGCCCTCGACCGACTTGTATCTCTCCTTGTTAGCCCCCCCGTGCTAGCATACCCCAACTTCGACTCACCCTTTGTATTACATACTGATACTTCAGACCAGGGGCTCGGTGCGATTCTTTATCAACATCAGAATGGCAAGTTAAGAGTCATTGGGACTGCGGCTGAGCAAAACTACCACTTGCATAGTGGAAAGCTAGAGTTCTTCACCTTGAAATGGGCCGTGTGTGAAAATTTTAGGGATTATTTATTATACGCATCCCATTTCACAATATTCACCGACAACAATCCCCTGACCTACGTCATGACTACAGCCAAGCTAAATGCAGTAGGCCATCGGTGGATAGGAGAACTCTCCGATTTCAGATTTGACATAAAGTACAGACCAGGAAAGGCTAACATCGATGCCGATACGCTGTTGCGTCTTCCTTTAAATATTGAGGCATATGCTGAGTCCTGTACCAAAGAGTGTACCGAAAACGTGGTTCGTGCGATATGGGATGGAAGTAAAGTAGCCAAACTGAAAGATGTACCGTGGGTGGCGGCTCTCAACATCTCTTCCCAAGCCAAGTCATCCCCCTCATTTGATCACTTGACCGCAATCAGTCACGATGAGCTTGTGGAGGCACAACAGGCAGATTAAGCCATCGGTGAAATGATCAAGTTAAAAGAGGCGGGTACACCTTTAAATGACGAGATACGGAAAACGGCTAGTGGAGCCACTAGGAGACTATTTCATGAATGGGGAAAGTTAGTTTTGGAGAATGGTCCTTTGTAGGGGTGTCCCCAACAAAGGATTTTCATAGTCGAATCAGAATCGTCAAGTCTTCCCTATGGTCGACTAATAGTTTAACATTTTAAAGCCGCGATGTACAGAACATCACACAAAGATATAGAAAAAAATGTAGAAAAACATTTTGGACCAATACAACTAAGAAATAACATAACTGCAGAAAGGCCACACTGCAGACAGGATTTGCATTTCACATGCAAATCAAATTGAATCGGCTAAATTGCCTGTGCGAGCAGGCTCTATGTACCTACAGAGCGCAACATCTATGCACCGAAAAATAATCAACAATTCATTTACAGAATTAAATTAGAACAGAATATACCTTTCTAAATAAAAAAAAAAACGAAATAAGTCACAAGAATCAAGTCACAAGATTCAGAACAAATGTGTGCAAAGTGCCTAAAGTGCAGGGGAACATATATTCAAAACACGAGCCACAAATAGTTAAATTAGATTACCCTGAGTGATCAATAAATAAAAATAAAAAGATATTATTAAAATATCGAAAGTATAGCCAGAATGGTCAACTTTGTCTTTTTAACTGCAGAAACAACAATAAACGCTGAACTCGAGTGACAGTTTATCTAAACATGTTCACGGCATCCAAAAATCAAATTAGAACCGGCTGAAATTTTTTGAAATCACTTGTACCCTACCTGATCGAGAGAGAAAAAAATCTAGTCTTTCTTTCATTGTCTGTGTCGTTGTGTCCGTTTGAGTCTTTTCAAATTGTGTGCGCGGATAAAATACATTCTAAAACGCTTAACATGAAAAACGTTTAACGGCTTAATGTCCTAAGACAGTTATATTAAAAGATCAAATTCTATACACACCTTATTAATAAAGCATACTGTATAGCCTACAGAAAAGCAGATGAGCCCAGAATATGAACGCAACGCGTTTAATTAAACGCTAATTTTCCTCCCATTGAAAACCGTTATTATAAAGAAAACGCTTTACGTGACTTTCTATTGGAGGAACACGTTGCGTTAAAGGAAAACCAACTTGTTAACGTTGGCCTGCAGAAGTGCGATCATGGTTTTCCTGATGCTAAATCCAGTCTGGGAATATATCCTTCCTGATGGTGTGCATCCACTCTTTAGATTTTCTTATCCCAGACATTTTTAAAGATTTAAATCCCTGCCGCCAAAACGCTCTTCTATCGGTCACGTATCAAAAAGTGAAACTTAAATCTGTCACGGGGTGTTTTATTCATGCACGTTAAAAATATTTATTTAAAGCTTCTTCCTTTGCACATTTGTATTTACAGCATTATCATAATAGGCTCCTATTAACATATTGACAGAAAACTAGTAGTTCGATGTGAAATCAGACATTGAGCACCCTTATAACCTCTGCAAAGATTCGACTGTGAGATTGGTAGTCGAATCAGGCTCCTCCTATCGATGCATCGAATCTTTGACTGTTTGGGGTCACCCCTAGTCCTTTGTACAGGCGTGCTAATGAAAGAAGGCAGTTGGTGCTCCCTGCTAAGTACAAAGACATTGTCTTGAAGAAACTCCATAATGAAATGGCCCATGTCGGTACGGAAAGAGTCCTCAATCTTGCCAGAGAGAGATTTTATTGGCCCTTCATGGCTAGAGAGATCGAAGAACATATCACGAGGAATTGTCCATGCATACAATCGAAGAAGCCAGTTACTCATGTTCGCGCGCCAATGGGTAGTATCACATCAAGCTCGCCACTGGAGTTGGTGTGTATCGACTATCTACACCTAGAGACCAGTCGTGGGGGTTACGAATATATCCTTGTGGTCGTCGATCACTTTACGAGATTCGCCCAAGCTTATCCGACAAAGAACAAGAGTGGGAAAACAGCAGCTGAGCGTATCTTTAATGATTTCGTCCTCCGCTTCGGATATCCATCAAAGTTACACCACGACCAAGGCCGTGAATTTAGTATTCGTCATTTAGTATTCGTCAGGTATTCGTCATTCGAGAACATCACCATACCATCCCCAGGGGAACCCGGCGGGACGGTTTAATCGGACGATACTCCAGATGCTAAGAACGTTGCCAGAGAAAGAAAAGGAACGATGGAAAGATCAAATCCCAAAAGTCATTAATGCGTACAATTATACTCGGCACGAGTCGACAGGCTACTCACCTTTCTTCCTTCTTTATGCTCGTCATCCTCGCCTTCCAGTTGACTTACTGTTTGGGTTGGTTGAAGAAACAGAGCCTGACTCGCCAAAGGGATATGCGAAGAAGTGGGCAAAGCAGATGTCGGAGGCTTATCGAATTGCTAACGAGAGTAGTAAACAGGCCAGTGACAAAGGCAAAGTGCTTTAGGATAAGAAAACAAGGGGAGTGGTACTACAGCCTGGCGATAGAGTCTTGGTCAGGAACCTTGGTAGGGGTGGTGGACCAGGAAAACTGCGGTCATATTGGGAGAAATCGATCTACGTTGTGAAAGAACAGTTCGCGGATAACCCAGTATACGTAGGCTACCCTGAGTTTGGAGACAAGAGAAAGACAAGGATATTACACCGTAATCTGTTGTTATTAGCAAATGACCTTCCGGTGGAAGCTCTTCCATGCCAAGATGCTCCTGAAAAGAGAGAACAGAAAAGGAAACATCAGACTCGACGCACCAATGTCTCAGAACGTGCAAGTCTACAGGAAGTATCAGTTTCAGACTCAGATTCTGGAGAAGACTCAGATGGTCCTCGTTATTGGTTGAGGGTACCAGTAGAAAAGATAAAGGAGATACCCGTAGTAGCCTCACCACAACGACCAGTAACCACTCTGAGCCAACCAACTCCATTACCTGCTGAAGAAGAGGAGGAATTTAGGATGCACCATTTACCTGAAATGGATTTGTTACCTGAGGAAAATGTAGAAATAGAGGAACCCCGGAGAAGATGAAGATCAGTTTGTTGTTGCGGGACCTGAGGAACAAGATGGATATGATGAGGATCCAGAGTTCAGTCAAGAGGAACAGTTTCCAGTCAGTGCAGTGCCAGATAACCAGACCCAGGTCAGAAGGTCAAGTCGGGAGCGACGACCTAAACAGATTTTCACATATGAGAACCTTGGCCAGCCTACACAGACAACGCAGGCTACAGTTAATGTGACAAACACACACTTGCAATAACCTGTTTACCCTGTACCTCAGACTACTCAACCTTTGCACCCATTTATGCCTTATTTAACCCCAACATATCCACTTAACCCTTATTCTACACCTTACTTACATACATGCCTTATACGGTACCAGTAACACCATATCTATGGGCAGGTCCGGTTGCTTGTTAAAAGAGACTTTGAGTTAGATAGGTAGAGAAGAAAATGGTGGGACCCATTTCTTTTTGCTGGGAAGTGTGTGACGATCACAAAAGTATTGTAATTGTACTTTAAGTATACTGAAAATTATTGGTTTCATTTTGAATATGTTATTGTGTTATTTTGGAAAAAGAAACATTCAGAAGGGTTTTATTCTAATGTGATTCCTTTTAAAAGAAAAAGAGAGAAGTGTGCCGTGCTACTCCTGACCGTAAGGGGCAGAGTTGAGCGATGGGTGTTAAGCTGTGCGAGTCGTGAGTTTTTCATTACTCCAGAGAGCTTGAACGTGATACACTGTCTCCTCGTTTCTCTCCTGTGTTACAGGTGGGTAAATGTGTAAAAACACTTTAAAGTTGAATTTAACCATGCTAAAATGTGTTTAGAATATAAGTGAATTGTTTTAGAGAAGTGATGTTCGTCAGAGGTTGTTTTTGAGTTTGATTTAAGCGAGAGAGAAAAGCTCGACCGATTAGCGGCCTACTGAAAATGCACATGTAACGTTTGTGAGCGCGTCAGTTAAAAATATACATTTTTCCTTATACAAATGCACATGAAGGTATTTTATAAGATTTAATGGTTAATAGGTATTGTTTAACGTACTATATATGCGTTTTGAAGATCGATTGATAATGGTTAATGTGTTAAATAAGGTTTAAAATTATATTTAAAGTATATTAATAATTCTGAGAGTGATTTGCAGCATCGTATTAATGTGATACTGGTAAAATATTGTGAATAGAAATGATTAATCATTTAAGAAGTAATTGAGGTATATTACTATGGTTTTTGTATTTCTTTTTTGATGAATAGTGTGAAATATAAAAACACAGAGTCCGTGAACATGAATGTGAAATGGAGAAGTTTATTTTATTGCAGACTGTGAATTGACATGAACATTGAAAGTCATTATAATGTTAAGAAGACATTGAAAATGTGATATGTGAAGCATAATGTGACTGAGAAACAGAGATTTGTTTAATGGAAATATTGTGAATAAATTACTCCAGAGAGCCTAAACGTGATACACTGTCTCCTCGTTTCTCTCCTGTGTTATAGGCGAATAATCTGTCCCTCACGGGTGCCAATGCCACGGTACCCGTTACAAATGTCTCACCTCATTTTTGGTCTTGGGACTTGGGCAGGCTGCAATCGCGGCGATCTTATCAGTTTTGGAGGTGTCCCAAGTGAAAACCCAGATCCAGTACCTCCACACGCTGTTTGGGTTTGCTGTGAGTCCAGCCACCCTTAGCAATCTCAGGACAGTGCACAGGTGTTCCAGATGCCACTGCCAATTATTACTATAGATCATGATACCGTCCAGGTAGGCAACGGCATACGCAGTATGTGGCCGGATGATTTTGTTCACGAGACACTGAAAGGTGGCGGGAGCCCTAAACAACACGAATGGAAGCGTAACAAATTGGTGTAATCCAAACACCGTTGTGGAATGTGTTTTTCCCTTGGACAAAGCCGATAAAGGGATCTACCAACACCCTTTTGTCAATTCCAGTGTTGAATATAAGTGAGCCGAACCTAACCGATCAAGCAGCTTTCGATACAGTGTTCACCTTTCTGTATTCGAGACAGAAGCTGCCCATTTTGACCAAAAACTATTGGGGTCACCCAATCGCTGTACCAGTCCTCTATTACGCCCAACCACAGCATGGCCTTTAATTCTTCCTGTACCACCGGTAGCGCCACTACCCTGGGGACCGTTTCGATAAGGTGTTGTACGAGGTTTGTGCGACCGGGCAGGGGTGAGAACACATCTGCAAACTCTGTCTCCAGTTTGGTTACATCGGCGAGAGGTGATCTCCCCCCAGGACCAGAGCGAGCGGATTTAATAGGACAGCCGCTTCTGGTCCGAGATCATCCTCCCCTGAAACCACCGACGCTAGCTTGACCGAATTCCAGCGTTTTAGGAAGTTGAGGTGATAAATCTTACATGTCCCGCCCCTGTCCGTTCGCTGCACCTCGTAATCGAGATCCCCAACTCACTGTGTGACCAAAAAGGGTCCTTGCCACTTGGCTAGTCATTTAGAGCTGAATGTTGGAAGCAATACAAGCACTTTCTCTCCCGGAGTAAATTGACGCTCTCGCGTACCCCTGTTGTACTGCCGACATTGTTTGTCCTGTGGCTGGAGAAAATTCTTCATTTAGAGCCGCCCCAACTTGTGGAGATTTGCTCAGAGGTCCAGGACATACTGAATTTTATTACGGCTGTTTGAGGCCCCTCCTCCCAAGCCACTCTAATGACGGGCTGACAACCATAGAGAAGCTTGAATGGGGAAAACCCTGCAGAGATTTCTGGGACCTCCCGCACTGCAAACAGCAGGGGCTCAAGCCATCTATCCCAGTTTTTGCCATCTTCCCTTACGAATTTACATACCATGGATTTTAACGTGCAATTAAACCGTTCCACCAGTCTGTCTGTTTGGGGTTGATAGACGCTGGTGCGAATCGATTTAAATACCCAAAAGTCTGTATAAATCGCTTAAAGTTCGTGACATGAACACTGTGTCCTGATCAGTGAGAATCTCTTTGGGGATTCCCACTCGGGAAATAATACGAAACAGTGCGTCCACCCCACTCTTTGCCGAGATAGTGTGTAACGGCACCGCTTCAGGGTATCGTGTTGCATAATCCACCAGAACTAATGCAAAATTATGTCAGCGTGCTGAACGTTCTAATGGCCTTATGAGGTCCATGCCATGTTTTAGCGTTTCGTCACAAGACTGCTCCTGGGAAAGTCTAGATGAGGCTAGATGAGGAAAGTCATCTAACTCAGGCGGCGTTAGCTTCAACCTCATCCTTGTTTCCTTTGAGACTGTCTGTGAGGGTCCAGTAACAGTAGCTGCGTTTACATGGTTCAATCGGAATGAAATCAATCCGATTGATGAATCCGAACACGGTGTTTACATGAACTATAAATAAAGTAATCGGGTTGATGTGCGCGTTTATATGTGACAAGATTCAAATCGGAATTGATTTTTTGACATGCGCATACTGCACGAATATGCCGCTGTTCGCGCATAACTATTCTCCTTTATTGTTCTTTATTTTTTTTAAACAGCAGACTTAATATTTATCCGTCTCTGGTCATGATTTGGAGACGATGAGCATGAACCGTTTTGCCGTGCTGCTATTGATCACGCAGTAAAACCACGCGCCCAAAACCAGTCGTCCATGGATGATAATCTGAAACAAGCACTGGTGGGACGTTGTCCTGCTCCACTTCACAGACGCTGAGTGAAATGATAATTTTTTAATGACGGAACACTCATTTATATTCACTTTATACAACAGGAAGAACAGCTTGTTCCGCACGTCATACGTCATTACGCTATTTCAACGTCATTGCACATGCGCAGTCCTTTTAGTTTCGGTTTTCAATCCGATCAAGTGTGTGGCGGGGGAGGCATGGTTCAGCGAGGTCTGCGACGAGAGAGAGAGTGGAGAGACGAGCGGCGGTAAGTAGGTCAAGTGTATAATGACTGACACCTGTGTCTCGTTGCAGTAATTGGCGTGGGGAGACCGTATAAAGCAGACGGGAACCAGCGATCGTGGAGAGAGAAGGGCTGAGGACTCGTGGGAAGTGGGAAGAGGTCTCCGTGACAAACTGGAACGAGTATTGTGAAACTGCGAATAAGATTTATGTTCGACGTGCGCATGTGGCGCCAAAGCTTTAAGTTATTTAATAAAATACCCACGAGTCTCAGCCAGCTGACCCCGGTCTCCTTCCTTCACACCCACACGACAAGGGCTTGTATTACACTGGTGCCGAAACCCGGGAAGGAAGGAGAACGCCGCCGCCAAGATGCAAACTCCGTCAGCAACATCGGGGACGCCATTTGCGGACATCATTACATCGCTCGCGGGACTGCATCAAGAGAACCACCAAGCCCTGCTGGACTTGCGGGCGGATCAGGAAGGTCGGTTCCAAGCCCTGATGCAAGCCCAGCAGGCGGACCGCGAGCTGTTCCGGAGCTTGCTGGACCGGGAGGTTCGGACGGAGCGGGCTTTCCCCAGCCCCAACCCAGCCGCTCACATGTCTCTGACGAAGATGGGAACCTCCGACGATCCCGAGGCCTTCTTGGACTTGTTCGAGGAAACGGCCGAGGCATGTGAGTGGCCAGCAATCAGCTGGCCGGTTCGGCTCATTCCGCTGCTGTCGGGGGAAGCCCAGAAGGCTGCTCAACAACTGCCCGTCCAGAACCTCCTGGTATACGCCGACTTGAAACAAGCCATCCTCCAAAGGGTCGGCCTCAACCCTGAGCAACATCGTCAATGCTTCCGTTCGCTGGAACTGGCGGAAGCAGGCCGACCCTTTGTCTTGGCGCAGCAGCTCCGGGACTCGTGCCGCAAATGGCTGTTGGCTGGAGGAAGCGACGCCGAGGCCATCATCGACCAGGTGGTGCTGGAACAGTTCGTCTCCAGGTTGCCGAAGAGGACTGCCCAGTGGGTCCAGTGCCACCGGCCGGCGTCGCTGGATCTGGCCATCCAACTGGCGGAGGATCAACTGGCGGCGTGCTCCGGGGTCGGCGAACCCCTGCCATCTGTCTCTCTCTCTCCCCCTGTCTCTCTCTCTCTCCATTCCCCTAAACCTGTTACTTTCCCCAGGACCCGCTCCAATGGACCTCCGAGGGCACCTCCCCGCTGGAAGGGTGGAGCCGAGGGCCCAGCTGGGTCGCGAGGATCCGTCAGGGGAGGGGGGCCGGGGCACCCTGAAGGGCACGACGCGGTTCCTGCGCTCTCCCCACGCCAATTCCTTGACCCGCTGCCTGACACTAGAGCGGCGGGGGAGCCTGGGCCGGCCTGTTGGCGTTGCGGGGATCCGGGCCATTTCGTGGACCGCTGCCCGGTCATGTGGGTTGGGACACTGGTCCGGATCCCGGACGTTCCGCAGGCCGCCCCCGATCAAGCCGGGTTATACCAGTAACCTGTGAGTATTAAGGGGGGTACCTATCAGGCCTTGGTGGATTCAGGTTGTAACCAGACCTCCATCCATCAAAGCCTGATACAGTCCGGGGCATTGGATACGGGCCGCATGGTTAAGGTGAGGTGTGTGCACGGGGATATAGTGGAGTACCCCTTAAAAACCATCACTATTAAATTCAGGGGACAAAATCATTGTGTGGAGGTCGCAGTTAGCCCGCACCTCCGGCATCCGTTAATTTTGGAAACAAATTGGCCAGCTTTTAAACAATTGTTGGGATGTGTAACAACGAATGCCTCTGGGAAAAAGAAAAGGCGGGGAAGGGGGGCGAGCGCTCAGGTTGGAGAGGCTGTTCCTGGACCCAGCGGAACTGTTTCAGAGGAGCCGAGCGGCTTGGCGAGGTTAAACCTCTCCAGTCGCGATGACTTTCCCCTGGAACAGTCCCAAGATGAGACGCTCAAACATGCGTTTGAACAGGTCCGTTCCATCGATGGGCAGATCCTCCAACCTGACCGCGCGCTCTCATATCCTTATTTTGCCGTTATTAAAGACAGGTTGTATCGGGTGACCCAAGACACTCAGACAAAAGAAGATATAACCCAATTGTTAGTACCACAGGGCCGTCGGGAAATGCTTTTCCAGACGGCACATTGTAATCCGATGGCGGGGCATCTAGGGATGACAGCGACACTAAATCGTTTAATGACCCGATTCTTCTGTCCGGGCATTCACGAGAACGTGCGCAGGTGGTGTGCGTTGTGTCGGGAATGTCAGTTGGTAAATCCACCGGCCGCCCCAAAAGCGCCATTGCGCCCTCTACCTCTAGTGCAGGTCCCCTTCGAGAGAATTGGTATGGACCTCATCGGGCCATTAGAACGATCGGCACGGGGACATCGCTTTGCGTTAGTTATCGTATACTACGCAACGCGATATCCCGAAGCAGTGGCGCTGCGCACTATATCAGCTAAGAGTGTGGCAGACGCCCTGTTTCGTTTAATCTCCCGCGTGGGAATCCCGAAAGAGATTCTCACGGATCAAGGCACCGCGTTTATGTCACGCACGTTAAGCGAATTGTATGAATTATTGGGCATTAAATCGGTGCGTACCAGTGTCTATCACCCACAAACGGACGGACTGGTCGAACGATTTAATCGCACGTTGAAAACAATGATTCATAAATTCGTACAAGAAGACGCGAAAAATTGGGACAGGTGGCTAGAACCCCTCTTATTTGCCGTGCGAGAGGTCCCGCAAGCCTCCACAGGGTTTTCCCCCTTCGAGCTTCTTTTTGGACGTCAGCCCCGTGGGGTGTTAGACGTCCTAAAGGAAACTTGGGAGGACGGACGCTCAGATAGCAAAAATGAAATTCAGTATGTCATGGACCTGAGAGCAAAACTCCATACACTGGGGCGGCTCTCTATGGAGAATTTGCTTCAGGCTCAGGACAGACAAAGCCGGCTGTATAACAGGGGAACTAAGCTTCGAGAGTTCGCACCGGGAGATAAAGTGCTCATTTTACTACCAACCTCCAGCTCTAAATTGTTTGCGAAGTGGCAAGGACCCTTCGAGGTCACACAGCGGATAGGGGATCTCAATTAGGAGGTTGTACGGACAGACAGGGGTGATTCACGGCAAATTTACCACCTCAACCTCCTAAAAAAATGGAGTGAGGAGGAGTCAGTGTTGCTTGCGATGGCAGTGAGTGGAGAGGAGGATCTCGGGCCAGAAGCGAACATCAAAGGGAAATCTCTCGCCCTGGCCCCGGGGGGAGATCACCTCTCGCCCTCGCAGCTCGCTGACATCAAGGTTACAAAAAGAATTTGCAGATGTGTTTTCACCCCTGCCTGGTTGTACTAATCTGATCCAGCACAATATTGAGACAGAGCCGGGAGTGGTGGTTCGCGGCCGGCCATACAGATTGCCTGAACACAAAAAAAAAGTGGTTCAGACGGAATTAGAGGCAATGCTGGAGATGGGAGTAATTGAGGAGTCCCACAGTGACTGGGCAAGCCCGATAGTTTTAGTTCCTAAAACGGGTACAAGAAAAACGGGTCCAGTGGACGGAGCAGTGCCAACAGGCTTTTACCCAAGTTAAGGCTGCTCTGTGTGGCGGTCCGCTCCTGCACTTTCCTAATTTCTCTCTCCCTTTTCTTTTGCAGACTGACGCGTCGGACAGGGGGCTGGGCGCGGTCCTGTCCCAGGAGGTGGAGGGGGAGGACCGCCCGGTGCTGTACATTAGTCGTAAGCTCTCAAAAAGAGAAACTAAGTACACCACAGCACCATAGAGAAGGAGTGTTTGGCCATCAGATGGGCGGTCCTCACTCTTCGTTATTACCTCCTGGGGCGGGAGTTCACCCTCTGTTCGGACCACGCGCCCCTGCAGTGGCTCCACCGCATGAAGGACACCAACGCGCGGATCACCCGTTGGTATCTAGCTTTATAGCCTTTTAAGTTCAAGGTGATCCACAGGCCGGGGGTGCAGATGGCTGTGGCTGACTTCCTCTCTAGGAATGGGGGGGGGGCTACAGGCCGGATGGCTCCCCGGCCTGAGTCGGGCGGTGGGGGTATGTGGCGGGGGAGGCGTGGTTCAGCGAGGTCTGCGACGAGAGAGAGAGTGGAGAGACGAGTGGCGGTAAGTAGGTCAAGTGTAAAATGACTGACACCTGTGTCTCGTTGCAGTAATTGGCGTGGGGAGACCGTATAAAGCAGACGGGAACCAGCGATCGTGGAGAGAGAAGGGCTGAGGACTCGTGGGAAGTGGGAAGAGGTCTCCGTGACAAACTGGAACGAGTATTGTGGAACTGTGAATAAGATTTATGTTCGACGTGCGCATGTGGCGCCAAAGCTTTAAGTTATTTAATAAAATACCCACGAGTCTCAGCCAGCTGACCCCGGTCTCCTTCCTTCACACCCAAACGACAAGGGCTTGTATTACAAAGTGTTTACATGTTCTCTCGATCGGCTTACAAAAGGCGTAAACCACCCCTTTCAATCGGATCGAAATTTCAATCGGATCGAGGTCAATCGGATCGATTAAGGTGTTAATATGAAGGTTTTTTAGTCCGATTGAGCCGTCAATCCGATTATAAGTGTCCATGTAAACGCAGCTAGTGTCTTCTGCCTGATCAATGCCTTCTCTTCTCCCTAGCCCTGTCTCCCAAGAGGCATCCGCAAATAGAATCCCTAATAATTGTGTAAAAGCAGGCCAAATGGGAATTAACCGCCACCTTCAATATATGCGTTTTCCCCCTGAATTGGATATTAGCAGGCACTACAGGGTAATCCACCACAATCCCGTGTACACACCTCAACTTAACCTTGCGGCTCATTTCCAATGCCCCTTGTTGCATTAGGCTTTGATGAATGGAGGTTGGGTTACAGCCTGATTCCACTAAAGCCTAATATGTACCCTCCTTATTACTCACTGGGATTAGGTACTCATAGGCATCGATTTCGGTGGGGACGGTGGGTACGCGTCGCCACCAGATTTCGTCATGAGTCATTTTGTACCCACCACTTTTTGAAACATTGAGGCGCAACGGATGTACCTAATACAAATAAATAAAACATATCCAGTTAACTAGCAGAGCATTCATTTAATTCATCTAAAATTAGTTGTTTTTGAACTCAAGCTGAGCGCTCGTTGCCGCGGAAATCAGTGTCATGGATACAGGCTCGCGCAGTCTTCACTCGGACACGCTCTTCAATCTATCGCCGTTGTGGAGACTCTCTATTCATTCGGGTGAAATCTCAAAATAAAATGCACACAAATGTGTACCTGCTTGATATAGACTGTAACCACTGATGAACAAATTTAGTTTTTATGAGAGAAAAAAGAACTATACAAGTGTGGATTAGAACCTGTAACCACTGACACGCTTGGCAAAAGAGCTACCTCAAGACCATTTAAGAACTCAAACAAATTTTGCAGATCGATGGATTTATTTACGGGTATTTATTTATTTATTACGGGTATTTATTTATTTATTTTTAAAATATTTATAAATATTTATTTATTTATTTATTTATTAAATATTAAGGGTATTTATTTACAAACTAGGCACTACCTTGCCAAAAATGTTTTTTACTGTTTATTCTTGTTTTTTATATATGCAATATGCGTGTTATTCCAATTGATTAGACGTTATGATGACAAATGAAGCAGTTACGAATAATCAAATAAAAAACAAATGGTAGAATAAGCAGTGCTTTTACTGTCTACTAGTATTTGTTTACTGTATGTTGCGCATGCGCACTTCGATCCTGTATTCTTCAACATGTACGGCAAAAAGCACAAATCTGCTGCGCCTTTGGACGCATGTTATGCCAGTAATCATCTCCGTTACATATTAGACATGGACCAATTAAAATCAAGATATTACTGGACATTTGCGCAGCTAACGTCATTACACCACAGCTAGCCTCATAGACTGTAAAAAAATATGGACGCAGTGTCTATGACATCACCCATAGGTTTCTCAAGAGCGTTTTTGAAGCCTAAAGTGGGCGGAGTCGCTCGTCGCCATCTTGGAAGCGCGTCACAGTGCATCACTCCCGGATAAACGAAAATGGGCAAAAAGGCGGGACGTGGGTGGAGTTGAGGTGCCTGGATGCTGAAACTACGCCCGCCTAGCTCGACGTGATCGAGTTTGCTCAGGCTAAGTCAGCATGTCAGTCAGCGCGGCATCGCACGTCAAGTTCATAGAGAGCTTTATTCAGTCCATTTTAAATTCGTATAGATATTACCAAAGAAGTTAAAGTAATGCACTAGAAATCCGCGCTCATTTAAGGGACCAAGAGAAAGCACTGACACCTGCAGGATTTAATCTGACGGTACTTTTTATTGAACACTAAAAAGTTAAATAAGCATATTATAGTCTATCTGCTCCGTAAGATCAACAGTACAGCAGAACAAGTGTGTCCTCTATATCTTAGACGTTTTTAAATCTGAACTCCAAAAAGCAACGATATTGTCAGACATCCATGAGTGCATGTTCACAGAGGAAAACAACTGAAGAACAGCGCTGGTTGTTCTCTCGACACTCGACAACGACGGAATCCAACGGTGTGGGCGAAGGTAAGGGCGGCGTGTAATAAACTGTATGAAATAATCCCGAAAAATGAAGGGAAAAATTAGCTGTATAGACCAAAATAACTTAAGACACCACGCTGTAAACATATTTTTTCCTGCAGTAAAGTTGGGGATTTTAACATGGAGATGCATATTTGACTCACTTTTGCTGCCAGCCTCAAGCGGCCAGGCGATGAATTGCAGTTTAATTCACTTCCGTGTTGGTTTCAAGAGAGAGATGGGGAGGTTGCCGCTTGGATAGCCTACATGCCTAGAGTTAATCCCCGCCAAATTCAAAGTCAAAATGACAGCACCGGCCGTGATCACGGAGTTAAGATTTTTTTCCAAGCTCGATTTTAATTCAACATATGAGTTAATAGCAAGAGGGAGGTCTACGCCAGCCTTCGATGGACTAGTGCAGCAAAAGGGACCAAAAATTGTCCGATCGTTTCAAACAGACTGGTATGAAAGAAAAGATGTGATCGATGTTTTCACGAGAGCGGCGGATGGATTTTATGTACAAATAATCTACCAATTGGTGAGTCAAAAACTATTTTGGCCTTAATATTGAATTGATAATTGTGGTTGAATTAATGCAAGCCATTTGCCTTTATATTCAATTGAGCAGTGTGTGATTGTATTTGGATATTTGGACAAACGATCCGCGTTAAACAAGGTTGATATAGTTTTGGTGTTCGTAGCCTATGCTAAGTTGATTACCATTGTACATAATGTTCTAGCTATTTGACCTGAGAAGCAGCTCTCATAGTTAATGTTAGCTTGCTATTTTCATCATAATTATGTCAAGTTTTCATAGGTTGTGCAAGAAAAAAATGGTTGTACATTACTTTATAATGCCACAAGAGGGGGTAACTTGTTAAATACAACTGTGCCTTATTGTCATCAGTTAATGTTGAAACATGTAAAAATGAGGGTATTTGGTAGTTTATTTTAAAATAGTTTGGTGTATCTTTGTCCATCCGAGTTTATGTGTACTTAAAGGGTCTGTGTGGATGCAATCAGTACAGAAACAGATAAGTCACTTAATGTATTTATTAAGCGGTTATATAAACTTGATTCACAAACATTTTAAAAAGGCATGTAAAAAGAGGTATAGAATATCAAAGTAAATTGTTAATTGAAAACAAAATAAATATCATTTGATTCATGCAATGTGGCCTGGGTTTATGATTTTTATGAACAATATTCAATAACTTCACTGTAATACACTGCATTGTTGCCCAATTCAGTTTACACATCATTGCTGTCCTGATGGTTATACTACAACACTTATTTTGGGGAAAATATATTTTTAACTGTATATACAGTAAAATAGTAAATGTATAATTTTTATGATTCTTATGAAAAATATTCAATAACTTCACTGTAATACGCTGCATTGTTGCCAAATTAACTTTACACATCACTGCTGTCCTGTTGGTTATACTGTTGTTCATTTTGTGTTGACCGCGCATGCGCAACATCTGTACTGGAAACAGAAATGATTAGTTCATCTCTCGAGTCTTCAGGTTCGGGTCCGAGTCTTTCGTTCTTCCTGTCAGTAGAGCCTATGATGTCTGTCTTCGGTCTGAGTCTTTCGTTCTTTTGTCACGTGACATGATGTGACAGCGCTGGACACAGATATAGTTAATAATTCCCTAACTTTATAACAAACTATTATTAATCAATAACTTTTTTTAAAACAAAAATGAAACATCACTGAACTTACTTACTGTGACGCTATTTTCTTCTGGAAACAAACTTTTTTGCATTATTTTCCTTTTATCTCTGTAAAGCTGCTTTGAAATAATCTGTATTGTAAAAAACATTATAGAAATTAATGTGACTTGACTTGAGAAACAACCGCGTAGACAGTTTGTTTATCAGTTACATGCTGTGTTTTTTGTCTCAAATTATAGCTTTTTTATTTCTTATTCATTTTTTTTAATTTATTATACAGGAAAATTTAAGAGCAACAATTTAGTTACAGTAGATGGGCCTGACTCAGTTTAAAAACTGGTTTACAGCAGGTTCCTGTTCAGCAGGGTACTGTTATAATTTATATATTTTTTGAATTTCTGTCATGATGGTGCTTTTCCATATGAATGTGGTTCTAAAGAGTTGGTAATGCTTTAAACTTTATCTGTGATGGGGAAAATCACTTTGTTAAAGATGCCTATCCTATAGCGAGCCGTTTTAACATTTAGTCATTTAAACCTACTAGTCTCTATTTTTATGCTACTAGTATTTTTTAGATACTAGTATCTATTCTATTAAGTACTAGTACCTATTCATTAGCTACTAGTACCTATTCATTAGCTACTAGTGCTTATTCTTTAGGTACTAGTGCCTTTCTTTAGCTACTAGTGCTTATTCTTTAGGTAGTACCTTTTTAAAGATACTAGTACTTATTCATTAGTTACTAGTGGATATTTATTAGATACTAGTATTTATTCCAAATGTGACTTGTAAAATTTTTGATTTTACTAGTAAGATTTTTAATTGAACTCTACAGTGGCCGTTCTGACTAGTCATAAGATAAGAAAAAGTTAGCAACTAGCAGTTGTGACTAGTAAGATAAGAATAATTACTAGTAACAATTACAAAAGGTACTAGTGTCTAATAAATAGGTACTAGTATCAATTGAATAAGTACTAGTAGCTAAATAAGTACTCTAATTAATATGTTCTAATATCTATTGAATAAGTACTAGTAGCTAATGAATAAGTACTAGTATCTATTTAATAGGTACTCGTATATATTTAATAGGTACTATTATCTAATGACTTAGTACTAGTATTTATTGAATAAATAGTAGTATCTAGTAATAGGTACTAGTATCTAAAAAATAAGTACTAGTACCTAATGAATAACTACTACTATCTAATATGTGTATTAATCACAATTGACCCTTCGCTAAGCGTCTAGCACACCTATTACGGGGCGGCAGTGGCTCAGTGGTTCATGTAGATTGTCTACAAACCGAAAGGTTGGTGGTTCGATCCCCGGTTCCACCTGACCAAGTGTCGAGGTGTCCATGAGCAAGACACCTAACCCCGGCTGCTCCCGACGAGCTGGATGGCGCCTTGCATGGCTGACACCGCCGTCGGTGTGTGAATGAGTGTGTGAATGAGTGTGTGAATGAGTGTGTGAATGGGTGAATGGGAGGCAATATGTAAAGCGCTTTGGTGGCCATTGGGTCTGTTAAAGCGCCATATAAATGCAGTCCATTAACAGTGTGTATGCACTGGTGTCAGACATTCTTAATGAGATTAGTAATTTTTGGCGAACATGTGAAATATCTGAGAGAGCAAGACAAAAGGGACTGCAGTGTGCATTCGAGGAATATATTCACGACATAATATGCAACCGATTAGAGAATAATTTAATAAAAATTGAAGCTAAAGCCTATAGTCGCAGCAGCCGCCGCCTCATACGCTGACCATTCACTTGGGAAACAAACAAATCGAGGAACAGCTATGTTCGTGCACAGTAGGGTAAACTGAAATGTGAAACTAATCTTATAATTATAAATCAAACAGTTGATCCATAAATCTTGTTGAATAACACTAACACCGGGAGAGCCGCGATCGGATTGGGTTAAAGTTACTCAGTCAGGGGTAGTAGTAGGCCGTCGATTAACAAAATGCCGAAATATATTTTAAAGTATGTCAGTGAGCCTCCCTCTTGTCTTTAAACGTTTTATTTTACGTTAAAACATGTGCATTATGAACAAAGAACCGTAATTATTTCCAACTTCCAAACAATATGTGTTTTTGTTAATCCTGTCGACACTTAGTTGTGAATGGGGTCTCCCACACTGCTTGATCCATGCACATCCTTTCTCACCTTGGCTTTTAGATTTTCGGGGAGGAAAAAAAATAAACTCCCCCGTCCAAACTTTTAGGATACCGGGTATCAGATTAGCACAATCCATACGCACAGCGCTTCGGCATGTTTCCCTCGCTCGAAAGCTTGCCAGACCTCCCACGCCTAGTTACGGTTGCTAAGACACGATTGGCCAGTGGCGGTTTTCGGGCGTGGCTTAGCGAAGGGTCAATTGGAATACATACTAGTCAGAACTGAATAGTTGATATCTGAATGACAGATCCCCATAGAAGTCAATGGCAAAAAAAAAAAAATATATGTGTTACTAGTAACAAAAGATTAGATACTAGTCACTATTGAAATAAGTACTAGTATGTAATGAATAAGTATTGGTATCTATTTAATAGGTACTAGTATCTAATGAATAAGTACAAGTATCTAATAATAAGTATCTAATAAATTATCTAATACATATAGGCACTAGAATCTAATGAATAAAAACTAGTAACTATGAATAAGCACTAGTATCTAATAAATAAGGACTATCTAAAAGTAGGGGAGAGCGGGACACATTTTGGTTTTGGCTCAATTATTAAACAAATACTTAAGTTAGATTCATCTTTCTTTTTACACAAGCAACATACACATCTCTGCTACAAATGAACACTTAAAGTTTTTTTCTAGGCCCTACCATTTTCGTACAGTTGCACTGAAAGTGACAGAAGTCTAAATGTTACAACTTACCCCATATGCGGGGTTAATTGTAACAGACAGAGGGGTTAGTTGTAAAACTTGTGTGAAACACACATCATTCAGTACTATTGTATCTGTATAGTTTGATATTGTTTGTGCATCTGTATAGATAGATATCCATACATCCATCCCTAATCCAATCATCATTCTGTTATGGATCAATATCATGGATAGAGATATAGGAAAGGGCTGCACAGTTTTGCAATAAATAAATAAATAAATAAAATCATCAAATATTGTAATTGCAATTGAATTACATTTGTGTGTGGCAGCTGCATGTGAAATTATTATTATTAATAATAATAACAATTAAAATAATAAAAACAGGCTTAAAATAAAAATTTTAATGGTTTATTGCATTAAAAACAGGCTAAACAAGTGATCAATGCATAGTAAAATAAAAAAAATGTTTGTGAAACTCCAACAAAGTTAAATATATATATAAATACTCAAACCTGAAACGTTGTGTGGCTCCCGTTTTCATTTGATTATCATTGTTCACTGTGCTACAACTAACCCCGCTCTGTAAAAAATATTTAAAGCCTACACTGTTAACTGTCGCTGTACATTTAGCAGCACAGTACTGTAAAAACCTACAGTACAATACTGCATTTCTATATTACAGTAAAATACCCTAATTTACATTGCATTCTGGGCAATTTTGTTTGAGCGGGAACATTTTACAGTACGTTTTAGTGTTGCTGTAACCTAGCTGTAACATGCCAGGCAATAATACAGGGTTGCTGTAAACAGAGAGCGTGCGCGCCGCCTGACTGACGTCAGTGCACAACTGCGGCAGAACACTCACTGGATGGATATCTTACTCTGCGGATATTTGGAAATTTGGTAAGTTAATTTTTACTTTTATAATAAGGTTTTAGCATTTTACGCTATAGTGTACATGGCTTTTAATGTGAAATGACAGTGGAAGTTCAGCCAGTGACGTTTGCGAAAACACAATCTGCTCTTTAACGTTAACCCCGCTGCTTGTGCTGACATTTTCAAATCTAACTCCGTGAATTAACATTACCTTACGGTTTATTTCGACCAAAACAGACTTGGTGATTGTTGTAACGGTGGAAAGACAAAGCGAGGGGGTCTTTTGGCAGTTTTATTTAGTTTCTGTCGAGTTTTAATTAAATGTGTTTTACGATGGTCTGCGAGATAACGTTAATATTGCTGCATTTGACATAGCCTACGGAGGACATACTGGTTTGAAGGATCTTATAATAACAAAAATATCTAACTGTTATCTCTGTAGGGATGCTTTCCATAACATCTGAGCCTGTCAGTGGTAAAAACAAGCACTTATAATAGACATAACATTATTTTGCTCAATCTGCGTTGCAGTCCGTTTCCCGGATGACGAACTTGATGATTTTATGATTTTACGAACATGATCAATACTGGACCAAATTGAATAGGTCGTTTAAACACAAATACACGTGAAAATAAGGCTTAAAAATACTGCACATTCCTTTGCAACGCAAAATTAGTTATTTGGGCTTAGGGAGATTGGCTATTGGTACCAGTTTAAGCTTTTACTTAATTTCTAGTTAGGCAGGAGACACAGTTATAATGATTATTACAATAGGGCCTAATTAAAAATATGAATAAAGGTGTAAACTGTTGAAAGACTTTATCAGAGTTAATGATCTATTAGGCAACAAAGACAAGTAAAATGCATGCCAAAAAAAGAAAGTTAGAATATATAGTGAGGTCAAGTGAAGCTTATTTTTTCTTAACCTAACCTAGATGTATTGTAAGCAGATTTATGAGATATATGTCCTCAACAAGCAACACGTAACACTTAACTGAATAATATTTATTTTGATTACTTACAGCTCTACAGTGATGGGCAATTTTATTTGCAGCCTGGGAATGAGTTTTCTGTAAGTATTAGCCATGTTAATACAATGGTTTAAACTTAAAGTTTTAAAATCTAAAGGTAATTTTTTTATATTTTTTTTAATTAAATTGGCTGTTTTTGTTATTTCTACAGAATTTTCTTTTACAATTTCTCTCTTCTACTGTCTGTCTGCTCATCTTTGGTGCTGTGGCTAACAGGCTTTGTCATATGTGTTTTTGTGTGTCATTTCTTTTTCAGTTTTGGTCATCAGTCCAATTTTCGCCAGGTTCCAGTACCACCTCAAAGTCCCAGCCAACCCTTGCACTTTTAAGAATTTTCAAACTTAATTCACATATGTATCGACACCATGGCAAGGCAAGACTAATTTATTTGTCTAAACCAATCCTGAAGTTCACCCAAAAATGAAATTTGTTATCACTTACTCACCCTCATGTTGTTCCAGACCTGTATGAGTTTCTTTCTTCTGCTGAACACAAAATAAGATATTTTGAAGAATGTTGGTGATCAAACAGTTGATGGTAGTCGTTGACTTCCATAGTATTTTTTTTTTCCTACTATGGAAGTCAATAGCTACTTTCAACTGTTTGATTACCTATTTTCTTTAAAATATCTTCTTTAAAGGATTAGTTCACCTCAAAATGAAAATTTCCTAATAATTTACTCACCCCAATGCCATCCAAGATATCCTTGTCTTTCTTTCTTCAGTGGAAGAGAAATTAAGTTTTTTGAGGAAAACATTTCTGGATTTTTCTTCGAATAATGGACTTCAATGACAACCAGCGTTTTGAAGTCCAAATCAATGCAGTTTCAGAGGTCTTTGAAGTGCTTTAACAGTCTGTGCACAATCGCAGCTGAGGAGGAGGGGCTTATTCGAGGGGCTTAAGTCCATTAGTCGAAGAAAAATCCATAAATCAGAAAGTTTTCCTCAAAAAACTTAATTTCTCTTCCACTGAAGAAAGAAAGACATGGATATCTTGGATGGCATTGGGGTGAGTAAATTATTAGGAAATTTTCATTTTGAGGTGAACTAATCCTTTAACTATCCCTTAAAAAGCTGTTTATACCTGTAAACTGCTGGTGTACTGGACATGCAATGTTCTTAAATGGTTTTTAATAGTGTAATTTATGAATAAAAAACTTTTTTGACAACAACATTGTTTGGATTGTCTTTTGATTTGCAGTTATTCTGAAGTTGCATTATAATATTATTACCTATAGATTTATATACTGTAATAACTACATATTATTTATAGTATAATTATTAGTAATTTGAAAATTATAATATTTTGCAATAATGTATCAATATAAATATTACAGTACAATACTGTATAATTAATTACAGCAGAAGTAGACAAAATCCCAATTCTACCCCTTTGCCCTTCGTCTACCCCTACCCCTAACCCTTCGCCTTCCCCTTGACCCTTGAAACAGAGTGGCAAGGCGTAGGGGTGAAAATATTCCCCTAAGAAATGGGACACCACTACTACACCCTTACACGTCATTATACGTCGTAGCGCCTACGTAACAGGAGATGCGCCGATGTTTATCACAAACTGCCAAGATGCCGTCGACAGCTGCAGTCATCTCAGTTGCGTGGGTCAGTTATTTTTTTGCATTTGTCTTGTGACGTAAGTTTGCTGGTGGATCAGTTTACGGTAACGTTATATATGATGGCTGCAAAATGGACTTATTTGGACTTAAAGAAACGTTGCTCGCTGTCAGACTGGTTGATCTGATCATGTTGCAAAAAGCATGAAACTGTAAGCACTGTTCGTTTATATCATGTTCACATATAACCACAAGAAAACAATGCGTTCATAGCAGATGTACGGTAAAATATAAGCCAATTCCCTGCCGTGATTACATTCACCAGTTATCAGACATGTAAATATGTTGCGGGACTATCGTTAGCAAACTATAGCGATTTTGGTGATTTTTTTTTTTACAAACGTTTCTTTGAAGAAACTGACCGTAAATATGAACACAAGATTGAATGTAACTGTGATGTAACTCAGGGTTCGTGTGTGGGTGATGGAAGGAGACTCGGGGTCGGCAAGTAGTGGAGCTCGTGCACTTTATTAAAGGTCCTCTTTGCACAGCGCTTTCTTGCGCTCTCAAAATTAACTCAAAACAAAAACAGTCAATTTGCACATGTAAGGCAATACTCTTCCCGCTGTTCACAGCTTCATAAACATCCAACGAGGCAGCACTCTTTCCACTGTTCACAGCTTAATAGACGTTTTCGTCCCGACCGTCAGCGTGCACGAGCTTCCAGTCTCTCTCTCTCCTCCGTTATCAGCACAGCCCGCTTATATGCGGTCTCCTCACGCCAATTACTGAAATCACAAACAGGTGTTCGTCATTTGAACTTGACCCACTTACTCACCGCTCGGCTCCGCCCTCGCTCTCCCGCTACAGAGTCCGCTGAACCACGCCCCCCTCGCCACATACCCCCACCGCCCGTCTCAGGCCGGGGAGCCGTCCGGCCTGCAGCCTCCCCCCCCCCCCTGCGGGAGAGGAAGTCGGCCACAGCCATCTGTGCACCCGGCCTGTGGATCACCTTGAATTTAAAAGGCTGTAAAGCTAGATACCAACGGGTGATCCGCGCGTTGGTATCTTTCATGCGGTGGAGCCACTGCAGAGGAGCGTGGTCCGAACAGAGGGTGAACTCTCGCCCCAGGAGATAATAGCGGAGAGTGAGGACGGCCCATTTGATGGCCAGGGCTTCTTTCTCAATGGTGCTGTACATAGTCTCTCTCTTTGAGAGCTTACGACTGATGTACAGCACCGGCCGTTCCTCACCCTCCATCTCCTGGGACAAGACGGCGCCCAGCCCCCTGTCCGACGCGTCAGTCTGCAGGGAAAAAGGGAGAGAAAAGTTAGGAGCCTGTAATAGCGGCCCGCCACACAGGGCAGCCTTTATCTGGGTGAAAGCCTGCTGACACTGCTCCGTCCACTGGACGGTATCTGGTGCCTCCTTTTTAGTTAGATCAGTCAGCGGGCTAGCAAGGTCCGAATAATTAGGTACAAACCTTCTGTAATATCCTGCTAGCCCCAGGAACTGTCTAACCTCCTTTTTGGTCTTAGGTCTTGGACAGGTCGCAACTGCTGCCGTCTTATCAATTTGGGGACGCACCTGCCCATGACCCAAGTGAAAGCCCAGATACCTGACTTCCACGCGCCCAATCGCACACTTCTTTGGGTTGGCCGTGAGCCCCGCCCCTCGCAGCGTCCTGAGGATAGCTCGCAAGTGCTGCATATGCCGCTGCCAGTCATTACTATAGACGATAAAATCATCCAAGTATGCCGCGGCATATGCAGCATGCGGCCGGAGGATTCTATCCATCAGGCGCTGAAAGGTGGCAGGTGCCCCGAACAAGCCGAAAGGAAGGGTAACAAATTGGTGTAATCCAAACGGCGTCGTGAAAGCGGTTTTTTCTTTAGTCATTGGAGACAAGGGGATCTGCCAATAACCCTTTGTTAAATCCAGTGTCGAGTAAAATCGAGCCGTGCCGAGCCGATCAAGCAATTCGTCCACCCGTGGCATTGGATATGCATCGAACTTCGATACAGCATTCACCTTACGATAATCCACACAGAACCGCACTGAGCCGTCAGTTTTAGGCACTAAAACTATCGGGCTCGCCCAGTCACTGTTGGATTCTTCTATTACTCCCATATCCAGCATAGCCTCTAATTCAGCCTGAACTACTTTCTTTTTATGCTCAGGCAATCTATATGGCCGGCTGCGTACCACCACACCCGGTTCGGTCTCAACATGGTGCTGTATGAGGTTTGTTCGACCAGGGAGGGGCGAGAACACATCAGCAAACTCTGTTTGTAAGTTTCGAATGTCAGCGATCTGGGACGGTGAGAGGTGATCTCCGCAAATGGCCAGAGCGGAGGATTGAGACTTTAAATTCGCCTCTGGCCCGAGATCCTCCTCCCCACTCACTACCGTCGCCAGCAACGCTGACTCCGCCTCATTCCACTTTTTTAACAGGTTGAGGTGGTAAATCTGATGTGCTCCGTCCCTATCTGATCGAAGGACCTCATAGTTGAGATCCCCGACTCGCCGTGTGACCACAAACGGTCCTTGCCACTTAGCGAGTAATTTAGAGCTGGAAGTGGGAAGCAATACAAGCACTTTATCTCCCGGTGCAAATTTACGTAGTTTAGCCCCCCTGTTGTACAGCCGACTTTGTTTGTCCTGGGCCTGTAACAAATTCTCCATAGAGAGCCGCCCCAACGTGTGGAGTTTTGTTCTCAGGTCCAGGACGTATTGAATTTCGTTTTTGCTATCCGAAGGTCCGTCCTCCCAAGCTTCCCTAAGTACATCCAGCACCCCGCGGGGCTGGCGACCAAAGAGCAGCTCGAAAGGGGAAAACCCCGTGGAGGCTTGGGGGACCTCGCGTACAGCGAACAAGAGGGGTTCTAACCACTTATCCCAATTTTTGGCGTCTTCCTGTACGAACTTACGAATCATGGACTTCAACGTGCGATTAAATCGTTCTACCAAGCCGTCCGTTTGTGGGTGATAGACGCTGGTACGAATCGATTTAATACCCAATAATTCGTACAGTTCGCGAATTGTGCGTGACATAAACGCCGTGCCCTGATCGGTGAGAATCTCTTTCGGGATTCCCACCCGGGAGATTAACTGAAACAGTGCACTCGCAACACTTTTAGCAGAAATGTTGCGCAGCGGCACTGCTTCGGGGTATCGCGTTGCATAATCCACCAGAACCAATGCAAAGCGATGCCCCCGTGCGGATCGTTCTAACGGCCCGATGAGGTCCATGGCAATTCTCTCAAAGGGGACCTCTATTAATGGAAGGGGGCACAAAGGTGCTTTTCGGTTGGCCGGTGGATTCACCAACTGACATTCACGACAAGACGCGCACCACCTGCGCACATTCTCGTGAATGCCTGGCCAGAAAAATCGGGTCATTAGACGATTCAGTGTAGCTGCTTGCCCTAAATGCCCAGCCATCGGATTACAGTGAGCCGCCTGAAAAAGCATTTCCCGGCGGCTCTTTGGAACTAACAACTGAGTTGTATCTTGTTTTGTCTGGGTATCCTGGGTCACCCGATACAACTTATCTTTTATCACGGCAAAATAAGGATACGAGAGCGGTTGGTCTGGGTGGACAGGCTGTCCGTCGATCACGCGGACCTGATCAAACGCATTTTTGAGCGTATCATCTCGGGACTGTTCCAGAGGAAAATCATCGCGTCCAAAAAGGATTTCCCTTTCTGAAGCGCTCCGTTCCTCTGAGACAGACCCCGAGGGTCCCGGCACAGCCTCTCCAACCTGAACCACCGCTCTCTTCTCCTGCCTTCTTTTAATCCCAGAAGCACCCGTACATAAATAAGCCAATAGTGTTTTAAACCCCGGCCAATTGGTTCCCAAAATCAACGGGTGCTGGAGGTGCTGGTTAACTGCCACCTCTACACTATGCTTTTTCCCCCGAAATTGGATAGTGACTGGCACTAAGGGGTAACCCACCACCTCACCGTGCACACACCGCACCTTAACCACGCGGCTCCTATCCAATGCCACTGGATGAATCAAACTTTGATGGATGGAGGTCTGGTTACAACCTGAATCCACCAAAGCTTGATAGGTACCCCCCTTTACACTTACTGGTATCTGGTACAACCCAGCTTGATCGGGGGCAACCTGTGGCGCGTCGGGGACCCTGACCAGCGTTCCGACCTCCATCACCGGGCACCTATCCACGAAGTGCCCAGGGTCCCCGCAACGCCAGCAGGCCGGCCCAGGCCTCCCCGCCATCCCAGTGGCGGGAAGTGGGTCAGGTGATTGACGTGAGGAGACTGCAGGGGCCGGGGTTGGCGGACCGCCAACCATCGATGGGGTTCCCCGGGGCGGCGCACGTGATGCAGGGGCCGGATCAGCTGCAGGGCTGGTCCTCCAGCGGGGCGCCGGGCGTGGTGGAAAGCCACCTCGGGACCTGGGAGCAGGGACAGGGCGAGAGAGAGAGAGAGAGGGAGAAGGGAGAGAGAGAGAGAGAGATGTCGGTAGGGGTTCGCCGACCCCTGGGCACGCCACCAGCTGGTCCTCTGCCAATTGGATGGCCTGGTCCAGCGACGTCGGGCGGTGGCACTGGACCCACTGTGCGGTCTTCTTTGGCAGACGGGCGATGAACTGTTCCAGTACCACCACCTCGATGACTCCATCGACGTCGCGGGCCTCGGCCATCAGCCATCTGCGGCACGCGTCCCGGAGCTGTTGCGCAAAGATAAAGGGCCGGCCGGATTCCCCGAACTCCATGGAGCGGAACTGCTGACGACTCTGCTCCGGGGACCGGCCGACCCGCTGAAGAATGGCGCGTTTCAGGTCTTCATAGACCAGGAGGTTGCGGACTGGCAGCTGCTGGGCGGCGATCTGCGCCTCGCCCGAGAGCAGCGGGATCAGACGCATGGGCCAGTCCGCGGGCGGCCAGCGCCCGGCCTCGGCCGACTTCTCAAAGAGGTCCAAGAACGCCTCCGGGTCGTCCTGTGGACCCATCTTGTGGAGGGGAAGGGCCGTGGCCGGGGCCGACGAAGGAGACGCCCGAGCCTCCTGGTCTAGCCAGCTCCGGAACTGCTCGCGGTCCTCATGCTGGGTCTGGAGGAGTGCCTCGAAACGGCGCTGTTGCTGATCCTCCATCTTCAGCAGAGCCTCCTGGTGTTGTTGGTGGAGTCCCGCGAGCGCGTTGATGATGTCCGCAAATGGCGTTGACAGAGTGGTTCTGGCGGCGGCCTCTCCTTCCATCCCGGGTTTCGGCACCAGTGTGATGTAACTCAGGGTTCGTGTGTGGGTGATGGAAGGAGACTCGGGGTCGGCAAGTAGTGGAGCTCGTGCACTTTATTAAAGGTCCTCTTTGCACAGCGCTTTCTTGCGCTCTCAAAATTAACTCAAAACAAAAACAGTCAATTTGCACATGTAAGGCAATACTCTTCCCGCTGTTCACAGCTTCATAAACATCCAACGAGGCAGCACTCTTTCCACTGTTCACAGCTTAATAGACGTTTTCGTCCCGACCGTCAGCGTGCACGAGCTTCCAGTCTCTCTCTCTCCTCCGTTATCAGCACAGCCCGCTTATATGCGGTCTCCTCACGCCAATTACTGAAATCACAAACAGGTGTTCGTCATTTGAACTTGACCCACTTACTCACCGCTCGGCTCCGCCCTCGCTCTCCCGCTACAGAGTCCGCTGAACCACGCCCCCCTCGCCACAGTAACATAAAGCAAATCATTATTTGTTGTTAAAATACTTATTAAAGCCCAAAATTTGTACATTTATGGGTCTTGTTTTTTGCTTGGGCAGCCATTTTGCGTCTGTAGCCGGTGTATGCAGTGACACTTCTCATACCCCTTCGTTTGAAGTGTGGTCCCGAAAAATCTTCGTTTGAAGGACTATCTGGCCCTTCCCCTTAGCCCTCCCCCTCCAACCAAAAGAGAATCGGGACAGCCCTACATCTTCACGTGCACGTGCAAAACACAGGGGAAGGGGAAAGTGAAGGGGTAAGGGGTAGAATTGGGATTGGCCCAAAAATTACAAAATACAGTAAAAATACAGTACAGTACTGTTTTTGTAAATAGAATTACAGTACAGTTACTGTAAAGCAAAATACAGTAACTTGCTGGCAACCTTGCTGCCAGTACTGTACTGTAAAAATACAAGAAAATTGTTAACAGTGTAGCTAAGAGTTGCTAGGAGTTGCTGACATGTTTCAAAACGGTGCTATGTTAGCCAACAAGACAGTGATTAATGTCAGATAAGGTTAGATTTGGTGACGTACACACCACACTCAGAAACCGAAAAAAACCTATGATGAAAAAATGTACTTGCATGGTGTCAAAACACTCTTTGTCCAGTATCTTCACGAAATCTTATCAAAACTTTCCACAAATTCGTGGGAGAGCGTCTTCTGGCAGCAAGAGAAAAAGACCGGAAACACACCCCGCTTGATCCTGACTAATTATGTAAAAGGTCCGCGTTACATTTAACCCCGCATTAGGTTGTGCCCCGCGCTCCCCTACTAGTTAAAAAGGTACTACCTAAAGAATAAGCACTAGTAGCTAATGAATAATTACTAGTACTTAATCGAATAGATACTAGTACAGGGATTAAAGTGAAAAAAATTCTTCTGACTGAAATTTTTTTTCAGGCCAAGTCATATTCCTTTAACTTTATTTAAATACTCGAGACCAATATCGTTTTAAGGGGAGATGTTTTAAACCGCTTTAATATTGCCAGTTTGCATATTTTAAAAGCTATTTTAATCTATGAAAAAAAAATTACTTAGCTTGACAAATAATCAACCATCTACATAACTTTTCAGTGCATGTTTTTATTTATCTTATAAGACCAAACTATGCTAAATTATATTAATATATAGTTTGTTCAATGGCAAATCGTTTTGGCTGAGGGCAAAGTGAAGTTTCATAACTTTATATATTTAGGCTATTTAACTTTAACTTTGTTGCCTATTAGAGAGCTGACTAATGTTTGACTGAATTGTTTGCTTTATTTCTCATTGTATAGCTTCTTATAGCCTACATATTAGGCTACTTATACTTTTATGGATATTACTGATAATTAAAACTGACATTTAACAAAAAGCGACAGGGTTGTGTAATTGTGTTTGCTATCACAAAGCTTTGGGTGTCTACAATGTTTATTTCCACTAGATGGCGCTTGTGTACTTCAACACTCATTTTTTCAGCAACTTTTAATCAGTTTAATCTATACATTTTTATATTTCAACTATTTTATAATGCTTGTTGTGATTTATATACTCAACTGTTGTATATTTGAGCAATAATCATTCTTTCTAAGAGTTTTTTGGGTACATTTTATTTTGTTCCCATCGTGTCTTTGTATGTCACTTCCTGTTCTTGCCACGCAACAATGAGTCAGAGCTGCGGTCGGAGTTTTACAATTCTGCTGATCATATAAAACGATGTAATCATTGCAAAGTTTAAAGTATTTATTTTTATGATCATAAGTAATGCAATCAAGAAGCTTCAAGATGTAACCCCCTCTCTTAGCTCACAAGCAGGCAAAAGTGGTATGTATTTTCTGTTTATGTACGAGTTTAATGTCATGTGTGTTTTCCATGTAACTGACAGTATGACATGTTTTTGTTGTATATTCATCCTTTTAGTTCTACGGTGTTGATGTTGATGTCTGAGTCCAGAGAGCATTAAACATCAGTTAAAAGAACCTCAGCCTTCGTGTTGTGACTAAGAGCGGTACAGTAGAACACTTACTGCGTCGGTGAAGGCCAACAGCATCTGATCGTAAAGCTGCACGAGGAAGACGGCCATCAAGAGGCGCCACATGTTGAATGAGGGAAGTACAACATGAAAATATCGCAATTGACTTACTGAAGCAGCCAGTGGGCAAGTGAAGGCTGAACAAGCAAGCACTATTAAAGTTAGTGACTTGGAAGCAGCACAAGGTCTTGTGAACTGTCGCTGGAGTTTCAATTGTTCTGGTATTTCCGTCATCCTCATTCTAAGATAAAGTTGGACATTTTTCTATTATCGTTTGACTTATTAAGAAACTAAAGGGACAAAATAGATGGGCAATTGTGCTACTATTGAATAAGACAAAAATTTGAATTTTCTGTTATATTCAAGTGTTTTGCTTACCTTATAATTTAAGCATGTTGATATTCACATTTTACAAGTTACAAGTTCATACCTTTGCTACTTGACAGTTCTGGAATTTTTATCATTTACATGATTCAATCGCATAAGTCTAGCTGAGATAATCGCTTTACACTAAACTTTAGATTTATTTTGAGCTCTTTGAATATTCACATTATAGTGCAACACAGGTCTAAAATGTCACACACAAGTGAAAAAACATTGCTGCCTACTAAAGAAGTCAGCTCTACATACCCTACTGCACAAGACGTAGACAATGCAGAGCAGGTAATCCCACCACAGCAAGCTGATATAACTGAGCAAGTTGAAGTGGCTGCACAAGTACAACAACCTCAGGTTGACGCAGATAATACACAGCTCCCAGATATTAGAAGAAGTCAGCGAGCACGCACGCTTACCGAGAAGGGTAAAACACTGCAAGACGCTAGACTAAATGATCTGGAAAGAAGCTTTGAGCAGAAGTATAGAAGGTGGAAATATCACATCAATGGTTTGAAAAGAGCCATTAAGAACAATGATGATGCAGAATTGATTTGTGAAGTTGTGAGCACAATTAATGCCATTCAGTCTGAGGTCGACCATATTTATGACGATATAAGAAGCATCACAAGCCCGGACCCTGAAATTCGAAGGAAAAATGACACTTGTCTTGCCATTACTAGTACTGCAAATGAGAAGTCTCAGAGCTTTCTCAACGGTGATCCTAAGGAGATTCCCTGGCCTGATTCAGATTCAGTGTTTGAAGCCACGGTGTCCAGCATCATCTCAGCAACCTCCAGTAAGTCAAAGTCTGTTTCCAAGAGGTCCAGTAGATCTTACAGTGATTCTCTGCAGAAAAGACAAGAAGCAGCAGCTGAAGTAGCGGCTACACAAGAAGTGATTAAAATAATGAAGAAACAACATCAACATGAAGAGGAAATTAGGAAACTGGAGGCAGAGGTTGAAAGGTTAACGGCAGAAAGAGATGCTCAAGAAAGAGAAACCGAAGCGGAGAGTGCAAGGAAAAGGGCTCAATTTATTTCGGAAAGCACTGTTAGGAAAATAAAGCTGGAAGAAAAGAAAAAGGAAGTGGAACGGTTGGAGGAACTAAAAAGACATAACGCAGCACAAGCAAGGCTGCAGGTTTATGCTGAAAGCATTACAGGTGATGAGGGAGAACGGCGTTCTGCTCCTCTTCTTCAACAAAGACAAGGAGATTATGTTTTTCAATCAAGCATTCCTTTTCCTCTCTCTAAGCCGTTCATGCTCGCACAAGACACTGCTCCTTTCAACCAACCATCTTGTTCCTCTCAAAGGTTACCAATTCCCCAAGCTCATATCTCTCAGTCACTTTCATTGCCTGCTCCCAACGAAGCTTCTAATGACCTTGTGAAGGCACTCGCTGAAGCAATTACAGCCAACAGGATCCCAATCCCAGAACCTGCTGTTTTCTCTGGAGATCCCCTAAAGTATAATGACTGGAAGCTGTCTTTCCAGACATTAATTGATCGCAAGAACTTGCCACCTCAAGAAAAGCTCTACTTTCTACGCAAGTATGTAGTTGGTCCGGCCAAGAGAGCTATTGAAGGACATTTTGTGGCTGGAACAGAAATAGCTTACATGGCAGCCTGGAACATCCTCGATGACCGGTTCGGCAATCCGTTCGTAGTTGGCAAATCTTATCGTGACAAAATACAGTCTTGGCACAAGATTGCTACCAAAGATAGCAAAGATCTCCAGGAATTTGTAGATTTCCTAAGCAGTGTTGAGTCAGCCATGCCTTATGTTCAAGGTTTACAAGCTCTGAATGACTGTGTTGAAAATCAGAGAATATCAGCCAAATTGCCTGACTGGTTAAGTTCACGTTGGAATAGAGCAGTCACCAAGTTTCAAGACGAACACAAAGGGTTCCCAGATTTCAAATACTTTGTTGAATTTCTCAACAAGGAAGCTCGAATTGCATGCAATCCTATCACGTCACTGCAAGCAATAAAGCCCAGCAGAGCAAGAAAGGTACAAGCAAACAGATCAAGATCATAAGTTTCAGCGGAATCGCAACTCAACAGCCAAGACATTCACCACTAGTTCCAACGAGGAAAGGACTAGCTTTATATGCGTCTTTTGTAAGAGATATGGCCACACTCTTCATAAGTGTCGTAAGATTATGGAAAGACCGATTGAGGAAAGATTGAAGTTTGTACATTCTGAGAAGTTGTGCTTTGGCTGTCTTAAGACTGGTCATAACTCCAGAAGCTGCTCCTCTAGGAGCGTGTGTGAAAAATGTGAGAAGCGTCACCCAACAAGCCTACATCAGGACCGTGTAAATAAATCCCCAGTACAAAGATCTAAAACCAGTCAAGATCAGTTCAAGGTTAATCACGGATCTGCAGATAGAACAGCCGAATCACATAAGGTACAGGAGTCTAAACCTGTGACTTCGAACAGAGTAGTTCAAGAAAGGAACGGCACTCATACCTCATCGATCATTCCAGTTTATGTCTCAACAACAGCTGAACCAAGGAAGGAGATTTTAGTGTATGCCTTGCTTGATACTCAGAGCGACACTACTTTCATTCTAAAGGACACAGCTGAGACACTGGATATCAGGAAAGAGCCTGTCAAACTCAAGATTTCTACGATAACATCCAAAACGAAAGTTGTGTCCAGTCACAAATTGAATGGACTACAAGTAAGAGGGTTCCAGTCCGAAGTAAAAATAAAACTTCCAACAACTTACACTAGAGACTATATACCTGCAAATAGATCTCATATACCCACATGTGAAACCGCAAGGAACTGGCCTCATCTAGAACATCTGGCAGATGTAATGGCTCCTGCACTTGACTGTGAAGTAGGTTTGTTAATAGGATACAACTGTCCTCAAGCCTTACTTCCCAGAGATGTTCTCAGTGGTAATGAGAATCAGCCATTTGCACAAAGATCTGTGCTGGGTTGGAGTATCGTTGGATACAACCATGACGGCAGTTATCAAGATGAAATCGGTGTGAGTCACAGGATTATTATGAAGCAAGTTCTACCAGCTGTTGATCCATCTCACAAACTCAAGTCTGAAGTCTGCTTTGTACATAGGAACAAGGTAAAAGAGATGATCACTCCAGCAGAGATCATGAAGGTTTTTGAGTCAGACTTTGTTGAAAGGGATAATGAGGAAGTCTCAACGTCACAAGAAGACTTAAGGTTTTTGGCTAAATTGAAGGAAGGCATTAAGCAAACGCAAGATGGACACTATGAGATGCCATTGCCTTTTAAGAGTGAGAGGCCAGAGTTGCCAAACAACAAAGTATGTGCAGAGCATCGACTCAGATCTCTAGAGAAGCGTTTAAGGAGAGATGAGCAGTACCGAAGCGATTACCTGGCTTTCATGAAGGACATAATGGCAAGAGGCGATGCTGAAAAGGTCCCAGAGATGGAGTTAAGTAATCAGCCAGCATGGTATATACCCCACCATGGGGTATATAACCCGCAGAAGCAAGGCAAGATTCGCATCGTCTTTGATTGCTCTGCAAGATTTCAGAATACTTCTCTGAATGAGCATCTACTGACTGGGCCTGACCTCACAAATACCCTCGTTGGAGTCTTGTGTCGTTTCCGAAAAGGGCAAGTAGCCATCATGTGTGATGTGGAGCGTATGTTCCACCAGTTTCATGTTGCACCAAAGGATCGGGACTACCTCAGGTTCCTATGGTGGGAAGATGGAAACATGAAAGCCCCACCATCAGTTTTTCGAATGAAGGTTCACTTGTTCGGAGCGGCCTCCTCGCCTGGATGTGCAAACTTCGGCCTCAAATACCTTGCCATACAAGGTGAAGGCAAGTTTAATCAAGCCACAGTGAAGTTCATACAACGTAATTTTTATGTTGACGATGGCTTAGCAAGTGTAGACACTGAAGCAGAGGCAATCCAGCTTGTAAAGGAAGCCAGGGGTCTCTGCAATACCGGGAAGCTTCGCTTGCACAAATTCATCACCAACAGCAAGACTGTGATCGCCACAATTCCAAGGGAGGAATGTACTGAAGGGGCGACTGACTTTGACTTGTCTCTAGGAGAGCCTAAAGTAGAGAGGGCGCTTGGAATCCAATGGTGTGTAGCTGCAGACGAGTTCCATTTCAGAGTGCTAGTAAAGGAAAATCCTTTTACTAGAAGAGGAGTGTTGTCTACAGTTGCTTCTATTTTTGATCCTCTTGGATTAGTCGCTCCCTTCATTTTAATTGGGAAAAGAACCCTACAAAAGATGTGTCAAGATAAGATAGGCTGGGACGAACCACTTCCTGATGACCTCAAGCCGCATTGGGAAGCTTGGTTGCGAGACCTCCATAACCTGTCTTTGGTAAAGATACCACGTTGTTATGTGCCATCAACATTCAAGGATGTTCAGCAATATGAGCTACACCATTTCTCAGACGCCAGTGTGTCAGGCTATGGAGTCTGTTCATACCTCAGAGCTGTAACCATGTCTGGAGAAGTCTACTGCACTCTCGTTATGGGTAAAGCTAGGGTTGCTCCATCAAAGGTGGTAACAATTCCCAGACTAGAGCTCTCAGCTGCAGTGGTTGCCACAAGAATTGGTGATTTGCTAAAAAGAGAACTAGAATTGGATGACATCCGTGAATACTACTGGACCGACTCCAAGGTTGTCCTTGGTTATATTAACAACGATGCACGACGTTTCCATGTATTTGTAGCCAATCGAGTTCAGCAAATTAGAACAAGCACTGAGAATAGTCAATGGCGATATGTGGCTTCAGAACAAAATCCAGCTGACCACGCCTCTCGTGGGCTCACCGTGAAGGAACTCATGGGATCGAACTGGTTTACTGGTCCAAGTTTCCTATGGCAAAGAGAACTCCCTAAGGAAGACATTAATGTGGGAGAGATTAATGATGGAGATCCGGAGCTCAAAAGGGCACAAGTT
The DNA here is from genome assembly GCF_051911475.1 of Siphateles boraxobius. Lineage (NCBI taxonomy): Eukaryota > Metazoa > Chordata > Actinopteri > Cypriniformes > Leuciscidae > Siphateles > Siphateles boraxobius. The sequence continues at coordinate 3,593,278 of NW_027508953.1, forward strand.
CTTACGACCAAGGCAAGAGAAGAGTGGTGTCTGTCAGATCGCCTGCAAAGGTTTTCAGATTGGAAGAGGGCAGTGAAAGCCATAGCGAGACTCAAACGTTGTGCAAGGAGTGCGAAAGGTTTGGTAGAAAGATCCAACAATTTCACAACACTTGAAGAAAGAAAGGATGCTGAACAATTCATTATTCGTATCGTTCAAGAAGAAGTGTTCAGTGACGAAATCAAGCATCTAAGACAAGGCAAGGAAGTTAATTCATGTCAGTTCAATAAGCTGTACAAGTTAAGTCCGTTTATCGACGACCATGATGTCCTACGGGTGGGAGGACGATTGACACAGGCAGAACTTCACCCTCATGTAAAGCATCCAGCCATTCTTCCTAAAGGGCATCATATATCTCGTTTACTCATAAAACACGTCCATGAAAAGGTGCAACATCAAGGTCGTGGCATGACCATCAATGAAATCCGCTCCAATGGTATTTGGATTCTGGGATGCAGTAGTGAAGTTTCATCTCTCATCTACAAATGCATTAAGTGTAGGAAGCTGAGGAAATGCAATCAGGAGCAAAGGATGGCTGACCTGCCACTAGAAAGAATGGAAGCTACTCCTCCGTTCACCTATAGTGGCATGGACTGCTTCGGTCCGTTCTATGTTAAAGAGGGAAGGAAAGAGTTGAAGAGATACGGACTACTTTTCACCTGCATGTGTTCGCGAGCTGTTCATCTTGAGGTGCTGGATGATCTTAGCACTGATGCCTTTCTTAACGCACTGCGTTGTCTTATTGCTATACGTGGCAATGTAAGTCAACTGCATAGTGATCAAGGTACCAACTTCATGGGGGCAAAGGGAGAGTTCCTGAAGTTGATGAAGGGAATGGATCAAGAACATGTGAAAGAGTTAGGCTGTACCTTTGTCATGAACCCACCTGCTTCCAGTCATATGGGTGGTGTCTGGGAGAGACAGATTCGGACTGTAAGGAGTGTGCTAACGTCCATCCTAGACAAGTCTGTAGCAAGACTAGACAGTTCTTCTTTAAGAACATTCATGTATGAAGTAATGGCGATCGTGAATAGTCGACCATTGACCTCAGAACACATCAATGATCCTGTGGGACCAGAACCATTAACGCCGAATCATATACTAACAATGAAGTCCACCATCGTTGCACCACCTCCTGGGGAGTTTGTAAGGGAGGATCTTTATCTTCAGAAGAGATGGAAAAGAGTTCAGTTTCTGGCGAATGAGTTTTGGACCAGGTGGAGGAAGGAATATTTGTTGAGTTTGCAGCAGAGAAGTAAGTGGAATAAGACCAGGAGAAACACCAAGATAAATGATATTGTTCTGCTTCAAGATGACTTGGCTCCACGAAATCAGTGGAAGCTAGCTAAAGTGGTAGACGTTTTCCCTGGATCTGATGGAATGATGAGAAGACTTAAACTTCTGGTTAGTGATGCAACACTAGATAGCAAGGGTGCACGCACAAACAAGTCAGTCTACTTAGAAAGACCCATACACAAAACAGTGTTACTACTTGAAGCTGATTAAAGGGTTAGCTTTGATTAGTGTCTAACTGTGTATGTTAAACGTGTACAAATACTTACCCTCTGAATGTTTATAAATTCATGGTGAGTTACTGAACTTCTATTAAGAATCACACATTGTGTGATGGTAGGAGTGTGTTTGCTATCACAAAGCTTTGGGTGTCTACAATGTTTATTTCCACTAGATGGCGCTTGTGTACTTCAACACTCATTTTTTCAGATTAATCAGTTTAATCTATACATTTTTATATTTCAACTATTTTATAATGCGTGTTGTGATTTATATACTCAACTGTTGTATATTTGAGCAATAATCATTCTTTCTAAGAGTTTTTTGGGTACATTTTATTTTGTTCCCATCGTGTCTTTGTATGTCACTTCCTGTTCTTGCCACGCAACAATGAGTCAGAGCTGCGGTCGGAGTTTTACAATTCTGCTGATCATATAAAACGATGTAATCATTGCAAAGTTTAAAGTATTTATTTTTATGATCATAAGTAATGCAATCAAGAAGCTTCAAGATGTAACCCCCTCTCTTAGCTCACAAGCAGGCAAAAGTGGTATGTATTTTCTGTTTATGTACGAGTTTAATGTCATGTGTGTTTTCCATGTAACTGACAGTATGACATGTTTTTGTTGTATATTCATCCTTTTAGTTCTACGGTGTTGATGTTGATGTCTGAGTCCAGAGAGCATTAAACATCAGTTAAAAGAACCTCAGCCTTCGTGTTGTGACTAAGAGCGGTACAGTAATGTTATATATTCTAAAATATATAAAATATTCTTTATATATTTTACTATGCATTCTCTTGTATGTGTACATGCATAATAAAATAAAATGATACAACCCTGTCTCTGTTTGTTAAATGTCAGTTTTAATGATCAATAATGTTTCATATTTTTAAAATGAAAACAAAAAGAAGCAGGGTTGTGTTTTATATTTCGTGAGGCCATATAGTCCTAATATGTTTATGATAATATGTTCATTTATAAATGAAAAGAGGTGTTTTGTATATATTTCGTTTTATTGTTGATGAAAAGAGGCAGAGTTGTATTTAATACCATATTTCGTTTTATTGTTGCCTAAAATATACATAAAGAGATAACCGGAGTAGCCAGAGCGAGCTGAGTGACGCGATCAAGAACGCCGCGGTTCCGTTTGCAGAATAACCGGACTCGCGTCCTCGGGAGTTCGTTCTCCTGATTCGAACTTGGCAAGTCTGAGCTATCAAGGACGCAAGTCCGAAGTTTGCGTAGCCTATTGGTATTGAGAAACGGCCAATATTGACCCGCATTATGTTTTCTATCATGCGCCGTGCACGTTTTCGTTGACATAATATGCACGCAAACGCACCAGGCAGTGGCGGAACTAGAGTTTTATACATGGGGTGGCCACTGCTACTTTCGGGGGTACACAGTACACACACACAGTGGAAAAGCTTGTGGAAGGAATTGGGTCAATCTGTTTGTGTCGAAGTGTTGAACATCCAAAATATTGCAGAAAACAAAGCTGAAGCACCAAGTAGATAAGAGACCGCATGTGTCTGTTATGAACTGCTGCATTTATTTACAAAAAAACTCACATTTACAACAAAAAAATATTTATTTTATTTTATCTTTTATTAGATATAGCAGGCATCAAGCAGACATGTCCTTGAAAAAGTTAAACAATTTTATTGCCCATCAATATAAAATCTTATCCTGGGAAGATTAAATACAACATATTTCTTTCTTTATAATAATTTATAATAATTCTAGTTCTAATTATTTAATTTATAATTATTTTTTTGTGTTCATTTTTGGGTGAACAATCCTTTTAATCTGGCTCATCTGGCAAATCATCTCAACTTAAATTCCTGAATTGGGTATGTGATTGACTGCCTGTGTCTGGTAGATGCTCTGACCTGTTGCTGGTTCTGAAGTCTGACCACACTGACTCTGACTAGCCAGTGGTGATGCAAGGGCTGGGGGGTCTGTTTGCACCTGATCTGCCTGTTAGTCCAGTCATTTTAAGCCAAAATGGGGGTCAACCTTGAACAAATTGCAACTGATTTTGTATCCTCAATATGTCCTGAGTAAGGAAAAAAAGTCCCAAAGTATCCCATTAGGGAAAGTTTAGAAAAAAACACAAATATAGCCTTTTTCTTACGAGAATAGGGTAAAAAGTTTAACCTTTAGATATCACCATGAAAATTACTGAGTTGATTACTTACATCAAGACAAACAAAAAATGTATTCCAAGTTTTTAAAAATTGTTTGTTAAGATGGACAAACGGTGCATAATCTAATTACGTATGTGGTAATTTGCATAAATACCACAACAGATCTAAACATTGGGTCTAGCCAGGTGAAAATGTCTTGTTGAATCTTGTTGACATATAACAGTAAAATACTTAATGTTAAGGTCTGAATGGAACCCATTTAGGCTACCCATGAGCATTAATACATAGAGGCAGGAAGAAGTACTTTAGAAACCAGCCTTTTTTAATTATTAAGAGATGGGGTTTGGGGCCGGGTCAGTGGGACTGTTTCTGGGGGACGGGTCTAAGGGAAGAACAGGAGACAAGGGTAAGGAGAATGCAGAAGACAAAAGGTAAGTAAAATAAAAAGTGAATCCCCAGAAACAGATTTCGAAACTTTCCCCTAATGGGATTCTTAGGGACTTTGTTTCCTTACTCAGGACATAATGAGGATACAAAATTATTTGAGTTTGCTTCTGTTGCAATTTGTTCAAACTTTTTTTCATAAAATGACTGGACTATGTTTGTGCTTATTTTTAAATAACTGATATCTCTCCCTTTCTTTTCATGTTTAATTGACCCTGTTCAAAAATATGACAAATTTAAAATATGATTCCAATCATAATCACATTCTAATCCTCATCCAATTACCAACATTTAACTCTTTCTTGCCAATATTAAAAAAAAAGTGGTTTTGGTAATTTTCACAATTTCATGGCACCCCAGAATATTTTGTTGTATGAATATCTGAACATACCAAAAGAAAGAACAAACCCTGTGCTTGTAAAACAAAAACAAAAAAATAATGTTATTCTAGCTTCGTGCATCTTTTTTTAATCAACACTTGAATGTTGGCAAGTTTCATAAAAAGCAACATGAGCAAAAAGCTGAGAAAATCGCATTTTTATCAAAGACTACATCTAGATAAGATTCATAATGATGATCAAAACACAGTAGATCGAGTCCATCAACAACCTACACCCATAAAGCTTCATAGTCCTATAGTGATCGCATTATGATATCGCTTGTTTCTGCTCTTCTTTGCCTGCGTTTTGATCTCCTATCCTCACATTAGCTAGAACATTTGTATAGGGGAGACCGGGTATGGTTGTAACACGGGGAGAGTTGTAACATCAGCATTTCCGCCAATTGGGGATAAGATAGGAGTCATGTGATCATTTCAATGTTTACCTACTGTCTCCCTGACAACGCATGGTGGTTGTCAAGTCTGAAAACTGATTCAATCTGAACTTATCGAGAAAAAACTGATTTTGAGGTAAGAAAGTAATTTTTTTGACCAAGACTATTTTTTGTCTAGTATCTAAAGTATTGCAGATAAATAAGATTGACTTATATTAGATTAAAATGTAGTTTCTTAGGCAAAATGTGATGCAGTTTGCCCCTGCTAATTTCAAACTAGTATGCTAATACAGCTAGCTAAACAGTGACTGACAGGGGTGGGGTGGGTTGTAACACTTCTTGAAAAAGTGTTACAACCATCCCCTATCATACAACTGATTGATTTTAATATTTTTATAGAATGCCTAGGCAGTGGAAAAGAAAGACAAACAGAGGTGTGACTGCCAGTCTTTTAAAAAAAGAGGAAAGAAAAGACAGAGCATCGTTGGTAAGAATAAAGGCAAGAAACAGAAAAAGGAGAGAAAGCCCACCAAGAAAATGTTGAACTTTGAGGATTCTGACATCTCAGATGAGGAAAACTTTTGTGTTGTGTGCATGGAGCCATATGGCAACTCAAAGCCGAAGGAGGTCTGGGAAAAATGCGCCCTATGCAGTCTCTGGGCCCACAAAGCCTGCACTCCTGGGTTACCAGCATTCATTTGTCAGCACTGTGACTCTGATTAAGAACACACACACACACACACACACACACACACACACACACACACACACACACACACACACACAGATAGATATGTTTTTTTTGTTAGAAATTGTAGTTTGTTTATACTGTATACTGTTAAGTATTACTGTTAAGTAAGTTTGTTCAAGTAGACACATTTACATACACACACACGCACACACACACACACACGCACACACAAGTTCTGACACACAAAATCAGACAGTCTGTTCCAGAGTTCCAGATTGAGAAATTGTTCTTTTATGTCAATAAACATGTTTTTGAAGCATATCTTATAGTGTGGCATCCATTTTTGCTTCTTTTGTGTAATTGTTACAACTTACCCCAGCATGTGTTACAACCTACCCCAGTATTGTATCCTGACCGGGAGATTTACCTAAAGGCATTTTTTTAATAGCGGAATCGATTTCCTCCAATCTCAGGTCTACATCACAGCTTTCTTTAAATTCAGTATCAATCTGCGGAATAAAATCTTTTATCTTTTCTAGAAATTCTTGACCATTTCTGACAGAATATGAAGAAGAATAAATATCACTATAAAATGAGTAAACTTCCTCGGATATTAATTTGGGGTCTGTGATTACCTTCTCATTAACAATCAAACTATTCACAGCATTGCTTTTCTGTCTCCTTTTTTCTAACTGACAAAAATATGCTGTATTCTTCTCTCCTTTCTCCAACCATTTTGCACGAGACCGTACAAAAGCTCCTTGTGCTTTCGTTAAATAAAAATTATCTAATTTAGCCTGAAGAGAAAGTAATTTATCAAGATCTTCTTGAGTCATTACCTGTGTATTACAACAAGTGTTAATCTCTTGAATTAAACTTAACTCTTTTTGCTTCTGTTCTTTGTTCTTTTGTTTGCCAAATCTAATTGAAACTTCCCTTGTTTTAAATTTAAAATACTCCCATTTATTCCCATTAGAAGTTAAAGTGAGGTCATCTTGAACCTCAATAATCAAATTTCTTATTTGACTACAATAATCTTTGTCCTTTAAAAGTTCCGCATTAAACTTCCAGTAGTCTTTCCTAAAGGTACGTTTTGTTGTTGGTGTCAAAATTAATGAAATGAGGCAATGGTCTGTCAATGGTGCGGCAGAAATGGAAACGTCAGTGGCAAACTCAGAATGTTCCTCAGTAATTAGCCAAAAATCTATCCGTGACTTAGAGGATCCATTTGGTTTGACCCAAGAAAACGACTCGGTTACTAACGTAACCTCGGTTCCCTGAGAGGAGGGAACGAGTATTGCGTAAGTAGCTTACGCTATGGGAAAACTCCTTTTCTCGAGAATATTGAAGTCTTTATGTAAAACGCATTGCAGCTGCACAGCTGACAGCAATGAACGAAGGCAGCTCGGTCATTGGCTGTGCTGCGGCAACTTGCTCGAACCAATGACGGGGCGACTCTGAATGCGCGACCAATGAGCGCGCTTCGCGCCCGCGCGCGTCAGAGCCCGCCAAGATGGGCGTGGCCAAGAGCTATATATTGGGCGCCCCGTCATGAGAGTTCCTTAGGTTAAAACGACTGAAGCGAACTAACCAAGCACAAGCACGGCAGCTTACGCAATACTCGTTCCCTCCTCTCAGGGAACCGAGGTTACGTTAGTAACCGAGTCGTTCCCTTTCGAGAGGTCTCTCCTATTGCGTAAGTAGCTTACGCTATGGGAACACCATGCAAAACGCCGTGCGTGCTGAACTTCGCCTTATGATAGCCAGAGGCAGGTGCCTGAGCTAAAAAAGCAAAGTTATCATCCAACTAGCCGGCAGAGGCGAGCTTTATATGTGGGAAAGAATACAGAGCGGCTAGAAGGCGCTCAGTGTGACACAAGCACATACATAATCTAGATACGAACTCGTAGTTCAACTAGCATCATGCTGATAGTACATTGGAATGCAGTGTCGGGACCTGTAGGTTGTAGAACCTGATAAATGTGGACGGTGAGGCCCAGCCTGCCGCCGCACAAATATCCTCGATCGGTATCCCGCTCGACCATGCCCAGGAAGAAGCCACACTCCTGGTGGAGTGTGCTTTGACTCCCCAGGGGCATTGAAGTCCCTTAGCTTCATAAGCCAGCGCTATAGCTTCAACTATCCAGTGAGAGATTCTCTGCTTTGAAACGGCGGAACCTTTCGTACGGCCGCCAAAGCATACAAACAGTTGTTCTGTCTGTCTGAATAGGGCAGAACGCTCCAAATACACTCTGAGAGCCCTAACGGGGCAGAGTAGATTAGCGTCGTGTTCGTCTGCTGGGGACGATAGCGCAGTTAGGGAGATAACCTGTGCTCTGAAGGGAGTGGTGAGCACTTTAGGAATATACCCATGTTTCGGTCTAAGGACGACCCTGCAGTCGTTAGGTCCGAATTCTAGGCAGGCAGCGCTTGTCGAAAGCGCGTGCAGGTCGCCCACTCTCTTGACCGAGGCGAGTGCCAGCAAGAGCGCAGTCTTGAGCGAGAGCTGTTTAAGGTGCACGGTTCGGAGTGGTTCGAACGGAGGCCCTTTAAGAGCGTCTAGGACAGTAGCTAGGTCCCAGATCGGCACTGAGGGGGGGCGTGAAGGGTTCATCCTCCTAGCGCCCCTTAGGAAACGAATAATTAGGTCGTTTCTTCCCAATGGACGTTCCATTACAGGGTCGTGTGATGCTGTGATGGCCGCCACATATACTTTGAGCGTGGAGGGGGCGCGGCCCGCCTCCAGAAGCCCTTGTAGAAAAGCGAGTACGTTCGTAATCTCGCATGTTTCAGGGTTCAGGCCCTTGGCATTACACCAGACACTGAACACTTTCCATTTCTGGGCATATAAGCGTCTCGTGGAGGGCGCCCGCGCCTCAGCGATGGTTTTTAGTGCTCCGCTCGTGAGGTTCCTGGGAACCCGTTGAGGGGCCATGCATGAAGGGCCCACAGATCGGGGCGGGGATGAAATATCATCCCGTTGGCCTGACTGAGGAGGTCTGGCCTCAGTGGAATCGGCCGTGGTGCAGATTGCATTTGCATCAGATCTGGAAACCATGTTTGGTTCTTCCAGAGTGGGGCTATCAGCAGCACTGCGTCTTTCTCCTCTCTGACCCGACTGATGACCTGCGGTAGCATCGCGATCGGGGGAAAGGCATATAAGGGACGGCTCGGCCAGCTCTGGGCGAGCGCATCCATGCTTTTCGTGAAGAAAAGAGGGCAGTGCGCGTTCTCCTTGGAGGCGAAGAGGTCGATCTCCGCTTTGCCAAAGGTTTTCCATAACCAGTGAATCGTCAGCGGGTTGAGAGCCCATTCTCCTGGGAGAATTTTGTCTCTGGATAGCATGTCCGCCCCCTGGTTCAGGGCACCTGGCACATGCGCTGCTCTCAGCGAGCGCAAGTTGTGCTGGGACCATAAAATGAGTCTCCTGGCCATTGAATGCATGGAGCTCGACCTGAGTCCACCCTGGCGATTTATGTACGATACTACCGTCATGTTGTCCGTTCGGACCAAGACGTGTTCGTTTCTCAGCTGTGGGAGCAGGGCTCTGAGAGGCAAAGCGACCGCTTTCATTTCCAGACAGTTTATGTGTAGGCGCTTCTCCGGGTTTGACCAAAAGCCGGAGACAGGCCTGCCCTCGTAAAGGGCCCCCCAACCTATTTTGGAGGCATCTGTCGTTATCATCTTTCTCCTTGTGTTCACACCCAGACTCACGCCTGACTGGTACCAGTCGGCGGCTTTCCAGTGCGTCAGGGCTTTTATACAGCCGTGGTTCGCTCTGATTAAAAGGTGGCCCGAACGCCACGCGTGAGTAGGGACGCGGCTCTTGAGCCAGCGTTGGAGAGGGCGCATATGCAACAATCCTAGCTGGAGTACGGCCGATGCTGAGGCCATGAGACCGAGCATCCTCTGAAACCGCTTGACGGGGGCGAGCGCGCCCGCCCTGAATGATGTTGCAAGGCGCCGGATGGTGAGCGCGCGCTCTGATGAGAGACGCGCTGTCATTTGCATCGAGTCTAGAACTATTCCCAGGAAAGAAATCCTCTGGCTGGGAGATAGTATGCTTTTTGCAAAATTGATTCTTAGACCCAGGCATTCTAAATGGCTGATAATCCAAGATCTGTGTGTTATTAACTGACTCTCTGATTGTGCTAGAATCAGCCAATCGTCGAGATAATTCAGTATTCGCACTCCCCTTCGCCTTAGGGGGGAAAGTGCTGCATCCATACATTTCGTGAATGTACGGGGAGCCAGGGACAGGCCGAACGGAAGTACTGTGTACTGGTATGACTGTCCCTCGAAAGCGAATCTCAGAAACGGCCTGTGATGAGGCGCTATTGGAATGTGAAAGTAAGCATCTTTCAGATCCACTGAGAGAAACCAATCTCCTGGGCGTACTTGCGCGAGGATATGCTTGGTTGTTAACATTCTGAACGAGCGAATCATTAGTGCTTTGTTCAGGTGTCTGAGATCTAGGATGGGGCGGAGACCGCCATCCTTTTTCGGGACGAGAAAATAGCGGCTGTAAAAACCTGCCTCGCTCAGAGAGGGGGGAACAGTTTCCACAGCGCCCTTTTCTATTAGTTTGCGCACCTCGGTGCGTAGAACATGTGAGCACTCTTTTCTCACTTTCGTCTCGACCACAGTCGTAAAACGTGGTGGTCTGCGAGCGAACTGGAGCGAGTATCCGTGCTTTACTATATTCAATACCCATTTCGGCATATCTGGAATATTTTCCCATGCCGCTGCGTGTACAGATATGGGCTGAATACAGGCTAGGGGCGGGCCGCTGTGACGCAGGGACCCGGCCAGCGAATCGCCTGAGCTCATAGCTCTCAGAGGCGCGGGCGCGCGCTGAGCAGCTGAGTGAATGGGCGCGTGTGTGATTACAGCAGCGCGCGCTGTGTCTGTAAAACTCGCAGCCTGGGCTGGGGTTGTGTTTGACACTGTAAGGACAGTGTTTATAAGTGGGGGTGCATAAACAGTGGTAGGCACACGCGTCACTTTTATAATGTTTCCCGCTTTTACTGGGGATGAATTTATAATTGTGTGAACAGTGCTTGTGTGTAGTGGTGCGTACATGACCGTAGGCACGTGATCTACATTCATGGGGTGCGCAGCTTGAGCTGGGAATGAATTTGGCACTGTTTTGACAGTATCTGGGAATGCACACCTTGTGGACATGTGAACCCTTAGTGACACAGGCAGAAAAAGACTCTTTTTGTGTTTTCTGTGCGTCGCCGTAAAAACGGCGTTTGTTTGCAGGTGAGCGAGCTCTGTGACTGGCCCATTGACTGCTGTATGAACATATCCAGCCGCCTGTAAGGGGACTGGGTAATGCTTGAGCTTTTGCAGAGAGAGTGGTCCGGCTTTTGCGAGACACGCACTCTCTCTTTTCATTCTTGTGGCTAGGACGGCTTTCGAGGCTCGGGGTTCAGCACAATCTTGGGCCGAGGACCCCGTCGCTCAGAAGGCGGCTTGCGGTTGTGAGAGCGCGAGCGGCGTCGAGCGTCAGCCTGAGGCGCGGGCTGAGAGGCGGTGGGGGCTGTTCTAGCCCGCTGCGGCTGCGGCGGCCTCTGTCTGCTCTGCGATGAGCTGGAGCGCTTGGGCAGGAAATGCCGCATAGCTTGTGAAGCATTCTGGGCCTCAGTGAAGCGTTCGGCGAAACCCTTAACCGCCGGTCCAAACAGCCCGCTGGTGGAGATAGGCGCGTCGAGAAATGGCGCCTTATCCGCGTCCTTCATCTCAGTCAGAGTCAACCACAGATGGCGCTCGAGAACAGTCAAATTAGCCATGGCACGGCCGATAGACTGGGCGGTGGCCTTCGTGGCTCGCAGGGCTATGTCAGTCGCGCTGCGTAGGTCCTTAAAGGCTTCGGGTTCGGGGCCAGACTCGTCCATAGAGCGGAGAAGCTTGGCTTGGAACACTTGAAGTACCGCCATAGAGTGAAGCGCTGATGCAGCTTGGCCGGCGGCGGCGTAGGCGCGACCGGCGAGAGCTGAAGTAGTGCGGCAGGGCTTCGAGGGGTGGGAAGCTTTGGCTTTCCATCCGGTGGTGGAGGGCGGGCAGAGATGATTGGCCACGGCCTCCTCGAGGGGCGGTGTTCCCTCGTAGCCTCTTTCCTTCGCGCCGTCCACAGAGGAGAGCGAGGAAGAAAAAGAAGCCTTTAGGCGCGCAGAGTGGGGGGCTTTCCACGACTTGGTGAGTTCGTCGTGAACTTCCGGGAAGAAGGGAGAAGGCCTTTGCCGAGGGGCCTGCTGGCGCCCCTGCAGAAACCACTCATCCAGTCGGCTCCGGGTTGGTTCTTCGGGAGAAGACCAATCGAGCCCGAGGTCTTCCACGGCCTTAGAGAGAACGCGGATAATCTCGCTATCCATGGTGGAGCCCCCGCTCGCGCTAGCTAGCGTCGACGGGGCGGGGTCGAGAGTGGAGCCCGGCCAGTCGTCCGATGCAGCGTCAATTGACAAGCTGTCATCCATTCCCCCGTCGTCCTCGGACGCGCCGAAAGTCACAAGGCCGACCGCTCTGCTAGAGGGGTGTGGGTCCGGCTGGGTGAACTGAACCGGCGGTGGGGAAGGCAACAGCGGCGGTGAAGCACGCGGAGACTGGCTCGGCGTGACGTCACTGAGCTCAGGTTCAGGAAGCCTCTGTGAGCGGCGCTTTTTCTTAGTGCGCGGCTCGAACAGAGGGATGGCGGCGATGGGCTCGCTCACGGCGAAAGCGGCGAGGCGAGCCCGCAGTGCGGAGAGACCCAGGTCGTCACATTCGGGGCATCCGCCCTTGGTCAAAGCAGCTTCTGCGTGGTCCCGGCCCAGGCAGCGAGCGCAGATGATGTGACGATCCCCGTCCGGGAGAAGGTCTCTGCACGACGCGCAGGAAGGCATTTGAAACAACGCCTTGGAAAATTTGCTCTTTTACAAGTGTCGCAGAGCGAACAGATGTAAATACTTGCGTGAGCAGTACGCCGGATGGCTCAGTAGGATCGCGTTAGAAGGCGGCTGAAGGTGCCGACGTCCTCGTAGCAAATCCCGCTGGTATGCTTTTCGACGGCGAAGCTTCAATAATCCGGAGGATCCAGCGAAGAAGGTGTTCGCTGAAGGAGATTAAATCTAAGGAACTCTCATGACGGGGCGCCCAATATATAGCTCTTGGCCACGCCCATCTTGGCGGGCTCTGACGCGCGCGGGCGCGAAGCGCGCTCATTGGTCGCGCATTCAGAGTCGCCCCGTCATTGGTTCGAGCAAGTTGCCGCAGCACAGCCAATGACCGAGCTGCCTTCGTTCATTGCTGTCAGCTGTGCAGCTGCAATGCGTTTTACATAAAGACTTCAATATTCTCGAGAAAAGGAGTTTTCCCATAGCGTAAGCTACTTACGCAATAGGAGAGACCTCTCGAAAGGGAACTGGGACTCATTAGGATGCTTCAACCTCCAGATGTCATTAAGGGAGTTTGACTGGCATAACTCCTGAATAATGTTATTAAAATGGTGACTTGTATAACTAGAAGGAGATCTGTCCAGCCATTCATCTGGTGCTAGATTAAAATCACCTCCAATTAGTACAAAATTTGTTTGAAATTTCGATTTAAGCTGTGTGACAACATCTGTAATTTTAGAAAATAAAACCTTGTTTTGCCCACTACTATTATAACCATAAACATTAACTAAAATAAGAAAAGTACCTTCACTAATAACCACAGCAGCAAGCCAATGACCAAGATCATCAGACTGAAAAGTCACAATATTCCCAGGGCAATTGTTAAGGCATATGGCGACCCCTGCTGAAGTGATTACAGAATGTTAGAGTGGAGAGAGGAACGTGCTTTCGCTCCAATCCAGGCTTTATCACATCCCCCTCAGCAGGGTGAATACACCTCGTCTTTCCTTAATTTAAGACCTATTCAAACTAAAATTAAGACATTTATCACACTATTTGAGAAATGAAAGCCTATTTACGGCCTTAACATTATGAAAAGTGAATTTAAGACATTAAGGACAGACGGGAACCCTGCAATTGACGGAAATCCGTCATAGACTCGCTGCAATTAACGGAAATCTGTCGTAGCGACGGAGAACTTTAATCCCTGCTAGCAGTGGCGTCATGCCCATTCAAAGTGAGGGGGCACGTGCCCCCTTAGATTTTTCCTCCCTGATAATTTTTTTGTCACAACTTTATTCCTATTATGCCCCATAATTACCAGAGCCTATAAAGACTCAAATGTATTCTCAGGGATGTGATTTTTCCGGATTACCCATACAGAAATGTAATATATGTCAATATAAGTAAAATACATATATAATGTCAGTGCCCATGTATGTCTGCTGCCTATATGAGAACATATGCAAAATTCATATATATATAAAACACAGACATATATGAAGCATATATTTCAAAATATAGCAAAAATGGCCGTTTTCATGTAAGTGCCATATATTTTATATATGCATATATGTACTTATTTCAATGCATTAGTATCACATGCATGTATGTTTACATACATTTATTAAATATGTGGGAAACAAATATTTATGTCACATATTTATACTTAATGTTGTCCATATATGCTAGAAACCAATACTACTCTAATATATGCAGATATATGGTATCATATATGGATGAACTCAAATATTTTCTTCACATGTTTGGACACATAAATGTTCATATATGTTGCAGGCGTATGTTGTGTTCTCAGATAAGTCAAATATATGTTTAGATATATGTCATGTTATTTAAAATATAAGTACATATATCATGGACATATATTACATTTTTGTATGGGTAGTTCCGGATTTTCGGACCTGAAAATGTGACCTACGTGAATCATGCAGATCTATAAAAAAATAAAGGGGGGTCTGCCGGAGTGAAAAGGAGAGGATATGAGGACATAACAGGCTGATGTGCGTACAGATTTTTTCCTTCCTTTCCAAGTATCAACAAGGACGTATTTGCGTTCAGTTTGTTCACCTGCTCAATTTCTTACCTCGGTCGCTCTCGCGCTACAGTGATATCGTTTTCAGTTGACAAAAACATCGCCGTTAGGCCACCAGTAGGACTGGCCGATATCGATATAAAAAATATATCTCTATATTTTTAAATGTGATATGGAATTAGACCATATCGCATATATCGATATAGTTCAAATTTGCGCTATGATCCTTGCTCCAAACAAGCTGACTGCTTTTGTAGAAATATGTATATCGTGCATTCCATCAGTTGCAGTTCTGGCGCCTCCTTCTCAAGCATTAGTCTACAACGCGATAAATATTCACATCAAATGTTAACGCAGAGGAACGGGACACATCAGTTCAGTGAGTTCACAAAAGTTAATTATTTGCATGTGCTTTAAAGCCTTGCCGGTTAAACATGTCATTCACTGCAGATGCGCTGTTCTAACATGCGCTTTACTGAGCGCGAACACCCGACGCGCACATGCACTAAAAAATCCTGTCTAACAGCGCCTGGTTACTGGACTAAGTTATCTTTCGAGTCTTATTTCGCTAATACTCTCAAATACACACAAGGTTACACACAAATACATAATGAAAGTTGGTTATGTCTAAACCATGGGCGTAGGTTTGGTCTCAGCTTTGGTGGGGACATCCCCCCCCCCCTTCCCCCCCCCTTCCCCCCCCCCATTCTATTCTTAAAAAAAAGTCCATTAGATTAAACTGGGAAGGGTCATAAAACTTGCATATTGTTATCCTAGGTTTACTGCTTCTATTGTTCTCAATTGTAAGTCGCTTTGGATAAAAAGTGTCTGCTAAATGAATAAATGTAAATCTGTTGTGGTTTGATGCGGTCTTTCCTGCATACAAAATGGTTAATTAATTTTGTAGTCTATCCTATGGCTAGCAAGTTTAACCCTCCTACCAGATATTGTTATTTGGATATTATCAATCAAATAATGATTCATTATATTTGAATAACCAACAGTGTTAACTTTTGCCTTTTTAACATTGCCAACATGTTTTTCCAGCACATGTGTCTAGCAAGTAGGCTACACTCACAAATACATTACATAAACAGAATGTAGAAACGAAAAATGTCTCAGATGATCCACTGTTTATGACTGCAAGATTCTAAGTTAAGGTAGGCTAATTAACATTCAGTGACTTCGTAGCATTCTATCATGATAGCGCAACTTCTATGAGTCTATCCGTGCTGCACACCCCTAATTAATGCTCCTAATCTTGAAAGATTGCAGAAGCTAGGTTTAACTGTAACAATATCCTGGGTAACCAGGGTCACCAGTTAATACTATTTTCCACAGTAGAATCTGCATTTGAAAGCCTGGTCAGTCACTGCTACTGCTAGTTATTTGTGTGGCTAGTTATTTTTGCCTACTTACACTCTGCTTTATGAAAAAGCTTCGTATGTCCCCTTTCTTCTTCTTGGGTGACATAGCTGATCTACAAAGTACAAAAAGGGGCAAAAAAACGGAATATTAAAATGTTTTAATCTGGCCTTTGTATATGGCAGGCAGAGAGACAGCCCTGGTAACTTACCGTCGGCGTCGTCACGCGCGCACACAAGCATAAACCACCCGCTCGCTGCCAGTGAGTGCAAGCACAAAAAGTAGTCCCGGCCCGCGCGTGTAGCCTGCCCGTCAGATAACCCGCCGCCAATCAAATTACGGCGTATCTTGTACTGTCGTCGTTCTGGCCGTTGGAATCGATCCAAATGCAGCGCAAATATCAAACTAGCAGTTCAAAGGAGCTTGCTAAATATTGGTGGGGACAAATTTGTCATCTCAAAATATTGATTGGGACTAGTACCCAGCGTCCCCCCCTAAACCTACGCCCTTGGTCTAAACTGAAAGCAAACCGAGGAAATTGAGAGAAATCTGTTTGTCAAATGTCGCCTACAGGTCTCAAAGAGACAGTAGCCCTAATAATAAACATGCAGCCGCTTGTCCTTAAAGGGATAGTTCACCCAAAAATAAAAATTCTGTCATTATTTATTCACTGTAATGTGTTCCAAACCTATATTAATTTATTTCTTGTGCTGAACACAAAAGAAGATATTTTGAAGAATGTGGGTAACCAGACAGTTGCTGGTCCCCATTGACTTCTATAGCGAAAAATATACTATGGAAATCACTTGGGTACATCAACTGTTTGGTTACCCACATTCTTCCAAATAACTTCAATAGAAGAAAGAAACTTATTCAGGTTTAAAACAACTTGAGAGGGTAAATGATGACAATTAAAATTTTTGGGAGAACTATCTATTTAATGTTAATAAAACAACAAAATCGGTATATTTTCCTGCTTTTTTGTCCTTAGCCAATCACATGGCTGATTCTTCTGGATGTGTAATAAATCGGTCAGCATCAGCCTGCCCCTTTTTCCTAATATGGTGTCTGTGTATATCAAATCAGCGCTCTAGAATCTTTGCTGTGTATGTTCAAGCAACTCGCTCGTCTCGCACTTTGAGCTGGCAATGTTTTACAGATGGTCTTGAAGTGGTAAGTGGGCAAAGCAACAAATCGGCATTGAATTAGTTATCGGATGATATTAAAAGGTAGTGGGATTATTTGTGGTTGACCTGGAAATTTTAACTTGATCAAAAAGTTATGGATTTGATATTAGCTGCGAATTCAGAGCATTAACTTAAGTTGTGTCAGTGTAACGTTATCGATAGCTAGCCTAGTCTAACAGTCAGAAAACAATTGCCTCAGATTGTGCCCCCCCAGAATTTTGGCTTGCATGACGCCCCTGCCTGCTAGTATCTAAAAAATAAGTACTAACATGACAATAGAGACTAGTAGGTTTAAATGATTAAATGTTAAAACGGCTTGCCATATATAGCCTAATAACAACATGTAAAATAACTTTTAAAATCAAAAGCCAGTGTGTCAGTGTCATCTTTGTTTCGTGATTTTGCACTGCGTGAGAAAAAAAAATGGATGTGTTGCTGTGTGACAGTTGGCAGCCCTGCTTTATAAACATCACCTTCATTTCATACTTCAAGGCCTATATTGCCGTAACTTTCTCGACTCGAGGAGTGTAGGCTACGCAATAAAACCGGTTTTCCTGTTTGTTCATGTGGCGTTCGCCATAATGCCATAATGCAGTGACAAACACAGTGAGAGACTGAATGTTCCAAATTTGAGCAATCTCGGCTCTGTCTGCTTTTATTTGTTTTGTTTTTTTCCAGGAAGAGTTCTTAAAAAAAAAGGGGAAAAAAAAAGAAAACCTCAAGACAAAAGAGACTTAATGTTCCAGCCCAGGTTTGAGCAATCTTACTACAATGCACATTGTCAGCTTTATTTTTGTATTTTTTTTGTATTTATTGTTCATGTATCCTTTATTTCCATTGCTGCCTTTTGTTACCCTTGTTAATTTTGTATTACCATCTAATCTTCACTGTAAAAAGTGAAACATTGGATTAACTTAATAAAATCGAAGTAACCATTCACAATAAAGATTTTACATTGAACTAATGTTCAGAAACCATTCAGTTCAAACTAATTTTCTGCATTTCATGCAAACTCTTTTCTAAATTTGGTGTAAATCAATATTTTAAATTGGCTTAAATTAAAAAAAATGTTTTTAACAGACTTGATTTCATGCAAACTCTTTTCTGAATTGGTGTAAATCAATATTTTAAATTGGCTTAAATAATAAAAAAAGTTTTTTAATAGACTTTAGCTAATTAACCCTTTCACACGTAAGTTTAAAATATTCTAAGTGACCCCCCAGCGTGAGTTTTTCAAGGCGACAGTTATTTAGAACTTGTCACTTTAATGTTTCCATGGTGACGCGTCATTGCTTGTCACCTGACACAGCGCAACCAGGACACAGCGCTGAATGAATGATGATCTGCTTTTATGTAATTTTTCCTTTTTTATTAAAAATATACACAAATGTATTAGCTATAGCATGAAACACTGATATTCCGATTGTCAAATATGTGCAAGTGGATGTGTTTTGTTGTTTAAACACCTTTATAACGATTGTGTTAGTTGAGCTGTATGCGCAATGGGCGGCGCCATGTTAGATTGTTTCCCAGTTCAGAGAATCGGATCTGTTGTATTTACAACACGTCAATTCCTCCACTTCTCACGAAATACATGAAAGTAAGTGGCCGGTGAACTGGGAGAAGAATAGGGCAAAATGTAAAGCTACTTACATAATGTGTAGGCCTATCTGATATAAATAAAAGTGTCGTCTTATTATAAAGGAAAGGATTATTATTGCCGCTTCCATAGACATCAGTGTGTATTTTACAAACTCAAAATCATTGTTTTGGTAGTACTTATGTGAATTTAAGTGTCTGAAACCTAAAATAAACATTATGTGGTTGAAAACACTCAATATTTGTGATGTATGACAGCACTTACCCCTAAAATCCACTGGATCCGTCTACGGCGCGGAACGTCAGCGCCACATTTTTGATGCGTCCCTAGCTCAGCGTCAAAGTCCACTGGAAGCGTCTCAGATGCGTTTCAGCAGCGGAGCGTTTGTCTCCACAGGGTGTTTTATTTTGAAAAAATCGACCAGATCCTCTATGCCGTTCTGTGTCTGACTTCCTGCCGGTACAATGTACTCTGTGCTGCTTGACGCGGCAAGCGGCGAAAATAGACCTGCTACCTATTCTCTGCGCAGCGGAGCGGAGAGAAGCTTCTGGGACGCTTCTGAGACGCGCTGCGTCCACAGCTGTTGGACTTAAGAGCATTGACTATAATGGCCACGATTAGCTCCGGCATCCGCGACGCTGACCTTAGTGCGTCCGTCTCTGGCTCAGTGCCAGTCAACGCGCGAAAGCACGTTTGAATTTAGCAGTCGATCACGTGATGCACTGACCGCTCTCACACTGGTGTGATCGGACCAGCCAAGACTGAATATGTATTCATTGCAAGTAATATAAAAGGCTATATTCTTTCAATATACTGTATATATTTCTTAAATGATTCAGATCAAACATTCTTTTAAAAATTTATTAAATCTTGTATGAAAATCAAGATTAGACTTTTTAAGATTAGACTTTTTTTGGAAAAACATTGTTTTTCAAATACAAATGTAATTCTGAAACAGTTCAAGTAATCAGTTCATTTCAAGTTGAATTTCATATATAGCAGTATTAAAATGTGACTATATCAGACCTGCAAACTCCTCAGAGTAAAAAAGGTGACAGTTCCGCATCCTTCGAAGGCCGTATTCGAAGGCCGGTTGCGTCATCGCGGCGCGACGAAGGCTACCCTGATTCAAAAGCAACGCCAAATGCACCCTTCGTTTCCCCGTGAAAGGAAGGATACATATAAATGGATCCTTCTCGGTCTATCCTCCCCGATCCTACCCCATAAGTCATTGCGCGCCGGTTACGACAGCACTTTTATTTAAAAAAATGAGGGATGATTGTTCTTGTCGCCTAGCAACTGTGACAGCTACCGATGAAGAGCGGGAGTAACATTTGAACTGCACTTTTTTATATTCAACTGGGTTGTATATTCCCGTAGTAGCCTACGGAGCCCAGAAAGTTATCTGTGGGGAAAAAATCAATCCGTGGCCACGGTTGTGCAATCCTTCCCCTCAGTTTATAAACTGTAGCCTACTCACGAATTCTTAAACTGTTCCCTCGGTTTAACAAATCGTGCCCACGATGATTCAACCAGTCCACCTGTTTATGAGGGATGCTTTGCATTGTGTTTAAACTTGTGATAATTTCTTCAATTTTCTAAAACTCCATTTTTGGGAGAAAAAAGCTCAGTATAATAGAATAAGCAAAAAAAGACTTCACATATAAAAAATAAATATATAAATATAACACAAACACAAGGGTTAGGTTTTATTATATAAAAATAAAACATTCATAAATTATTTTATGATTAACATATTAGCCTACTGTCTTCAGTGAACTCATTTATAGTTATAATTATAAACACAAATAATAATAATACTAATTATCATTATTATTAGGCCTATACATTTAGGCTACATATTTAGAAGCCGCTTTTATCAAAAAAAGGAACAAAGCAATTCGGCAAATGTCAGTCATAATACAGGTTAGACAATAATAATACAGGGCTAAGATTATCATTTTTTATAAACAAGATTTTGAGCATATCCAAGTGTTTGTGAGTGTGGAGGCGCGCGGGCGCGGACACTTGCATTTTTCTATCAACAGTGGAAACAACTTAAAATAGGCTACTCTATCATTTCTGGTCATACAGAAAATAATAATACATCATTCGCAACTACTTGTATTTGTGCAAAAGTACACGGACCCAACACTAACTTCTATTCTACAAATAGCCTACATTATTTGAAATAATTAATAGCCTAATATAAGGTCCGTGTAGGCTATATATGAACGCCGCGGAACAAACTGCGAGTTCGAGATTATTGCGCCGGACGAAAACGAAAGTAAACTTGGAGACGCGCGGATTTCCCGGTCTGGAGTATTTGGATGTATAGAGACATTTAAACTTGTTTCTTCAAGTTGAAACGGGACTCTGAATACAATTTAAAAGGTAAATTTGCTGTTACTTTTTTCAATCCTTTGATTTTGACTTGCTGTTGAATTATGGATGACGCAGAAGAAATTGCCGACTCAGTTAAAGATGGCCACAAGAGGGCGGTCAAGTACACGCCTAAAGCGCAGGAGGAGCGTTTGAACAGACTCGTTAATTTGAGAAAGTCAAAAATGGCTCCAATTACCATTCAAATGAAAGAAATCGACAAATTGAAGGAAAATTATGCCAATGTGGAAAGAATAGAACAAGTTCTTACGACACTCACCAAATTGTATCAGGAGTTCATTGAGTTAAATGAAAGTGTTCAAGAGCTTTTGTTGGATGATGAAAAGAAGGATGATCAGCATATCTGGTTTGAGCCAAAATCATCAAAAATCAGGGATTTTGTGCTTACTACTGAGCAGTGGATAGAACATGTCATGAATGAAAGTGCTGCAAAAAATGATGACATTGAACCAAGTGACAGTGTCTCTGAAGTTGCTTCAGCAGTAAGAAAAAAAGGTAGAGCAGGTTCATCAGCTGGACATAGTTCTGCTACATCATCAACCACCAGTTCAAGTTCTATTTTAAGAGTTAAAGAAGAGGCTGAGAAAGCTGCTCTGTTGGCCAAAGCTGCTGCTTTAAAAAAGAAACAAGCTCTACAGGTAGAAGAGATAAACTTGAAAGCTAAACTGGAGCAATTAGAACTGCAGACCGCAATTGCTGTTTCTAATGCAAAACTGAAGGTTTATGATGAACATGAAAATTCTGGTGAATCAGTGCAAAAATATGTTCTACCAGAGCATGCATTGGATGAAAGGACGTCAGGAATTAAGAAAGATTCTGACGGTGAAAGTTCTGATGTTCAAGCTGCAACCAGAAGAAAACAAAAGCCTTTTGCTGAACAAACTCGACTTCATAATGCCAGTCAAAATTTCCCAAAATCAGAATGCTCAGAAGACAATTTATTTCAAATAATGCAAAGACAAAATGAGATCACACAAATGCTAGTAAAGCAACAAAATCTGTCTCAACTACCGCAAAGAGATGTCCCAATCTTCTTTGGTGATCCTCTTAATTTCAGATCGTTTATGCGAGCCTTTGACAATAGCATAGACAGTAAAACTGAGAATGCCAAGGACAAACTGTTCTATTTGGAGCAATATACCAGAGGTGAACCGCAAGACCTGGTAAGGAGTTGTGGACATATGAGTGCAGAAAATGGATATAAAGAGGCAAGAAGATTATTGCAACATCATTACGGTGATGAGCTCAAAATTGCTTCAGCGTACATTGAGAAAGCATTAAAATGGCCTCAGATCAAAACAGAAGATGGGAAGATGCTAAATGCATATGCACTTTTCTTGATTGGATGCCGTAATACTATGCAAGATGTAGATTACATGGCTGAAATGGACAACCCTACAAACCTGAGGGTTATCATCTCCAAACTTCCATACAAAATGAGAGAGAACTGGAGAAACGTGGCATATGATATTCATGAAAGGACGGGCAGAAGAGCTAGGTTTTCAGACTTAGTGCAATATATCGACCGTCAGTCCAAAGTAAAAAATGACCCGTTGTTTGGAGACATTCAGGAGATAAGTGCTGATGCTGGAAAGAAAAGCAAAGCTTCTGACTTTAAGAACAAAAAGATTACTACTAAGGGAAGTAGTTTCGTTACAAGTGTCTGTACTGATCAGAAAAAAGAAAGTGAGACTAAGAAAGAAACAAAACCTCAATTTGACAAAATCGTTCATGTCACATGTGTATTCTGTCAAAAGAATCATGCCTTGAATTCCTGTTTCAAGTTTAAGGAGCAAGCACACAAAGATAAACTTGAGTTTTTGAAAACAAAAGGACTATGTTTTGGATGTCTCACACAAGGACACTTAAGCAAAGACTGCAAGAAAAGGCTTATTTGTCAAGAATGTTCCAAGATGCATCCAAGTGTTTTGCACATTACAAAGGAGAACAGCCCCACATCCAGCAGTTGTGATGAGAACAAAACTGGCAGGAGAACAACTTCCATAGACCATGAAACTTGTGGGTACACTGGGGCCGGAAACAGTGAATGCATTCTTGCTATAGTTCCAGTCAAGATCAAGTCAAAGAGAAGCGACAAAATAGTAAAGACATATGCTTTCATTGATCAAGGAAGTTCTGCAACATTTTGCACCGAGTCTTTAATGAGAGAGTTAAACTTGAGAGGTAGAAAGACGGAGATTCTTCTTCGTACTATGGGACAAGAAAAACCTGTTCATAGTCACATTCTGTCAGACCTGGAAATAAGTGGATTAGAGAGTGAAGACTACATAGAACTTCCGAAAATGTTCACTCAGAAAGAGATTCCGGTAAAACAGGAAAACATCCCTCAACAACAGGACCTGGAAAGATGGCCTTATTTGAGACAAGTTACCCTTCCTAATCTCAATGCAGAAGTAGGCCTACTGATTGGCGCTAATGTGCACAAGGCAATAGAACCATGGCAAATAATAAACAGTGAAGGAAATGGACCTTATGCTCTTAGGACGGCATTAGGATGGATAGTGAATGGGCCTTTACGAACAGAAATGAGCACTGAATGTGACCAGGTCAGAACTCCAAGTTTCACAGTGAACAGGATTGCAGTGGTGGACATTGAATCGCTGTTGGTAGAGCAGTTCAATGCAGACTTCCCTGAACGTAATTATAGTGACAAAGCTGAGATGTCCCAAGAAGACCTAAAATTCATGCAGTGCGTTGAGCAGTCGATACAGTATAAAGATGGACATTACTGTATTGAATTACCCTTTAAGAATAATCCTGATAAGCTGCCCAACAACAGATGCATAGCAGAACAAAGAGCCATCAGTCTCAAAAGAAAGCTCAGCAGGAACTCAGAGTTTCACGAAGACTATAAAGCTTTCATGTCAGACATAATTGACAAAGGCTATGCTAAAAAAGTGCCTTTAGAACAACTGGAACGCAAGGACAGGGTGTGGTATATTCCACACCATGGGATATATCACCCAAAAAAGAACAAAATCAGAGTTGTTTTTGACTGCACTGCGACCTACCAGGGCTTCTCACTAAATAATCAACTGTTGCAGGGACCTGACCTGACCAATACTCTCATTGGTGTGCTAAATCGATTCAGACAAGAGCCAATTGCTGTCATGGCCGACATTGAATCAATGTTTTACCAAGTTAGAGTCCCAGATTATGATTCAGATCTTTTGCGATTTTTGTGGTGGCCTGAGGGAGATCTAGGTAAGCCTACAGAGGAATACAGGATGACAGTACACCTGTTCGGGGCAACCTCGTCTCCCAGTTGTGCATGCTTCGCTTTGCGAAAGGCTGCAATGGATGGAAAAACAGAGGAAACAGCTGAAGCTGCCAATACTATTCAGCAAAACTTTTACATGGACGATTGCTTAAAATCTGTCGTCTCTGAGGAGGCAGCAATCAAACTATCACGAAGTCTGATATCTATGTGCTCTAAAGGTGGATTCAAGTTGACTAAATGGGTGAGCAATAGCAGAGAAGTCCTGTTATCATTTCCAGAAAAGGAAAGATCTAAAGAGGTAAAGGACTTAGATTTCAACAAAAGCAATCTACCAATTGAAAGAGCTCTTGGAGTACGGTGGTGCACAGAATCGGATACATTCAGATTCTCCATCAACTTACAGGAGAAACCTGCTACGAGAAGAGGAATGCTTTCAGTAGTGAATTCCATTTACGATCCTCTTGGTCTTGTAGCACCCTGCATTCTTCCAGCGAAACTCATTTTGAGACAGCTGTGCAAAGACAAATTAGGCTGGGATCAGAACATGCCGGAAAATCAAGCACAAAAATGGTTCATGTGGCAAAAGGACATACAACAATTGTCAAACTTCAGTGTGAGTAGATGCTTCAAGCCAGACAATTTTGGAATTACTAAATCTGCTCAATTACATCATTTCGCAGATGCAAGTGAAAATGGATATGGAACCGTTTCCTATCTAGTACTCACAAATGAGCAAGGAGAAAAACACTGTTCATTCGTAATGGGTAAATCCAGAGTTGCGCCTCTGAAGCAGATAACAATCCCTAGGATGGAGTTGACTGCAGCAGTTGTTGCAGCGAAAATGGACAGAATGTTAAAATACGAGCTTCGGTTACAACTCAAAGACTCTATGTTCTGGACTGATAGTCTCACCGTGCTGCAATGCATTGAGAATGAAACCTCGCGTTTTAAAACGTTTGTTGCCAATAGGGTTTCCTTCATCAGAGAAGCTTCTGAGCCCTCACAGTGGAGGTATGTCAACACCTTGCTAAACCCAGCAGACATGGCCTCTAGAGGCATCAAAGTGGAAAACTTCATGAAAAAGGAAAATTGGGTCAAAGGACCAGAATTCCTTTGCAAACATGAAAGTGAATGGCCTTGGCGACCAGATCAGGCAGATACAATGGAAGTGGAATTGAAAAAATCAGCTGTAGTAAATTGTGTCAGTGCTACAGGAAAAGCGAAACCTTTGGATAAACTGATTGAGTACTATTCAGAATGGTACAGATTGAAGAGAGCAATCGCTTGGATGTTGAGGCTGAAGGAAATACTCCAACACCTATCAAACAAGAGACGTGAAATTCAAGCTACCGTAAGTCAAACTGAAAATAACCCAAACAGACAACAAGCACATTTGCAAGCTCAAATGTTCAAGATGAAACAGACACTGACCAAAAAACCTCTTTCAGTAGAAGATGTGGAAAATGCAGAACTGAGTTTGATTCGTTACAGTCAAAGACAGACATTCCCTGATGAATTCAAATCTTTACAAAGCAGTAACCATGTCAAAAGATGTAGTCCACTGTACAAACTGGACCCACTGGTGCAAGATGGCATAATACGAGTAGGTGGTCGTTTAAATCAGTCCGCAATGCCAGAATCTGCGAAGCATCCAGCAATTCTTGATAAAAAGCAGCATGTAACGTCTTTGATTCTGAAAGATGTACATAAAAACACAGGCCATAGTGGCAGAAATCAAATGCTTGCAAACCTGCGAAACAAATTTTGGGTTGCTGCTGCCAGTACAGTCATACGGAAGTTGATTTCTAAATGCACAGTGTGCAGAAGATTAAATGCCAAAGTCAACGAACAGAAAATGGCAGATCTGCCAAGAGATCGTGTGTTGCCAGATAATCCTCCCTTTACGCATACAGGAGTGGATTATTTTGGTCCTGTCTCAGTAAAACGAGGACGCAGCACTGTAAAGAGGTATGGAGTGTTGTTTACGTGTCTGAACATAAGAGCAGTTCATATTGAGGTGGCCAACAGTCTTGATACCTCATCATGCATAAACGCCATACGACGCTTCATCTGCAGAAGAGGGCAGGTGTCTACAATTCGATCGGACAATGGTACGAACTTCGTTGGTGCTGAAAGAGAACTTAAAGAAGCTATTCAAGAATTAAATAATTCCAAAATAGCTGAAGTTCTTGTCCAAAAAGGAATCAAGTGGATCTTCAATACCCCAGCAGCATCGCATCAAGGAGGAGTGTGGGAAAGACAAATCCGCACAGTTCGAAAGATTTTGAATTCCGTATTGAATCAACAGATGTTAGACGATGAGGGGCTTCACACAGTCTTGTGTGAAGTTGAAGCCATTATAAACGACCGACCGATTACTAAAGCATCAGATGACCCAAATGACCTGGAGCCTCTGACTCCGAATCATCTGCTGCTCATGAAAAAACAACCAACCATGCCACCAGGAGTTTTTGTGAAAGAGGACTGTTATTCACGTAGAAGATGGAGGCAAATTCAATATATGGCAGACCTCTTTTGGTTCAGATGGACTAAGGAATATCTGCCGTTACTTCAAGAACGACAGAAGTGGCAGAAATTGAAAAGAAACATGGTACCTGGAGACATTGTTCTCATTGTGGATAATTCTGCTCCAAGAAATTCTTGGATTATGGGAAGAATTCTCAGGACCACACCAGATGCTTCTGGTACTGTCCGCCGTGCTTGTGTTCAGACAAAAACTTGTCAGTTGGAAAGACCGATAACAAAACTCTGCTTATTGCAAGAAGCAGAAGAAGAATAAGACCTTCACAAAGACTGTGAATGGAAATTTCATTGAAAATTTGAATTTTCTAAAAGAACTGTTTAAAAGAAAAGGAAGTATTGTTATGACACTATTCAAATATTGAACAAGATAATTGTTATGCTTTCGGCATAGACAATTAGGGGCCGGAGTGTTAGAGCCATAAGGACGTTAATCATTTGTAATATTTTTCCTTATATTAAGAGTGATTATGTTTTTTGATAAATGCATATTTTGTGTTATTTGTATGGTATCGCGAGATTTGACTAGTTTTACGTGCTACGTACGTGTAATTTTTTGAGGAAGAAAAAGAAAGAAGAAAGGGTTGGTGCTAGACAGTCTTTTGATCGTGAAAAGGATCAAATTCATGTTATTGGAACGTGAATAAGTGTATAATCTTTTTTATTTTTGTTTGTGTATTTGAGTTCTCTTAAAATGTAATCTGATAACGAGAAAGTAACGTTTACAAGACAGTTTATGGATTCACGCGTCAAATCCTTTGTGCTACACCCTTGTAGAAATGGCGAAGAAAGAAAAACGGCTCAGATCGCCATTACAAAGCCAACAAAACAGGTAAGATTGAGCAAGACTACGCTTTTAAGATTGTATGCACCGCACCCTGGTGAAGAGTGCTCTTTATTGCTGTACAGTGTTAAGACCTAACGATTAAAAAACTGACCAACAGGTGGGGGACCCCCACCGGCTGACTTGTCGGACTGTACTATAATGGTACAAAACATCATTGAAGCTGCCCCACCTGTCCTGTCTGGCATCTGTGGCGGTTTAGAGAGTGAAGCTGAACCAGTGCAACAGTGTAACATAGAGTGAGGCATTAAGTTATTGTCCTGCATCAGCATTGAATAACAGTGGCTTAGAGGATACATTATTATTTTGACATCATTAGAGACATGGGGCCCTATCTTGCACTCGGCGCCAATGACTTTGTACCAGTGGCGGCTGGTGATATTTATTTTTTGGGGGGGCGCATTTTTTTATTTTTTTTATTTAGGGGGGCAAATAAATACAAAGCAGTACCAAAAACCATGTTGACTACTTGAATATAAATTTTGCTGATCTTTATTTACATTTCAGACCAATAAAGAAATACAAAAAAGCATGTTTCTCACTTGAACATAAATGTCACTCTCTTTTATATACATTTCAGACCAAAGTACCAAAAAGCATGTTTTCTACTTGAACATAAATGTCACTCTCTTTTATATACATTTCAGACCAAAGTACCAAAAAGCATGTTTTACTTGAACATAAATGTTGCTCTCTTTTATATACATTTCAGACCAACAAAGCAGTACCAAAAAGCATGTTTCCTACTTGAACATAAATTTTGCTCTTCTTTCTTTTTGGCCAGCAAATTTCTCAATTACTCTCTGATTAAAGTCAGTCATCTCCGTAACAAGTCTCTTTTCCATGGACAGCAATGCCAGTGCATTCAGCCTATCCTGGGTCATGGTGTTTCTGAGGAAAGTTTTTATTCATTTCAAGGTTGAGAAGCACCTCTCAGCTTCAGCCGTGGTCATGGGTGTGGTAATGATAACTTTTAGGAGAGTCACAGTTTCGGAAAAGACTTCTTCGAGATTATTCTCCATAAACAGCTGGAATAGGTCCACAGCACCACGGCAGGCTCTGAACTCTTCCTTGCTGTAGATGAGACTGAGCTCTGTCTTCAGCTTGCTTCCACTGAGCATCGGGTACGCTTTCATGGTGCTGCTCAATGCATCTTCAGGAAAGGTATCCTTGTACTCATCAAACCTGTCCCCCTGCAACAAGGTGGCACAGACAAGGTGGTCTGTGAAGGAGAAACGCTCCCTAGTGTGTCCCAGGATTGTGTCACAGACCTATAGAGATAATTAAACAAATAGATATATAAATGTAAGGTAGTAGCCTGGAGTAGAGCACCAATTGTCACAGTTGCAATAACTTTCAAAAGAAAAATAGAGCCATTTAAGTTCTCCTCCCATACAAGACTGTACTTTTTGGTGGCTTCAAATTTCATTTGATCATTTATTTTTATGTTGCCAATTTATTATTTTTGGGATGCTGTTGTATAATATTAAAATTAGGATTTTTGTAAGGATTTATACCAAACTAAAAAAAAAATCTTGAGTCTGTAGAATATGATATGTAGGCAGGACATCTCTGCAGCACAACAATAATGTAAAATGGTATTTTGACTGATTTCTATAACAAACTCACCTCTGCTGCAATCCTTTCACGGTCTTCCGAACTGAGCGCCCGGTGCCTCTTTGTTGGACGAGAATCACTGCTTTGCTCACCAATGGAGTGCAGAGAGTTTCTGCAAAGGACAAAGATAATTTATTATAATTTTGGCAATGGTTAAAGAGAGTTAAAAATTAAAGAGAAAGCAAATAATGATCATATTACAGGAATAAAGTTACCTGATCTTTTGTATTTCCTGTTGGAACTGTTGGATGCTCACTTTGATATGGACCGAATCAATGTTCTTCTTCTGGAGCTTGGCATAGAGGAAGTCTACATGTGGCATGATGTGGTGATAAAGTTCCAGAAAGAACTTAAAATCCTCATCCTCCAGTAGCATGGCCAGAGCTCCTGCTTCTCTGACAGTATTGGGGTCAAAGTCACCTGAGTCTTGTATGCTCTCAAAACAGTGAATGAGATCCTCTCTGTGCTCAAAAATCGTATTAATGGCACGACTATGAAAGTTCCATCTGATGTTGCTGGATCTTGGCAGTCTATGGGCAACCACTTTATCCAGAAAACATGTCCGCTTGGGTGACTTAGAAAAAAAGATGGCAAATCCACCAATGTTAGAAAAAAAAATTCTCGTCTTGGATATGTGAGACGTGGCCTGTTGCATTATCAGGTTGAGCTGATGTGCGTAGCAGTGGATGTAGTGGGCATTTGGGTACACATCCTGTATTTTCCTCTGAACACCTGCAGTGGCACCCCTCATCACGCTGGCCCCATCATATGCCTGGCAGATGAGCTTACTTTTCTGATCCTCAGGAAGGATAGAAGCAAGACGCTCTTTTAGTGCAGTAGAAATGGACGCAGCTGTAGCTGACTGCAGAGGGATGAACTCAAAAAATCTTTCCTGCACGTTATTTTTGTCGTCGATGTAGCGCAGCACAAGCACAAGTTGGGACTGTGTGGCAATATCTGTTGTTTCATCTGCCTGGATTGATAAAAAACTACTTGTCTGGACTTCTTTGATTATTTCCTCTCTTGTAACAGACAACATACAGTCCAGTAGCTCGTTCTGTATAGTTTTCGACGTTCCCTTAAATACAGTAGCACTGTCAAGGTGCTCTTTCAATGCTCCATCAAGAGAGGCAACAAAATCCACCAATCCGCGAAATATACCGGGGTTATCTGAGCTCTCACGCTCATCATGGCCACTTAACGCCAACTTAAATGCTCCACAAAATTTCACACAATCTATTAGGGGTGTGCAAAGCAGCCGGTATTTGTATCTGTATTTGTATTTGTTGAGGGGGAAAAAGTATTTGTATTTGTATTCGAGTAAAATCCAAAATAGGCGTAAAAATCTAGTTTTTTTGCATTACACTTCTAATTTACGTAATAGTGTAAGTATTCTTTAATTATATAAATCCAGCAATGAACATGTAGCCTACCAAGGAACGTCATTGAAAAGAAAATAACATAACAGCCATTACCTCATCCATGGTTAAACCAACAACTAATAAAATACCATTGTGAACATTATGAATCCCAGAAACAGACAGAATAAGTAAGGGATAATGTATAGCGAGGCGGTTGATTATGAGCCTGACGCGAAGCGGAAGGGTCTTGAATCAGCCTGAAGGGTTTGTATTCGCTATAACAACCACCTCGCTATACATTATCCCTTTTACTACATGGCTACCTACCAAATAAATCAATAATTTGACTCAAAATATTGATTTAAAAACTATTGTATTGCTTCCGCTAAAAAAAATAGTCCGTTCCGTCTCTACGTTTAGAATCCATGGCAACGCTCTGTTTTTCGTGGCAACGGTGTGTTATACTTAGCAGCGGTCTGTTATTAAGAAATAACCATGGAAATAACAGACCGCATTCTACATTAGAATTCAACCAAGCCATGTAATAAAAAAAAATAATTACGGAGCTAACAGAGCTACGTAAACAGAGCGAACATGAGAGCACCCGGCTGCAGACGTCAATAATGCAGCGTAATGAAATAATCTCCCGATCAAACTCCACTTCCCGAAAGTTATAAACTGCCTCCGGAACGCAGTTAAGGTACAAAAATCTATTCAACAAAAATAGTAATGCAGTTAAGTGTTTTTTCGCTCAGCCGAGCCCTCTCTGTTGCTGTGTGGAGCAGCCTGTGTCAGTCACCTCTTCCTGAACGTCACTCACTCACTCGCGCACTGCGGTCTCGTGAGGAAACGCAGCTTTTTGATATAAAGTTTTTCTTGTTCCCGAATACAAATATTTTCTAAAGTATTTGTTCGAAATAAGTATTCGTAAAAAACACGTTATTTGTGCCTTTCCGAATACCGTATTCGGGTTCGGCTCCACCCCTACAATCTATTATCCTGGACAGTATGTATCGATTTTTTGTCACCTCTTCGTTGTGCCTTCTAATGCCAATCCTGTAGCCTTCATCTAGCTGTTCAGCAATGCTAACTCTGCCCAAAAACGTTAGTTTCATGCTATTATCAATATGGCTGCGGCTACTTTCATGACGTTTGCATTTGTCAGAGAGATGTTTGAGGTCTCTTACCCCCGTCGTTGTCCACAAAACTTCAGTGCCGACACTTTGAAATAAAAGACAGGGAAAACAAAAGCGAAAGCCTTGTGAAAGGGTTTTTTTGTAAGTAAATTACAGAATTTGGATGAACTGCTGCCATTGTTTATACAAAAAATGTTGATCAGCCTAGCAAGGTTTTGACAGAGTCGAAGTGATGTCGCCTGCGCACTCGTCTCGCACTCAGTAGTGGCCCAGAGCGTAAAGTTGAATGACAGGTGACGAGAACCAATCAGATTGGATAAAATAACACGTATCCAATTCCGATTGGCCAGGGACGCAACTCCTTCCCCCCCGAGGAGAATCTTTAAGAAACCAATTAGAGACCAGCTTCAGGTCACATGCTGCCCGAAAATTTAAAGGCTCACATAGACATCCATTTGTCCGGCGTCCCGCATGAAACACATTGAAAAACATAGAAAATAGTTGACCGATTAAAGCCAGTTTTTATTAAATGCTGATGCTTTTCTTACTACCAGTCGGCATATCGTATGAAAAAACTATTTTATTTTTGTATTTTTATATAATTTATGTATATGTATATTTCTTGAATCTTGATGGGGGCGGCGCCCCAGCGCCCTCTATTGACAAGCCGCCACTGCTTTGTACACTGACGCATGTATCATTCCTATTTTGCACCCGCGCAAAGCGGACTTTTCCCCTCCACAGACACATGTCGGTTAACTAAGAAATACACAACGCGGGGCGGTTCGGCGCAAAGAGGAGGCGTGTTCCGGCGCAAACTTTCCCTCATGCTATTTTGCTGTTCTATAAAACAATTGCGCCACTAACCAGAAAAAAACCTAGTCTAAAGTCAGTGGCGCGTTGCGCGTACATTCAGATGCTATTTTAAGCGCGCATGCTTGGCCATAATACAGAGTGTGAACAACGCGCATACACTGTAGATGATTCTCTCATCTACACAGATGCCTTTAACTTTTTGCAAATGATACATTATTATAGGAAAAATATTAAAACACGAGGGAAATCATTGTTGTGTCCATGACGATGGGGAAAATAGGCATTAAGCTTACACATATACCCAAATTTTTATATGCATTTTTAACCGAAGCTAATTTGGGTGGGTTTGTCCCAACCCCAATGTCACTTCTCTTTCTTTTACGGCCCTGACGAGAACATCGATCTCCTCGGCTGTGAACCGATTCTGAAGCGCGCCTGGTAAATGCGCCGTTATAATAGTATTGAGCCATGGAACAAGCGCACTTCGTTCATCATGCTCTTAAAGGGAATGTGATATAAAGCTCTTATTGGTTTGTTTCCCGTTACGCCCAAACCACACATATGAATAATGAAGCTTCTTCAGACCAACCCCTTTTAAATTTGCGCCAGGCACAAGAGGCATTTATCCCGCCGGGAAAATAGACCCTTTGCAAACACGTGACCACGACCACGTGACGACGCCATGCTGGACGGCAAAATCACTGGATGCACAGGCTAAACAGTAGTAGACGCGCGGGAAGTTTGATTAGTTAAACAGGTTAAAATAGATAAGATACCACTAAACTTCATGGCTTCTTTTATTGAAAAAGTTGTCGTGCCGTTATCGGTCGAGGTAGGGCATCTGGTAGGTGCTCACAAAGAGCGGTATTTGGAGAAGTTGGAGATAGCCGGATTGGATACCGACCCATACCTTCTTCCTTCTTCAGTTTTTACGGACCTCATAAAATCGCCGAATCTGCCCGACTTCAGCCCACACGATTTGTACCACTATGTGGTAAACGGGGTATCACCATACACGGGTGCTGATCTTAAAGCCTTTAAAAGTCTGGATGCTTACCAGTTCTTTGTAGCTGGCTGGGTTACAGGTACGCGATGCTACACTAACGGCGGAGGGAGGTACAT
The DNA here is from genome assembly GCF_051911475.1 of Siphateles boraxobius. Taxonomy (NCBI): domain Eukaryota; kingdom Metazoa; phylum Chordata; class Actinopteri; order Cypriniformes; family Leuciscidae; genus Siphateles; species Siphateles boraxobius. The sequence goes on from NW_027508953.1 coordinate 3,627,051, forward strand.
CATAATGGCAAAGGTAAGACATCAATCTATTTTTTACTTAAGTAAAGATTTATATATACCATTAATAATATAATATATAGATTTATATTATATTTATAGAATTTAAGATTTATATGTGTGCCTATAATTTTAGAGGACATTGTCGGCCGTGGCTTTTTAATCCACGCAGTAAACCACGGAGTATCTGTGATCAGTAGCCACACATAATTGTAACATCTAGCCATATTTATCTGTGATTATATTTACTGTAGCCTATGTTAAAATTTGACCAGGTAAACACAGCATAGTGATTAAGATGTATTCACAAGGTACATTTATGCAGCAGTAAACAATAACATCACACTTAACTTTCATGTAAGAATAATGTATTATGCCACTTTTTGTTTTTGTTGGTGCATTATAGCCAGTAAACCATGGAGTATCTGTGATCAGTAGCCACACATAATTGTAACGTCTAGCCATCTTTATCTGTGATTATATTAATTGTAGCCTATGTTAAAATTTGACCAGGTAAACACAGCATAGTGATGTATTCACAAGGTGCATTTATGGCGTCACTGCAGCAATAAACAATAACATCACAATAACATTCATGTAAGAATAATGTATTTATGCCACTTTCTGTAATTGTAGGTGCATCATAGCCAGTCACTGTCTGAAACCCAACTACAACCATGGGTATCTTTGAAGAAGGATGGGACAGTCTTGTGCGGCCACTGTACATGTAAAGCGGGCCTGGGAGAGGTGTGCTCCCACGTAACAGCTTTGCTGTACGCAATAGACTCTGCTGTTAAACATCTGGGAGACAAAAGCTGCACTGATGGGCCCAGACAGTGGGGACTTCCTCCTTTGAAAGCGGGCAAGGCTTTGTACGAAGAGGGATCCGGAATTGATTTCTCAAATCCTGCCAAAAAGCGTTGTGGTGTAAACCACCAAAGCCATTCAGGTTGTCCATCTGGGAAAAAAGTGGGTGTGTCTGCAGCAGCTATAGAACAATTCTACAAGGCTCTGGATAATGCAACGCCAAACCCTTCTGAGAAGAGTGGTATCCTACGCATATTGCCGCACTACTGTAAACAGTTTCAACCAAAGGTGGTGTCTCTGAGTCTACCACAGCCCCTGACTGAGTTATACAGTGCTCAGAACAGGAAGCTGTCTGCCTCGGACCTTGAGAAAAAATGTGATGCGGTATTCAATGAAATGGAAGTCACACCAGGGCAGGTATAGTCATCCCTCTTAATCTCATATGACTAAAATGTGTTTGAATGTGTCATGTCATTAATTTCATCTTCTATAATTTACAATGTTGTAGGCAGTAAAAGTTGAGGAAGAGACACGACAACAGGGAAAGTCAAGGCTATGGTTTGACATGAGGGCTGGTAGGGTGACGGCATCTAGGTTCAAGTCAGCTGCAAGGACAGACCCTGCAAATCCTTCCAAATCCCTAATTAGGCAGATCTGTTACCCTGACCTATGCAGATTTTCAACAGTTGCAACCAGGCATGTGTGACAATGACACAAACATATAGTTTCTGTTTTTAATTTCACCATAGTGTAAGTGAGTAAAGAAATTAGATGTGCTTTGAACTTATGTTTCAACAATGGAAATGTATGTAATACATGTTGTGTTCTAATGTAGAGGGACCCTGCTTTCTTAAAAAAAAACATCAAAGAAACAAACACAAGACAAAGAAATGCGTTTATCATTGGAATATTTATTACAGTCAGTATTACAAATTATCAACATTAAATTACAAACATGATGACAGAGTGCATCCCTCAATCTCTTCGGGTGCCGTATCTATTTTTAATCCCAGGTGTATAGTGAAGGCTCTTTTCCTATTTATTCCTAACATTCCTTAAGCTTAAAATGATCATCATCAGCAGATATTAATATTTCTGCCGATGAGCCTTGCCGATAGGGTGGTGGGTTTACTATGCGCACGTGACGACCATGAACGTAGCATGAGCGCCAGCAACTTAAACTTCCAACATGTCGGTTGTGTGGAGGACAAGACGCGCGTCAGTATCGAGTTCTCTTTCGGGCTTAAACAAAACATAACACGTACAAATTATGCCAAAATGTCAGTTTTGTCAAGTGTTCTCATAAGAGCAGTCTTAAATGATTCAAATAAAGTCTTAAATTAACGTAGAGAGTGAAGTGCACACTTCCGCACCAGCTTTTTATAAGAGATGTAAAAAAAAAAAAGTTTCGTTTTTAAATTAGTGCCAATTCAAGGCACAATAACAAAACAGTGCTGGTCCACACGTGTATATATATCAGGGGGAAAATGTGTATATACATCGGCATCGGCCAAAATGAGTTTGAAAATATCGGCATATCGAATATTGTCCAAAATCCAATATCGTGCATCCCTATTCCTGTTATATTTAATTTACACCTTTTTAAACTACTCTGTGATAGAATATGATACAAGAGAATATTATGTGCTATTAAGATTAGGGCAATTTTGGGAGAGAACAAATCCAATGAAAAGAGAACTCAAAGAGCTACGATGACTTAATAACATTATTTTTCTAATTTTACAGATGGGGATGTGAACATGAACAAAAAGCCAGAGAGACGTATGAGGCTTACGCTGCACAACATCATCAGGACCTAAGTGTTCGTGATGCCGGTCTCCACATTGATACCTCCCGTCCATACCTTGGAGCATCTCCAGATGCCTTGCTGTCCTGCTCCTGCTGTGGCGATGGTATTTTGGAAATCAAGTGCCCACACTGTGCCAAAGACACCGGAGTCCTCAGTGCCACTGAAAATAAACATTTCTGCATTGAGAACACAGATGGTAAACATGCACTTAACAGAGATCATCAATACCACTATCAGGTGCAAGCCCAGTTGTTTGTGACGAGGCGGAAGTTTTGTGACTTCATGGTGTGGTCTACATCCAATTTTTTCATACAGAGAATTTTGCCTGATGCTGACTTTTGTACAGAAGCAGTGCAGAATGTCGAGTCCTTCTATAGGTCTGCCATTTTATCTGAGTTATTGGCCAAGACATATACATGTCCAGATAGACTGCTGTCAGACAAAACACAGTCCACAGACTCACAAGAATTGGAGGAGTAGTAGGGCGTTGTTCAAAACATGAAGTGAATCACTAGAATTGTTGGGTCTTTGTAAATTACAGTGTGGTCTAGACCTACTCTATTGTGTTTCGAAATCACTCTTGTTATGCTTTGATACTATTAATAAAATTGAAGTGAATTATTTAGTAAGATTTGCCAGTGTGTAATTCTACATACATTTAACATCCTTTTATAAGGGACAACAGCACGGTCAAAAGGTTGAGGGCTGGTTTATTTTACAAAAACATATTTTAACACGTTTATAAAAGCCAACCTAAATTACATAATGTACACTCAAATACAACTTCTTTTATAACGTTTGTCCTGCATGTTTCAATTTAATACAAAGTGTGAATATGTTGGGGAACTGACACATGACAATTTTAAGAGGTTTATAAAACAGTAGAGTGATACATAACTTGAATAAAAGTATATATAATGCATAGTAATAGATAGTCTTAAAAGAGCTCTCATCCACAAATATTGGTTCTATGTAACATAACTTAGTTACATTTCATCTGATTTTAATGGATAAGTAAACAATTGATTGTTAATGTCCTGGTACAACTATTTACACTTGCACAGTTTACCTGTTTTCATCCAGCTGCTAGCTAACGTTGCCTGCTGTCAAGAGTAGAGTTAAATAGCCTCGCATGGCAATGTTTACGTTGCCTCTAAAGTAAGTTTATGAGCATCAGAGAGAAGCATAGACATTTAAGTGCACCAAAATCTGCGTTGTTTTTTGTGTCAGATACAGATGACACTATTGAGACGGGTGATCAGTGTGAATGGGTAGACTGCACAGCCCTATCACGCTCTGGTAACGTTACTTGCTCATTACATACCTAGGTTACTCATGTTACAAATTTTAATTTGACTGGGTCTCTATCTGGACATTGATGACTGTATGGTTTTACAAAAATGAATTACACGTAACTGGGGAATACATGAATCTTACCTAGTAAAAAATGCTCGCTGCAAATCCTGGAGTACTTGGAGGGCTGCCAGTCCTTTCGGCGGATAGCAGCAACCCATCGCTGCCTTCTCTCCCCATCAAATGGGATTCGATAAAACGATATATTAGCTTTACCCTGTCTATTAGCACAGCCCACGGCACAACACGAAATAACCATTTTATAACCAGAACGAACACAAACACGTACTCTTTTGGCTTGCCGTCCGTCTACAGAATAGCTCTTCCGCCGTCCGTCATGGCGTTCAGAATTCGCGCGAGTAGAGCGTGACGTCACATGCAAAGGGTCTATAGCAACAGCGCGGGGATCCGCCCACAAAGTTACTTGCGCTTTGCCCTTTGACACTTGCTTTTCAGATCGTTAAAATAGGGCCCATAATACGTTATAACATAATGATTTAACTGACATTCATTACACATTTAGACCCCTACAGCACCCTGAAAAACAACTTCAGCACCATCAGATCGTCAGCAGAGCGCCGATACAGGCAACCGCTAAGTAATGATTTATGTTAACTATTGCTTCAGCCTATAATTAATCCAACGTAGAACAGCTTTAATATTATTTTTAAGATTTTCTTAATTTTCCCCATTACTTGCGTATTTTAGAAGACCGCAAATATCACCTGCAGTCAAAACAAGAGAAGATGTGCTGGAGCTGCAGAGAGAGGTTCTACAGCTACAAAAGGAGAAACTGCAGCTGGAGATTGAAAAACTGAAGAAGGAGACGGAAAATCAGGAGCTCTATAATTTTATTCTAAATAACAAACTTTTACAGCTAAGGCTCAAGGAAAAATAACAATAACTACAATTGAGTAATTTTTTGACAATTGTTTTTTCAGAGAGTGTGTGTGTGTGTGTTATAATAATAAAAACTACTACTACTACTTCTTATTAAGATGACTACTATTATTAATACAACTATATTATCAGTTAAATAAAGCATTTACAATGGCATCTCTAGCAGCATATCCAGCCTGTTGGAAATCTTGATTTTGAATCAGATGCAGGTCTTCATAGCCCTCTTCATTCCCGTGCTCATCCTCTTCTTCGATAGCAGAATACGTCTTGGAAAGGTTGAAGAGCACAACACAGGCTACAATAATTCTGCATGCCCTTGAAGGCTCAATACGCAGTTCACTGTGGAGACAGTGAAACCTGCGCTTCAGCTGTCCGATGGTCCTCTCAATAATTGATCTTGTGTGGGTCAGCGCATTATTGTACCTTTCCTATTCGGGTAAAAAAAATTAAGAAAAAATAATAAAGATTTTACCCGTATCAACAGTGCTTTAAGATAAATACTATGAAGGTAATTTATTGCATACAAGATTTTCTTTCAGAGTGCAAAATATTTGAGGCTTTGATTATTTTAAAACATACACAAATCAGGTAAGGTGTTACAGAATTGACAACGTGTATAGCAGCAACACAACAGAAAGTACATACCTATTTTAAATACATATTTTAATACATATATAATTCAGTAAACTACTGCTAATATTTCTTTGATGCTCACAATTTGATTAACATTTTCCATGCAAATCTTTTTGGCACCAAATTATACCTTCATAGGAATATACGTATTAATTACATGCCTGTGCAGCATTACGGGGATTCATGAAAGGCGTCATGAGCCATGGACGGCAGGGGTAACCACTGTCCCCGAGCAGGAGACCAGTGTGCACTCCAGCTTCAAAATCACTCCCTAGTTTGCTCTCCGCCAAAATCCTGGAGTCATGTGTACTCCCGGGCCATGATGCAACAACATTTGTAATTTTGCAGAGATGGTCACACACTAATTGTACATTTATTGAATGGTAGCCTTTTCTGTTTACGTACTGGTCTTCGTGTGTTTGGGGCGCCTGTATTCTGATATGTGTGCCGTCAATAACACCACATATGCGAGGAAAACCTGCTTTCCGAAAAAAACTGGTTGGAATGACCTCCTCATGACGGGATGGAAACTTGACCGTTGCGTTAAAATGACGGGAAAGAGCCCCCGCAACCCGGTGAACCACTCTGCTGACAGACGATTTATGCACGTGGGAGATGTTCCACTACCGTCTGAAAACTTCCAGTTGCAAAAAAACGCAGTGCTATAAGCAGTTGTAACACTGCAGGTAAAGAGTGGTTGCGATGCGTGACATGGTCAAGGTCGCCGTCTAGTTTGTTAGCCATGTCAAATATTGCGTGTCGATCAAACCGGTATTCATGCAACAATTTTTCATCGCTAAGATTGTCCAAAGGGTTCTCCCGAACTCTAAAAATTCGTCTTTGCACATAATTATCTTCAACTGGTTCCATAAATTCAGCCATGTCGTCTTATTTTTGTCCGCGTTACTCTTAAGGTTACGATTTCCAAACCTTAAATTATACTTAGGGAAATTACCGTTAAGGGGTTTTATGCAACACTTAACGCTTTTTAAGGGATTACTTAAGTGAAAAAACAGCATTTAAGGGAAATTCTAAGTGTGTATGACGTTTCACTTAAAGAACCCTTAAGTAACACTTAAGGTTTTTTTTCTGCAACACCCTTAGGTTTAAGGGAAACATAAGGGCGAACTTAAGGGAAAATTATACTTAAGGTTCTTCATGCAACCGGGCACCGGAAGCTATAAAGCACACCAGAAAACAGACCGCGACAGCTTCTGAAAAAGCCTGAAGCAAGTCGATCAGGGCATGCAGGAAGTATGGCAGGAGAACGCAGCGTCTCGTTCCCTCTCAGGAAACCAGGGTTACATACGTAACCTGAGACGTTCCCTTTCAAGGGAACTCGAGCTGCGTTGAGACGCGGTGGGAACCCTATACCCACTACGTCATAATGAGAAATGCCCTTTCTGTGTGAAGTCCTTACGCACACTAAGAAGCAAGCAGCCTAGCCCCGGGAGTGGAGAGGTCTAGGTCATAAAATCTGACAAATGTATGTGGTGAGGACCAGCCTGCCGCATTACAAATGTCCTGAAGGGAAACCCCCGAAATTAAAGCCTAGAGGCAGCCATACTCCTTGTAAAATGGGCCTGAACAGCCATAGGTGAAGGCTGTCCGGCCGCTTCATAAGCAAGTGAGATAGCCTCAACTACCCACTTGCTCATTATCTGTTTAGATGCAGGGCAACCTATCTTAAGTTACCCGAAGCTGACGAATAATTGTTCTGATATACGCCACTGAGCAGCTCTGTGGACATACGCATCCAAAGCCCGGACAGGGCATAACAGATTAAGTTTTTCCTGATCTGGGGTATTAAAGGTGGAGGACAGAAGGCCTGGAGCACAAATGACCCGCACATTTATTAGGGAACTAAGAAATACAACCCGACCTGGGGTGAAGAAATACTACCACCAAACCAGGTGCAAATCCAAGAACGTGCAGGCCTCAGCCTCATGTACCACGGAGAAGACGAAATTAAGGATCTCTCCTCAGAGATAACCCAGCAAAGAAACATTCATTACAGAAATCAAGTACTGTACCAACAGGGCAGAAACAAGATTCAGAAGGTGTTCTCTGCACCAGGCAGAGAACAATTTCCATGTCAATGCCTTTTTAGTCTTCTCGTGGAGGGAGCTCTGGACTGGAGTATGGTCTCCATGACCTCGGTCGAGAGACCTGAATCTATGAGCTGGGCCCCCTCAGAGGCCAAGCCCACAGTATCCATAACTCCAGAGATCCCAGGAGCACAGATATCAGGAATGCGTACAGGTGTAGCGTCAACCACACCTAATACATCACGTCCAGTCCAAACGGAGCTGGATGCGTGAGGGAGAACCACAAAGGGCAATGCATTGTACAAACGATGCGAAAGGTCGACTTGAGTTGACCAAAGTTCTCCCCAAGAAGCTCCACCACCTCGGGGTGAAGTCTCAATTCCCCGGGCCACAGCCCCTGCCTCAACAGGATATCTGCTCTGATATACGAGACCATCAGTGTGTTGTCCGGACCCTTCGCCGAGCGACCACTCATGATTGCCCCCGACTAGAAGCATCCGTCGAAAGCATTATGCGTCGACAAGAAGCCCCCAACACTGGGCCTGGGCGAGGAACCAAGGTTCTTCCACATGACCGAGGCACGAAGGCATAGCCGCATGACCTTGATCATGCGAAAACGGATTTCCCCTCGGAGAAAACCCCTTGGTCCTGAGCCACTACTTCAGGGGTCTGAGGTACAGAAGGCCAAAAGTATCTACGTTGGACGCAACTACCATGAGCCCCAACAGTCTCAGAGACTGTTTTGCAGTGAATGACAGACCTAGTTTACATTCTGTACGGCTGAGAATCGCAGAAATACATGCAGGAGACAGACGTGCTTGCATGTTGTCGAATCCCATTCTACACCTAGAAAAGTGGTCCTCTGAGCAGGAGTACACTTTTTGGTGTTGAGCCGCAACCCCAACCTCCTTATCTGGGACAGAACGACATCTCGATGTTGAACTGCCAAAAGCTCGGACTGAGCTAAAATCAACCAATCGTCGATATAATTTAAAACGCGAATGCCCTGGAATCTCAGAGGAGCCAAAGCTGCATCCACACATATTGTAAAGGTGCGGGGTGATAACCTAGGCCGAATGGAAGAACCCGATACTGGTATGCTTCACCCCTGAAAGCAAACCTCAAGAACCTCCTGTGATGAGGATGGATAGATAAGCAAGCATCCTTTAAGTCTATTGTGACAAACCAGTCCTCGGACTGAGTCTGTGACACAATCATATTTAGCGTAAGCATACTTTGAACTTAAGATTCTAAAACCTGCTGTTTAATTGACGCAGGTGTTGAGTAGGACGCAACCCCTCATCCTCCTTCAGAGCAATGAAGTAATGGCTGTGAAACCCTGACTGTCTGCAGGGAGGAGGAACCCCTTCTACAGCTCCTTTTGCAGAAGTGTCAGTACTTCCTGCTCCATAACCAAAGCCTGCTCGGGGTCCACCACAGTGGGGAGGACCCCTAGAAATCTGGGAGGACAAGAACCGAATTCTGAACCCTTTCCTATAGTATGCATATATAAAAAAGTATATATATCACTCCGTGGCCACCAGCAGGAAAACAACCGAACTGGCCGTGCTGCGACCCTCCTCAGAGAGTCCCCCCCCCCCCCCCCCCCAAGAAACGATTTCTCGAAACGATATATATTGCAACTTGACAGACAACAATAAATATGACAAGTACAGAATACACAGATCGCTTGCTGAAGGCACAGAAGCTGTCGGGGTCTGTTTTTCTGGTGTGCTTTATAGTATATGACGTCAACCGCCTATGACGTCTCGCTCTTCCATTGGACTGATTATACACGTGCTTCACGACGCAATCACGCAGAGCGTTCCCACCGCGTCTCAACGCAGCTCGAGTTCCCTTGAATGGGAACTGAAATTTAGTGATGAACCGAAATGAAAATTCTGGGCCGAAACCGAAAATGTAGGATGCACTTGGCCGAAAACCGAAACTGAAGCCGAAAATAGCTTCTTTTAAACACTTATACTAATATATATATATATATATATATATATATATATATATATATATATATATATATACAGTACAAAACTTAAAATATTTTTAACAATAAATATAAATAATAATACCAAATAATATTATTCTTCAAGTTTTATGTTCCATCAAATAAAATAGTTTTTTAACAGTTGTGCAAAAAGATCCACAATTATCTGAATAACTACACACAAAATCACAGAATGGCAGTCGGACTCTATTCTGCTGCTGCATGTAAAAAATTTTTTACTTAACATTTTAAATTGCTGTGCAAAACAATGCAAAACAACAGTGCAAAAACAGCACTAGAACTTAATCCAAACTCAAACTGTAAACAACATGTAAGCCTATCAGTGGCGGATCTAGAAAATTTTACATGGGGGGGCAAAGGGGTGGCAAGAGGTCTTGGCAGGGTGGCAGGGGCAGACGGTGGGAATCCCTATATGTGAATTGCTTTAACAAAACAAACACAAAAACAAAGTATTATTGTTTAATCATGCCCTTACACACTACAAAGGCTTTTAATTCACAACAGGAATAAGCCCAGTGCAGTGTTCAAACAAAACAAAACCGTGCATCTTTTAAAAAGTAAAATTATAACAAGCAAAATGAAAATATAAAAAAACAAAGTACAATAATTGTGTCCAAGCACTTTTAGCCTTAATGGTTAGGCTCCAGCTACTTTCTTCAACTACTCTTGCCTGCAAAAGTCAATATGTGAAAACCTCTGGTTATCCTTGTATTAGGGGTGGAACGGTACACAGAAGTCACGGTTCGGTTCATACCTCGGTTCAGACATCACGGTTCGGTACGATTTCGGTACAATGGAGTGAAAAGCAAAACAAAAATGCAGAAGGCATTTTTATAAATGTCTTAAGCCTTGTATTTTTTAAATAAGTTTTATTAATAAAGGCATAGAACCAGTTTATTTGAAGTGCACTGACAATAATTTTATATAATTTAATTAGATTATTAATTAAATTAATAAAAAGACAAAGACATTGCGATATGTTTGGTATGTTTGAATGAATTTAAAATTACGTTGCCATATTTCAGATCAATATATTTGTTTTTCTTAATTTTAATTAACCCTAACTTTATTCTCATCCGAATTATAAATAATTGATTTCTGTATAAAATAATACTACACAGCAAATTTCAGGAGTTGAAAAATCACGAGTTAGGCAAAAAAGTGTGAAAGAGTTAATTTTTTGGAGTTAATTTGTTCACTCTGACTACAGTATGTGTTATTGGATACTCCCCGGCTGTGTTGTATTTTGGAGTTCATTCATTGGTGTTCAGGAGCGTGTTTTAACACTACACCTGGAGTTATTTTTGAGAAGTCCGCCACGACACGAGCCTGGTTCTGCTGCACAAAGGAATAATGGACTTATGTGCTTCGTCGTGAGGTAGGTAAAAGTGTATATAAAACTATTTAAAAATGTTCTATATTTTCTGACAAACACGTTTGGTCATCGCGTAGCTGTTACGTTATAGGCTAGTTATACTGTTTAACGTAAACGACCATGACAAACTTATTGCTGTTGAACGTATAGGCCCTATACTTGTTTCAAAATTTGAAATGGCTATTTGCGCGGGATTTTTGTCGATGTAAACGAGTTAACATTAGCTAACCGTCTTTCCATTCACCGTGTTTCTGAAAATGAGTGTTTTGCCGTGAAATTGATGCATCAATGTATTACAGGCGTACGTGGTTACAAAATTGCAGTGTCTAACGTTACCCTGGATAATAAGATATAGTTGAGCTTTGCTGTGTAACGTTAAGTTAGGCCTGCAATGATTTGAATTGTAACCGCTATGTAACGATAGGCTACTTATTAGTGGTGATCCACGATGTGCGTGATTTTCAGCTTATATATTTTTGCATTCTCAATCATTAGCTGTTATCTTAAATGACATGTTTTCTCTTTAATGTCAGGTCACGATGTTAATAAAAGTGCAATTTGGAGGGAAGAAGAAGTATGTAAAACTGGAAGAAGTTTGTTTCACAGATTTTCTCAGTGCAGGTGAGTTGTATGTTTAGTATTCAGTTAATAAAGAGTAAATAACAGTAATTTTGTCATTTCTTTTAATAACGTTGTTGATATTATGGTGTAGTCCAGCAGAAGTTTCTGATACCTGAGAATACAGAATTGAAAGTCACAGATGACCAGGGCATAGAGGTGGATGAGGATGTCTTTCCAGAACTTGCAACAACCAAAGAAATGTGTTTTTTCATCCACACTGATGATGGTAGGACATTTTAGTACTTTTGTTTTGTTTTATAGATATTTTGAGAGTTTGTATCTTGACTCAGAAACAAAATATGTGCATTTCAGAACTTCCATTTCCTGAAAAATCCAAGAACTCTACTGACTTTTCAGACCTGACAGAGTTTGGTGCCACCTCAAATCTGACAGAATATGTTACTCTCACTACTTGTGGTAAGCAGAGTTATATGAAATTTGATTGTTTTGTCTGACCCTGGGCATATCCACCCTGGTGCTAGATTATATATGCCTCATACTGTTGTTTTTGTGATCTTCAGATATGACTGTCCTGAAGCAAGCGGTTGAAGGTTACTCCTCCCCAAGTCTGACAGATACATTGTCTGTCTCAAGCAGTAGTGATTCTGCATCTCAAATGATTCCACCTTTAATGGACAGTGTCAATGCAAGAAATGTATATATATATATACATTTTTTTTTACTTGCACACAAATATATATTTTTTATTAGATTAAGATTAAATGTCTTTGTTTTAAAAAACAGGTCTAAGTTTCGTTGTAATTTTTCTAAATAATGTTTTCATTGTTTTAGAATGTCGAGCAGGCTTGATTTTATATAATGCAGTGATGTGTTGTTGACAATGTTTTATACAATTTTACTAATTCACTTTGTTAGCTGCCTACATGTATTAAATGTTAATGTTTTGCTGTTAGGTTTTACAGTATTTTATAACAGCAATTGTTTTCAAAGTCTGTCCATGCATTGAATTTCTGAACCATATGGATTTGCTCAAATAAAGGCAGTAAATCAAGAGTATGGTGTTCAGTGTAGTAATTTCCACATAAAACATTATATTGTGTTAAATAAATGTTAACTCTAAGAAGTGTTAAACTAAATATTTTTTAAGTGTTACTTTTTAACACTGGTAAGGAGTTCATATAATTAATTTTAGAGTTACAGTTACTCTCCGTAGGATTAGTATTTTAACTCCATAAAGAGTTACATTTTAACTCTGAAAAAGTGTTAAAAATTCAACTCCAAGAGCAGAGTTATTTTAACTCTGCGCTGGAGTCTATTTGATGGTCACGCATGTACACTCAGATTGAGTTGATTTTAACTAACAGGGAGTTTATTCCAAAAACCAGAATTTGCTGTGTAGGCTACCATTAAAAACCACATTTGAGTTTCTTTTTTTAATCAATGCAGAATGTGTAATTTAAAAGTACAACTGTGTGTGTGTGTGTGTGTGTGTGTGTGTGTGTGTGTGTGTGTGTGTGTGTGTGTGTGTGTGTTCGTCCGTGCGTGCCTGAGATTTTGGTTGGGTGATAGTTGTAGGTTACAGTTTGAAAAGAGAGTGTGACAAAAGCACAATGTTGTGTTTTATTGCGAGTGTATACAAATGTAAACACTTTGCAGTTTGAATTATATGTTTACGGAGTATGTTTTTGTTTCCACTGTTCGATCGCGCTCGCGCCACTCTCTCTCTCTCTCTCTCTCTCTCTCTCTCTCTCTCACACACACGCACGCACACACACAGTTCGATCGCGCCCGCGCCTCTCTCTCGCTCTCTCTCTCTCACACACACACACACGCACACACACACAGTTCGATCGCGCCCGCGCGTCTCCCTCTCGCGCGCGCGTACACACAAAGTTCAGCATTGCAATATTGACATCGCAGTCGAATTGAGCGAATTTTATCGCTATTTAGAGTTTTATTTATTTTTATACCGTGTATTCTACCTGTAAATGCGTGCACCGAACAATTGGATTTGCTTAGCTAATCAAATGATCGATCTCCTAACTGGCACTGTATTGTGTGTTGTAACATAACGGCGACCATCAGTAAACATTATTGATACAAACTATTTATATTTTTTATTAAGCTGTTCTTGTCTTTACAAAAATCAAAATTAGGCTAATCAAAGGGAAGAGTGCTCTTACAAATCACAAGGGAGCGATTTGACCGCTGATTTTGGCTAACGTAATAGACTCGTGGTGTTTGCTGATGCTGGATCGTCTTTAGCACACTGCATTCATTAAAAATGTAACTAAGTTAAACGTGTGTTTGACTACACCTGGGAAACTCACTTCACCTTCAGAGGCTCTGGGGCAGCTCAGTCTCTCCAGTCGGGTTGCAGGGCCACCGCACCGCAGCAGACTCGCTGTGTGTGTGTGTGAGTGTGAGAGCCAGACTGAGCGAACGCCGCTCTGCACGTTTGAATCAGGGACGTACTAAGTATTTGAGGGATAGGGGGAGGGGCTTTAATTAAAAATAAATTGTTCAATTTTGGTCAATTTATGTTTAGTTCACTGTTTTGGGAAGCTTGCGAGTTGTTTTTACAAGTACATTTTTTGGATCATCAAAGTTAGGGGGGCAGCTGGGGGGGCCAAGGCTCTAGAGTGGGGGGGCACCTGCCTCCCCTTGCCCCCCTGTAGATCCGCCCCTGGGGAGGGGGTTCCCCAGAATCACCAGAACAGTGTTGCAGCTGGATGAAAGAACTAAGAGAGGGAGGTCACATGTGGACTGTCTCTAATAAGGCCTGGAGAAGATCCTCCCCTAAGGGTTGAACTCGACCAATCAGAAAGGGGACATGTCTGAGAGGGAAAGTGGCTCTTAGTTGATTTACGGATCTTTGTCCCTAGCATGATTATACCTTCATTAATGCTAAAATAGCTATAACACATCCACACTGCATTCTAGAAGAAGGTGATGTGCATCAAAGTGTGAGTCATTAAATGAGGATTAGTTAGGTAGGAGGCATGGTACAGGTGAGGTTACATTGATCGTTAGTTGGTTGTATACCAGGATACATACCGTAATATATACCTAATAGTACACGAGACAGTAAACCATTTACACTGTTTCTTTCACAGTTTTATGCATGTTCATTTATAGATCAGTTAGTCTATGATTAATGCAGCAAAGTCTGTTTTAAAGAGGGTTTCTGTTTCATAGTCTCTCTCTTGAGTATGTGGCCACATTCCTCGGAGGTCGTCAAATCTCCTTATCATGCCCTGTAACATGACACTGTTTCTGCCCTTGTGTTTGTTCATTTGGGCTGTGTGAGGAGTTTCATAAACCCTTGTATATAATGAATAATTAGTATGTGTCTGATTGGTCCATACCCTACATACTACTATTAATAACATTAGTAAATAAGAAAGGTCACAAATCAATGTAGTTCCCTATCGGTCAGTCACTACAACGTAGGTCATGACTGACCAGTAGGAATCTCGCTAGAGAGGCCAATCTACTTCGAGTGAAACTAAAACAAGCCAATACACGTTGGCGTGCAATCATTTGCATCAGACTGCACTTCAGTTTTTTGCTTCGGAGCCAACACTTCGATGCCATCTCTAACTACTAGCCTTCTACGCGGATCTACTCTTCTCTGCAGTGCGGGTGTGACGGCGCAACAGCGTGAGCAGCCTTTTCTCTCTCTCTGTCATCAGAGCGAGTAGAAGCCATTCTAATGCTGGTACTTGAGCTACCAGATGAACGGGCTGGACCATCCTCGAGGTGTGTACCAGTTGTTCATTTTGGTGCTCCCCGCAACGACCAGATGTTGATCGCTGCATTGGAGGGTGGGTCAGAAGTCTTGGCGGACGATGGCTCGGACCCGCTGCCTCCTTCGGGTGTGCCAGAGGTGCCTGAGTCGGACCCGGAGATGGTGGCCCTGCTTTCCCGGGCCGCCAACAGGGTTGGGCTCGTGTGGAACCCTCCACCGTGTCCCGAACTCTCAAGGCTGGATGATTGGTATCTCGGGGTGGCGTGCGCCGGTTCTCGGCAACCCACCCCAGTCCCCTTCTTCCCCGAAGTACATGAGGAGCTCACAGGGACGTGGACGGCACCTTTCACTGCCAGAAACCGTTCCAGTGGCTCCTCCTCCCTCACCACCCTTGATGGCGGGGCAGCTAAGGGATACACGCGAGTGGAACAGGCCGTTGCTATTCAGCTGTGCCCTAACTCCACATGGCGTGGAGAACCGTGTCTTCCTTCTCGGGCCTGTAAGTACTTATCTGACCTAACCGGCAAGGCTTACAGCGCCTGGGGGGTGAGCTGCCTCTGCCATGCACGCTATGGCATTGCTGCATGTCCATTAGGCCAAGGCACTGAAAGAACTGCACGAGGCAAGTTCTCGAGGAACTTCGTGCTGCGACGGACCTCACGCTTCGTGCGACGAAGGTTACCGCCCGGTCAGTGGGTCGTGCGATGTCCACACTAGTGGTCCAGGAACGCCATCTCTGGCTATGTCTGGCCGACATGCAGGAGACCGACAAGCTCCGGTTCCTCAACTCCCCCATGTCCCAGACCGGTCTCTTGTTCCTGTGTTCCACCTCGCTGCCCCACTCTGGGTACGCCTACGGTCCCTTTGGTCCCACTTGTACGGTCTTTGAGAGCTCGGTTAGTGCTCCCCAGACCGTCTCGCTGGCTCATTCGGACCATCAGGCTCGGCTATGCGATTCAGTTCGCCCGGCGTCCCCCCAAGTTTCGGGCCATCCACTCCACTACAGGGAGAGCAGCCGATGCCCATGTCTTGCATGCGGAGATCGCAGTCCTACTGGCGAAGGACGCGATAGAGCCGGTCCCTCCAGCCGATGTGAAGTCAGGGCATTACAGTCCCTACTTCATTGTACCCAAGAAAGGTGGTGGGTTATGACCGATCTTGGACCTGCAAGTTTTAAATCGGAGCCTCCACAAGCTACCGTTCAAAATGCTCACGCAGAGACGCATTTTAGAATGCATTCGTCCCCGAGCTTGGTTTGCAGCAATCGACCTGAAGAACGCGTACTTTCATGTCTTGATTCTTCCTCGACACAGGCCGTTCCTGTGATTTGCGTTCGAGGGTCGAGCATATCAGTACAAGGGTCCTACAACTATCTCGACAACTGGCTCATACTAGCACACTCTCAAGATCAGCTATGCGAACACAGTCTCCCCCATGTAGAGGATCTCTTTTATCGGTATGGAGTTGGATTCGGTCGCACAGACAGCACGCCTCACAGAGTAGCGCGCTCAGTCGGTGCTGAACTGCTTGAACACGTTCAAAGGCAGGACGGCGGTTCCACTGAAATTCTTTCAGAGGCTCCTGGGGCATATGGCAGTAGCAGCAGCGGTAACCCCGCTAGGCCTGCTTCATATGAGACCGCTTCAGCAATGGCTTCACGGCCGAGTCCCGAGATGGGCGTAGCATCACGGCACTCACCGGGTGGCAATCACACCGGCGTGCCGCCAGACCTTCAGCCTGTGGTCAGATCCCTCGTTCCTGCGGGCAGGAGTCCCCTTGGAACAGGTGTCCAGGCATGCTATGGTATTCACAGATGCCTCTGCCATTGGTTGGGGTGCCACGTACAACGGGCATGCAGTGTCCAGGGTGTGGACAGACCCCCAACTGCATTGGCACATCAACTGCCTTGAGTTGCTAGCAGTACATCTTGCCCTGAGCCGCTTGAAAAGACACCTACAGGGCAGGGACGTGCTGGTCCGTACGGACAACACTGCGACCGTTGCATACATCAACCGACAAGGTGGTCTCGCTTCCGTCGCATGTTGCAACTTGCCCGCCATCTCCTCCTCTGGAGTCGGAAGCATCTGAGGTCACTTCGAGCCATGTATGTCCCCGGCGTGCTCAACCATGTGGCCAACGAGCATAACGAGCTGTGCTTCCGGGAGAATGGCGACTCCACCCCCAGTCGATTAAGCTGATCTGGAGAGAGTTCGGGGAGGCTCAGGTAGACCTGTTTGCCTCCTCAGAGACCTCCGACTGCCAGCTGTTTTACTCCCTGACCGAGGGAACACTCACTGGCACACTGGCACACAGCTGGCCCTGGGGCCTCCGCAAATATGCGTTTCCCCCAGTGAGCCTACTTGCGCAGACACTGTGCAAAGTCAGGGAGGACAAGGAGCAGGTCCTTCTGGTGGCACCTTACTGGCCCACCCGGACGTGGTTTCAAGAACTCATGCTCCTTGTTACAGTCCCTCCCTGGCCCATTCCTCTGAGGAAGGATCTTCTGACTCAGAGACGGGGCACCCTACGGCACCCGCATCCAGACCTCTGGAAACTCCATGTCTGGTCCCTCGACGGGACGCGGAGGTTCTAGGTGAATTACCCCCAGTGGTACTTCACACCATCACTTCAGCACGTGCGCAGTCCATGAGACGTGTTTACGCCCTGAAGTGGAACCTGTTTGTCGAATGGTGTTCTTCTCGCAGAGAAGACCCCCGAAGATGTTTGATAGGGTCTGTGCTTTCCTTCTTGCAGCATGGGTTGGAGCAAAGGCTGTCTCCCTCCACCCTCAAAGTACATGCTGCAGCTATTTCAGCATATCACGACCACATAGATGGCAAAACAGTTGGGAAGCACAACCTGGTCTTCAGGGTTCTTAGAGGGGTGAGACGATTAAATCCTCCTCGTCCCCCCGCCATACCCTCTTGGGACCTTTCCCTGGTGCTTCGAGCACTTCAGGATGCTCCCTTTGAGTCTCTGCCATCAGTAGACTTAAAGCTTCTCTCCATGAAGACTTTGCTACTGGTTGCACTGGCCTCTGTCAAGAGGGTAGGAGACCTGCATGCATTTTCGGTCGACGAATCGTGCCTAGAGTTCAGGCTGGGTGACAACCATGTGGTATTAAGACCCAGGCCGTCAAGAGGTTAGGAGACCTGCATGCATTTTCGGTCGACGAATCGTGCCTAGAGTTCGGGCTGGGTGACAACCATGTGGTATTAAGACCCAGGCCTGGCTATGTGCCCAAGGTTCCTACCACTCCCTTCAGGGACCAGGTAGTGAACCTGCAAGCGCTGCCCTTGGAGGAGGCAGACCCAGCCCTGTCTTTGCTCTGTCCCGTTCGCGCTCTGCGTTTGTACGTGAAAAGAACACAAAGTCTCAAGACCTCAGACCAGCTGTTTGTCTGTTACGGAGGCCCCAGAAGGGAAAGGCTGTCTCCAAGCAAAGGATGGCCCTCTGGATAGTGGATGCCATTGCCTTGGCTTACCAAGCTCAAGGCGTGCCCTGCCTGCTCAGTTTGCATGCACACTCCACGAGAGGCGTTGCATCCTCCTGGGCACTGGCTCGTGACGCCTCGCTAACAGATATCTGTAGAGCTGCGGGCTGGGCGACACCTAACACGTTTGCTAGATATTATAGCCTACGTGTAGAGCCGGTTTCCTCCCGTGTTCTCACCATAAACGGGTAGAAGCACCGAGAGGCCCGGCTCTGTCGGCTTGCTGCACCCTACTGTGCACCCTTATTGCTCCAGAGTGAAAAACCTGTTGAGTCCTCCAAAACCCCTCGGCCCGGACATGACGGAGCGTCCGGTGCCAGGCCTTTATCAACTGAATCCTTGAGAGCCGGATCTGGGCTGAGTTCCATTATGTGTGACCCTGTACAGGGATCCCATATGTGTATATTCTCCACGGATGCTCCTATCGGAAGCCCGTGTCTTTCCCTTGGGCTGAGTCACCCATTATTCGTGTGCAGTACAACCTTCGGGTTAGTTCATATGTTTTTTCCATATAACTCTTTGAAGAAGTGGCTTCCGCAGCGTTCTCCTTCCTAAACAGAAAGGGCATGCTTTCCCAGTGTTATCCAATGTCTCACTGTATGGGTTATCACGGAACAACAGTGACGGGTACACTCTGTGTTAAGCCTCCTCCTATCGTCCTTCCAGGCAAGAAGGGGTAGAGGCTTGCACGTGGCACTGGATGGGGTTCAGCGGCTGTGGCGCTTTGGTAGGGATTCCTACTAGTCAGTCATGACCTATGTAGTAGTGACTGACCGATAGGGAATGTCTCGGTTACATATGGTAACCCTCGTTCCCTGCAGGAGGGAACGGAGACGTAGGTCCCGTCGCCACATCTACTGCCACCCGCCGGGACGGCCAGCTTGTCAGGTTGGCTCCTCAGTAAAAACTGAAGTGCAATCCAGCAGCTGCTCGTTATTTACCCGCGCTAATGAGGCCGTGCAGCTGATGCAAATGATTGCACGCCAGTGCGTATTGGCTTGTTTTAGTTTCACTCGAAGTAGATTGGCCTCTCTAGCGAGATTCCTACTGGTCAGTCATTACCTACGTCTCAGTTCCCTCCCTCAGGGAACGAGGGTTACCATTTGTAACCAGACGTTTTGTGTGACTGTTCATTAGTTACTTAGTTATTTTTCTTCAACCTTAATTAGTAGATAATTAGTAGTTGTTCTTCAGGAGGTATGACAGAATTCATCAGTTATTGATTAACTAACTGTTACTTAACACAATCATAAAATTCTATTACATACTGATTAGTTAATACATTTTCCTTAGTAGTTAACAGTAGTGAAGTAGTTAATGAATAATTGCCTATTAGTTCTTCAATAATTCCTTATTAGTTATACCAAAAAACCTACCCTGTCTATTGTCAATTATCCTAAAAAAATAAAAGGCAAAACAGCCTGATAAAACGTGTGTACCGTCTGAAGAAAAAAGTTTTTACATTGCAAATGTAAAAACAGTGCTTGCAGTGATTTAATCTTTTATGTGAAATATAAATCTGCATCAACAAGGGGGGACATTTTTTAAATTGTATTTAATAATACTTTACAGAAAGGCATAACTTCACAGAATCATTGGGGACATACACATAAAACCATTCTGTTTAGAAAATCCATTCATTACCCAATATGAATATATTTATTTACCTTCTGATGTAGTAACACAGTGTATTATTTTTTATTTTCTCTAATTGTCCCCCTTTATCTGTTAACAAGGTCAATATGCTCTTGCCAGGCCATTGGAAATAAGAAACATGTTCTTAATTGATTTGCCTGGTTTAATACAGGTAAATAAATAAATAGTCATAAAATAAATCTATTTTGAAAATGCAGGCTTTTTGAAAAGATTTTATTAAAAGCCTTAACCAAAGATGTAATACTGAGAAAAATGTCATAATTACCCCCCTTTATATATAGAAATCTTGTTTATCAGCAGAAGCTCATTTATGGTTTTATTTTCAAAGTCCCCACCATGACTGCCTCTGCTGAAGTGAGTCAAGATGCCGTCAAAATAGTGATGCCAGTGTCCGTCACTTTTAGCTCCAAACCCGAAAACATTGACCTGTGTGAGAGATTTAAAAAATAGGACATCACTGTTTGCAATGCACCAAAAGTTAAAAATTAAATGAGTGCGTGAATGGCTTGCTTGTACAGTAATACATGGCTGAAAAGCAAACAGTCGTTAACCATAACATCCAGCTATGTGGAAATTCACACCCTTAACACTTGCTTGACAATGAAGAGCAAATAATAAGTTAGCTCATTTTACTATCTGCAAATCAAACCTTAATTTGCATATAGTAAAGGTACGAATTGATCAACAAAGTTTATTGCAAACCTGTAAAAAACGCTCATGGTTTTCATTAACCGTCTGTTGCATACTGCACTCTAAACTTTCACCTGAATGTATAATATGCACTATAAGTACACAACCATATTAAGCAAGGATGCATTAAATTGATGAAAAGTCAGTAAAAACATTTATAATGTTACAAAAATTTATATTCCAAAGAAATACTGTTCTTTTGGACTTTTAATTCATGAAAGAATCCTGACAAACTTTCTACAAAATATAAAAGCTCAGCAGAACTGTTTTCAACATTGATATGAAATTTCTTGAGCAGCAAATCAGCATTTTAGAATGATTTCTGAAGGATCATGTGACACTGAAGACTGGAGTAATGATGCTGATCAATAAGTTACATTTTAAAACATTAAAATGGAAAACAATTATTTTAATTTCTATGAATATTTTACATACTGTATTTTTTTTAGCAAATAACTGCAGCCTTGATGAGCAAAAGAGACTTCTTTCTAAAACATGAAAAATCTTAGTTTTAGTACTTCAGGATTATTGGGTCTGTGAATCAGAGTCCTTTATTGGGCACTGTTTACAATGCATGTAAGAGTGTGTCAGCATCTACATAAAATGGATAATGAATAAATAGCAATAATGAATGAATGCCATGATTTATAGACAGTGGCTGCTTTTGGCATCATGGATTTCAGATTAGCCCGCCTCTAAATGACATGTAAAACCAAAATGATGTTGATCCTTTTACATGTCAATCAAATAGTCTCCTGCAAAATGCACTAGACTAGACTTCATGCCGATAAAAAGTCTGGCTCTGTGAGACAAACATTGGAGGAATTGAAATAAGAGATACAACTTTTACCTCATCACAGATGTGCAGGGCGAATATCAATGTAATGAAGCCAGTTGAAGGATATTTGCCATGTTTCTGCAGCCAGCTCTCGTAGACGTATTTTATGAATGCAGGATGGATGATCATCACCTTAAAGGGGAAATGAAGCAGTCAGTCAAGTTTACATGATTCACAAGATGGATTTCCACTATAATCAAAAATTATATAAGAAACATGACAAATGTTAACATATAAAAGAAACACCGTTATAACTTTCGTGGCAAGGGCGCCGCCATTGTGGAGTATTATAACCGGTGACGTCACGGGGTGGGTTTGCTCTGTGCTGAGTTCAGAATACAGTGAAAGATGCATGTAAGCAGGTCGAACCAGCAAACAACTAACGTTAGGTACAGTCATTGTTAGCTAACAGCTGTAAGCATGAACTAGCTAACGCTAACTTAGTGTTTAGCTAGTGAACTTTATTAGTACCAGACAAAAAGATGAAGTCTAACGTTAACAAACTGCACATGGAAACATTGTTCGCGATGTCTGCCATCATATTCAATGTCTCTTATCAACACCATGGTTGCAATACATGGTCAAGATCAGCATCTTGACAGCAGATGGATCGTGCTATCGTGGCGTAATAATCTGTTTGGTTGTAATTTACTTACCTGAATGAAATGAAATCGAATGTATCGTCCTGTGGAATCATTCATTCACAGACAGCATACGAATCTTCCTGTTACGACTCCAAGTCGAGTGTGAATTGAAAGCGCTTCAGTGATTCAGTGCGTGCAGGAAACCGAGATCATTCAAACTGATTCGTGAACCGATTTAGACAGATCTGCCAACATGTTTGATGAAGTCTTTGAACAGAATCGAAAGGAAAAAAAGATTGATTCATTTGTAAATTGAGCATCGCTCATCATGCCCATAAAAAAGATACAGCGCGCTTGGAAAACTATGCATTTAACAACATATTTGCATTAAAATAAAGTGTGCCGTTTACATCCCTGCATATAACGAGTTCTCTTACGAGAGTATCTCTCCTACTGCGTAATATCTTACGCTACGGGGAAAACCTCTTTTCCACGAGATATTGAAGCTAAAAATTATCCTTAATTTTGAATTAATGTAAAACGGTGTGCAGCAGTATGCTGATATAGGCAGGACGGCTCGCGTGCCTATTGGCTGCCCTGCGGCAACAGCAGCAGCCTATCGAGAGAGGCGCTGCGTGACACCATCCTATGGGGGCATTTCGCGCCCATTTCGTCACGTCCCGCCAGAAAAGGCGCAATCTCGCCCTATAAATATAGCTCGATAAGGCTGGTACACCGATTTTCATCTCTTCAGCAAAGCATCACGCATCGCTGGATCCGGAGTGAGAAGCAACGCCGTCTGAGGACAAGCACACCGCAGGATGAGCCTTTGTGTCTGAAGTCGCTGGCACCACCGCCTTTAGCCGCCGTACCTGCTACGCTTTCCGGCGTTATATCCTTTCAATTACTGTGTGTGTGTGTTCGCCGCTGCGACACACATTTTTTCACTGTCTCTCTCTCTGCTAAAAGAGCTACGTCTTTTTCAAGATGCAAAGATCCTGCAGCTCGTGCCGAGCCACACTCAGCGACGGTGACCATCATGTCATCTGCGTTTCCTGCCTGGGTGAGGATCATGCGGCTCTCGCTCTCGTCGACGGCGGATGCTCTCACTGTGAGCTACTGCCTATGGTGACTCTGAGGACTCGCCTGGCATCCTTCTCAGAGCCTGCACTTCAGCCCGCCGTAGCGCCGCGCCGTAAAAAGCGCCGTGCTCAGCGCGGCCCCGAGCCTTCTCCTGCCCGCCAAAGCTCGCCGGTTCGCCAGCCAGCTTCGCCGGCATCGCTCGAGTCCCTCCCCGACGGACAGCGGCCGCCGTCTGCCGCCGCTTCCGCCATTGAGGTCGACGAAACAACCGAGGTCTGTTCTCTCCTGGCATCAGATAGTGAGGAATGGGCGAGCTCTGTGGACCTCCCCCCTGCTAGCCGCGAGCCTTCTGGAAAACGAGCCGGCATTGAATAAGAGCTGATGCGTCTGCTCTCTCAAGCAGTCGACAACCTCGGCATCGACTGGGAGGCGCCCGCGCAGCCTGCGCGCAACCGACTGGACGGATGCTTCCTCAAAAAGGACCACTCGCAGTCACAATCCAGGCCCGCGCCTTTTCTTCCTGAGCCTTACAAAGAAGTCGCGAGGTCCTGGGGCGCCCCCCTCTCGGCCAGGGTGCGTACCTCTGTCTCGGCTGCATTCTCCACTGTGGACGGTGCGAAAGACCTTTCTCTTGCCCCAGTGGAAGCAGTGGTAGCTTCCCATCTCTGCCCGCCCTCTGCTGGACGGCGAGCGCAGACGACGCTACCATCTAAAGCCTGCCGAGGGACGTCAACCATGCACGGTCGCGCTTACACCGCCGCCGGGCAAGCCGCATCAGCTTTACACACAATGGCCATCTTTCAGATCTTCCAGGCCGACCTTCTCCGAAAAATGGACGAGGAAGGCGCTGAATCGATCAGCGTTGCAGATTTGCGGAGCGCTACAGACCTGGCTCTACGCGCCACAAAATCAGCTGCACAGGCCATTGGGCGGAATATGGCCTCTCTCACCGTGGCTGAGAGACATCTGTGGTTGACGCTGTCTGAAATGACTGAAGCGGAGCGCTCTGTATCCCTCGACGCGCCCATTTCGTCAGCTGGCCTCTTCGGATCTGCCGTCAAAGATTTCGCGGACAGATTCCAGGAAGTTCAAAAGACATCACAGGCGATGAAGCACTTCCTCCCGAAGTGCTCTAGTTCCGCAGCAGGTCGCTCTAAACAGCCACCCACACAACCCGCCGCCGCTGCTTCTCAACGCCGCCAGGCCCGAGAACAGAGACCGCGCTCTTGCTCTGCTGGACGCCGCCCCCCTCAGCGCGGGCCCCGGCCGAGGATTGAAATCAAGCCCGAGGTCTCAAAGCCTTCCTAGCCTCTCTGGGAAAGCGAAGGTGTTCAAATCCCGCTGCGGCCGGATTTTCACAGAAACGTTTCGCTCGTCCAGTTCCATGCAATGTGACTGTTCCAGCGTATTTAGCAGTCAACAAGCCGGTCCATTTACCCGCTTGCCTGCACACAAAAGCCGTTTTTACGGCTACCCAGATAAATCCAATAAAGAGAGTATTTTCTGGTGTTCCGGCCACGGCCGACGGTGTTATGAGTGTTGTAAGAATGCCCACGTCTCAGTGCCCATTCCCACACGCAGACACAGCCCATCACAATACAGGGCTAGCACAAATAAAATCGACTCATGTCGATTGTGCAATAAATGTAGTCTACGTGCCCACAATACAGTGCCCACAAACACTACACGAAACATGTCCCACGGTTTCTGTAAAAACGAAACCAACACAGTTCGATCGCGCCCGCACCTCTCTCTCTCTCTCTCCCTCTCCCTCTCTCGCTCTCTCTCTCACACACACACACAGTTCGATCGCGCCCGCACCTCTCTCTCTCTCCCTCTCCCTCTCCCTCTCTCTCTCTCTCTCTCTCTCTCTCTCTCTCTCTCACACACACACAGTTCGATCGCGCCCGCACCTCTCTCTCTCTCTCTCTCTCTCTGTCTCACACACTCATACACAGTTCGATCGCGCCCGCGCTTCTCCCTCTATCGCGCGCGTACACACACAATTCAGCATTGCAATATTGACATCGCAGTCTGTTCAATATGCTGCGTTCATACCAAACGCGAATTGAGCGAATTCTTTCGCTATTTAGAGTTTTATTTATTTTTATACCGTGTATTCTACGTGTAAATTTGTGCACCGAACCGTGACGCCAGTACCAATACGAATAGGCTACATGTACCGTTCCACCCCTACCTTGTATTACATCACACTGTAGGTCCATGTAGCTAATAATAGCCTATATAACAAATATAAAATCAGAAAGATTTATCACATGCACACACACCAGTTATGTTTAGACTACTTAATATAATAATCCTAATTGTATTTGTTATTTCCCCAGTTGTAACCTAAGGTTTCATTGCTGTGATATCTGAGAGGAATTGGATTTGCTTAGCTAATCAAATGATCAATCTCCTAACTGGTACTTTATTGTGTGTTGTAACGTAACGGCGACCATCAGTAAACGTTAATTTATGTTTTTTATTAAGCTGTATGTCTTTACAAAAATCTAAAATAGGCTAATCAAAGGGAAGAGTGCTCTTACAAATCACAAGGGAGCGATTTGACCGCTGATTTTGGCTAATGTAATAGACTCGCTGTTTTTGCTGATGCTGGATCGTCTTTAGCATACACTGCATTCATTAAAAATGCAACTAAGTTAAACGTGTGTTTTACTACACCTGGGGAAACTCACTTCACCTTCAGAGGCTCTGGGGCAGCTCTCCAGTCGGGTTGCAGGGCCACCGCACCGCAGCAGACTCGCTGTGTGTGTGTGTGTGTGTGAGAGCCAGACTGAGCGAACGCCGCTCTGCACGTTTGAATCAGGGACGTACTAAGTATTTGAGGGGTAGGGGGAGGGGCTTTAATAAAAATTAAATTGTTCAATTTTGGTAAATTTATCGTTTAGTTCACTGTTTTGAGAAAGCTTTCGAGTTGTTTTTTAAAGTACAGTTTTTGGATCATCAAAGTTAGGGGGGCAGCTGGGGGGGCAAGGCTCTAGAGTGGGGGGGGCACCTGCCCCCCTTGCCCCCCTGTAGATCCGCCCCTGCTGGCACCCCGTACATTTACGAAGTGCATGGACGTGGCTCTCGCACCCCTGAGACTTCAGGGCATGCGAATTTTGAACTACTTGGACGATTGGCTGATTCTAGCTCGATCACGATCAGAGCTCATAGAACACAGGGCCACATTACTCAAACATCTCGAGAATCTGGGTCTCTCATACCCCTTTTCCACCAAGGCAGAGCTGGTGCTGGTTCGGAGCCAGAGCCTAGTTTCAATTCGGTTCTTTGGTTTTCCACACGCAAAGCACCAGCTCCGAACCAGGAAAAGTGGTTCTTAAGTAGCACCAAATCATTGCTGGTCTAGAACAGAGCCAAGTAAGAACCACTTGCGTCAGGGGCTGGGGGCGGGGTTACCGTGACCAACAAGACGAATAGAAACTTGTGACCGCCATTTTTAAATAGCAGCTAGTCGAGCTAATAGCAGCTCGATTATAAATATCCGTCTATGTAAGTTACGGCGAGCTGCACAAACGCGTTGGACTCCGATTTTTTTGTAAACCCATGAGCATCCATAGTATTGCAACGTCCGTTATTGTTGATGGCTTGTTCGAGATGCATCGGAGCGGCGCGGACCGATCGGAGCTGCGGGAGTGTTTGGAGAACATACGACTCCTTGTGCTTTTAGATCGCTATCGCAGTGCTTTGATGTCATGCGGAGATCGATCTGCGAGAAGCCGATGCCTCTCGAACAAACCTGGCGTACTGTTTGGCGCTACCGCACTAGCGTTGCTGGGCAACATGAGACGTATACAGTGACGTAAGATCTGGCTCTGTTGTGGCTCTCTAGCCAGTGGAAAGGCAAATCGGTTCTTATTAAGCTCGTCAGTCGAACCCACTCTGAACCAGCTTTGGCTCTGGCTCTGAACCAGCACCCGGTTCTTGTTGGTGGAAAAGGGGTATCAGTCAATTGGGCTGAAGGGGGTGGATTGGAATCCACTGCTGCTTCAATGTATATGTATTGATTGATTATAATTAAGGTATTAATCAATATTTTTCCTTCTAAATATCAAATGAGTTGAATGACTTCTCTGGAGATTTTACTTTATTTATATAAGTTACCAGTGTGATTACTGAAATGTTCTTTTCATGTATTCTTTAATGTCTGTATTTGATATCTGAATGCAGTGCTTGCTTATTTAACCCAGCTTCCAGAAATGAAATAGGGACTTGTTTTGTGTTTGAGAAAGGTCTTCAATGTGTTAAAACATATAGGGGTCATTGAAGCCAATAGTTTAAGGGGCCATTTCTTTGTTAAAGCCTTTCTTTCCAGTTAAGACTAAAGTTTAGCTAACCTTGAGAGAAAGAACGCATTATCTTGATGTTTTGAGAGGACTCTCCTGTTTATAGTGAGAGCCTGGCCAAATCCAACCTTGGAAAAGCTGGGTGTCGGTGTGTGTGTTAGTCTTCTTGGTTACAGGTTAAGGAACCACTGGCATTATTGGAGATTGACTGAGTTGTTGTTCTGGACATGCTGGCGCCCAGCAACCCAAATCTGCGACCTGGAAGGTCATGACGTGCCTAACTTCAGCTGCATAATCGATGGAGATATGCTTCAGTCTATCTGTATATGTGTGGAAAATTACTGTGTTTATCTATTTCATAGCCAATGAGAATCATTCATCCTGTAAGCAATGACGTAGCTTAGACCTTGGAAATCGTATAACTGTTGTGATCTTTGTAACTGTAAGCGGGGCGGCCTACGAACTCCTGTGCGAGTATTGAAGCTGACTTCTGCTGATGAAACTGCAAACTATCTTCAGTAAATATTTTCTTTAATTTTTTATAATTCTGACTCTGGGTCTTCATTCTTCATATCTGGTTCTGGGTCTTTAACTGTATACCCCTTACAGGGCGAAGAGCTCGCTGTCTCCCAGCCAGAAAATTTATTTTCTGGGAACAGTGCTGGACTCGCTATCCATGGCAGCGCGTCTGTCGCCAGAGCGCGAACGGGACATTCAGCGCGCCATGAAATCCTTTCGCCGTGGCTCGATTGTCCAGCTCAAAAGGTTCCAGAAAATGCTGGGCCTCATGGCCTCAGCAGCTTCAGTGATCCAGCTGGGTCTGCTTCGCATGCGTCCACTGCAGCTGTGGCTGAAAGCGCGAGTTCCGCCCAGGGCATGGACCGCTGGTCGGTTTCGCCTCCGGATCGATCTAAAATGAGTCTCAGCTTTGGAACCTTGGCAGAAAACCGACTGGTATCAGTCAGGTGTGAGTCTGGGGACTCCCTCGAGTGTGACGGTGGTGTCCACGGACGCCTCCACCTCGGGATAGGGAGCGCTGCTCAGGGGCAGACCGTTCTTTGGCCAGTGGTCAGAACGGGAAAAGCTCCTACACCTGAACTGTCTGGAAATGATGGCAGTCGACAACGCGCTACGGCGCTTCTGTCCCCAGATAAAGGGCCACCACGTCTTGGTCCGGTCGGACAACATGTCAGTGGTGGCATACATAAATCGCCAGGGCGGCATCGAGTCCCGAAACCTTTACAGGCTAACGGAACGCCTCCTGGTCTGGGCTCAGCACAACCTGCTTTCGCTGAAAGCTGCGCATGTGCCTGGTCGCCTGAATCTGGGACCTGACAGACTGTCCAGAAACAATGTCCCAGCAGGGGAATGGTCGCTGCACCCGCAGACGATCCAACTGCTGTGGGAGACATTCGGCAGAGCGCAGGTGGACCTGTTCGCGTCTCACGAGAACGCTCACTGTCCGAAATATTTCTCCAAGAGCAAGGACGCGCTGGCCCACGCTTGGCCCCGCTGTCCCCTCTATGCTTTTCCCCCCGTCTCACTCCTGCCTCAAGTGCTGGAGCAAATCAGGGAAAACGGATGCCCAGTGCTGCTTGTGGCTCCGCTCTGGACAAACCAGACGTGGTTTCCGGTCCTGATGCGGCTGACCAGCACTGCCCCGTGGCCAATACAGCTGAGGAAAGACCTCCTCTCTCAGGCCAAGGGCTCGATTTGGCATCCTCGCCCGCAACTATGGTCCCTACATGCATGGGCCATCAACGGGTACCCGCTAACCTCCCGGAGGGAGTGTTAAACACGATCACGCAGGCGAGGGCCCCGTCTACTAGACGGCTCTACTCCTCGAAATGGTCTGTGTTCTCTGCCTGGTGTCAAGCTCAGGGCTTTTCACCAGTAGACTGCGGGGTCACGGAAGTACTCTCCTTCCTGCAAGAGCTACTGGATAAGGGCAGGACCCCATCCACGCTCAAAGTGTACGTGTCGGCCATAGCAGCGTTCACAAAACCTGTGTCTGGCCAGTCACTGGGGAAGAACAACCTAGTCGTGCGATTCCTCAAGGGAGCTCGGAGGCTGAACCCTCCTAGACCTCCTTCAGTCCCGGTGTGGGACCTTTCTACGGTATTGGAAGCCATGAAAGGTGCCCCGTACGAGCCAATCCATTTGTCAGACATTAAGCATATGTCTTTCAAAACGTTGTTTCTTTTGGCTCTCGCTTCAGTGAAGCACATAGGGGACTTACAAGCGCTTTCTGTAAGCGCGTCATGTATGGAGTTTGGGCCTAATGACTCAAAAGTCATACTCAAACCAAGGCACGGGTACGTGCCCAAATCCCTCAACACACCGTTCAGGGCCCAGGTTATTTCCCTGTGCGCTCTCTCGGCTCATGATGAGGAGGAGGATGCAAGTCTCCTTTGCCCTGTCAGGGCACTGAGAGCTTATGTGTCCCGCTCGTCTGCCTTCAGAAAGCACCCGCAGACGATCCAACTGCTGTGGGAGACATTCGGCAGAGCGCAGGTGGACCTGTTCGCGTCTCACGAGAACGCTCACTGTCCGAAATATTTCTCCAAGAGCAAGGACGCGCTGGCCCACGCTTGGCCCCGCTGTCCCCTCTATGCTTTTCCCCCCGTCTCACTCCTGCCTCAAGTGCTGGAGCAAATCAGGGAAAACGGATGCCCAGTGCTGCTTGTGGCTCCGCTCTGGACAAACCAGACGTGGTTTCCGGTCCTGATGCGGCTGACCAGCACTGCCCCGTGGCCAATACAGCTGAGGAAAGACCTCCTCTCTCAGGCCAAGGGCTCGATTTGGCATCCTCGCCCGCAACTATGGTCCCTACATGCATGGGCCATCAACGGGTACCCGCTAACCTCCCGGAGGGAGTGTTAAACACGATCACGCAGGCGAGGGCCCCGTCTACTAGACGGCTCTACTCCTCGAAATGGTCTGTGTTCTCTGCCTGGTGTCAAGCTCAGGGCTTTTCACCAGTAGACTGCGGGGTCACGGAAGTACTCTCCTTCCTGCAAGAGCTACTGGATAAGGGCAGGACCCCATCCACGCTCAAAGTGTACGTGTCGGCCATAGCAGCGTTCACAAAACCTGTGTCTGGCCAGTCACTGGGGAAGAACGACCTAGTCGTGCGATTCCTCAAGGGAGCTCGGAGGCTGAACCCTCCTAGACCTCCTTCAGTCCCGGTGTGGGACCTTTCTACGGTATTGGAAGCCATGAAAGGTGCCCCGTACGAGCCAATCCATTTGTCAGACATTAAGCATATGTCTTTCAAAACGTTGTTTCTTTTGGCTCTCGCTTCAGTGAAGCACATAGGGGACTTACAAGCGCTTTCTGTAAGCGCGTCATGTATGGAGTTTGGGCCTAATGACTCAAAAGTCATACTCAAACCAAGGCACGGGTACGTGCCCAAATCCCTCAACACACCGTTCAGGGCCCAGGTTATTTCCCTGTGCGCTCTCTCGGCTCATGATGAGGAGGAGGATGCAAGTCTCCTTTGCCCTGTCAGGGCACTGAGAGCTTATGTGTCCCGCTCGTCTGCCTTCAGAAAGCACCCGCAGACGATCCAACTGCTGTGGGAGACATTCGGCAGAGCGCAGGTGGACCTGTTCGCGTCTCACGAGAACGCTCACTGTCCGAAATATTTCTCCAAGAGCAAGGACGCGCTGGCCCACGCTTGGCCCCGCTGTCCCCTCTATGCTTTTCCCCCCGTCTCACTCCTGCCTCAAGTGCTGGAGCAAATCAGGGAAAACGGATGCCCAGTGCTGCTTGTGGCTCCGCTCTGGACAAACCAGACGTGGTTTCCGGTCCTGATGCGGCTGACCAGCACTGCCCCGTGGCCAATACAGCTGAGGAAAGACCTCCTCTCTCAGGCCAAGGGCTCGATTTGGCATCCTCGCCCGCAACTATGGTCCCTACATGCATGGGCCATCAACGGGTACCCGCTAACCTCCCGGAGGGAGTGTTAAACACGATCACGCAGGCGAGGGCCCCGTCTACTAGACGGCTCTACTCCTCGAAATGGTCTGTGTTCTCTGCCTGGTGTCAAGCTCAGGGCTTTTCACCAGTAGACTGCGGGGTCACGGAAGTACTCTCCTTCCTGCAAGAGCTACTGGATAAGGGCAGGACCCCATCCACGCTCAAAGTGTACGTGTCGGCCATAGCAGCGTTCACAAAACCTGTGTCTGGCCAGTCACTGGGGAAGAACGACCTAGTCGTGCGATTCCTCAAGGGAGCTCGGAGGCTGAACCCTCCTAGACCTCCTTCAGTCCCGGTGTGGGACCTTTCTACGGTATTGGAAGCCATGAAAGGTGCCCCGTACGAGCCAATCCATTTGTCAGACATTAAGCATATGTCTTTCAAAACGTTGTTTCTTTTGGCTCTCGCTTCAGTGAAGCACATAGGGGACTTACAAGCGCTTTCTGTAAGCGCGTCATGTATGGAGTTTGGGCCTAATGACTCAAAAGTCATACTCAAACCAAGGCACGGGTACGTGCCCAAATCCCTCAACACACCGTTCAGGGCCCAGGTTATTTCCCTGTGCGCTCTCTCGGCTCATGATGAGGAGGAGGATGCAAGTCTCCTTTGCCCTGTCAGGGCACTGAGAGCTTATGTGTCCCGCTCGTCTGCCTTCAGAAAGACCGAGCAGCTCTTCGTTTTGTTTGGCGGACAAAACAGAGCCTATCCAGATGGATAGTCGACGCCATAGCACTGGCTTACACTTCTAAGGGCCTGAAGTGTCCTTTGGGTGTCAGAGCGCACTCCACGAGAGGCATTGCCTCGTCGTGGGCGTGGTATAGTGGGGTTAACTTGCAGGATATCTGTACGGCTGCGGGCTGGGCCTCGCCGCTACATTTATAAGGTTTTATAACCTAGAGGTTCCCGCCTTACAAGCCAAGCTTCTGTCAGTATAGAATTCAGTGCTATCTGCCCCGCTGTGCCGGCCCAGATGCTGATTTTTGCTTATGTATCGCTCACTGAGCGATAAAACGGCTATATGGGTGTTGAATAACCCGTACTATTACCCAGTTCAGGCTAAACACGTTCACCCTGCCTGTGTCAAACACTATTAACATAACTAGCTCCTATAGGATGCTATTTCATGGGGAATGATGCTTGCAGCCTCTCTTCTCCGACTCTCTGTGAGTCTATGGTGATTATGCACTACATGAGCCCCGGGCTACTGCCCTTGGGACCTTGGTGTCGGATCCCAGTAGGCACGCCGTTTTGCATTGTGTTCCCCATAGCGTAAGATATTACGCAGTACGAGAGATACTCTCGTAAGAGAACGTACTCGGTTACTAACGTAACCTCGGTTCTCTCTAGAGAGGGAACGAGTACTGCGTATCTTGCCATGCATACACAGCTTTGGTTCGCTTCGACGATGAAAACCAGTGTACCAGCCTTATCGAGCTATATTTATAGGGCGAGATTGCGCCTTTTCTGGCGGGACGTGACGAAATGGGCGCGAAATACCCCCATAGGATGGTGTCACGCAGCGTCTCTCTCGATAGGCTGCTGCTGTTGCCGCAGGGCAGCCAATAGGCATGCGAGCCGTCCTGCCTATATCTGCATACTGCTGCACAGCGTTTTACATTAATTCAAAATTAAGGATAATTTTTAGCTTCAATATCTCATGGAAAAGAGGTTTTCCCTGTAGCGTGAGATATTACGCAGTACTCGTTCCCTCTCTAGAGAGAACCGAGGTTACGTTAGTAACCGAGTACGATTTGGGCTATACAAATTACGGGAGTTTCACAGGAGAAACAAAACGGGAAGGGGGCGGGAGATGGATGTGAAATACGGGAGACTCCCGGGGAAAACGGTAGTGTTGTTGACAGGTATGAACTACACCTAATACACCATAACTTGTATGGCCCTGCATATAACGAGATTTGGGAGATCTGTCTAAATCGGTTCGCGAATCAGTTTGAATGATCTGTTCGGTTTCCTGCACGCACTGAATCACTTTCAATTCACACTCGACTCAGAGTCGTAACAGGAAGATTTAAGAAAATCAAGAGTCTTGGATGAAGTGGCCGTGGACAGTACAGTCTAGTGAAAGCAAATCTGCAAAACTGCAAATCTATATTGTTTGCCAGCGATGAAGATCTTTATTAGTTGAACATCTTTGTATGATGTCTGTGAATGAATGATTCCACAGGACAATACATTCGATTTAATTTCATTCAGGTAAGTAAATTACAACCAAACAGATTATTACGCCACGATAGCACGATCCATCTGCTGTCAAGACACTGATCTTGATCATGTATTGCAACCATGGTGTTGACAAGAGACAGGAATATGATGGCAGACATCGCGAACAATGTTTCCATGTGCAGTTTGTTAACGTTACACGTCGTCTTTTTGTCAGTACTAATAAAGTTCACTAGCTAAACACTAAGTTAGCGTTAGCTAGTTCATGCTTACAGCTGTTAGCTAACAATGACTGTACCTAACGTTAGTTGTTTGCTGGTTCGACCAGCTTACATGCATCTTTCACTGTATTTTACTGAACTCAGCACAGAGCAAACCCACCCCGTGACGTCACTGGTTATAATACTGCACAATGGCGGCGCCCTTGCCACGAAAGATATAACGGTGTTTCTTTTATATGTTAACATTTGTCATGTTTCTTATATAATTTTTGATTATAGTGGAAATCCATCTTTTAAATCATGTAAACTTGACTGACTGCTTCATTTCCCCTTTAAAGGATGAGTTCACTTTTTAAAAAAAGTTTTGCTGATAATTTACTCACCCCCATGTCATCCAAGATGCCTTGAAATTAAGATGCCGAAAAGAAATTAAGGTTTTTGATGAAAACATTCCAGGATTTTTCTCCATATAATGGACTTCAAACGGTTCAAGGTCCAAATGACAGTTTCAAAGTAGGCCGCTGTCGGTAGCCTAAAAGCGGCCTAGAAATAGGGTTTCGTTCCACCAAGTCGGGCACTACCTACTTTTTTTTATATTTAACATCAGAAATATAAAGAGATTCCTTAGGAAAAAGTTCTCTGCACACAACCTTGCAGTTTTAGAGAAAAATGATGCTAAAGGTGCCCATTTTGAAAAAAAATGGATAACATAGGGAATTTTTCCCTTTCAAACCGGTTTATCATATAAACACAAAAATGCCGAATTACCACTTGAAGTACAAAATAAACCAGTTTGAAATGTGTGATATACCTGAAGTTGCTATCTAGGCACAGTAAACATAAGATTAGCAAGAAAACTTCTACTGTAGCATTAACATCCCAATTACTTCTCATTATGTTGTTCCAATTCAAAGGTAATATTTGAGGTAAAATCTGAATAACAGATCGAATTAAGCCAAAATATAATATATAAAAAAAAACCTTTTCAAAATAACACATTTAATGGTGAATTGTCAATTTGCATACACGAGCAGTAACTGCACTACATGTACACTGTAAAAAATATTACATGCTATCTACTTTAAAAAAAATGGTAACAATATTACACTATTATATTTGAGTAAATTTTAAGGTTTGTTTTTTTAGTGAAATCTACCCGAATGAATCAAGTAAAATTTAGTCTATGGCACATGATGAATTTAATATTATTAGTGGAACGTGCTTTTTTAATTTAAGTTGTCTCACAAATAAATCAAGCAGAATTTACTCATTTGTATTAATGAAATTTACTTAATTATAACATTTACTGCCTTTTTCAGGTTAAGATAATAATGAATACATAATGCACTTTTTGTTATCAAACATGCTTTTATTCTGTATTTTTTGCACAAATAAAACAAATCTATATAAAATGTAAGACAGCCGTTTTAAGACATGAAACATAAAAGCAAGAAAACATTTTCCATGTCATTGAGAAAGATCATTTTGTTACACAAAAACATGTGCATACAAATTTCTGTTGGAAAAGTCACATTCTTGACTAAAACCTGTGAATAACTTGTAGCAAAACATAAAATAATTTGTACTTGCTGAAAGCTTTCATGTAGAACAATATTAAACATTCATCAATCAATGCAGTTTTTTTTCAGCAGAGCTTGGTCATAATGCATTGTCTCAATCTACGTCATGAGTTTGTTTTAAGTGTTAGTAATTTCAGGGAAAACATGCAAACATCCAGTTCCAAGAAGAGCTTCTGAAAGGCCTCTAAAGGTGTGCCTCAGTTCTTCCGGGTGGGTGAGGTTTAGTGCATACGTGAGTCCAAGAAGAACAGCACAGGCTCTTGACAGATTTTCCAAGCCATGCCATGACTTGCATCCCCTCCAAGATGATGCTGAAATCCTCCTGATAATCCCTCTTGCAGACGGCAATTTTCATTATGTGCTGCAGGATATCTCCATTGTCACACTGTAAAACAAACATTAAAGAAGTATTTTTTTATCTTGTCTGTCTCATTAAAAGTCTGTTAATAATTATAATTATAAATATTAACCATAACCATTAACCAAATAATAACCATAATTATAAAGTTGATTTGTATACGGTAGTAAAAATTTCTTATAACAGCTTAAAATGCTAAGACAACTACAAGTAAACCATTATAGTTTATTTTCTTTTCTAATCACACCACAAAGACTTTCACAATAACATAAGTAAAGTTTCACCAATGACAGAGGGTGTATTCAGGAAGAGAAAATAAAATAAACGTAAAATTACATTTGGTCACACTATTGTTGTAAGGTATTAAATTATATTTAATTAATATATTAAAAAATATTTAACACAAAATAGATTTTTGTCAGCCACTATAAGAAAAAGGGTAACACTTTATTTTGATGGTCCACTATAGATATTCTACTAACTGTAAGTAACTACATGTCAACTAACTCAGAGTATTAGTAGACTGCTAGGTTAGGGTTGATAGATTGATAGAAGTTAACCTAGTTGCAGTTACCTATAGTCAGTATAGAATGTCTAAAGTGGACCATCGAAATAAAGTGTTAACTTTTGTCATATATTGGCTGACAAAAAAATCTATTTTGTGTTAAATATTTTCACATTAGCTTTATATAATTTAATTGGAAAAAAGATTGTTTAAGTTGCATTTCTATTTTTATAAATAAAAACAATGTACAAATACATTTCTCAAAATACCATAAATATATAGAATAATTCTAGTCACTTACATTGTACTCTTGGATGAGTTCATCTTTTTCGCCCAGATAACAGATCAAGCAACGGAGGACAACGTCTCTCATCATGTCGATGTTTTTAATCGAGATTCTGATGTGACAAAAGTTTGTAAATTAGCATCACCCAAAAATAATGAAAAAATATTCATATGTTATGAAAGTAGCTTACCTGCAGCGTGGGATCAATAGCTAGCTCCGTAGTGTCCGACGTTTTGAGCCATTCCTTCGCACATTGCTTAAATTTGTCCCATCGGACTTCAGTAAAGGGCGGCGGACCTTTCGCACCATCTTTTCCGACATGAAGAATACACTTTACCAGTGTTAATCGAGTTTGATCGCCGCTATCAGATGAAGAAGCGCTGGTTACGTCCTCCTCCATCACTACATGTGCATAGTGATATTGGCTTGATTTAGGCTCTGACCCACTTACATTTTCGATGCTGATTGGTTGAAAATCTAGCTAAACAGTTTTATATGTCTCAATACGCAGTCAATATAGTGCGCCAATAAATTACACTCTTCTCATTAACTGCAGGATAATGCTGGGAGAACTTTTTGCTTGGATACCTTTTATTAACGTTGAACATATTGAGCAAAAGAAAATGTAGTGCCTCGTTTGTCGGAACGAAACAGCTCACGTACAGCGGCCTAAAGGGCTTTAAATGATACCAGACGATGAATAAGGGTCTTATCTAGCGAAACGATCGGTCATTTCAAAAATAAATAAAAAAGTTTAAGTTTTATAAGCACAAATGCTCGCCTTGTTCTGTGATGCATCACAGAACAGAGCAAAGGTGTTTTAAGTGTTAAGGGTGTTTTTCATTTGGACCTTGAACCGTTTGAGGCCCATTGAAGTCCATTATATGGAGAAAAATCCTGGAATGTTTACATCAAAAACCTTAATTTCTTTTCGACTGAAGAAAGAAAGACATGGACATCTTGGATGACATGGGGGTGAGTAAATTATCAGCAAAAGTTTTTTTTAAAGTAAACTAATCCTTCAAAAAACAACCAAAATAATCATGCAATACGCTCTTAAAAATAAACATTATTTATTGGTATTGATGGTTCCATAAAGAACCTTTCAATTTTAACAAAAGTTTCTTTATAGTGGAAAGCTGTTCTTTAGATTTTAAAAATGTGTTTCACACTAAAGGCCCGCTCACACAGAGGACGATTACTATAACGTTTGCCGCACTGGTCTGACGAAATAAAGGCCACGCTTCATACAGATGTCTTTTGTATATCTCTTTTCGGTGACATCGCGAAAACTACAAGAAATAAACATATTAAAAATATGCATTTCTCAGTCTTTACAAGTCTCTCGTGCCAATGTCCGATGATATGCAAGTAGGGATGGGAATTTATAAGAATTTAACGATTCCGATTCCATTATCGATATTGCTTATCGATTCTCTTATCGATTCTCATTGGGTGAGGGAATAAGTACAAATGTGTTTGTTTGTATTAACTCGCTTTAATATCTGATCAGAAGACACAGCACAGAGTATTAGTGGTTTGAACACACTGGTCTCATGGTTCGGTTCGATTACGATTATAATGTCATCGATTCAGTTCAATTCGATATCTCGATGCATCGCGGTGCACTGCATCCAATTTTCAATTTTACTTCAAAAGTGATGTGTGCGTGCGCACGCGTGTGTGTGTGTGTGTGTGTTCGCCTGTTCGGGAAGTCGCAGTGACAGAAACAGTGACATTCCAGTTAAAGTTTCATGGGACTAAAGTCTGTTTATCCCATTAAGAAAATGAAATTGTCAAATCAATTTTGTTTTAAAGAAATGTTCATTTAAAAGCAGCGCTCATTCATCATTGTATAATGTTACCCTGAGACGCGCGCATCCGTCAACGAGTCCGTTGTTGAAGGCGATCATCCATTTATAATGACGCGTAACACAGAATACTTGTAATTTGACCATCGGGTGCGGATACCTAAATCAGATAACATTAGGGCGGGTGGATGATTTGTTTTTGGCTGCGGATCCGGGTGATCCTGTTCAAGTTATAACAGCTCGACTGTTCAACAGTTCAAGTTAGTGGTATTACCTCGTGCATATTCTATTTGTGCGTGATATGAGCGCACACGCACTGTCTCTTCTCCAGGTCGTGCTTACCAGGTTGTTCATAAATGCCGAAATGTGCCCAGATGTAGCCTAGGCTTTTAAAGTAGTTGGAGCATTTTTAATCACTCACACTCGCGTCAAATTAATTGCATGCTGTGTGGCCAAATGTTTCTGCATATTGGAGGTAGTTCCCTTTGACGAAATTGAAATTTTACAAGTGTTGCAAGTGACCGTATTGTCGTCTTTTCGCGTGAAATATAACCAAAACAACGTAGCGCGTGTGTGACGTCATGACACATTTGCAACGAGCGGAACCGATAAGAGGAATCGTTAAGCAAGCATGCTAAAGGTTCCAAGGAATCGGTTCACTGGGCACCGGTTCTGAAGAAGAACCGGTTCTCGATTCCCATCCCTATATGAAAGTGAATGTCACAACAGAAATACGACAAATCCAATCAACATCATGAATAGCACATCACATCGTGCACGTAAAGTAATATAAAATAAAACTAAACATTATGAAATGTATATAAAGGTAAATTAACGTGTGCGCCCGTAAAACTATTCAGATTAGGCAATTCTTTTTCAGACTACATGTCTTTTCTCTGCTACCATGTTCGTTCTGACCCAAAATGACGCAGAGAGAGTAGACCCGCTCCAAACTGAACCGGGTCACGTGACACATCACGTTTTCTACGTAAATCTTACTTAAAGTAGGCTACCCCTAAATTTAAACACCTCAAAGAGCATACATTATAAATATCGTCTTCTGAATATCACGATTGTTTTTAAATTGAATAAACTCAAATTGAC
Source organism: Siphateles boraxobius (assembly GCF_051911475.1). Lineage (NCBI taxonomy): Eukaryota > Metazoa > Chordata > Actinopteri > Cypriniformes > Leuciscidae > Siphateles > Siphateles boraxobius. Next base: position 3,667,011 of record NW_027508953.1, read on the forward strand.
ATTCATTTGTAACAAAAATATAAATACACATCTCAACAACAAAAAAAAATCATGTCCTTTGACAGTTAGCCTACTATAACGATATCGCTCGAAATATAAAAGAATTGCAGACTCCAGACCACAACTATAACCGCACAGAGAAACAATATCGTTGGAATCATTTTCAGGGCAATTTTTTCTAGCTGATAACCATAAAAACATCAGAATCCATCCTTGGGCCTATACCATGAAGCCGGTTTAGGTGGCTAGCCAGCTATGTTTCAGTTTAATTTGCGTCAACCCTGGGTTTTAGGGACCATGAAAGTGGTTTGGCTTTTAGCAGTGTTCATCGCCATAGTAACTTACGCTCCATGGCTAACCTGGTCCGGGGCAGGTTATGTTCTAGGTAAGAGGTTGCAAACCGAACTTGGACCAATCAGCTGTGAGCAAAGTGACACATGTCTGATGCGATAAAGTCACTCCACCTGTTTCTACTCAAAATTAAAGGTCACTACATAGCAAATGATTTTTACAGACAAAATTGTCTGGTTTTTAGTGATGCTTATTTAGAATAATAAATTTGTATGATTTAGATATTATTTATGTAATTATTATACCCTTTATCAATCACACATGTACAATTTTAGTTCATCAATTATTATTACGCAGTTTAAATGAATATATAAAGGTAATATAAATACGCTTTAGCATCAATAGATGAAGCAATAAAATGACTACATGTGAGCTTAAATGTTCAATTCTCTCTATACCTTTATCAGCTGTATAAAATAACTTCAGAACTTTTACTTGCACTGATATACAGTAGCGAGACTTTTTCTTTTAGTTGTCCTCTTTCATAGACAGCTGTTTCTCCTTGCTGTGTAAATTTGTTTAAATTCTTAATATTTTAATACTTTTATTTAATAAGTGAATTGCGCTGCTTCTCTCGCGAGAAATTAATCTCAGTTTCACTCTCTCTCAACATGTGATTGGCTGTTCGCTACTGATGTCACACTTAAACTCCTAAACTCAGGATCAAAGCCTGAGTTGACAGAGAAAGTTGATGATCAGCATCATGGTATCAACAAAGCCTTGTTGGATTGGTTTGGTTTTGTCAACTCTAAACTAATCCTGAGTTTGTTCAACTACCATCATGGTACAGGCCCCTGCTTTAAAGAGTTCAAGCCTTTAAAGCTGCAGAAGACAAAACTGCAGCGCATGCTTAATAACTGAAAAATATTGTATGCTGGCGTGGATGCTACAACAAGTATCGTTGTAGTTCTCTTTATAGTTATCATTTTTGGTGTGAACGGTCCTTGAGAAAAAAAAACAAATAGCTCTTCTGTGGCATCGCTGCGAAAACCCCTCTTGGAACCTTTATTTGTGCACAATTCAGGGGATTCTGACTTAATCATGCATAATTTAATGACATTTGTTTAGGAAAACTATACAGATCAATACGTGAAAATCAATGTTATATACTGATTGATAGATATGATTCTTACCTTGTCTCTGTCTGCATTTACTGTAGGACTCACTCTAATATAAGTGCTGAGGAAAACAAAGATTCATTACATTAAGATAATTGCCATAAAAGGCTTTTTAATAATTATGTGAGCGTGTGAGGAAACAATTGCACCTCGTGATGTGTCTGGTGGTGAAGACACTGATGAGCCAGCGCATGTCTGTAATCTTAAAGGGCAGAAGCACCAGATGGGTGGAGTTGTCCATGTCTACAGCGCTCTCAGGATACAGAACCCGGTGAGTGGTCTTAGATCCCACATCCTTCTCAAAACCTTTTGTCGGACCTTTATTTATCCTGAGGTAAGAGCATGAAGCTGTATTTTTAAGTCATCTGTTGTCGTATGCATCGTCGAGACTTCAAAAGAGAAAATAAAATACCTAATGACAAAGTCATGGCTGTCTATTAGTTGACCATAGTGGGATGCCAGGAGGTTCCCAGAGTTTCCCACCACAGCACAGGTTCTGCAGCGATCTGGACCACCATCTGAGTAGTGTTCTTCATCAGGGAAGAGAGAAAACAATGTGTCCACCACATCTGTGTAGTTAGTTTTAGAGGCTTCCGACTGTAGACCCTATATGAATGTTAAAACACATGATCGGGTTTAAGAGCTTCAGAATAGGAAACTTTCACTGGGAAGACTCTTTTTTAAAAAACATTCCCGAGGTTCACTTACAACGTAATTTTTTTTTGCACAAACAATAATTTTCAACCCTCATTCTGACCCTCTGTCTGAAAAGCCTTGTCACTGGAGAACTATAAACGACAGCGGTGGAAAAAAATTAAAAATTTGCGTTCCGTATTACGGTATATCCATTAGGAGCGCGGTTTGTCCAGTATTTTTGAACTACACATTATTCACTGCAATTTAAATCAGCTTTGCATATAAGGAATTAAATTAGGTAAACAAAGCTCGTAAGGTGTGTGCGTGTGCGCAACTGTCAATGGATTGTTGCAATCATAACATGATACTCAGAGGAAAACCACAGGCTAGGGAGAGAATATTCTCCGTATATTCTAATACATATTATACACATATAGGTTATACATGCATACGTTTGTATGACTATCTTTGTGAGGACATTCATTTATATAATATAGCCTTTTCCCCAACCCTGTTCCTGCAGACACACAACAGTAGGCTATACACATTTTGGATCTGACCCACTTATTTCCGGTCTTGGAGCCACCACATCTGTGTAGTATTTTTAGAGGCTTCCGACTGTAGACCCTATATGAATGTTAAAACACATGATCGGGTTTAAGAGCTTCAGAATAGTAAGCTTTCACTGGGAAGACTAATTTAAAAAAAAAATCCTGTGGTTCACTTACAACGTCATTTTTTTTTTTGCACAAACAATAATTTTCAACCCTCATTCTGACCCTCTGTCTGAAAAGGCTTGTCACTAAAATGTCACTGTCTGAAAAGGCCTGCCACTGTTATGATTGTCCAACATCATTGCATAGGAAACAGCATCAACAACCATTTGCTTTTGTACATGGGTAAGTATTTGGAAAACTATTATAAAATTACAAAAAAAGTGATTCATGTAAAATTGTCATTTACAGACATTTAGAAATGTCATTTACAGACAGAGCATTCTGAAATAATTTACCATTTTTAATATGTTACTTTCTACATTAATGAAAGTTGGTGTTCAGATGTTACAACAACTGAAAAAGATGTGCTCTCCTAATTTAGAGATTTAGAGGCTTTTATAAACTAAAGAGCAGAAGTTTTCCTCTTTCATTCTCGTGAATGTTTACATGCCTCCAGACGCGTGTGAGCACAGCGCTGCAACTGCTGGCTGAACAGATCACAGACACAGACTCTTTTAATCATTCTTAGGGATTTTAACAAAGCAAAATACAGACAGCACGTTACGTGTCCCACCAGAGACAGTAATATAGTGGTAATTAAGTAATTAAGGGCCTGATATACTCACAGTGAAGTTCTTTTTCGTTCTTCGTTTAAGTGTAAAATGAAGTTCAAAATACGTGATCACACGATACTGTTATCGAACATATGAAGCCATCCACACTGCTGAGAGCGGTGTTTAGATGAACATGTAAATCTGTGCTGCATGCCTTCCTCTCAATAACAAAAGCTTAAGCAAAGCATCTGATCATAGCGATGTGGACGAGCTCTGCGGCGCTCCAATAAAGGGTAGGACTGGAAGAACTGGAAGAGAGGGCTACTCTCTGAGAAAACAAAGGAAATTAAAATTTGAACTCTCTTGCTATATTACCATCCCCATTCGAGACACGGTCACACTTGAGTTGATCACCTCCTAATTTACACTTCATTCCCTTCACCCATCCCTACCTGAATTCACTCAAAATCTATATGGTTTAATATGAACAATTATCATACAGTATATTATAAATGTTTGGTATCATTTGAAATGTCTAAGTGTGACTGGTGCAAAGGTCTTAGGTGTGGAGAGTTTCGAGATATCTTGGTAACTGCTGTGGGTGTGCCCCCATGTAAATCAATTTCTGTCCCCAGTAAGTCTGGGACGGTGATTAATGCAAATGTCCACTGTGAACTGTGAACGGCTTGTGGCGATTCTGTAACCCAGACCAGCCTGTGATGTGGAGTGTATGCAAAACACTTCGCATCATGTAGATAATGTCAAGGTTCGCATCTTTTCTATTTATTCCAGAGCATTTGATGTTTTGTATCTATTATCTTTGAAATCATTATGAAATTGGCATGATACATTTACCTGACATAATAAAGTGTAAACATTTGATTTTATTCTAACTGACTCTGACATTATTTTCAGTAAAGAGTTAAAAAGAATAGTCAAACATTCCCTCACATTTAATGATGCACACATATCATTAAAACCTTTTCATGTATGGAGTCAGATGAGAGGTAATACATATGAAAAAATGAATTTCATTTAATCAAATTATTTTGCCACGAGGAAAGGCAGTAACGCGCAGAGAGTTTCACCCGCTGATCGGATGCCTCCATATGGGCCAATTGAGTCGGGCTAACTAAAGTCACGTCACGCTATTTATAGGCTATCACTTTATACAATAGATAGCATCAAGTCAAGCAGATTTACCATATTAAACATGAAAAACAGTGTCAATGTCTCATTTCATTGGAAGTACAACTTCATTTTTTTTAAAGCAGCTATCCAGTGTGCTCATGTTTTCACTGATGGACATCTGACCGCGACCGCATGAACAGGCCTGAATCACAAAAGATTTCCATGTGAAAGAAGGCGGAACTAGGCGGAGCTTCCGCGCACACCTACCTATTACGTAAACGCCATGGACCAATGGCAGTACGAAGGGTTTTCCCAGGAAAGCTGTTTCGAAATCCCAAAACAAACTCCTAGCGAACTTGGTTTCAACCAGATTTTATTCAAAATTGCGTCACATCAGTTTGTTCTTCAATCTGCTTTAATTATATTGGGGCCTTTACACCACAATAAAGGACGCATATCACTCTGTCCCACGTGCAGCTTTGGATCTCTCTGATCACTGTAGTTCATCTTATACCGACCTATAGGCAGAAACTGAAATCCGGTAAACCTGTAATTTGGACTGTGTGTGTCCATGGTTTGCAGTGTGTGTGTGTGTGTGTGTCCCTACTCACTACTTGGATGGGTTAAATGCAGAACACAAATTCCGAGTATGGGTTACCACACTTGGCCTTCATGTCATGAGAATACATTCCTACCAGGACATTCTTATCATTCACTAATGACAAACCATGGTTAACTGGGAAACTCAAACAGCTTCATCATGCCAAAGAGGATGCTTACAGAAGTGGGGATAAAATCTTGTTTAACCAGGCTAAAAAAATAGACCAACCAAAGCTGTGGCTAAATGTTTTAAGCCAACAATCCGGTGTCAGTCTGGACAGGTCTAAGGAACATCAAGCACAAGACATTAACCCCACGATCTGTGAAGAATCAACTGGCTGAGGATCTGAATGTATTTTACTGTAGATTTTAAAAGCCCAGAATCTCACCCCACACCCGCTCTGATCTGCACTTCACACAAAAACCAACACACACCCTTCAACCCCTGTCCTGCTATTCAACCTGCGCTTAAGGTCTGTGTGGAGGATGTGAACAGAGTTTTCAAAAAACAGGAGACCAGCAAAGCATCAGGCCCATACGGTATTTAAATGTCTAATCTTCAACAGAACACTGGAGCAGTGTGAAATCTCAAGTTGCTTCACTATCATTTAGTTGATAAACTTAAGGTTGAGCCACTGTAGTCAATTGGACTATTTTAGCGATGTCTTTACTAACTTTCTGGGCTGGCAGAATGCAATTACCAAGCAGCCTAAGGTGTCAGCAAGCTCTCAGATTTCATCATCATCAAAAATATCTTCATTTGTGTTTCGAAGGTGAACAAAAGTCTTACAGGGTTAAAACATGAGGGTGAGTAATTATTGGGTGAACTAACCCTTTAAATAAGTTAAATCAAAATCATATATGAAGCAGTCCCCATTGGTGGTCTCCATTATTTTCCATATGGAGAAAAAAATATACTATAATGGAAGTCAAACCAGAAACTGTTTGGTTACTCACTACTCAAGAAACTCACACAGGTTTGGAACAACTTGATGAATACATGATTATAGGCTACTCTAAATTTTATGTAGAAAAAAAAAATATTATGGAAAAAAGGTTCCACAGAAAAAAAAGAAAAATAAATTATATATATATTTTTTTGGCAAATGAATGAACCCAATTATGGCAGTTATTCACCGTGATCAAACTAACCCCAGTCTCCCCCACCCTTGGTTTTCATCCAGAAAGAAGTCACGTACCTTCCACCAATGGTAGACGTCTGTCTGTAACGCACTGTTTCTCCTGTTCAGCAGAGGTGGAACTGTGGGGTTGAACCGCAAGAAGAACCAGTCATCATCGTTCAGATCCGTGACACATTTATCACAAGCGCACAGACCTCCTTTGGTGGAATCAACTGATGTTTTGAGAAAAGTATAGATCACCGCGTTTTGGAAGAACATAAGAAGAAATAAGATGCTAAAAGTGAAGAGCCCTGTGATGTATGGATATCTCCATTTAGTGATGGGAACCATATTTTCAGCTGGTTGAAGAGGGTTTCAAATCCTACAGCTGAGAAGAGAAAAAAATATATTAGTGTGCAATTTATTATTAGGCACTCTATAGAACACTCAAAGAATCCTTGGCAAAATGGCACAATGTTGGCTACTTTATTAAAGTGAAGGAATTTTCCTTATTTATTTTTACAGGTGTTTTACCTGTATTTTGAATACCTGGGAGAAAATTACCAGTAGCCTAGGCTATCCTATATTTTCCGGGGTTTTTTACAGCGTACATTAATAAATGTGACATTTATTATTATCCTCATCTCGTATGATTTTTCCATCTTCATTGTGTTTGATAGGTCTAAAACCATAAAGTTACCAGAGAACAATAAACGACAGCGGTGGATTTAAATTAGGTAAACAAAGCTCGTAAGGTGTGTGTGTGCGCAACTGTCAATGGATGTTGCAATCACAACATGATACTCAGAGGAAAACCACAGGCTAGGGAGAAAATGTTCTCCGTATATTCTAATACATATTATACACATATAGGCTATACACGCATAAGTTTGTATGACTATCTTTGTGAGGACATTAATTTCTATAATATAGCCTTTTCCCCAACCCTGTTGGTCTTGGAGCCTCAACTAATGAGCTGATGAGATGAATCAGGTGTGTTTGATTAGGAAGAGTTTGAAAATGTGTAGGGTTGGTGTGCCTCCAGGAACAGGGTTGGGAAACACTTATATAATGCAATCCCCAGTATGGAATGATATTCCCAGCCCTTTGCCATACACTTAACCATCATTGCCTAACCTTTACCTTAAATCTATCTTTAACAATTCTAACCTTATCCCTAAAACAAACACTTAACCCTCAAACAGCTCTTTAAAGGGGTGTCAAAGCAAGGACCAGCCACAAGGTCCTCATTTTACTCACTTTGTCATCACTCCACTCAAACTAGTCCTTAAAATGATAACCACACACACGCAAATAAACTGAAAACTGTAGTACATTAAATATGCATTCTAGTAAACGGAAGAGTCATTTTCTATTGTGTGACAAAGACAAAAACTAATATTCATTTAAAAATAAATAGTGTAAAGTTAACCTACCTGATGTTTGTAAAAACACTATTTTTTAAACACAATCTGGAACAATAGCAGTAAGCCTGAAGAATGTGTGCCAGATTTGTGAATGTGGTAGATGATCAGGTTAAATATGAGGGATGAATCTAAGGAGGAGGGGTTTCTCTTCTACACCTCCTGATCAAATAACTGTCACATGTCTGTCCTGTCTTGGTTATGCACATGAGTGTTTTCTTATGTTGGGCTATGTGCTCTTGTTATTGTCTGGTCCCTCCCCCTTGTTATCTGATTATTGGTTTATTTGTCCCACCTGTTATCCTCGTTACCCGCCTTATTTGCCTTCCTATTTAGTCTTCCTGTGTTTGCTGTCCTGTGCTCGTTTGTTGTATTTGTTATGTGTATTTGTCGTGTTGAGTTCTGTTCCTGCCCTGCCTTGTTTGTTCTGGATTAAGTTTGTACGTTGTAGTTTTATTAAATACTTCTACTCTGCACTTGAATCCACGGATTTATTCCACTCCTCGCACGGTGACAATAACACTGTTTGCGTTAGCTTTCACATGTGGAAGCAATTGACATTTCTATAGCAAATAAAATTTGTCTATACTTTTGTAAGTACAAAATCTCACTCTTTTTTTTAAAAGATCAACAAAAATCATGAACAAATAGAAAAGTCACGGAAAATCATTGGTCAAAAGCTTTGGAAACCATTTATTTATTTCAAATTCGTGGTTTTATTTTTCCTTCAGAGCTATAATGACATGAACTTTACATTTGAATTGTGCAATATTTTGTCTTCAACACTATTCAGTAGAGCAAATCTGAAGAACCTCTGCAAACATGATTATACAGGTCCTTCTCAAAAAATTAGCATATTGTGATAAAGTTCATTATTTTCCATAATGTAATGATAAAAATTAAACTTTCATATATTTTAGATTCATTGCACACCAACTGAAATATTTCAGGTGTTTTATTGTTTTAATACTGATGATTTTGGTATACAGCTCATGAAAACCCAAAATTCCTGTCTCAAAAAATTAGCATATTTCATCCGACCAATAAAAGAAGTGTTTTTAATACAAAAAAAAAAGTCAACCTTCAAATATTTATGTTCAGTTATGCACACAATAGTCAATACTTGGTCGGGAATCCTTTTGCAGAAATGACTGCTTCAATGCGGCGTGGCATGGAGGCAATCAGCCTGTGGCACTGCTGAGGTGTTATGGAGGCCCAGGATGCTTCGATAGCGGCCTTAAGCTCATCCAGAGTGTTGGGTCTTGCGTCTCTCAACTTTCTCTTCACAATATCCCACAGATTCTCTATGGGGTTCAGGTCAGGAGAGTTGGCAGGCCAATTGAGCACAGTAATACCATGGTCAGTAAACCATTTACCAGTGGTTTTGGCACTGTGAGCAGGTGCCAGGTCGTGCTGAAAAATGAAATCTTCATCTCCATAAAGCTTTCAGCAGATGGAAGCATGAAGTGCTCCAAAATCTCCTGATAGCTAGCTGCATGGACCCTGCCCTTGATAAAACACAGTGGACCAACACCAGCATCTGACATGGCACCCCAGACCATCACTGACTGTAGGTACTTGACACTGGACTTCAGGCACTTTGGCATTTCCTTCTCCCCAGTCTTCCTCCAGACTCTGGCACCTTGATTTCCGAATGACATGCAAAACTGAGCAACAGTCCAGTGCTGCTTCTCTGTAGCCCAGGTCAGGCTCTTCTGCCGCTGTTTCTGGTTCAAAAGTGGCTTGACCTGGGGAATGCGGCACCTGTAGCCCATTTCCTGCACACGCCTGTGCACGGTGGCTCTGGATGTTTCTACTCCGGACTCAGTCCACTGCTTCCGCAGGTCCCCCAAGGTCTGGAATCGGTCCTTCTCCACAATCTTCCTCAGGGTCCGGTCACCTCTTCTCGTTGTGCAGCGTTTTTTGCCACACTTTTTCCTTCCCACAGACTTCCCACTGAGGTGCCTTGATACAGCACTCTGGGAACAGCCTATTTGTTCAGAAATTTCTTTCTGTGTCTTACCCTCTTGCTTGAGGGTGTCAATGATGGCCTTCTGGACAGCAGTCAGGTCGGCAGTCTTACCCATGATTGCGGTTTTGAGTAATGAAACAGGCTGGGAGTTTTTAAAAGCCTCAGGAATCTTTTGCAGGTGTTTATAATTAATTAGTTGATTCAGATGATTAGGTTAATAGCTCGTTTAGAGACCCTTTTCATGATATGCTAATTTTTTGAGACAGGAATTTTGGGTTTTCATGAGCTGTATGCCAAAATCATCAGTATTAAAACAATAAAAGACCTGAAATATTTCAGTTGGTGTGCAATGAATCTAAAATATATGAAAGTTTAATTTTTATCATTACATTATGGAAAATAATTAACTTTATCACAATATGCTACTTTTTTGAGAAGGACCTGTAGATGGGGCTCTGCGTCACCAGTGATTCTGTTAATTATTGCAACTCCAACAATGGCAATTGAGTCATGTTAATCTTAAGCATTAGATCACAGTTTCTTTATACAGACATTTTTTTATTTCTTTCTTGTTAATCAGGTTATGCTAAAACTAAAATCATAGAGGAACCTTTATATATTTCTTAGCATATCTATACAGAGTGTATATATTTGCTTTGGCAAAGACTGCAGTCCTTACAGTCATTTATTTACTACAGTCCTTACATGGATTTAAGTACATTAAAGAGTCTTTAGCCTAAAAAGTTTACTACACCATGCTTGAACTTTAGAAAAACAACGTTCTTTCCTGTCTACTGTCTATTATCCTATAAAGGAAGGCAAAACAGCCCAATTAAATGTGTGTACCATCAGAAGAATAAAGGAAGATTGCAAATGTAAAAACAGTGCTTGCTGAAAGTATGGTTCAGTTCAAATAACTTTAGGATAAAGAGCTGGTATTGGAGCGCATGACAGTGATATGCCATGCCAGGGTTAGTCTCAAAACGAGTAGAGGTGGAAATATCCAAATGCCCCACTTTCTGATGTCAACACGTTCTAATGATTACATCTTAACTCAAAAAAAACTTGTATTCTGACAGTTACCCATTATGGCAAAACCATAAATTGATGAAACAATAGGGCCTTAAATCTATATATTATCAGTTGTTATTCAAAACTTTTTAACCATCTAAAGTCAATTATAATTAGGGGTGGATCTAAAATATTATTTATATGGTAGCAAAGAGGTTATGGAAGTTTGTTTCTGCAGCGAAATAAAACAATTTAAAAGATAATTGTGACTTTCTCACAATTGCAAGTTTACATCTCACAAGTTTTTATTTTTAATTATTCTTTATTATGTGCTGATCTGATTCAGGATCAGAACATTTGCATAACATCTGATCAACTTCTTGTTTGGTCAGGTCTCATCTCTCCCTTTATACCAATCAAATCAATTAAGTAATGATTGATAGCAGCCGTTGATGTGGAAGTTGTATAAAGGGCTTGAGATAGGCTGTGTTTGAAATAGACTTATATACACTCATTCACTATTCCTATACGTTACTCCACTAATATAGTCCACTTGAAGGAGTGAATGAACACTGAGTGTGCCGGAAGGGCTGCCGTTTTTGCATAGTTTGTGCTTGCTGTTTAATAATCATTTGAAACTTATTAAACTGGCAGCTCCAGTAATGAAATAATTTATCTTGAAATCTGACTTGGAAATATGTATAAAGCTTAATTTAACAATTTCTTAAACTAAAGGGAATTTATACCTGTATGATATTACATTGGACCATCGGTGGAAAATGATGATGTGGGCGCCATCTTGTGGCGAGACGCCGGAATTCACAGTGGATTATTGGGATATTCTATCGAGCCGTAGAGCATATAGGGGCGAATTCCAAAAGGCGTTTTTGCACCCTTGAAGGGCACTTTGGGAAGGGGGCGCCATTTGTAGGGATATTCCAAACGAAAGTGAACAACTGAATACCATCACGAAGGACCCTTCCACAAGCCCGTTAGAAATGGGAACATGGTCACTTCAAGGAAGTAATTTAATCGTTTATGGTCATGTGAATCCTCTCGATTAATTTTAAATCTAGACATGGCAGGAGAGTAGGCTATAAACAGAATCATTCAAGTTGTTTTATTTTGTTGTGATATTGCACACATTTTCGTCATCCATTTCATATTAAGTTTGATAAAGTTTCATAGGTAAGAAATGTGTTTAATGCTTAATGCCCTGCTCACTCCAAAGTCCACTTCACGGGCTCTTCCTATCTGAGTGAGTTGGGCATAGGGATGCTCACGTCACTTCCGTTTGAAATTTGCCCTAGATGAATGAGTGCACTCGATATGGTTTCGGCAGTGGTGGGCCGTCAGGGCCAGCAAGGCCTTCTCTGCTGGCCTAAACACTATCAGAATCACTGACTTGCACTTTAATATATTTTTTTTCCATGAATGAGTATTAAATTATTCCCAATAGTCCATTCTCTTAATCTTACAGCTTTTCTCTTGGTTGCGCTGCTTCCAGTATAGATAGATTTACGATGACATCACATTTCTCCCGCAACTCCTTACGGCGCCATCTTGTGTGTCAAGTGGGTCAAGCGTTTGTGTTACGGAGCATGATAATATCCTGAAGCAATGGGTCACACCTGTGTTGTATGGGGCTGTATGAATCGTGCTGATCCCGACACGACGAAGAGACAATATTTCGATATTCCAAAAGTGATTTATCTCCAAGGAACAGAGACGGAAAGGCTTTCGTACAAGAGACGTAACGTATGGCTGGCGAGAATCAACAGAGAGGCCTTCGACCCTGACCCAAACAAAAGACACTATAAGTCTGCTCCAATCATTTTATCTCAGGTAAATTGATAAACAGCTGAGTTCCTTTAATTCTACTTTGTTTTATTTCCATGATTATCATGCACATTGCGATGATTGTGTGAGCCTAGCCATTGATCACATGGCTCCTTGTCAGTGCAAAAACACACTAGCGACTACAGTATGCCCAGAGAAGAGTACACACAAATACATTAAATGCATGCGAGCCGTACGTACATGTTGTCGATTTAAAACGACTTTATAGTTCTATATTTTATTACAGTATTGTTTACACTTTCGCCTGGCTCCGAAGGGATAGGGAGTGCGCGCGCGCGACCGGCTCTCTCTCTCTCTTTCTGCAGGTTCTTTCAGTTAAACATGCGTCCTGTCACAAGCGCAGCAGTTCATCTACATTACTCACCGATCAAATAAGACTTTGGCAATGTCCATTTCCTGAATATCGGGGTAGGCCGCAGGATTACATGACCAGTCGTCTCTCGACATTGTGTAAGGATCCTTTCCATCGATATAACTCAATTTCTCATCATATCTTGCCTTGCAAACATCGTCTAATGTGTCCCTGTAAATAATCTTCACCTTGTCGCCAGGTTTGCAGGAATTTGTCATCGTTATCTCAACACAAAAGAGTCAAAAATACTTGGGTAAATGAAAAGGCGGTAAACATGAGCATGACAGCTTTGACACACAACATGGCGGCGCGCCGCAGAGGATAATGGGTAATTAGAGAAACGGAAACCCATCTATTGAGGGTTTTCACTACACGTCATCAATCCGGAAGTCGGCCATTTTTGAGGTACTGAACATAAACAATGCCACTAAACTGAACGGACTTGCATATTTGGCTGATTATTGCTGCTGAAAAATGGTCTCGTTTTGGTCTGTACTAATCGGTCACACCGGGAAAAAACATTTCGAGTTCTATAGACTGCCAAAAGTTAAAGAGAAGAGTGCAAAAAAAAAAAATCAATTGGAATCTTATCTAAAATGATGTCCACACTGTGTATCGCAACTGTTCAGATCCGAGTTGTGTGTTCATGCAGTTCTTTGGCAATATGGCAGTGACGTTGCGTTGATGGAGGGGTTTGCATTTGCAATAGAGATGTTGTCTTGTTTAAATTTTACAACATGGAAATGTGAAGCCGCCGCGCTGGACTCCTGCCTCTCGAGCTGCAGAACTGTAGGAGGCTGGTATGCACAGGTATCCGTGCTCTTATCTGCGCCAGTTTCAAAAATAATAATTTTCTGCTTGTCCGCGCTTTGCAACAATACAGCCTTGTTTCGGCAGAGACTCTCAGCATGTTCCCTATAACAACGTCTGATGTTTACATTTTATGTGGCGTGAGAAAGTCACATACCACGCAAAATCCGATCAGAGCATTCAGACTGAAGCGAATTTCCTGATATGTGATTTGAATAGGATTTCAAACCACATAAGGATGTAGCTTGAAATGGATTTCATGTGCTTTTTTGGAATGACAATCTGTGTTATCTGTGTTACCCCTTTTCCACCAAAAAAGAACGGGTTCGGAACTGGTGCTGGTTCAAAGTTGGTTCGGAGTTGGTTCAACTTGCGAACCTCCTCAGAACCTGTTTGTTTTTCCACTTCTAGAGCGCCCAGCGAACGACGTCGTTACGTCACTGTGTACGTCGCTTTACGTCTCAGCTAGAAACGCTTGCAAGTACAACATTACTTTGGGATTATCTCTAACTCGTGAACCAAGAAGGCTTTAAAAACAATTGAAATATGTAAGTCTTTTAATCTTTTCCTTTGATATGTAATCTTTTCTGATTAGTTATGTACACCTGTCTTGTCTTTTTTTTCTCTCCGTTTATTTGTTCTATTTTGTGACTGTTTTCTTCTTTGCTTACATAATGTTTTCAATAAAAATTTTTTTAAAAAAGCTAGAAACGCTTGCGCCAACTTCAAGCATAACAATTACAATGGCGGACTACATCGTGTTTCTGCAAATGTTTCTCCTGGCTTTGCGGTCAGAAAAGATGTTTAGGACACATATAAACCCGCCCCCAGCCCCCGACGTAAGCCTGACGTGGTAAAAGAACGGTTCTCTGGTTCTAGTCCAGCAAAGAGTTGGTGCCGCTTTGGAACCAGTTTTCCTGGCCGAGAACCGGTTCTTTGGCTGTCGAAACACAAAGAACTGGTTCGCGCGCAGGCACCGGCTCCGAACCGGCTCTCAAAACGCTTTGGTGGAAAAGGGGTATCTGATGCCTTTTTGTCTGAGGCCGTTTTGTCCGATGCCTTTATGCCTGAGGCTGTTTCGTCTGATGCCTAATTGTACGAGACCTGACACCTGACATTGTTTTTCCTGAGACCTGAAGCTTTTCAGTCTGAGACGTGATGCCGTTGTGTCCAATGACCGAAGTCTTTTAGTCTGAGGCATGATGCCTTGTCTTCATATGTCTGAGGATGTCCTAAAATGTACACCGTACACAGCAAATGAACCAATCAGAAGATGGATAATTTTCTTTGTTCAGTCTCACGAGATTGAATTTATTCAGGTAAGCATTGCAGTAAAACTCACTAAATCATTAATTCATACCAAATCAAGCATTCTAAACAACTAGTTTTTATTTGTGCATTATTTTAATCTGTTATTAGGCCGAAGAGTCCGACCCGGAAGGTGTCTAATATGATATCAGCATATCAGCGCACATGTGGGTTAACTACTGAGGGTAAGAAAAAGATCATCACATGGGGATTTCTTGCATGTATCTTACTGTGTATTTGTCTCAAACAGCTATCCCTTCACTGCAAATAAGCTGAAATTTGCTAAATCCTTGATTGCAGTATTTATGTCTATGGATCTCAGCATTTTTGGAGAGAATTGAGGAAATGTAAGTATTAAAATTCAATCTGGCATAATTTAGTTTACTGTTCATCTGAAATTTTTAAATTTGCTGAGAAAAAGGTGTTACAAATATATATTCTGAATTATAGTATGATGGAGATAAAAAAAATGTATGCTTGTATAACTTTCTCCTCTCTCTCTCTTTCCCTCTTATATTTTTATTTAGTGTTGGAACTGCGATCTTCTCTGAAGAAAAACTGAGCACATTTGTGTTTGTGAACACGCATGCATCCAGGGAACAGGAAATTGATGCATATGTCACATTTCTCTGGAAACACTTCAGGAGTTTCAAAGTCGCAATCTGATTGGTTGAATTCTACAGGATGTTCGGGAGGCGTGTGTGTCGTGTTCTTTATCGGTCCGCCGATGGAAACAAATAGAGAGCCTAAGTCCCTCCCCTCCGCTTCCGGCTCATGGGACCTTATTTCGGAAAAATTATGTATGGTAGTCAATGGCGAGAGACAACTTATCTTTTTATTCCATCTGAACTGTGCCCTGAATTACACATATGATGTTTGTCAATTTAAAAGATAATTATGACAGTCAAGAAAGTCACAGTTTGTCATAAAACAGAAGAGTAACATTTAGTTTTATGTGAAAATCGCTCAATGAACTACATCTCTCGTCTCATGTACGTCACCAAGCTCGTATCTGGTACAAAACACACAGGCATGACGGTGTAACGTTACTATTATAACTTTAGACTATAGAAAAAATGACAGACGTTAGCTTCAGTAAAGTTAGCTTCATTCATTGAGAGAAAAGGTACATCACATGCGCGCCTTTTGGGTTTGTAATCTTTGTAATTACGTATTTTCACAGTCTTATACCTCAACAGTTTTACATCAAACTGCGACTTTCTTGACTTTAAAATGTATCTTTTAAATCGACAAACATCATATGTGTAATTCAGGGCATAATTCAAGAGGGATCCAAATATTTATTGTCTCTCGCCATTGACTACCATACAATGTTTTTCCGAAATAAGGTCCCATGGTGGTCCACCGGAAGGGGAGGGACTTAGGCTCTCTATGCCGTAACACCAAAACCCCTCGTGGAAGAAGAACGCCGTTGTGCTCACAACTGTGACAATGAGCGCGTACAGGGATCAACTAAACAATGGATTTTCAAAAGTATGTGAAGTTCGTGATAATGTGTTCGTGAAATTTGATAATTTATTAGATGCATGCCAGTCTGTTGTTGTAGGGACATCGACATTATTGCCACGCACCTAAACATGACGCAGAACAAAACGAACTGTAAATTGGTTGCGTTACATGTCAGTCAAACGTTCTCTTGGCCAGTCCTTGATCTAGAAAAGCTGCGATAGAGTCTAGGGATAGGTCTACACAAGACTAAGTTCTGAACAGGAGAAGTTAATTTAGGTTTAGGTTCATTTACTTTTTCCCAAAGGTGGACAAAATATGCATATAAAAAAGGTTGGCTTTTGGTTGAGGTTGGCCTTTTAAAGATTGTTTTCATGATCACATTTACTCTTATGCTTTGGAAAAGATGGAGAAGTACGTACATTGATAATAATCAGAAATGTTTCTTCAGATTCAAATCATCATATAAGAATGGTTTCTAAAGGATCATGTGACACTGAAGACTTGGAGTAATGATGCTGAAAATTCAGATTTGTCATCAAAGGAATAAATTGCATTTTAAAATATATTCAAATAGAAAACAGCTGTTTTACAGTGTAATGATATTGCACCATATTACTGTTTTTACAGTATTTTTGTATCAAATTAAATATTTGGTGAACACAAGATACTTCTTTCAAAAACATTAAAATGCTTAATATATTCTAAATTGTTGGCCACCAATGTACATCAATCCACAAATGTTTGGAAATAAGTGAAATTATTTTGAAGGTGGGGTTATGTGTCATGTTACATAATGAGATTGTGAAAATAACTGTTTTGTCCTATGTTGGACATTTCCTTTTTGACTGCTTTAAATTGTATTGTTCTATTCTGGATTGAATTTAATTGATGATATTTCATTATAATAAATAAGATAATCAACCACAGACTTAATACTTATTTTGTCAAATGTTTTGTTTAGGATTTTAGATACCTTTTTAACACAATGTGTGTAGCCAAGGATAGCACATTTGGTAATGTTACACGTTTACACATCTTTTACACATCTTATTGGTAACCTTTCTGACACATTTAGTGTGTTAAACTCATTAACACAGTGAATGAGTTAAAATTAGCACAAAACTAGTGGTCCTGGACCTGGACACAGGTTGTGTCATCTTTAACATTCTTTCTAAGAGTGAAGGAACATTTCTGATTATTAGCCTAGCCTATTAATGTTTTTATTTTATTTTTTATGTCAGGATTCTGTGATGAATAGAAAGTTCTAAGGATTTTTATTTTGAACAATGGTTTGTGTGTAATCTGACTTTTTTGTATGACCTTAAAATTAATTTTAAAATTAAATTGTACATAAATACGTTGAGCAAAACAAATGTGTTTATGTCTGAGAACCTTTTAAACAAATACGAACCTGAAATGACATCTGTGTGATCCAGTACAAATATTTTGAGTTTCCCTTATTTTCCTGTAAAGAATCACGATTGTCCCGTATTTTTCTTTTCTGAAGTTGGCAACCCTACGAGACGTGGTCCACTGGTCTTCAGTCCAGATAACTTAATAAAATCTTTGATGAACCAAGTAAATGTCTCGTATGATATTGTAACAACCACACAAACTGTAGTAGGGCTCATAGAATAGTACACCAGAATGACAATTTTCACACAATTCTTTATTAAAACACAGCACAATCTCATAAAACGTTACCGCCCTTTATCAGCTTGTAGAATCTCAAGTAGTAGATGAGCTCACATCAGCAGGGAACACACCTTTTGTCAGCAAGGCATTCAAAAGAATCAGTCCATCAGCAGGGAAAATACCCTTTGTCAACTCAGTCCATCAGGTGCAGCATACTCTCTCTGCTCGTTTCTCGGGGCTCTTGTCACTTTTATTCGCACCGATCAGGAGCTCCCCTAACAAGAGTTGTAGGCCACCCCCCACTATCTGACTACCCAGCAAACACAGAACGTTGGCACAACGTACCCAACCTTCTAACAACGTTTTAACAACATGGCCAAAAGGTAGGTTGCTATAACTACGTTTGTATGGTGAAGGTCGTTACAGTGTTGTCACATTGTTGACATTAAACCACCATTCATGGCCATTGCTCAAAGGGTAACCAAACCCTAAAATAACTTTTTTTTTGTTAATGATCTGTAAGACTGGGACATTATTAATGTTGTTCACTGATTCGAGTAAATTTTTTTGACATTTGACATTTTAAATAGTTAGTAGTCAGTAAAATAAACAAACAGTATAGAGCAAATAAAATAGTAACGAATAGTATAATTATATAATATCATAAGTACAATAATATAATAACACATTTATAATAGCATATAGTTTATGTATAATACTATAATAATAGCAATAGAATGAAATATCAATTACAGAATATAGACAATAAAAAATAAGTTAAATAGTAGTAATATAGTAGTAATAGATTTTATTTTCCCCGTGGGGCAATTGGATTTGCGGCACAGTCGCAGGGCACTTAATGACATGACATCAGACATAGACATATGACACCAACAATAAAATACAAAACAGTACACTATACTCCCTTGGGTCTGACCAGACCAGCCGGACATCTAGCTTATTTTGGGTGATTTAAAGCTTTTATGGCTTGTGGTACAAAAGAAAATTTCGATCTATTCTTAGTCAAAAGTGGTAGACTGAAACGACACCTAGATGGCAGTAATTTAAAATGAGATGCTAACGGGTGTGTGTGATCACATACAATGCAATTAGCCTTGTTCACCACCCCGTCTTTGTAAATGTGTTCAATGCTCGGTAGAGTTATCCCAAGAAACTTGCTGGCAGAAGTAACTGTTTTTCTGATTATCTTTTTCTGGGATTCGGTGGCATTTCCGAACCAACAGATAATGCAGCCAGTTAAAACACTTTCAATAAAAGCAGCATAAAACATTTGAAACATTTTGTTATTAACATTAAAAACAAGCACTTTCTTTAAAAAATACATTCTTTGCTGTGTCTTAGTGTGCAAAAAATCAGTCCATGAGTCCCATTTAAGCTTGTTGTCCAGTACAATGCCAAGGTATTTATAGTTTGAAACAACCTGAATAATCTCCCCATTGATAAAGGTGTCAGTGGGTTGCTGTGACTTTGACATTTCTTTGGTCTTATTAATATTTAAAATTAAATGTAGATTATTGCACCATTCTAAAAAGGAGTCTAAAACTGGCCCATGATCCACCTCCTCGTCCTTTAACAGACTCACTAAAGCTGTGTCATCTGCATATTTAAATAAAATACCTGTTTTGAAAAGTGCTAATGCATGAATTTGTGTATAAAATAAATAGCAAAGGAGATAGAACACATCCTTGTGGAGAGCCTATTGATGTTATCATCACATCTGACAGAACTGAGCCCACTCTAACCCGCTGTACTCTACTGGTAAGAAAGTCCATGATCCAATTAATAATACCTGAGTTAAGATAGAATTCACTAGCTAAAATGTCTGCAAGAATCTTGGGTTGCATAGTGTTAAAAGCAGATGAAAAGTCCACAAATAGAATCTTAGCATGAGTCTTTGGTTTTTCAAAGTGGATATGCAAATAATTCATTAATGTCAAAATTGCATCGTCCACCCCCCTAGAGGCTTGATAAGCAAATTGCAGGGGGTCCATAAGATGCTGGGTTTGTGATACAATGTACATCTTTACCAAGCGCTCCAGGCACTTCATGACCAATGATGTCAATGCAATCGGTCGGAAGTCATTGGACTCTGTGGGTTTTGGCAGTTTTGGCACAGGTACAATTGTCGGTGTTTCCACAAGATGACCAATGATGTCAACTTTCAATAAAAAACTTTACAGAAAATAAGAGAAGAATTAAAAATATCCGTAAACACAGGGGCTAGCTGTTCTGCACAGTGCTTGAGAGTATTACCACAGATTTTATCAGGGCCAGGACTTTTCCGAGGATTACATCAACTAAAGAGGTGAAGGACATCCGATTTTCTGATGTTTAATACAGAAGATGCAGGGGATGGAGGGGGCAGCACGATGCCAGCCCCAGCACTGCTGCCGTTCTCAAAACGACAGAAGAACCCATTTAGCTGGTTTGCCCTTTCCAGTCCCTCAAGTCCGGGCAGAATCAAGGAAGAATTCCCTCTGCCCTTGTGGGGGACATTGGTCATTGTCTTGATCCCCTGCCATGCCTCACGCAAGTTGCCTGACATCAGGGTTGCCTCAATCTTCTGTCTGTACCTGTATTTATCCAGCTTTATTTGTCTTTTAATTTGTCTCTGTATGTCCCTTTTGGGTGTATCATCCTAGTTCCTGCATACTTTTTTCTTTTCAATTATATGATGCTTTAATTTGTTGGAAATCCAGGGCTTATCGTTTGGAAAGACTTTAATTGTTTTTATGGGTATAACTGTGTCTACGCAAAAATTGATTTAGTCAGATATTGTTTCTACCTGTTCATTTATAACAGGGCATTTAAAAATGTCCCAGTTTGTACAATCAAAACAACCCTGCAGGGTCATAATACTGTCATTATTCCATACTTTAACGGAGCGTTTTTGGGGCTTCTCTCTTTGCAGAAGCCTCTGATATGTAGGACGGAGATAAACCACATTGTGGTCAGATGCCCCTAGTGGTGGGAGCAATGATGAAGAGTAAGCGTTTTTAACAGTTCCATAACATAAATCTAAAAACTTATTTTTCCTGGAGGGACAATCCACATACTGATAATATGTGCGTAAGCACTTTTTCACAGGACAATTATTAAAATCTCCTAAAATAAACTTAGGGGCATCCGGAGACAGTAGATCGAGCTTATGGGAGAGATTAAAAAAGATGTCTAGTGCCCTATCGAAATTTGCCTTTGGGTGTATGTATACGACAGTAAGAAATATCTGAGGAAACTCTCTGGGCAAATAAAAAGGCAGAAGCGAGACACACAACAGTTCAATGTCAGGGGTACACAAGCTTTCTCTCACCAACACTGTACGACACCACTCGTCCCGGATGAGTAGACAGACCCCGCCCCACGGGTCTTCCTCGTAATTGTAGGGTCCCGGTCAGTCCTAAACACAGAGAAACCGCGGGATCCCACCTCGCTGGATGTGATGCTGTTGTCCAACCATGTCTCCGTGATAGCCATGACACAGGCACTACGGTACTCGTGCAGGTGGTGGATATTTGCAGTCAGCTCGTCGGTTTTTGCTTTTAGAGACTGGGCGTTGATAAGCAACGTAACGGGCAGGGAGAGTTTATTTTTCAGCCTCCTTAATCTTCGCCGAGTACCCCCTTTTGATCCTCGTTTGCGCTTTGTTCGGGTAGTCCATGTCTTTGGGTTGGTCCTTAAATAGTTTGGTATAGAGTTTACAACGGCTGCATGATCCGTAGATAAACGATCGCGTGTTAGTAGGAGGAATTCTCTACTATACCGGATATCACCCGCGACGCTAGCGACATGGTCATGATAAAGTCCATGGGCAAGACAGTGTTTTAAAATCACTATAAGCAGTCTGATGTTATACCAATAAGCCAAGTCCATGATTGCTTTAGTGCAGTGCGGGATAAGACGCATATCATACGAACATTCACGATAACAAACAAATAAACAAACAAGTGCCAAACACGAGAGACAGCAGGGCAGCCACAGAGCAGCGCCCGGAAACCTATCCGGAAATAGTGACTAGTAAAATAAAAAAGCATAACTATAATAGATTGATAATCGCAAGTGGTATAATATAATAATAATAATAATAATAATAGCAAATACAATGTAATATCAATTGCAGAATATAGACAACTAGAATGTACATTTCCTGAAGAAAATGTGAGTTGCAGTTGCAAAACTTGCAACTCGGTTGCTAAGGTGTTGTACATGATTGCATACGAGCCAACAACCACGTCTGTACGATGTTGTGGAGTTGTAATATGGCTTCTATATGTTGCAAATGGTTGCTTGGTGGCTCTGAATGGTTGCTAGGGTGTGAATACACAGTTACCATGTTGATATATATACAGACTGTCAGAGGTCTGTCAAGGACTCAAATGCAGAACAAGTGTTAACAGGTTTATTGACAAACAGTAGACAGATGACAAGTGGTGGGAAAGGTGAACAGTCCAGACAATAGACAGGGCTGAGACACAATGACAGCCGTTCTAACTAGCCGAGCAGCAGTTGTAACTAGCACACGATGACTGTAGGCTGGGGAGTAGTACGGGCAGAGCAGAATGAAAACTGAGAATACTAGCAGTAGCCAGCCAGAATCTTCAATTACAACAGCAAGGCACTCAGGGATCTCAGGCTCAGCACCAGGCACTCAGGGATCTCAGGCTCAGCACCAGGCTTGCTCCAAAGCATAGAGTGTAAGCAGCCAGGGAAGCTCTGCTAGCAGGGCAGAACCGGAACTAGAGACACAGGAGAAAAGACAGACAGGACCGATGGCTGAGCTAAAGCACTAAAAAACTTCTACACATAAAAAACTATTGACTTTAGTAATGAGAAACAAACTATGTAACACAGAAGTACACAGTAGCACAACATCTAACGACCTGGCAACACATGAGGGAAAGAGCACACATATAAAGGGAGCTAAGAACAAGAGGAACAGGTGACAACACTTGGAAAAGGAACAGGTGAACACACTCAGGTAAACGAGGACTCAAACAACGGAGCGGAGAACATGAGAAACAGGTGACAACACTCGGACAAGGGACAGGTGACAACACTCAGACAAACGAGGACTCAACTAGAGAAGAGGGCTTGGTACAGGGAAACAAGGAGGCCTCCAGGCGTCCAAAACAGGCAAAGAAGTCCACGGAGGCAACAACTGGGCGGAGCGGGTAGGGCGTAAACATGGAAGTCCCAAACTGACCAGGGCACACAGAGGGAGGGATGGGGCGGATGGGAGGGATGGGATGGGGTGGGTGGGAACAGAACCAGGAAAAAAGTTCACGGCTGACAAAGGAGGTGCCGGCTTAGGGGACCCATAACCAGAAAACGCAGAGGGTGGGATGGGAGGAATGGGAACTTGATTAGAGCCACTCTTGGACACAGGAAGTGGCCTAACTGATCTGGACTTCCAACTGGGCTTGACAGACTTGGGCCCAAAGACAGAACTGATAGGATCGATGAAGGTCTTGGAAACAGGTAGTGGGACTGACGCGGGAGCGCCCTCCTGGGCTGCGCTGGCGTGCACGGGGACTGACTCAGGAGCACCCTCCTGGGCAGCGCTCTCCGGAGCTGGAGCAGCGGACTCGGCAACAGCTTCCTCTGAAGCTGACTCGGGAACAGCTCCCTCTGTAGCGGGCTCGGGAACAGCTCCCTCTGTAGCGGGCTCGGGGACCACCTTCACAGCAGCGGGCTTGGGGACCGCCTTCACAGCAGTGGGCTCTGGGACCGCCTTCACAGCAGCGGGCTTTTATTCTGTGGTCACGACAGCTTTGTCAGGAATTATTGCTAGAGACTTGACAAGATCTGCAAGACATTCAGAGAAGGCCTCTGCGGCAATGACAACAGGCAGCTTGGGAACGGCCTCTGTGAACATGACTGGACTGGCAGAAATTGTCTCTGAGGGCATGACATAAGTAGTCAATTGCTTAGAAAATGATTTCACTGGTAAAGTGCAGAGAGGGACACTTTTACACATGTTGTGGTCTTGTCCTGATCTTGAGGTATACTGGGAAGGGGTCTTAGAGATCATTGGCACAGTTGTCGGTACTAATATACTCAAGGAGCCCAGACTTATCTTGTTGGGGTACATTTCATTATAAGATGAACGGAGGGGGATTAATCTGAGGTTTGTTAGATTAGCTTTCTTAGCAGCAATAAAATGCATAACTCTGAGGTGGAAGGACTCTAAACCACCTACTACTTCTATGTGTACTACAGAAGTATCATCATATGTACCTCTTGAGAAAATTGCATTTTGTTTGAAGAAACATGAAGATCTGTTTGTAAAACACTGGGGCAGTTTCCTTTCATATATTGGTATAACAACAACAGGACAAAATACCTAAATTTAATATGACTTTAAATGCCTTTTTTCTTGTTTAATCTTGTATGGTTTATTAGTGGCACTGGGGGAGGGAGGTTTGGGGTGTGATATAGGTTGTGATATGATTGTATTGTTTTTTCCCTGTTTTTGTTTTTTGTATTCTTTTTTTTTATTCTTTTTTTGTTTTGTTTTTTTGTTTAGTTTTTTTAAGAAAAAAAACAATAAACACAGTGTTCAAAAAAAAAAAAAGATTTCCCTGGACTTTCCCTGGAATGACTGGACCTGGAGCTTGAGAATGGAGAATCGTAGACGGTTCTGAACGGGCCTTTCTCCTCTTCCTCTTTCGACGGGCTGATACTGTGTGCTGGGCTGCCTCTGTAGTATCTACAGCCAACTCAGCCAACCCAGGCAGAATAGCAGTGACCCCCGTCGACTCAGCAGTGACTGAAACAGACCTGGCAGACTATGAAGTAACAGGAATACTTTTGGCAGTTACTGGGAAGATAGAGTTTAAGTCAGCAGACTCAGAGATGGCTGGAATAGACTTGAATGTATGAGAGATGGCAGTGGTTGACTTGAGTGGTTCTTGAATAACAGATATTGACTCAGATTTTGAAGTGACTGGGACTGACCTGGATGCCTGGAAGATGGCAGTTGGTTTGACTGACTCTGGGATAGCTGTGGTGGCCTGAACTGCCATATTCCTTATGGATCTTAGTTTCTTGGTAGAAGCCAGAAAAGGATCATAAACTTGACATGACAGGCGAGGAAGGGCAGGGTGATTGTTGAAAGATGATACTGGTCGACTTGGTATTCCCCACTTACTGCGACGACCAAGAATCCAGAATCCTGAGAGAATCCATCTCCCATGCAGGCAGGGGGTTATCCAACCAGGAGTTAAAAATGTCCTTGAGAGCAGCGTCATTATAATCTAGCCCCATAGACATCCTATACGGAAATGTAATATATAACATTGGGCTGGGTAAAAAATATCGATTTCTCGATTTTAATCGATTCTCATTTTTACGAACCGATATCGATTCTTAAATCCCAAGAATCGATTAGTCATCCTGTTTTCAGTTGATGAATGAATGGAACATTGTAGCGCGCATCCCATCCAATAAACGCAATAATCTTTGTTCTTTGTTACTATTGATATGAAACAAAGTCTCAGATTTCAAATTACGTCCATTTTCTTACGAAATTCAAAAACATAAATACCGTTTTGGCGCTGTGGCGTGAGATCGCTCTGGCGCAGCTCAAGAGAAGCAGCAGCGCCGAGCACACATAATCTTCTCTTCCGCCTTAATATTACCAGTTACAGCATGAAATAAACATGAATGAGCATCTGAAAGTGTGTTAAAAGATAGAGTATAACTTATCGAAATCCTTGTTGTCACATGGAATCGCTCAATCATTGTTTCAACCGAGGAAAGACGTCAGTGAAACAGCTTGTAAACAATGTCATGTAACGTCACATTTACCTCAGAAAAACCATATCCAGTGACCATGAACTCGTTAGTCAGCTAGAAAAATTTACTCTAGAGAGGAGCATTTTGCTAAATATATGCACCATATTACATATGCATTTTATGTTATTTTATAATTATTTTATGTTTTTCAATATTTAATGCATGTTTGAATAAATCTGGCAAGTTTTTATGACAGCCAGCATTTAAATATTTATATTTCATATAACTTTATTATTAGAAAAATAAATAAAAGTGTAATTGTTTGTAGACAAATCAGTAAATCTTTACCTTTAATATTAGGCTATAGTAGGCTAATGAAACAATTTTAATGATACAACTGACTCCCATAGTTTACAGCATTGGTTAAGAGATTTGTTTACCTTGAGAAAATTTGCCATGTATTGTACCTGATATCCAAAATAATCAATATTGAATCGAATCGTAATCGAATCGAATTGCAAGCTTGTGAATCTAAATCGAATCGAATTGTGAAATTTGTGTCAATACCCAGCCCTAATATAACATATATGTCCCTATATCGCAAGTGACGCCATCATATATGCTAAATATAAGACAATATATTGCTATCACATACATACATATCTCTAGATATATGTTGATATAAGTTTATAACATATATACATTTTTCATATTAAATGAGTATATTGACATATATTAAGACGATGTATATGATTATGTATTTCATTGTATGTTATGACCATAAATGTCATCGATATGTTTAATTTATATATGCCAATTTATTTAAACAACATACATACATTTTACATGCCTATGGTTTCCTTATTAATTTATTCCTTGTTTTCCTTATTTGAACAGCTTGAACTTTTAACAAGTCTACACAATCCACATTTAATTTCAATCCCATTTTAGAATTAGCACAATTTTATAAATAAAATTGATTTTTTTTAAACATTATTTTACCTCATCTTAACTGGCTCATAAAAACAAAACAAATACTACACAAATTCTATTTGGAAACTTAATTTTTTTTTTTCATATCAATAACCATGTATCAATATCATTATACCTGACCAAGTGTCGAGGTGTCCATGAGCAGGCACCTAACCCCGGCTGCTCCCGACGAGCTGGATGGCGCCTTGCATTCTCTTGGTCGACGTTACGTCACAAATCATGTGACCTGCATAGCAACAGCCGCCGCCGTGTTTGAAGGGTAAAACAAACCGAAGGCAAAGCCCGAGGCAAATCAAAAAGGTATCTATTCACAGAAGTTTTGCTGTGGATTATGTCAGTTATGGATACCAACGGAATACTTTGTATTAATGATGAATGATATCTGTGTATGCGAATGTATGTCGGTGGTGAGAAGTGAATGTAATAAAACACTCATGTAAAGTGCTTTGTGACTAGCTAACGTTACATGTCTGTGAAAGGCGCTATCAGCTATATGAATACAGATCTTCTTCTTCTATTACAGAATGTCTTATCAATATATAGACAGTCTCCTAGCGCCTGCATTGACCAGGTACCACAGAAAGCTGTCGCTTGTAGGTTTAGCATTACAATATTGTCCATCGGCATCCAGCTGAGTCCTGGGAGAACAAACCAAAAGCATGGCCCAGGCTCGAGTATCCAGACATACAAATTACCTCATCAAATCCTAGGGTGGCTATTTCCATAACACCAAAAAGAAGGACACATATATTTTGTTGACAAGTGGGGGCGGGGGTGCTGAGGGCACGCAAGGTCTCTCGCTCTCTGCCGCGCGCTGCACGGTTTGGAGCACATACGTTATGTCCTGTCTCGCATGCACGGCTCGAGATTCCAGGAGATTTTAACTAATTTCTGGGCATCAGGGAGCCGCTATCAATGTGCGGGATTGTTATAGGTTAACTTTTTTTAAACAATTCAGCGCAACTCCAAAAAGGAGGACAAATGAGTGTCCGGCTTGAGGCTGCGCTGGACAAGGGGCTTAAAATCCGGACTGTCCAGACAAAATCCGGACGTATGGCCACCCTATCAAATCCCCTGGTATGAACACCATGTGTACATACCATGTGTCCTACACTTGCAGTCATGTTTAAATACCCATCAAGCATCGATTACATTAACTATAATCGATTTTTTATTAATTAAAAAAAAAAACTGTTCATTCAAAAGCACTGTGTTACAAAGTGGCTGTAATGAGCTGTCTGTCAGTGGCACAGCTTGTACAATGTCAGTGAGGGACACTGTTTTTTCCAAAAAAAAGCCAATAAAGGCTAACTGCATAAATGTATAGTTTTTAGGCATTATTCTCGGCGCTTGTTTATCTTCCGCTTTCGTGTAGCTTAATGGCGGGCGCTTGTTGTTTTACCCTTCGCCGCGTTGCTATGCGCGCGCAGTGCATTATAGGAGTAAAATTCCCGGATGTCCGACCTTTAGAATGCCTGACACCGCCGTCGCTGTATGAATGAGTGTATTCTGTCCTGGCAGACACGTCACTGTACTGTTAGACAGATAGCGAAAATCAACAATAAGACTCAGTAGGCTTGACTCCAGGTTGAGTGTTTTCTTTACTGAAATCTTGATTGTTTTCTTTTTTTTTTTTTTTTTGTAAAATTGCAATACAGTATAAAATAAACACAGTCAAATATGTGCAACATTAACATAAATATAATAACCACAGTAAATATTAAAATATGATTCACTCAAAGAACATAAGTAAATGGGCTAAATAAAACGCAGGCAAGTAAACAATCCTAAATGAGTCTTAACAGACTGAGCTAACTCTGTATGTATTACACTTCTAAATCCATGCTAGCGGTTAGCAACACGATTAGCATCAACCCGATTTTCACTGAAAATAAATGCTTTTAAATAACAGTAGTAGAACGTCTACACATGTTTCAACTACTTAAATGACTGTGAGCGGCAATACTCACTGATGGATCTATTCCAAGGATAGACAAATAAAGCTATGTATGGAGCTAGAAATGTGTCTTTATTACATGTGAGAAAATAAATGATCTGAGAGAAAAAAAAAGTTTGAGAGAAAAAGTTATCACACTGATAGCAAAAAAGCATTTCATGAGAGAAAAAAGAATATTTGAGAGAAAAAGTTTTCATACCAATAGCAAAAAATAATATTTGAGACTAAAAAAGTTTTGAGAGAAAGTATTTTCTCATAGAACATAAAAAAATATAAATTTGAAATTTTTTTAATTATTTCTGAGAAAAAAAATCTCTCTTAAAATACTTGGAAAAAAAATCTCAAATATATATTTTTTGCTATCAGTGTGAAAACATTTTCTCTAAAAATAAAAAGTGTTTCTCTCAAAACGCTTTTCTTTGCTCTCGATGCAATTTTTTGCTCTCGTGTCAGGATTTTGCTTTAGCTGTGAAAATTGTGTCATCGGCGGGGCCACGTTCTTTTTTTCCTATTGGAACGTTCCTATTGGCCAGTCGGGTGAGCATCGTCTTGTCTTAGGAGTCGAACTGAATCATTACACCATTGTTCGCGTTCGGTTCACCTAGATAGATGCAGTCTCTGCCTTAGAGTTTAGATTCTCTGCCCGAGCCCAGGCCCGACCTCGGGCCGATATTTCCCGTCACCATCCTCGGGCCAGGCCGGGCTTTTGATCTAGAGACGTGCACTCCTATCGCAAGAGAGTGTGGCGCGGGACTAGGTTTGATGGCCGAGTGCGAGCGCGGGCGCGGGCTGTAATGCACTCACTCTGTGTGTGTGGGTTCCGGGAGAATAAAACGATTTGTGGGACTCCCGCAAACTAGAAATATCTATGAATAAAACATAAAAACTAATACATTTTTATTCATCTGTTGCAGAAAAACAACAAGAACAACTAAAACAAAATACAAATGATTTACAGGCCAGAGTTTTGTTTTATAACATGTTTGCAGCGTTGAGCGATGTAGCCAATCACAGACATATGTGTTGATTTCTTGAACGCAATGGCCAATCAGAAGCATTTAAGATAGTCTCCCCTCACTGCTCAAAACGGACTTTTTGTTCAGAGCTGAATTCTGTATGCTGGCAAATCCTCTAATTATAACAAACAAAGTGTATATATTATGAAAGATTCATTGTGCAGTCAGCGTCATTGATAATAACAGAGATGTGTGAGATCGCGATGAACTGATGTCAGCTTTAGGGATTTTTCAGGGAGCGCACTTTGCGCGCATTCAGTCATGCCAAACCATGCACTCAGTAGCTGCTTGATTTTATGTTATAACAGTGGTTTGTGTGTTAATGCTTTAATAACACATAATTTATCAGGAGCATTTATGCTGATGTGTATGATGGCGACACGTAGGCTAACTTGAAAGTATTTGGAGGTGCAGAACAGAGGAGGAGGAGAAAGTAACATAGAAAGTAGTTGAGAACGTCAGTTATAACGACCCACGTATTAAAATGGTCGGGACTCGGGTTTAAATCGGGCTCGGGCTCATAATTATTGTTAATGCGTCGGGCTGGGCTCGGACACAACGTGCACGGGCTCGGGTAGGATCGGGCTTGATTTTTTGGGCCTGATCTAAGCTCTAAGTCGAGCACGGACACTCCAATGTTTGGGTAAGATGATGACACACACAACTGGATGTTAGCTGGCTGAGCAAGTTCAGCATCACTGAAGATTAAACATTAAAAATAGCACTCATATTCATGAATGAATGTGTATTATATTATTAGCTTGCTAATCGCTAGTAAAGCTAATTATTAATTAGCCATCATGCTAGGTAAACTTGCATGAGTGCTATTGTTTAATGTGTAATCTTCAGTGATGCTGAACTTGCTCAGCCAGCTGCCCATCGAGTTGTGTGTGTGTCATCATCTGCAGAGACGGCATCTATCTAGGTGAACCGAACGCGAACAATGGTGTAATGATTCAGTTCGACTCCTAAGACAAGACGATGCTCACCCGACTGGCCAATAGGAACGTTCCAATAGGAAAAAAAAGAACGTGGCCCCGCCCATGACACAATTTTCACAGCTAAAGCAAAATCCTGACACGAGAGCAAAAAATTGCATCGAGAGCAAAGAAAAGCGTTTTGAGAGAAACACTTTTTATTTTTAGAGAAAATGTTTTCACACTGATAGCAAAAAATATATATTCGAGATTTTTTTCCAAGTATTTTGAGAGAGATTTTTTTTCTCAGAAATAATTTAAAAAATTTCAAATTTATATTTTTTTATGTTCTATGAGAAAATACTTTCTCTCAAAACTTTTTTTAGTCTCAAATATTATTTTTTGCTATTGGTATGAAAACTTTTTTTTTCAAATATTCTTTTTTCTCTCATGAAATGCTTTTTTGCTATCAGTGTGATAACTTTTTCTCTCAAACTTTTTTTTTCTTCTCTCAGATCATTTATTTTCTCGCATGTAATAAAGACACATTTCTAGCTCCATAGTGGTGGAGCATTCAGTTTCCATGTAGGCCTACACCTGTTGACGATCTCCTTACAAGCGCAATGATTCCAAATTCCACCAGATGACGCTACATATCATTTCTAACAAAGAACTGACACTGATAGGAGTCAGAACAGAGTGAGTGAATGGTTGAATGTGAGGCAATATGTAAAGCGTTTTGGTGGCCATGGGTCTGTTAAAGCGCTATATAAATGCAGTCCATTTATCATTGTATATGTGACATATATATACATATAAACAAAATACTTTTATTTTCATAAACAAAAAAGTGTGTGTGTGTGTGTGTGTGTGTGTGTGTGTGTGTGTGTGTGTGTGTGTGTGTGTGTGTGTGTGTTTGCATGTCCAGTTGCCAGGTTTCCAGCTGAAACACGTTATTCCTCCACATCTGATTCCACCTGTAAGCTTGGAACCTAAAACAAAGTAACACAAAATAAACCTTTAGGTTTTATCTTAAATACACTAATTCATCTCACTAATTAGTTCTACCTACTAGCTGGAAAAACTGCTAATTAGCAAATCCAGGTGATTGGAACAAACTACTGAGGAGGACTTCTACTTTCTGAACCTGGACCTTCCATCTCCGTCACGAACACATTGTGCGGTTATACTTTATTTTACGGTGTCATTGTTACAGTGTAATTATATATTTAAGTAATATTAATTAAGTACATGTACTTACTATAGAGTTAGGGTAGGATTAGGGTTTGGTTGAGGGTTGGATGCATGTAATTATGCATAATTAACTGTTAATATTGTAAAACCTGTTTAATATTTAACATTTATGTTAACATTTATGTCTTAACTCATTATTCAACTCCAACCAGCTGGATGGAGCCACCTCAACTTCATTGTGCTCAATAAAATGAAGCACAACATAGCGCAAATAATCCTGTATTAAACAGAAAAGTTCAAATATAAATTGTTGAAATGTTTATAATTAGCTATTAATAGATCCATAGGACATGCTCTACCCTCGTGAATAAATTATGATTATGGCTGTTTTGTATCAGATCCATTTGTTGTTATTGTTCATCCTCCTCGTTCTAGACATTCTCATTTCGTTTTTGTAGTTAAAATGTTCTTCTCCAGAAAAGCTTGAGTCTTGTGACATATTTGCTGATTTGGTTGTAATGCTGTGTCTTTAAATAAAACTAATACATAACTATGTACATCTTGGAACAGCCTACAAAGTATGAAGGATAAACACAACAATTCTGATTCCATGTTCTTCCAACATGAATGCCCTCCACTCAAGTGCCTTTCTGTCAAGGAAACGCATTTGTGAGTGCCTAATGCTAGCGACATATGCTCCATAAAGACAGGAAACACATGTCGTCATCAGATATGGCTGTAAATGGGTGAACACTCTGCATAACATTGTGTTGTCCACCACCTCACAACATTCTTCAGGGCGATTTGCTACTTGAGTTAACACATTTTTTCTAGAGCGGACCATGTTCTTCATCTGATGTAGATAGTTTTCAAATTTAAATGCCCTGCAGTTGTCAAGGCAGCCAAAGTTTTGAGCATCTTCTGATAGGTGCAGCAATGAATGGACGTTGAACTCTAAAAATGTCTATCCATATATCTCCCGTCCTTTCTCCACAAAGTATCGCAGTAGTTGGCTGGCATGAGGCCCTTTCTTCCTTTGTAAATTCTGGACTCACTAAGATGCACAGAGCAGTGCTAAAACACAAGAAGTGTTAGTACAGTTTTCCTTATAGTGCTCCCTTCAGAACTATCTTCCCTGTGTATAATGCAAACTGTCTGAATTCGGTTGCTTTCCAATGCTCAATTTCTTGGAACCCCCTTGGCTTTCTGGCAAAGCAGTCAGGAATTGTTTTCTTCAGTGTCACCAGCCTATTGCTTACACGGGCCATGTCTCCTGATGACATGCGGTACTCTGATCTACCTCTTGTCCACAATAGCAGCAACTTTTTCATGACCCCAAGGCAGCTGTGGTGCATGTAATCTATGGGGAATGATTTGATCATGTAATGACAGAGAAAGGCGAAATCTTCTCCTCGTGATGATGTTCTGGTAGCCAACACTCCCTGAATGATTGGTCTGTCCTCAAGGTCAGATTTTCAACATCAGGATACGTCAACCAACCATCCCAGGATCCCTTCTGGGTGCATCTGTCGCACCCATAGTAACCAGAGAACTGCTTGACACACTTGATCATGGCTTTGGCTGGAGCATCGCAGGTAACACATCTCAGTTGGATGTTTAAATGCTTGCCCTCCCAGGTCAGACCATTCTGCATTAGTTCTGCCAATTCCTGAACTGTGTCACTAATAAAGTCTTGTGTTTTTGGTTTGGATGCAGCAGTGGTGATGCTGAGGAGGAAGATGCATGCTGGTGACAAATTAATGGAACAAAGAACTGGCCAGA
Organism: Siphateles boraxobius; assembly: GCF_051911475.1. Lineage (NCBI taxonomy): Eukaryota > Metazoa > Chordata > Actinopteri > Cypriniformes > Leuciscidae > Siphateles > Siphateles boraxobius. The sequence goes on from NW_027508953.1 coordinate 3,700,694, forward strand.
GGGACAAGTTTGAGCTTTTGAATAATGGTAGCCCATCAACGTTTAACAAGAGGTCAAGTGACTGCAGATTGTCTGTCACAGCTGCAGGATATCTGCTCAGAGGTGTTTTGAGAGCTGATCTGCCACATTAAACTGTACACTCTCAACAGCATCTTTGGTAGTAAGTTCATAATGGTTCTCATTTCCAAAGAGTGTCTTTGCAGTATGGGGGAGTTCTGAATGCCTATGTATTTTGAGGATGTTTAAGAGAGCATCTCAGAACTTGACAGGGCTGGATCTGTAAACATGCAAAGATTGTCCTCCTCAAAGAGCTGGTTGTGACTATCAGCAATGCTGGCTATCTCCATTGAACTGATCGTTTTTCCTTGTTGGCTGCGGCCTTTTGTGCCCTTGACGCTCTAGCCCAGATTTTATTGTACTGCCTCACGCTATTTGGATGTCATCCACCTACTGTACTGGTGTCTCTGCCAATAATTCAATAAATTACGTTTTTCAGTACATTTCCAGATTTAATCAGTTTTTTCCTCAAACTATCCACCATATAACTTGATTGATACTGAACTTACCTTTTTGGAGGACATATTGGCCAGAAGTACAAAGGCTGAGAAAACACAAACATATATATATATATATATATATATATATATATATATATATATATATATATATAAATAACTATTTCAAACAAGATAAATTAAAAGATGTATCCACACTGTTGGCTGTTTTTAACATCATAATACTTAATATTGTTTATATCAAACTAAATAAGTGTTATTTTTTGTGACATATAGCATATAAAACTCAAAGTCATAACACATGGTTTTGTTTTCAGGTAAACAATTGTTCATAGTTTGAATTTTTTTAATGTTTAAAAGTATTATTTAAATATACTTTTCAATTTAATTAATTTAATTAATTTTAATGTATAATGTAGGCTATAAAGATTAAAGACACTTCCAAAAAGATATGCATTATTTATACATAAATTCAGACTAAATCAATGGTATGCACAGTCTACAGCTGTGACCTTAGGGGGAGTTCATGAAGTGATCCACATCTTTCTACAAATACGGGAGGTGAATTATTATTCTGATTTGGCCCAAAAGCTACTTGCACTGGTTATTGTTTTTATGGTCCACTTCAATCATTACTTTTCAGTGTGTTTGAACCATAGACTGTAAAAAAGGATACAACCCTTGATAGATATAACTCTAATTTTAATTAAACTCCAGTACAATAGGTGGCGGCATGCATTTAGTGTGCTGCCCGCTGGTGTGATGAACAGGAAGTTGGGCCATATCTGCCTATGATATGCACACAGCACGGCTGGCAGACATGTCGTGGAAGACTGCGTTAAGATTTTTTTTGAAGACGTTCAAGATTTGAACATTAAAATGTGTTTAATAGTGACTAAAGTAACTTTGCTTTTCTATTATACAATAATCTTTTGACAGATTAACGTTATTCGTCACGAACTAAGGATGCATGATCCTGCGCACATCACTCACGCTAGCTGTAAGTTAACGTTATATCGCTAGCTATTTTACTCCGGTGGCCAACTAACGTTACAATTACTAATTAGGCAGGCTATATAATGACCAAATACAACCTTGTTTCTATTTGAAAAATGTTCAGTCTTGCTTGTGAAAGGTAATTCCCCGAGACCTGTTTTCAATTGTGCAACGATTTGTACAGCCCGAAGCAGCACACTAAGCAGGCATTTACATTAACCAAGGGGGGCTTGTACGTTAAACATCTAGTCATCATCACAATATCAAAAAGGCATACATCACAAAGGTAGGCCTCATACTTGTAATGCAATTTTCTAAAAGGGTTATCTGTAGACCAGTTGACCACGGGTGCTTCTAATTTCTTATTTGCATCCTCGTTTCCTTTCCTCGCGTCTCAGTTCCACCACCTGTAGGATACGAGGGAAGGCTGCAAGGAAAGAAAAGGAGGACGGAGGAATCGAATGAAAGCTTTTTTTATATACATTGGAATACTTGATCACTCGAGCATCACTCCACAGCGTCATCAGCAGCGCAATAAAGCAAGATACGCTACATGGTACGAAAGATGTGTGATGTGTGGTTTATATAAACTGCAAAGGTAAAGTATAAATTAAAATGATTGTGATCGATGTGAAGGGGGAGGAGAATGGATATGTGCATCACGTTTAGTCGATAAAACACTTCCGCATAGGATACACCTGTGCATCCTCGCTCATGACTCATCGAGAAGTCTCCACACTCCTCGATCCTCGCCTCCTTGCGATGCAATTAGAGAATTGAGATGTCCTTCAAGATGGCTGATCTCTATCGGTTTCCGGGTTTTAGGATGAAGGAGCGAGGAGACGAGGAGGGATTTTTAGAAGCACCCCACGTCTCTACAATGTTCTCCATAAACTAGCGACATCTTTCGAGGACGTGCCCATGCACGACAACGTTGTCATAAAGTAATGTCACGTCATTGTGACCAAATGATGTCTAACTGATGACATTGTCACAACGTACTGTAGCCTACTGTGTTTGCTGGGTAATTTTTCTCATGGTAGACGCTCAATTAATGCTGTAAACATAGGCTATGAGCCCTGTCAGCTTATTATTAAAGATTAAAATTAACAACTTAATTTAATATGGCTGTTTTTATTATAATAACTTTATAATATTTTTGATGATATTAGTAAAAAAAATATAGTGCATATATTTAACAAAATACTCCTCTCTAAAGTTATATTTTTTTATATGTTAATTAAATGGCTTTTCTGAGGTAAATGTAACTTTACGTGACATTCTTCTCCATCCGTTTTGATCTCTTTCCGCGGTTGAAACACTGGTTGAGACTTAGGCTATAGCCTATATTTTGGTAAGTTGTAGGCCTACTGTATATTTCAACATAAATTCTAATGTTCATTCGTTCAATGTTCATTATTTACTAGTTAGTAGGCTAGTAAAGAGGATCAGAAGATCAGTTCACATGCCGCTACAGACATCTGTCACGTCACATTTAAGAGTGCCAAAACGTAATATAACGAATTTCGTAATATGAGTGACAGAATTTGAAAGCTGAAACTTTGTTACAAATCAAAAGTCAGTGTCATCTTTGTTTCATGATTTTTCACTGAGTGAGAAAAAAATGGATGTGTTGCTGCGTGAAAATTGGCAGCCCTGCTGGATTTACAACCCCTTAAACAAAGTATATAAGAAGATTAAAGAAGAATTGAAGAATTAATTAAGAGAGCGCTTCAGTGATGGCTTCCTTGACGGTGTATTTACTCTGAATGAAAATAATAAAGTCATACATGTATAACAAACGCTCTATTACATTACATTATCAGTGCGTGTATCACTTTTTTCACAGTAATGCCTGGCTGTAAACATAAGTGTCTTCAAGCATTTCCCATCACACTAGAGACGTGTGGCATTTCCAGCTGACACAGTGACACTGGAATCTCATGTTCTTTATAAAAAGAAAACATTTTCAGACTGAATATTTACCCTTAACCACTAAATGACAGTATGAAATTGATGACACAACAATGCAGCTTAGATATTAATCACGCATGCTCATGTCTAAAAAATGTTCACTCCATTGTGTCTGATGTATTTTCTACCATAAAGTCACATACCAGATTGATTAATCAGAATCAGATTCAGAAAGAGCTTTATTGCCAAGTGTGCTTGCACACACAAGGAATTGTTTTTTTTTGTGCTGAGGCTTCCAGTGGACTATACAAATACAACAAGAAACATGAAACATAATACTACAAATTATAAGAATAAAGAATAAAAATATAAATATATGAGAATAAAAAGTATCACAGTTAGGTTTAGTCAGAATAGACATTTCCAGATTTACAGATTATGAACATATTTACAGTGTTTTGAATATTATAATAAATAAATCTAAATATAAGTATAAGTATCACCTGAGTTGTAGGATATTGCACTAAACAGTGGGAGTATTGCACTTAAAGGCATATGCCTTGGGAGGTGTGTTAACTGTTCAGAAGGGAAACTGTTCCTGTGCCGAGATGTTCTTGTGGCCAGTGATCTGAGTCTCCGTCTTGACGGTAACAGTTCACACAGGTGGTGTCCAGGGTGAGTGGAGTCTGTGATGATTTTACCTGCTCTCTTCCTCACTCTGGAAGAGTAAAGGTCCTGGAGGGATGGCAGGAGGGCACCAATGATCCTCTCCGCAGTCCGGACTGTCCGTTGTAGTCTCCTGATGTCTGATTTGGTAGCTGAACCAAACCAGACAGTGATGGATGTGCATAAGACAGACTCGATGACGGCTGAGTAGAACTGAATCAGCAGCTCCTGTGGCAAGTTGAACTTCCTCAGCTGATGAAGGAAGTACAGTCTCTGCTGGGCTTTTTTTACAATGGAGTCAATGTGATTATCCCACTTCAGGTCCTGAGAGATGATAGTGCCCAGGAACCTGAATGACTCCACTGCTTCCACAGTGCTGTTCATGATGGTGAGTGGGGGGAGTGCTGAGCTGTTCCTCCTGAAGTCCACGATCATCTCCACTGTTTTGAGCGTGTTCAGCTCAAGGTTGTTGTAACTGCACCAGACAGCCAGCTCTTCAACCTCCAGTCTGTAAGCAGACTCGTCACCCTTTCCGGATGAGACCGATGACAGTGGTGTCGTCGGCAAATTTCAGGAGCTTGACAGAGGGGTCTTTAGAAGTGCAGTCATTAGTGTACAGGGAGAAGAGCAGTGGGGAGAGAACGCACCCTTTAGGGGCGCCAGTGCTGGTGGTGAGAGTCCTGGATGTGTGTTTCCCCAGTCTCACTCGCTGCTGCCGGTCCGTCAGGAAGCTGGAGATCCACTGACAGATCGAGGGTGGTATGGAGAGCTGGGTCAGTTTGGCTATGAGAAGATCAGGCATGATGGTATTGAAGGCTGAACTGAAGTCTACAAAGAGGATCCTTGCATAAGTCCCAGGTCTGTCGAGATGTTGCAGGATATAATGCAGTCCCATGTTGACTGCATCATCCACAGACCTTTTTGCTCTGTAAGCAAACTGAAAGGGATCCAGCAGGGGTCCAGTGATGTCCTTCAGGTGGGCCAACACCAGTCTTTCAAACGACTTCATGACCACAGACGTGAGAGCGACAGGTCTGTAGTCATTAAGTCCAGTGATTTTGGGTTTTTTGGGGACCGGAATGATAGTGGAGCGTTTGAAGCAGCAGGGAACTTCACACTGCTCCAATGATCTATTGAAGATCTGTCTGAAGACCGGGGCCAGTTGGTCAGCACAGGCTTTTAAACATTAGGCCATTCCAACCTTAGGCCATTCCAGACTGATAATGGGTCGTTGGATGAAAACTGTTTTTTCAGTTTTTCAGAGTAGCTTCTTTTAGCAACTCTGATCTCCTTTGTCAGTCTGTTTCTGGCCTGGTTATACAAGATTTCATCCCCACTTCTGTAAGCATCCTCTTTGGCATGACGAAGGTGTTTGAGTTTCCCAGTAAACCATGGTTTATCATCAGTGAATGATAAGAATGTCCTGGTAGGAATGCATGTATCCTCACAGAAACTTATATATGACGTTACAGTATCTGTGAGCTCATCCAGATCGGTGGTAGCAGCTTCAAAAACAGTCCAATCACTGCAATCAAAGCAGGCCTGTAGATCCTGATCTGCTTTATTGGTCCATCTTTTAACAGTCCTTAACACAGGTTTAGCTGATTTCAGTTTCTGCCTGTAGGTCGGAATAAGATGAACCAAACAGTGATCAGAGAGCCCTAAAGCTGCTCGTGAAACGGAGTGATATGCATTCCTTATTGTGGTGTAACAGTGGTCCAGTATATTACTGTCTCTGGTGGGACATGTAACGTGCTGTCTGTATTTTGGTAGTTCACGGGAAAGATTTGCTTTGTTAAAATCCCCAATAATTATTAGAAGAGAGTCCGGGTGCCTTTGTTCCGTTTCAGATATTTGTTCAGCCAGCTGTTGTAGCGCCGCGCTCACGCACGCGTCTGGAGGGATGTAAACATTCACGAGAATGAAAGAGGAAAACTCCCGTGGCGAGTAGAAAGGTTTGCAATTAATAAAATGGGTCTCTAAGTTAGGAGAGCATATCTTGTTCAGTGTTGTTATATCTGAACACCAATTTTCGTTAAAGTAGAAACACAATCCACCACCTCTCGTTTTCCCCGTTAGTTCCGCGATGCGATCCGCTCAGAACAGCTGGAAGCCCGGCAGATGTATTGCGTTGTCCGGTATGGCTTCACTCAGCCAGGTTTCAGTGAAGCACAGAGCAGCAGAGTTAGAAAAATCCTTGTTAATCCTTGTGAGGAGAAGTAGTTTGTCCATTTTGTTAGGAAGGGATCGTAGTTTCACAAGATGAATGCTGGGGAGTGCAGTGCGCAGGCCGCGCTCGCAGAGTTTAACCAGCGCGCCGGCACGCTTCCCGCGTTTGCGTCTGACCGCGCGTTTGAACAACAACGCTGCACCTCCGACGAGAATGTCCCGCAAAACGTCTGAATAATCAAAAACTGTATAGTTTTCTGGTGTGTGTTTCCTAATGTCCAGTAGTTCGTCTTTGGTGAAACTGATAGGAAAATAATGACTAAACACAGGACAAACGAACAAAAACAACACAATAGCTGGAGAGCTCCACACTGAGGCAGCCATCTGCGGCGCCATCTTGTGATCAACTAAGACTAACGAAATACATAACGTGCTCTGTTACTGACGTAACCTCGGTTAACTGAGAGTAAGGGAACTAGTATTGCGTAGCTATACGCTATGGGAAAACTCCTTTTCTCAAGAATATTGAAAAATTTATTTTAAAACGCAGTGAAGCTGCACAGCCAGCACAGCACAGAGCTAACTAGCTCGCTGATTGGCTGGGCTGCGAGAACTGCACGAACCTATGGCGAAGTAGCAAGGACGGGTAATCCTATTAGGACGCTTCCCGTCGAAGCGCGCCAGAATGGGCATGACTACTGACTATATAAGCGGCCCATTTCGCCATAGGAATCAGGTTAAATCGACTGAAGCGACAGTACCCGAACGTGAAGCATAATAGCACAGCTGGCTACGCAATACTTGTTCTCTTACTCTCAGGGAACCGAGGTTACGTTAGTAACCAAGTACGTTCCCTTTCGAGAACGTTCACTTCGTATTGCGTAGCTATACGCTATGGGTACCCATTTTGAAACGCGGTGCCATTAGCTGATGACTTCGCTCTGAGCTATCGCCTGAGGCTAAGCAGTCCGAGGCTTATATTGGAACTTAAGTCAGAGCCCTACAGGGACCAGACAATGTCGGAACCCACGGAGGGATACCTAGGTTTGGGCCCCTCAGGGGTCAAGACCTCTTATCAAATTGAAAGAACTCGTGCCTGCAGTGCTGGCACTTCTAGAGGCACTTCTAGATTATAAAACCTTACAAATGTGGGCGGCGAAGACCAGCCGACCGCCGCACAAATGTTTTCAATTGGTACACCACTGGACCAAGACCATGAAGAGGTCATGCCCCTTGTGGAATGAGCCCTGACGCCTATGGGACATTGGAGGCCCATAGAAGCGTAGGCTAGAGAGATAGCGTCAGTGTTAATTTTGACTGCAGATTTTAATTTGGTTTTAGTACTTGTCTTTTGACTAAGATGCAATTTTAGTTTTGGTCATATTTTAGTCATCTGCTTTTTTTTAGTTTTAGTCTAGTTTTAGTCGACTAAATAACAAAAGATTTTTGTCAGCTAATCTACTGTAGATTTAGTTGACTAAAATATATTGGGTTATCTATTGTAATATACAAAATATTCTAACTTAAAATGAAATAAACCCAGGTCTCATTAAAAATATGGAATATAGCCTTTCCATAAAATACCAAAAATTATTTATGGATTGTTTATAACTTGTTATAACTTGCTATAACTTATGACATTCTTCATTCTTTAAAGTTACAATATGTAATTATTTTTTCGCTGCTAGGCGTGGCTAACCTCTTACAATAAGAAAGGCGTAGGTTTATGACGCAGTGATTAGCTGAATGATGGGACTTGCTGTTGCTGTCATGGTGATGGATCTAATAATGTTTATGGATGAGTGAAAACATTTATGTTTTTTTACATTACAGTGGGTTGAAGTAGGTCGCGATTGCTAATAACAGCCAGGTAGCAAACAGACGTTGGGCCAACGTCAATATTGGTTGGTTACGTTGGCCCAACCTATACGACAGAAATACAACATTGGCCCAACCTATCTGACAGAAATACAACATTAGGCCAACGTTGGTATCGTCAGCTGCAATGGCCCACCACTTCCCTCAAATATATGCATGCAGAATTTCATGTTTTTACCATTCATGAGGTTTTTTTCATGTTGTCTAATGTGTTTATTCTAGATATTTATGTAAATGCTGCTTGACTGACAATTGGCGTGTGTGTTGAACATGTGAGTCGCTTTCAAACCTGTCATGATATTGAGCCAACTTGATGATGAACTCAGTCTGCCTCTATTAACATGCGCAGTTTCGAACAAACTCACAGTCGTCCCTCACAACTTGTACATATAGCACCACATCTCCCCTCTTTAAAGTACTACTACCTCAGCATTATTATTATTTCCTGAGGTACTAGACCCATTCTCAGAGTTTGTGTAAAAATCAGTCTCAAGAGAGGGTCCATCAGTTAATTCACTGTACCCATGAACTATCTGTCTGTCGGGTGTTTCAGGTGTTTCTGGCATCTCCTTCCTTTGTTTGTACAATGTATGACCTTGGTTCAGGAGCTTTTCCGACGACCGTTGCCGATGTTTTCCATCCCTTTTCTCCATCCAACTTGACTTTCACGCTTTGTCCTGGATGTAAGTCGGGTGAACCACGTGCTGAGTAGTGTCGGTTGTAGAAGTACTGGTAAGCCTGCTTGGTTTGTTTATCCTTACATCTAACTTGTTCATAGTTAATTGGGCTCGGTAGCAGGTTCTTTGGCAGCATCGGAACTGTTGTTCTGATCTGACGTCCGATTATAAGTTGAGCTGGGCTCAGTCCAGTAGCACTGATAGGTGTAGAATGATAGCTCATCAGAGCTAGCTGTGGATCTGGCTGTCTGAGCATCCGCTTTGCAATAGCAACACTCCTTTCGGCGGCACCATTAGCCTGCGGATAATGAGGGCTGGAAGTAGTGTGAGTGAAATTGTATGTCGTTTTAAACTCTGCAAACTCAGTGGCCGTGAACTGAGTAGCATTGTCTGTCACAAGTTCAAATGGGATCCCCATCTAACAAACATGTTTTTCAGATGTGTGATTACCTGCTGGCTTGTGATGGCCTGTAGTTGAGCAATCTCAATATCACGGGAATAATAGTCCACGAACATTAGGTATTTCTTGCCATTAAGTTCACAGATATCAGCTGCATTCTTTTGCCATGGACCCCTGGGAAGGGAGGCGACCATCAGAGGCTCTCTCTGTTGTGTGGGCTTGTTGACTTGTTAGCTCTTTCCCTACATTTAGTAAGACCTTGATGGTCTGTGTGAAGCTGATGTAACACCTCATGTCTCTGTGAGCCTTGAATCACTATTCTGTCTTTATACAACAAAAGTCCACCAATTTCTGAGAGATGAGCTCTGACAGTGTGAAACTCGTGGAGTGAGTGTGACAGTTGAGACATCTGGCTGGGCCAGGTGAATGTATTGGTGAATGTACTTACAAACTGACTGAAGATCTAGATCATCCTGCGTGGCCTTCCTTATGGCACTTAACCTGTCCTCATTTATAGGCATAGTAGACAGTACTACCTGTACAAACGCCTTGACGTCATCCTCTGTGTCAGACTCGCCCTGATGTGTCAGTGGGTTTCGTGACAGAGTGTCGGCCACCACGAGCTGTTTGCCTGGCACATGCACTGCTTTGACATTAAATCTCATCAGGCGCATTAGTAGTCGCTGACATCTTACGGGAGCTTTGTCAATATCATATGCATTTATCAAGGGCACAAGAGACTTATGGTCAGTCTGAAGTTCAAATTTGTCCATACCTTGTAGGTATCGAGAGAACCGTTTACATGCCCACTCTCCAGCCAGGCACTCCTTCTCGATTTGTGAGTAGCGCCACTCTGTCTCTGCTAATGTCTTTGAACAGAAAGCTATGGGATGTAGTCTGTTCTCATGCTCCTGCAGCAGGGCATCTCCGAGGCCATAGCTGCTTGCGTCCGCACTGACCACTGTGGTTCTGTTGGCATCATAGAATGCTAGTGCTGGTGCTGTAGTCAACAAGCTTTTGACCTTCTTGAACGCATGTGTCTGAGCCTCATCGCAGACCCATTTTGTGTCACTTTTCAGTAGCTCAGTCATCGGATGAAGAATTGACGAAAGAGCCGGAACGAATTTGCCCAGGTAATTAATCATTCCTAATCCCTGTAGCAGTTCAGTCAAATTCTTAGGGCTGGGAAGCTCATTTATGGCCCTCCCTTTATTTGTATCAGTCCGGATTCCATCCTTTCCAATGACATGTCCAAAGTACTGAATCTCAGATTTTCCAAAGTGACACTTATCTTTATTCAACTTTAGACCAGATTCTCTGATGGTCTTTAAAACTGCCTTGAGGTTCTGATCATGTTCCTCTTTATCTCTGCCGAACACCAGTATATCGTCCATCACAGCTACAGTGCCGGCATGGTCTTTAAGAAGAGTGCTCATTTCTCTCTGAAATATCTCCGGAGCCGAAGTGATTCCGAAGGGTAATCTCTGAAAACAGAAGCGGCCCACTGGGGTGAGGAAGGTGGTGAGTTTCCTACAGCTTGGGTCCAATGGTATCTGCCAAAACCCACTAGAAGCATCTAACATTGAGAATACACATGCACAGGACAGTTGTGGTGGGATGTCCTCAAGAGTGGGCAGAATAAATCTCTCACGCTTTACTGCTTCGTTTAATTTCTTAAGGTCGATGCAAATTCTCACCTTACCGTTCTTCTTCACCACCGGTACCATTGGAGCACACCAGTCTGTCGCTTCCGTCACTTCTGTTGTGATCCCTGACCGGAGCATACGCTGCAGCTCTTCTTCCACTTTTGGCAGTAATGGAAAATGAACTCGACGAGGGGTAGAAAGGCTGTATGGTTTGGCGTCATGTCTGAGCTAAATTTTGATTGGTTCACAATTTAAAAGTCCAAAGTCTCCAAAAACATCATCCTCAGTACTAATGAAGTCAACGCTGCTCAGCAGTTTCGTTTCACAGGCAGTTTTTCGGCCAAGGAGATTATTAGCATATGGACCTTTAACGACATATGTCCAAAACCTGACTTGTTGTCCATTTCGTTCTGTGCAGGCTAAAAATCTGCCAATACAGTACAGTTTGCCACCCGGACTCCTGATGTCTGCCAGTGTTTTAGTAAGTTGTGGGCGACTAGGTAGGTTCAGAAATAACTGTGATATCAGCACCAGTATCTATCTTGAACTTTACTGTAGCGCCATTCATTGGAAGGTTCACATGCCACTCATCCTCGTTAGCACTATCAGAAACAGAACCTAGAAACCACATGTTGTTTGATTCGACTTCGTGTCCGTCACTGGTCACTTCTTTAACAGTCTTTGTTTTACAAGCAATCTCGAAATGACCTGTTTTATTACACTCACGACATCGTTTCCCTCGGGCGGAACAAGCCCCATGGTCATGTACATGTGCACATCTTGAACAGGCCACATTGCTACTGACTTCTCTTTGTTTCATATCTGAATTCCTGTATTTACCTCCTGTGTGTTTCTTGAATTGTTTTGTGTGCTTAAAGTTGTGCCCCACTTCACTTACATCCCATGCACTTCGCATTTCAGCACTTTGCATTTTAATCAATTCTGATTGGCGAGCGATCTGAATGGCCTTCTCGGGAGTTAAATCTGGCTCTAACTGCAGCTTCTCAGACACGTCGCTGTCCGCTATTCCAATTTCGATTCGATCGTGAATCTGCTCATCTTTAGTGGCCCCAAAATCACAAAACTCTGCCAGCTCATATAGACTCCTGACAAATGCTTCCATACTTTCACCACTTCATTGATTTCTTTTATGGAAACAAGCGCGGTCATGAATCAAATTGCGTTTGGGCACGAAATGGTCATCAAACTTTTTAACTACTACATTGTAGTACTGATTTTCATCCTCAGCAGAAAATGTAAATGTGCTGAATATAGGTTCCACCTGTTTGCCCATTGCATACAGTAACGAATTCACCTGCACATCACCATCTTCCTTGTCGAGTTTCGTTGCAATCCTGAACCGCGCGAAGCACTGCCTCCACGCCGGCCAACTTGCTGGCTGTGTGAAATCAAAGGATTCAGGTGCGTTAAACTTCGACATTTTCCTTCCGTTCTCCTTTGCTGATCAGAGTGCGTGAAGATCTTTCAATTCTGACACCATGTCATGATATTGAGCCATCTTGATGATGAACTCAGTCTGCCTTTATTAACATGCGCAGTTTCGAACAAACTCACAGTCGTCCCTGACCCCGCCCCCGTTGCCCAGCAACGCTGGACCCTGCAGCTAACAGTCAATCACAACTTGTACATATATCACCACAAAACCATAGACTGTAAAAAAAAAAGTTTCAAACATTGGAGCGGCGCAGAGTTGCCATGGAAACAAGGTAGCACCACTGCAACTTACAAGCAGCACAACTCCCTCGCTTGCTGTTGTTTTTGTGGTATCCTGATTGCTGAATAACCCTCACAATAATTAAAAGCTTATATCTTTTTATATATATATATATATTATTTATTTATTTTTTATTTTTATTTTTTATATTTTCTGTTAAGGGATTATTTACAAATTTATATTCGATTTATATAATTATCATCATTATTGTTTTCATTTAAATACTTTTTGTAAATATTTTGGGTTCTATAATAAACACTATTGCTTCGAATTAATTCTAATTAATTCAATATATTATTATAGTTAAAGATGCATGGGTGATTGGAAGTTGGCTAATTTTTTAACCAACTGATTATTTAACATGCTGTTAGTCGATTACGTCACCTACACTGAGTGCAAAAAATGTCTAAAACTAGTTCAAATGCGTTTTGATCCTTCACGGTAAACAACTATTGATAAATGTTCTGTTATTGTAGCAGCAACAAAATAACCTCTCTACAGAGGGGAAACTCCAAGATCTCAACATTTCAGAAGAAAGCTGATGCCAGAGAAGTAGGAGAAACAGGTGAACACCGTACCTCCGCAAATATTTGTGCTGTTATGTTAATAATGTCCATGTTCTCATGCATAATCTCAGCTATGCTGATGTATGATCTCTCAACACTTTTGGACATTCAACTCTCAATCAACTATATGGATCATCATTATATCGACAGTGGACATAATTCTTACTTTTTCAAACATTGGATGTCCATACCAATGGAGATATCTCGCTTGCACTGTGGATTGCATTCTTGAAAGAAGCGCCACAAAAGACGAGGAAAGCGCAGTGGACGATTAGCAAAGAACGCAAGGGACGCCTGGGCGACCCATGGAAACTACATGCTTCTACAGACCTGGATCCTGCCGCTGCATCCGGAACAGCCTGCGCCAGGATTTCCGCCTCTGTTGTTGAAAACGCTTAAACGCTTAAATGCACCTTACTACAAGTAGAGAAATATCCATGCTTTGAACTGCAAACAGTTAAGCTGGAACTGACTTGTCCCATTTACTGTGCACTTATTTACCATCCTCCTAAATACAATAAGGATTTTATTGCGGACTTCTCAGACTTTCTTTTGCTTATTGTTCTGACCACTGACAATCTTCTAATCATTGGGGATTTTAATATTCATGTATGTTGCCCATCTAACTCACTTGCAAAGCAGTTCTCTGAACTTGTTGACTCTTTTAATTTCAAACAGTGCGTTTGTGATGCCAAACACAGGCATGGTCACACTCTTGATTTAATTTTATTTCTGGGTGTGTCTCTTAGTGATGTGACTCTAGAAGACAATTGTAGCCTATATCTGACCATAGATCTGTATTTTTTACTTTTGATCTGCCTGTTGCCACACCAAAAGACCAATCTCTTGACTATTATTTTAGACCTGTAAATTAGGTAACATCAAATCTTTTTGCTGAAGCATATGCATCTAGCCCTATCTCTTCAATTGTTGAGGCTTCAGGACCCTGTTTAGATTTGGAAGAATTAACTGATATTCTTTATTCTCTATGCTCAAACATCATAAATGAAGTTGCTCCGCTCAGGCTTAAAAGGCCGAAACTTAGCCGTGGCTTAATAATGAAACGCGTGCCCTTAGAAAGGCTTGCAGGAAAGCTGAATGCAGGTGGAAGAGAGAAAAACTGCAGGTTTCCTATGAAATGCTAAAAGACACGCTCAGCAGTTACCAGCATGCAGCTAAAGCAGCTAGAACTAAATATTTTTTAGACCTAATAAGTAGAACAGTGCACTGGTCCAAGAGTTCTGTTTGGCACAATAAACACTGTGCTTAACCCGACTACTCCGTCTTTAACTGAATCTACACTTTATACCTGTGAGGATTTCTTGAACTTTTTCGTTACAAAGATTGAACTAATAAGAGAAAGAATTGTGCCCTCTAATAGTAATACTGTTCTAGAAACCCCCATGCCATATTCTTCTTTACTGGATCACTTTGATGCTGTCTCTCTTCCAGCACTAGTAGGCCGCTGTACGTGAGCTGTATCGTTCAGTTTCGTTCCGACAAACGAGTTACTACATTTTCTCTTGCTCAATATGTTCAACGTTCATAAAAGGTATCCAAGCAAAATTTCTCCACGCATTGTCCTGCAGTGAATGAGAAAAGTGTAATTTATTTGCGCACTATATTGCCTGCGTATTGAGACATCTAAAACTGTTTAGCTAGATTTTCAACCAATCAGCATCGAAAATGTAAGTAGGTCAGAGCCTAAATCAAGCCAATATCACTATGCACATGTAAACATGGAGGAGGACGAAAGCAGCGCATCTTCATCTGATAGCGGCGATCAAACTCGATTAACACTCGTAAAGTGTATTCTTCATGTCGGAAAAGATGGTGCGAAAGGTCCGCCGCCCTTTACTGAAGTCCGATGGGAAAAAATCAAGCAATGTGCGAAGGAATGGCTCAAAACTTGGACACTACGGAGCTAGCTATTGATCCAATGCTGCAGGTAAGTTACTTTCATAACATATGAATATTTTTTCATTATTTTTGGGTGATGCTAATTTACAAACTTTTGTCACATCAGAATCCCGATAAAAACATCGACATGATGACAGACGTTGTCCTCCGTTGCTTGATCTGTTATCTGAGTACAACGTCAAGAGTACAAGAGTACAATGTAAGTGACTAGAATTATTCTATATATTTATGGTGTTTTGATAAATGTATTTTCACATTGTTTTTATTTATAAAAATAGATATGCAACTTAAACAAGAATCTTTTTTCCAATTCAATTATATAAAGCTAATGTGAAAATATTTAACACAAAATAGATATTTGTCAGCCACTAAGTTATATGAAAAAAGCTTACACTTTATTTTGATGGTCCACTTTAGACATTCTATACTGACTATAGGTAACTGCAACTACATGTTAACTTAATCTATCAACCCTAACCTAGCAGTCTACTAATACTCTGAGTTAGTTGACATGTAGTTACTTACAGTTAGTAGAATATCTATAGTGGACCATCAAAATAAAGTGTTACCCTTTTTCATATAGTGGCTGACAAAAATCTATTTTGTGTTAAATATTTTTAATATATTAATTAAATATAATTTAATTCAATGTCAAGTGGAATTCGGTTGAGAGTTCTCTTTCTCCAGGAACGCATGGCTGGTTTGTTCAAGGCCTGAGGCCCTGTTGAGGCCAAGGAACACCCAGGAGAAGTGAGGAAGTCGGAAGAGTGGGTGATTGGAGTCGTTGTTGGTTGGAGTCTTTGTTCCAAAACTCCTGAGATTGTCCTTGGTTCTTTGTGAGAGAGTCTTCTCTCTCCTGCCTAAGCCCATATCTGGTTGGATCGAGGCCTGCTGGGTCTTGGGGCCCCCGTGGAGGGGGAGGGGGTTCCCCAGTATCACCAGAACAGTGTTGCGGCTGGATGAAAGAACTAAGAGAGGCAGGTCACATGTGGACTGTCTCTTATAAAGCCTGGAAAAGATCCTCCCCTAAGTGTTGAACTCGACCAATCAGAAAGGTGACATGTCTGAGAGGGAAAGTGGCTCTTAGTTGATTTACGGGTCTTTGTCCCAAGCGTGGTTATACCTTCATTAATGCTCAGATAGCTGTAAGACATCCACACTGCATTCTAGAAGAAGGTGATGTACATCAAAGTGTGAGTCATTAAATGAGGATTAATTAGGTAGGAGGTATGATACAGGTGAGGTTACATTGATTTTTAGTTGGTTGTATACCAGGATACATACCATAATATATACCTAATAGTACACGAGACAGTAAACCATTTACACTGTTTCTTTCACAGTTTTATGCATGTCCATTTATAGATCAGTTAGTCTATGATTAATGCAGCAAAGTCTGTTTTAAAGAGGGTTTCTGTTTCATAGTCTCTCTCTTGTGCATGTGGCCACATTCCTCGGAGGTCGTAAACTCTCCTTATCATGCCCTGTAACATGACAATGTTCCTGCCCTTGTGTTCGTTCATTTGGGCTGTTAGTTTTGGAGTTTCATAAACCTTTGTATATAATGAATAATTAGTGTGTGTCTGATTGGTCCGTACCCTACACTAGCCTGGTTAAAACCAGACCCTTCTCAGTCGTAACTGAGTTAGGGTCTGGGGAAGGTTCATTCACAACTCATTTCCAAAGGGGCGTCACCAACGGATGTCGCTCAAATGCCTCTGTAAGCAATTGGATAGACCTTAAAACCAAACAGATCGATTGTCATCTTGTAAAGCCCGCCTCAACGTTTGTGATTGGTGCCTCGATTTGGAAAGATTGAAAATGAGCTTGAATGGGCTCTTCGCCAGACTAACTTGCAGAGCAAATCTAAATTTGCCGGAAGTTCGTCTGGGTTTTCCCAGGCTAAGGGGATGCAAGTCATGGCATGGCTTGGAAAATCTGACAAGAGCCTGTGCTGTTCTTCTTGGACTCACGTATGCACTAAACCTCACCCACCCGAAAGAACTGAGGCACACCTTTTGAGGCCTTTCAGAAGCTCTTCTTGGAACTGGATGTTTGCATGTTTTCCCTGAAATTACTAACACTTAAAAACAAACTCATGACGTAGATTGAGACAATGCATTATGACCAAGCTCTGCTGAAAAAAAACTGCATTGATTGATGAACGTTTAATATTGTTCTACATACAAGCTTTCAGCAAGTACAAATTATTTTATATGTTTTGCTACAAGTTATTCACAAGTTTTAGTCAAGAATGTGACTTTTTCAACAGAAATTTGTATGCACGTTTCTTTGTGTAACAAAATGATCTTTCTCAATGACACGGAAAATGTTAGCATTTTTTTGCTTTTATTTTTCATATGTTAAAACTGCTGTCTTACATTTTGTATAGATTTGTTTTATTTGTGCAAAAAATACAGAATAAAAGCATGTTTGATAACAAAAAGAGCATTATGTATTCATTATTATCTTAACCTGAAAAAGGCAGTAAATGTTATAATTAAGTAAATTTCATTTCATTTCATTCTGCTTGATTTATTTGTGAGACAACTTAATTTAAAAAAGCACATTCCACTAATAATATTAAATTCATCATGTGCCATAGAATAAATAATTTAGGAAATTTTACTTAATTTATTCGGGTAGATTTCACTAAAAAACAAACCTTAAAATCTACTCAAATATAATATGTGTAATATTGTTACCATAATTTTAGTTACTTCTACCAAAGTAGAGAGCATGTAATATGTTTTACAGTGTAGTGCAGTTACTGCTCGTGTATGCAAATTGACAATTCACCATTAAATGTGTTATTTTGAAAAGTGTTTTTTTTATATATATTATATTTTGGCTTAATTCTATCTGTTATTCAGATTTTACCTCAAATATTACCTTTGAATTGGAACAACATAATGAGAAGTAATTGGGATGTTAATGCTACAGTAGAAGTTTTCTTGATAATCTTATGTTTACTGTGCCTAGATAGCAAGCTTCAGGTATACCACACATTTCAAACTGGTTTATTTTGTACTTCAAGTATGAATTTGTCATTTTTGGGCTTATATGATAAACAGGTTTGAAAGTGAAAAATTCAAAAAAATCAAAATGGGCACCTCTAGCATATTTTTTTCTCAAAAACTGCAAGGTTGAGTGCGGAGAACTTTTTCCTAAGGAATCTCTATATATTTCTGATGTTAAATATAAAAAAGTAGGTAGTGCCCCACTTGGTGTAACGAAACCCTATTTCTAGGCGTCTTTTAGGCTACCGACAGCGGACTATTATAGTCAAGCATTTGAAACTGTCATCTACTCCTCTGGATCCTATGCCACCCCGGCTCTTTAAAGATGTGTTTGCAAACCATAGGCCCTGGTATACTATCTATTGTGAATAGCTCATTATCAAAAGGTGTGGTTCCACCCTGTCTCAAACAAGCAGTGGTTACTCCCCAAATCAAAAAGCCTGGCCTTGATCACACTGATCTGAATAATTTTCGGCCAATTTCTAAACTACTATTTATATCTAAAATATTAGAGAAGGTTGTGTCACTTCAAATTACGTCAGTTTTAAGTTCGAATGATATCTTGGATTATTTCCAATCTGGATTTAGACCTAGGCACAGTACAGAGACAGCTCTGGTAAAAGTGCTAAATTACCTCTTAATACCAACTGATTCTGTGCTGGCTGCTGTTTTAATTACATTGGATCTCAGTGCCGTATTTGACACTGTTGATCATTCGATTATTTTAGACCGGTTGGAGTGTGTGGTTCCATTCATATTTACAGGACAGAACATTCTCTGTGAATTTTGCAAATGTTTCATCCTCTGCAGTCACCTTAAAATATGGCCTCCCTCAAGCCCTACATTGTTTGCTCTGTACATGTGTCCTCTGGGATCTATTTGTCGTCGCTATGACATTTCTTATCATATGTATGCTGATGACACACAGATCTATCTACCTCTCAAAGTTGGGAATGAACAGTTCCTCAAGTCTTTGCTGGACTGTTTGAATGAGCTTAAAATTTAGCTGTCTAAAAACTTTCTCCAGCTTAATGAAAACAAATCTGAAATTACAATATTTGGTCCACAAAATTGCAAAGAGAAGAGAAGCCAATATCCTTGCCCCATTAGAAATGACGGTGAAAGATAGTGTGAGAAATCTTGGCGTAATAGTCGACTCATCGCTTAGCTTTGACAAACAGATAAATTCTGTTGTAAAGAACAGCTTTTATCAGCTTACAGTGATTTCTAAGATAAAACCCCTTCTCACCTTTAAAGATCTGGAGGTCGTCGTCCATGCTTTTATTACATCAAGACTAGACTACTGCAACTCTCTTTATGCAGGGATCTGCCAACGTAAACTGCGTCGTCTGCAGCTGGTGCGGAATACCGCAGCCAGGCTTCTAACTGGCACTAAAAAAATGGACCACATTACTCCAGTACTACGCTGTCTTCATTGGCTACCGGTTCATTACAGGATTGAGTATAAGATTTTACTAATGTTTTTTAAAGCGATGCATGACATGTCCCCAAACTACATTGTTGACCTTCTAGGATCGTACAAATCAGGCAGGACATTATGATCAACGAATCAGCTTCTGCTGACTGTCCCTTATTCCAAAAAAAAGTCAAAGGGTGACCAAGCTTTTTCAGTTGTGGCTGCCAAGCTGTAACCTGGCCCTAGCCAGATGAATTTCGCTCCGCCTAGCTTCACTCACATCCATCTGGAACCGATCCATTGAAATGTGATTTCTCCAACCAACTTTATGGTTTAGCCAATCAGGACGCAGGGCGGGAGTTTCATAGATGTGACGTAGTGGAGAAGCGACCGTGAGACTGTTTTGATTCAGACAACAATGGCGGCTCGCATCGAGGAAGCAAGCGTTAACATTGATGCTGCTATTTCATCCGTGTTGTCCAATCTACCGAATATTGTTTCATTAAAAGAACATCAGAGAACGGCTCTTAAGGCTTTTGTTGGTGGAAACGATGTTTTCGCCCTTCTCCCGACCGGATTTGGCAAGAGCTTGATCTACCAAATGGCTCCTCTGGTAGTTAAGGAAATGGGACTAGTGCAGCACCCCATCGTTATCATCGTGTCCCCGCTGATTGCTCTCATAGAGGATCAGATCAGAGAGGCTGGAAAATTGGGTGTTACAGGTATGCAGCTGGGAGGAAGAAACGAAAACGACATTCTCGACGGACGTTGCCAGCTGGTATTTGGAAGTCCCGAGTCGTGGCTCAACGAGAAATGGCGGAGCATGCTTGCTTCAGAGGTGTACCTGAAGAACTTGGTGGGGATCGTAGTCGATGAGGTTCACGTCACGTATAAATAGTAAGTTAACCTGTTAAGCTTCACCAGAGCGTGGGCGCTCTGAAGCGTTTTTTTTAAATAGTTCAAAGTTACTATCATATTTAATGTTATTAACTTGACAAACTATACATAATTAAAAAGATATAAGACTCAAGTTTCAGTATTTGACCACTATTGTATTCTGAGAAACTTATAGTGACAGTTATGTCTTAATTTGTGTCAGGAGATATGTAATTATGTAAATGAGTCGTTACCTTTAATGTGAATTATGAGCGTCAGCTGCTCTCATTCAGAAAAAAACTCCCGTGCGATCGTCATGACAGCGCTTGACAAAACAACGTCCCTCAGGGCTTTTAGCTCAAACTTGTGCAGATTTGGAGAAATATTGATAGATTCTCATAGGTTTACATCAGATTTCTATAGACAGGAATAATATTTATTGAATTTATACCCAAATGCGTCGATTCTGTTTTGTTTTTTCCTGCGTCGCTCTCATCAGCGTCACGGGTTGGCTTCGGTGTGAGTGGTTGAAATAGCACGTCGATAAAGATGACAGACAAGTGGCTTATCCAATCATATGCAAGGATTTTTGATAAGGCCCAGCCTTCTGAAATCACATTTCAATGGATCGGTTCCAGATGGATGTGAGTGAAGCTAGGCGGAGCGAAATTCATCTGGCTAGGGCCAGGTTACCCAAGCTGTGGAACAGTCTTCCTTCTCATATCCGGCTAGCTCAGACAATAGAAATTTTTCAGACAATAGTCTCAATTAAAAACGTATCTTTTTAATCTAGCTTTTAGTTAAGTACATTGTAGATATAATTTACTCTCTTTTAGTTTTCACTATTTTAATTCTTTCTACAATGACCTCACTATATTGTTATGTGAGGGGGTATGTCTGAGAGTGTGTGGTCATACCACATATATGCTTTTGTACATGAATGTCTTACTGTTTTAGTTAACTGTGAAGCACTTTGGGCAACAACGTTGCTACTAAATGTACTATATAAATAAATATAAGTTGAAGTTGAACTTATATTTTTTTATATATAAATATAAATATTTTTATATATAAATATTTTTTACCTATATCACCATACATCTGTTTTGTTCTTCCTATTTATTGATCAAACAATCAAGTCATTCCAACCAGCTGTCAGCAATCAGTAATCAACAGGTCCACTCAATCAACATGAGTAAGGCCTATAAATATACGCAGTCGACTCACCCTTATTCCTCGACAGTTTTCAGCATCCCTACACCACCCCATCTCCTCACACTTGCCTGGTTATCATCCTAACCAGAGATACGGGGGGAGTACTCTGTGTTCGGGCCCAATTTCCGAGCTCAGAGCCCTCCCCTTGAACAGCACGCCAAATACGCATAACCATTTACTCTCTGATCATTCGTTAGTGTGAACTCGTGAATCAGTTATTTTGTCTTTTTGGGTCATTATGTTTATCACAGATTTCTGCTCATTCTAAATCAGATATAGATGAAGTAGCACAGAAAAGATTACATATAAATGATTAATATTTATGTCGATAAAGCAATAATTGTTGGAGACTTTAACATACACGTAGATAATACAAATGATGCGTTAGGGACTGCGTTTACAGATTTATTAAACTCCTTTGGGGTCACGCAAAACGTCAGTGGTCCCACTCATCGTCTAAATCATACACTAGATTTAATTATATCATATGGAACCAATCCAACTGATATAAATATTATACCGCAAAGTGATGATCTCACTGATCATTACATGGTAACTTGTATAATACGTACTGCTGAAATTTGTCATGTTGCGCCACGTTATAGACCAGGCAGAACAATCCTTCCAACCACTATAGATAGATTCTCAAATAGCTTACCTGATCTATCTCAGCTGCGCAGTGCACCCAAACAAACAGATGAACTAGAGGAAATGACTAGCAGTTTGAGCACCATGTTCTCTAGTACACTAGATATTGTTGCACCAATTAGATTAAAAAAGGTTAGAGAGAAAACTAAAGCACCATGGTACAACAGTGCTACGCATGCAATCAAGAGAGAAACTCGTAACTTAGAGCGTAAATGGAAACAAACTAATTTAGAGGTCTTTAGAATCGCGTGGAAAGACAGTATGTCACGTTATAAAAAGGCTCTAAAAGCAGCCAGGGCTGAGCATCTCCGCAAACTAATAGAAAATAACCAAAATAATCCAAGGTTTTTATTCAACACCGTGGCTAGACTAACAAATAAACAAACATCACCAGAGCAAAATATTCCATTACAATATAGTAGTAATGATTTTATGAATTACTTCAATGAGAAAATAGAAAGCATCCGAAACACAATTGTAAATATACAATCCTCTATGATGTCTTATGATTCAGCCTCAATTATGGCCCCTCTAGAACAACTACACCGCTTTACAACTATAGGACAGGAAGAGCTAAATAAACTTATCATTGCATCTAAACCAACAACATGTTTATTAGATCCAATACCCACTAAACTACTGAAAGAAGTGTTACCTGTAGTCGAAGAGCCTCTTCTTAATATTATTAACTCGTCTTTATTTTTAGGTCATGTTCCAAAAATATTCAAGCTGGCAGTAATAAAACCTCTCATTAAGAAACCGCAATTAGATCCAAATAACTTAGCAAATTACAGACCCATCTCAAATCTTCCATTTATGTCTAAAATACTAGAAAAAATTGTGTCCGCTCAATTGTGCTCTTTCTTACAAGAAAATGATATCTATGAAAAATTCCAGTCGGGATTCAGACCGCATCATAGCACAGAAACTGCGCTAGTTAAAATTACAAATGATTTACTTTTAGCTTCTGACCAAGGCTGTATCTCAATACTAGTTCTACTCGATCTTAGTGCTGCGTTCGATACTATCGATCATAAAATACTCTTGGATCGACTACAAAACTACACTGGTGTTCAGGGACAGGCATTAAGCTGGTTTAGATCGTACTTATCAGACCGTTACCATTTTGTCTGTTTAAATGGGGAAAAATCAAAGATAACGTCAGTAGACTATGGAGTGCCGCAAGGATCGGTGTTAGGCCCTCTGCTATTCTCAATATATATGCTGCCACTTGGTAATATTATAAGAAAACATGGAATTAATTTCCACTGTTATGCTGATGACACTCAATTATATATCTCATCACGACCAGATGAAAACACTAACTTATCTAAATTGACAGAGTGTCTAAATGATATAAAATGCTGGATGACGTGTAATTTCCTGCTATTAAATTCAGATAAAACGGAGGTACTACTTATTGGTCCAAAAAACTACCCACAAAATCCCTTACAATACAACTTTAATTTAGAAGGATGTCCTGTTACTTTATCCACTACAGTAAAAGACCTGGGTGTTATACTAGACCGCAACTTGACTTTCGAAAATCATATTTCATATATTACAAGAACAGCCTTTTTCCACCTTAGAAACATTGCTAAGCTACGCAACATGCTATCTGTTTCTGATGCAGAAAAGTTAGTTCATGCATTCATGACCTCGAGACTAGATTACTGTAATGCTTTATTAGCTGGTTGTCCTGCATCCTCAATAAACAAGCTACAGTTAGTGCAAAATGCAGCTGCTAGAGTTCTTACTAGATCAAGAAAATATGATCATATAACACCTATTTTATCATCTCTACACTGGTTACCTATTAAGTTACGTATCAATTACAAAGTATTCCTACTGACCTATAAAGCCCTAAATGGTTTAGCTCCTGTGTATTTAACAGACCTTCTATCGCCATACAATCCATCGCGCTCTTTAAGATCACTAAATTCGAGGCTTCTGGTCATTCCTAGGATATCTAAGTCCACTAAAGGAGGGAGGGCGTTCTCGCATTTAGCTCCTAAACTCTGGAATAGCCTTCCTGATATTGTACGAGACTCAGACTCGCTGTCCCAGTTTAAAACTAGATTAAAGACGCATCTCTTTAACCAAGCATTCACTTAATCCTTAACCTTTGATACTACTGCTGAATCAGTTCGAATGCATTAACATTATGAACATCAGCTATGCTAATTATTTCCAATCTGCCTTTCTGCTGTTATCTCGGGACGCTAGTCCCGAGGTAAATAGCGTTCGTCAGCTCCAGTTTGTATCCAGCCTCTCACGGAGACTTCAGATGCCCCAACGCCTGTGAAGAGACGACTCGACGCCTGTGAAGAGACGACTCAAAGCCGGCGATATGTTATGCCATAAATTAATACTTGATTAACTAACTGTATTTTTCTATGTACATTTCCGAAATGCAATTTCTGTAAAGCTGCTTTGAGACAATGTGTATTGTGAAAAGCGCTATACAAATAAATTTGAATTGAATTGAATTGAATTGAATGCATTAGTGTGAGAAAGCCATTGCGTGTGAATTAATTTTACCTGGCAGCGTCTCTCTACTAAAGTGAAGCTGTGGGTTTTAGTTACTAAGAAACATATGGCAGAACTTTTCAGTTTATATTATAAGCTATTTTATTGATAAATCACAGAACAGAGTTTACAATACATTTCTGCACTACAGAATGATTCTGTGTCCGCGTGATCTTCATGTGATAATGTGTAGTGAAAACCCTCTTTATTAAAAAGAAAAACTGTATTTGACAGGAATGCCATTACAAATACTGCATGACCTGGAAAAATTACCTGAATCAACAGATCTGTTAATAATAAACAGTTTATTTATATCATAAGGAATATGTGAAAAAAGCACAAATGTACTGAAACAGCCCCTTTCTTCTTACACCTCAACAAATCAGAACAACAAAATATTATTTTGGATGCGAATTCAATATTAAAATATAAAGTGCTAGGCTACAAGGCATGTGTAACGCTGGTAATGTGGTGCGGTAGAAGCACAGGAAGGAGGCTGGATCCAAACGCAGTGTACAGGCTTTATTTAGACAAACTACAAACTTAGACAAAGACTCAGACTGGAATACAGGACTCAGAATCAGAAGCGACCAACATTGACATCAAACATTCAACAACTCACAAACACAGGGCTTAAATAATCAAGGACAAACGAGCTAACAAGGGGGCGTCGGGAATAACGAGAAACACCTGGGAGAAGTAAAAGACAGGTCAGGGAATCACTGAACATGAAAAGACAAGACACAAAACCCACATCATGACAGCATGGAACTAAAAATCAACTTATCTTATTTTCAGCCTTGAAAGTAGAGGTCAATATCAAATTAAACTAACAGACCTATAAACATACAATGAGAATGTGCATATTGTTGCTATAAGAAGTGCTATCAGGGGCAGTCAATGCAACAGTTCTATTTGGTTCGATTCATTTTAAGGAAAGCACTCCGTGCCAATGTGACCCTTGCTTTATTGCGGCGACCTCTTGTGAGGTCACCTGTGACACTGAAAACCCTTTCTGCAAAGGCTTGAGAAGCTGACAGAGCCAACCGTTCTAAAGCAAAAGGTTTCAACCTGTGATAAAAAGTGTCACTTTTGGCCACCCAAAAGTCTATTCCTGTTTCTTCAGTGATGGGATCCTCTGAAAGCTCTTCCTTATATTTTCTTATCTGCTCCCTCATGCTGGTTGTTGAGGTTCTCTGTTTAGGCCAAAAACCGAAAGACTGGCGGATTTGATGAAGCATCGATGAAAGCATCTTCTGGTTTCTCAGGATTTTCCTCTTCTGGATCATCTTCAGACTGATCCTCATCTTGTGTGTGTAGCAGAGTGGATTTTTTGATCACATACTCCTCTGCATGTTTAAGAAGTTCCTCAATGTTGTCATCAGCCACATCAACTAGAGTTTCACAGACAGTAGGGTTGACAAAGCATGCAGCTGCTGCAAGAGGTGAGAACTTTTCATCAGTTGGATCCAAAACGCTGTTTCACACTGGTTTTCATTTTCTGTGCAAGAGTGGAAAGGTCTCTGTATGTAGTGTTCTTTTCAAAGTCAGCAAGGTGGCTGAGTAGATCACAGAGGGCTGTGACCACCAAGGACATGGACATAGTGTCACTCTGGAGAGTTTTAGTATGTTCTGCAAAAGGCAGCATTAGCTCATTCAAAGATGTAAGTTTTTGCCACTCACTTGGAAGCAAGCTGTCCCATTCCATGCTGTTTGCAATTTGAGAGACTGAGTCTTTCGCTTTGAGAAGTCATGTTGAATGTGCTTGACCAGCGTGTGGGGAAGTCATTTACAGCAGTAAGGCCACACATATCCAACATCCTCTGTTTTGCAATGGATGACTTACGAAACAGCTTTACCACTGACCTTGCTTTATCAAGGATTCTTTTGATACATGCCTCCTTCTGCACCATGTTTACCACCAGTTGTAAGGTATGCACCACACATGGTGTTCTGTCTGGAAATCCTTTTACATGAAAAGATAGACCACTAGAGCACAGTATCAATATTTCATCATCTCATATTCATTGACTATCATGTAAAAGAATAACAAATAAAACACACTCACCGCAGGTTGTCATCTGTTTCCGAATCAGAGTAATTTTCCACCACGGGGGAGTCTTCTTCAGAGTCAGAGCTGGTCTCTTCTGCTTTGGTCTGTTTAAATGCCGCCACCATATTACTTCCACTGTCTGTTATAATTGTAAGGACCTTTTCCTTTGGTATTTCCCACTTGTAGGGTATGAGCGCAGAATCATGGAGTCAGCATTCCTTAACACAATAAACACACGTTAACAGGGGTTTCTAAAGCCCCAACCTATGACTCTTCCAATTCTAAATCTTCCGTTAGCGCCAGCCAGTCTGGAGGGTAGATTAGTTTGTGACACCTTTACAGCGTAATGAGTCCCCAAAGAGATCCTCGCGCGATCCTGATTTGTTCGCGAGCCAACATCCAAGAAGACCGTTATCTCCAAACCCCCCCCCCAGCGAGGAAGGAATGCCAGATGCGC
Source organism: Siphateles boraxobius (assembly GCF_051911475.1). Classification (NCBI taxonomy): domain Eukaryota; kingdom Metazoa; phylum Chordata; class Actinopteri; order Cypriniformes; family Leuciscidae; genus Siphateles; species Siphateles boraxobius. The sequence goes on from NW_027508953.1 coordinate 3,727,991, forward strand.
AAATGGACAACACACACTCACACACACACATATATGCATCTATAACATTAAAACCCAGAAATGAGTGATTATGAAATGTATACATGATGTATTCCTGTATGTTTGAAGTTTATACTGTATCCTGTCTATCTAGGACTGTTAGTTATGTAGTTGAACCTTGCGGACTTCTATAAAGGTCTAAGAGTTTATATATATCCTTGTATGCGTAACAGACACGGAGTGATTGGTATTAAACGAAATCGCTCAACTTGCTCGAGCCAAATATATGTAAGAAGTTAATGAAAAACATAGTTTACTATGTTTTCCATCTTTGGAGTGAAAAGAGACCAAAACTAACATCACTGGTGTTCTTAGATAACGGCGTTTACGACCCAAAGGAATGTTCACAGAACTGCCACCCTCTCTGAATTCTAACCAAGGAGGAGAAATGAATCCTGTATTCATATATATACAGTATATGCTATTATATATCCACTTGAGAATTGTATGAACAATGTATCTAAGTTCCCTATTTCATGAGTTGCCTTTTGGTGGTTTGGTCTATGTTTCTCGACAACTCTAATGCGATAATGTTTTAAACTTGGCCAACTAATGTTTAACCAAATCCATTTGTGGCAAGTTTGGTCTTGATAAACTCCAATCTTCATTCCCCATTTGTTAATTGACATTACATTTTGCTAAACTTGTGACACATTAGTATTATAAGAATTGTGAAGATTCTGCTCTTAAACACCCTAATTTCGTCGGTTTCAAATGTCTCTCTCTTAGACAAAGAGCAATAAAAACCAAAGTCCCGCCTGTGAAATTCCAACCCTCTAATTGGCCAAGTCAACAGGAAGAGGCCGGATTTTCTCCAAGGTGATAAATGACGCTTCCCCCCTCCGCTCGTCGCTCTGTTACTCTGACTGTCAAAAATGTAGGGTCTCGCCTCCGGGCGAGCTCTTCGCCTTTCTTTTATTTGTTTCTAGTTTAGTTTGTGTTTTTCAGTCTTAGATAAGTCTCCGTGTTTAATTCCAATCGACGAGTGAAAAGAACACCGCGTGACATATCTCTTCAGCAAATCCATCTACAAGGGACCTTTAAACGAGCGCGCGCTCGTTTTGAAGGATAAACACGCGCACGTGACCATGTGGCGAGAGACGCACACACGCTTCTTCACCAGCCATGCGAAGATGTGACGTTAACTCCGCGTGATTTCCCCGTAGAGATCTTTATTTCTTTTCTTTGTTAGTCAAAGTTTTGTTTTCCGTAGTCGACTCTGTTCACTTCCACAAAGTGAAACAAACTTAGCCGAACTATTTTCCTTTGGTAATGTTACCCCAAAGACTTGGAAACTCCGTTCAACGCGCGCCAAGCAGCACCCAGGGACGCTTCCTAAAGGACTCCGCTCACGCACGCGCAGGAATGCCGCGACACAGAGAGACCCAGAAACTTAAGTATATCTCTTTATAGAGCTTCTAAGAAGCATCAAGATGATGTTTTTGTGTTGTCACAGGCAGGGGACTGTCAGGGGAATGTTACCAATGCTCTCTCTCTCTCTCTCTCTCTCTCTCTCTCTCTCTCTCTCTCTCTCTCTCTCTCTCTCTCTCTCCCTTCCCCTCTCACACGTGTTTCCATTGTCCACACTCTATGCATTTCTCATTCATCGATGCCTTGTCGTGTATTGTTGTTTATTATGTTTGTAAATACATATATCCCATGTAACCGTAGTAAATACATAAGTAGTTCTGCCTTATTAAATTCATTATATTCATCTGATTGATGTACTGCCTTTTTGCTCATTTAAGTCCCTTAAGTGCCAAAAGATCTTATAGCAACAAGCTTACAAATTAAAGATACTTTAAAGAGTATGTGTTTATAGGGCAGGAAACCCAATTCTTGTGGCCACAGAATTGCTTTTCCTGAAATCCTATAAAGTAAGATGATATTGTGGATTCCCACAGATATTAGTCTGACAATTGAGCTAATTAATTTTGCCTGGTTTGTAAAACGTGGTCCGTGCAGGTAATTGCAATCAACTTGTGGTTAAGTGCAAGGATACACAAGCATGCATGCAGGTAAAATTACATATCATCCCTTATCGGGAGTTTTATTAACATGTAAGACTGATCTAATCCAAACATGTATGAATAATTATTAATTACCAATTATTAATTATGATATGCAAATTCCCCACGGATTAGATCCGCCCAGAGTCTTTACATAATGGTGGAGAATGCAGGCACATTTTAAACTTGTTTTTGAGCAATTCAGTTTCAATCGATGTCTATATTGTGATTTAATAATGTACGCGCGCCTCGAGTGAGCGAACGCAACGCGAACTCACTGGCTGACTGATTAAAGGCACAAAGCCGAGTCCAGTTCAGCACATTAACAGCTGCAAAATAATGTCTAACATTCCTTTTGCGATTGTTAATAACTAAAAGTAAAACTGCAGTTTCATAGTATTAAATTTGTCCAACAAAAGACGAAGAAACCTCTTTTGAATTGTGACATTTTAATGTTAAACTCCCCTGTCCGAACGAGATTCTTCTGTCAGGGTGAAGACTAGATTTAGTGAAACGATGCTCTTTCACTATTCTTAAGAAAGGCCTGATATTATAATCGTTAGATTAACGATGAACTCCTGGTTAAACATTGACGTAGCTACTCAATTGTAAAAAACCTAAAGCATATTTAATCATAAGTGCTATTTGATAATATGTCATGGGAGTCGAAAAAACAGACGAATATTTCCTGTTTTATTTTTGCACGACGCAGCGAAGCAATCCTGCCAGACGTGTTTGTTAAAATATAGCACCAAAAAAATCCAAAACCGAAAAACATTTTTAATCATAAGTGATATTTGATAAATGTTATTTGGATCCGAACGACAGACGTATAATTCCTGTTGTCCATATTAGTGTGTGGAAGCGAAGAAATCCTTCCGTGCACACGTGTGTCGAATAGAAAAAACCCGCCGAGGTTTAAAATTCATAAGCGAACACGTGTGAATAATAGCGCTAATTGTTTATGTGGGAATTGAAAAACCGATGCCTAATTCCGGTTGTCCCTATGTGTGTGTGTAGAAAAAATTCCTGCCACGCCGTTTTGTGAAATATAGCTGAAAAAAAAAAAAAACGCTGAGATTTTATTTTGGATAAGTGTGATCTTACAGAAAACAAAGCGTCTGCACGCTCAAATTTGAATCACACATGGAAGCAGGGTGGTTGTTATTCCACTGACAAACACTAGAGGGCAGCCCTTAGGCCTAAGTGCTTGACAGTTCTCGAATTACGCACCGCCCCCTGACTTTACCCTCCATGAGCGAAATGGCGCCATCTCGTGGACACTAGTAACGAGGCCGTCTTTTCCTAAACAATCTCTCTCATCACAATTTCAGATTTTTCCAGTGAATTTCTGAAATTGTGTTTCTAACTTTCAATGCATGTGCAAGTTCCAGTTTTACTAACATGATTTCACTCCCGACTGTGTACACTTATTTTGAATTTGGTTCAAACCACAGTTGAATTTAAAATTTAAAAGTAAGCAGTACCAGTTTCTGATGACCACTTAGGAGGAATGCGCCCCTTGTGGCCTCCCCCCTCTACGTCAGCTCATCACTTAGTTCCTAACATCATTCTTTTCTGAAGTGGCTTTCTCCCAGTTGGTTTTATTTTGGTTATTATCATTGATACCTCACCGTAGTCGTGATCATCATCAAATATAATGCCAACCTTTAATTTCCTACACTTAATCAAATTTGGTTTGAAACAAACAAATTTCAAGATCAATTTGAATTAAGTCTCCTTTCCTGTTGGGAATGGTTTTATGGCTTTATTTCTATATTTCCTTTTTCAAATTATTTTCAATAATTTTGATTTGATACGTTACGTTATGTATTGGATACGTTATGACAACTGTATCCTTACCATTCTAGAAGTTACTTAACATCTATGCATACGCTTGATTTGAATTGTATTTAAACCAGTTTGAATGCAATTTAAATCAAGTTCTCTGTCAGCCAGGTTGACCACTAGGAGGAAGTGGCCCAAACCCTTAGTGGCCCAAACGCGCCACTACAGCTTGCTTCCTCCTGTGCTCTTCCTGCTGCACTTAATCTCTTCTCTGAATGGAGGCTAGGTTGTTCTGATAATTAACATTGTCATAATTCCCTTTTTGTTTGTACCATAATTTTAGTAAAACCGTTGCCTTTGATTTTTCTACAAAAAAAAATAGACACTCAATTTGATTTAGATAGAGAGAGCTTTAATTCACGTTGAGGTTCACTTGTCCTTCATCCTGTTTTGTGTTTGTAGGTAGAAATTTCTCTCGTGCTGTGGTGATTTGACAGTCATCTCTGCTTGGGGTCCAGCTGGCTGGTTCGTCTGACCTGCGTCACCAGCGCTGACTGAGCACGGGTCTCGGACTTTCCTGTATTTCTCCGTTGGTGCAGCCCGCAACACGACATCACCAATTTGGCACTGCCGGTTGTGTTCAAGGTCGGGTTGCGTGAGGGCACACATCGGTACAGATATGCGGAAGGGCCCGGGACACTGCTGTCAAGTGTTTGGGGACGACAGAGAGACCAACCAAAATGCTGACTCCAACCCGAATGACCTCAGTTCACCCCAGGGAAACTAGAAAAGGTATTAAATCCATCACTTAGTATTGGCCACAGAATCTAGAGATTCCCCCGGTCATTGAAGTGTTTGGCTCCCTCCTACTCTCCTAGCCACAAATCGCAGGCTTAGGCCTCCTCTTCCCCTGTAACACTTCCTGTGTACTATTAACGCCATTTCATTACAGACCTTTCCATCTTGGATGGTTGCATGTTACTTAAAACTTTGCTGTCTTGCCATTGCTCTTTTCTGTTGTGCTCTGCTCCTTTCAGTTCACTTAGAGACAGAACCTATCTGAGACAACAAGGAACGCTGAATAATAGTTTGACAACCAAGCCGTTAGCATCAACAGGTGACCCCTAAGCTACCGCCCCGTTAAAAATCTTTATTCAGGCCATGCTGACCTACCCAAATTGTCCTACCAAATGATTTAACTGTCGGCATCAGTTAACCAAAATTTTCATACGCGGCATAGCCCGTATTATAGCTTGTTAAACGTAGAACGAACCTGCATACAGATAGCTTTATTAATCCCCAAGGGGCAATTTAGTTCCATTGGTCTCTCTGTGTGTGTGTTGTTCCTCTCGCCCACAGTGAAGCCAGTATGTTCCGGTCCTACAGTCCCACAACCCGCTGGGACAACCTGGAGACATGGCTGAGATTCATGAAACCTCCATTCCTGACCAAGGTCGCCAGTGACTCAGAGCCCCGAGCCAAGAGCATCGCAGACGTGGACAGGCTGATGGCGCACAAACCAAGCCAAAGCTCCCACGACAAAGACCGGTCAGACACGTCAACCTCACTTGCCAGCTCATCGCACAAGCACGTCTCCACGAAAGGAGCCGCATCGCCCTGGAGCACGAAGTTGCAACGCTAAGGATGCAAGCCGAGGATGACAACGACCCCGAGCTACAGAAGGAAGTGGAAAGACTTCAAACTGCCCTATCTGATCTTCATCTGCACATAGACCAAAGAGTGCAGTCAGAGAAAAGAACCAGAGAGGAACTCAACGAGAAACTCCGACAAAAGTGAAGCCCCTTGCAAAGAGCAGAGACTGAACTTAAAGAGACTCGAAAGCCACGGCCTGCGAAAGAAACTCGCAAGAGGCCCGTGCTACCATCCACAAGCACGTTCAGCAGAGACAAGATCTCGAACACGAACTTGACACCGTTCACACAGAGTTGAAACCCTCTTATAGACCGGGAAGGGGAAACGCACACCACAAAGTTTCCCTGACCAGCCAGTCCGCACCTTTCAGCCAAGAACCCAGAGCTGTACAGGGGGGTGAAAGCCCACTGTTCAAAACATCACCAGCCAGCCCACAAGAACCCCCGTCAGCAGCGAGGGGGGAAGAGCCTTTCCAGGAGAGCCCCGGCCACTAACCACGGCATGGCTCCCAAAAGACTTAACAAGCTGGCCAGAAACATCCCTATGTTCACTCCGAACCATGCAGGAGGCCACAACGTGCACGCCATCCGCAGGACATTGACTTTCACTTACAAACTGTTTGTGAACAGGGACAGTTTGTGAGCAGGGACAGATTGTACCTGCTCAGAATCACGTCCAGTCGTGATGCGCGCAGCTTCCTCGACCGTCAACCAGAGACAGTCAAGTCGGACTACCAGCCGCTGCGGCAGGCCTTCACTAAAGAATTCTCTGATCCAGAATCAGACCAAAGACTAATCACAGCCATGGACCTCAATCAGTCCGGCATGGAGGATGATTTCAACCTCAGAACTTTGTCTCTCCGAAATCTGCACCCCACAGTGAGACATCATCTAGACATCCTGGCCTGACCACATAGCATGACTACTCAACAGCTAAAAGAAGCTTACACAAAGCAAAAGACTGTGTCCGAAAAGACTTTGAAAAACCCCACAATCTACTCTGTCTCTGAGCCCTACTCAGAGCTGCCTCTAGAGGGCGCCCCACAACACCATAGCCCTGTTTACAAAGAGCCGAGCCCCATCGACCAGACCATCAAGCCCAGACAGCCCAGAGCGTAACCCCTCTCGACATGCCACTGGTAAGCACAAGTCTGAACCCACATCAAAAAAAAAACAGTGCCGCCACATCTGAGACAGCTGAGACCCTGAAGTCGCTGAAAGAGCTTCTTCACAAAAGACTTTCCAAAGGAGACAAGAGGGACAAGACAGACATCCTATGTCTAAGCGTAAGACCTGAACCAGGCAACCAGAACACTGCTCGTCAGCCTCAGAGCACAGAGCTAACTGTCACATCACAAAATGACAGCATCACCCAGCCACCACAGCTGACAGCTGCACAGCCTGAGCGACACAGCACAGTTTCCCACAGCTGGGTCCAAAAGCCCAAAATACCTAGAAATGCTGCTTGTCTGTCTGTCTCCGCAGAGAACTACACAAGTCCGGCCCTAACCGCCCATCGATCACCACACCAGCCCCTACGCTAAGACTCCTGGGGAACCTGATCGAAAAAGGGGGTGGCCCGGAAACTCTACCTAGCCATCACTTTGGAAAATGAGGTGAGCTTGGAAGCCCTGGTAGACACCGGCTCAGACCTCACTTTAACGTCAGCTCAGCCCTTTGAAAGACTCGGCACTAAAGCTAAGAGCAAAGATTGAACTCTTATACCCCAGACGTGACAGCTGAACGTGCAGTCGTACAGCCAGAACAACATCCGGCTCGAACAAGTAGTTCCCAGGAACTCCAGCAGCCATCCATGGGTACACAGCCTCAGCACCAAGTCAAGATTCAAGTTCACTACCCTGCACCTTCCAGCTCGCCAGAGACCAAGAAGTGCTGCTCAACGATGCGTGAACTGATACAGAAGGCCTCTAACACATAAGGCCTCCTCAGAAAGGGTCCCCTAAGATCCCATTGTTTCCGAACTGCAAAACCAGAAGGCACACAGAATGAACATAATGCAAGACTCTGTAAAAGGGTCCCTGGTCAGCATAAAACATAAAACTTTTAAAGTAGATGAAAATGTGTGCTCGAAGAGAAGCAAGACTCTGCATTAGACAATTTAGAATTTAACTGATTTAAAGAAAATCTTGAATGGACGTGTATGCCTCACCTGCCAACACACTATGCACAACTTTTTCGAAACAAACATTTGCTACATGCTGGGTGAAATGACACTGCTAAACATTAGTTTCCATGACAATAAAGGGTTACAGGAAACCCTAGCTCCAAATAAGGCATACGTCACCTTGACGCCATAGTGTAGGAAAACCACCTGAGTTGAAACTACTGTTAACCTACAGGTTTAATTTGATCATTGCAATCCAAACGGAACACAACATGCGATAAGCATTTTGATCACTGGTTGCTGGCTTGTCTAAATGCAGATAAAACAATAGCTGGAATTGACATCTCTACTGTAAGTGAAAGAGTCTTAGATTTCCAACTAATATAAGTAAGTTCAGCAGTAAAGCGTAAGTCTGTTTGACAAAAAAAAAAAAAAAAATCTCATCTCAGCAGCTTGTAAACTGTACCGATATCTATCCTGCTTTGGTTAAAGAAATCCAAATTGCAGTATTGCTAAACCTGTTTCTGACAAAGGAAGCTCAGGACAGTGTTATATATACGTAGACCTGGGTGATGCTCCCCTTTCTACAATGTAAAGGCCTTACAAATTATTGTTAGATTGATGTAATTCACCTAAAAAATTTTTAGCTGCATCTACAAGCAGAGAGCTACCTAGCGATCAAAACTGTTCACTCGCTGAAGAGCCAGCATTTGTGCATGAGAGGGACGTAACTATAGATGCTTAGACAACCTTTGACTTACAGCAAATCTATTTCCTGTAAACAAATAGAATAAGTTGTGTAAAGTAAAGAGAAGAATTACATGAGGAAAACTAGCAAATGCCAAAACACAGTCGCATTTTACTTAATGTAACGTCAAGTTCTCAAAAGACTTTAAAGTATAGGCGCCCCCTTATAACCCTTTTAACCCGTTAAAAGGTGCAGACATTCTTCAGGTACTGTCGAATTGTTCTGACATGCTCTAGTTCCCATGACAATGACTTGTCACAGGAAGTGCTAACTCGTGATGTCACGTTGTAAACAAACCAGCCTAGGTGGCTAAGCTAACCTAACCTAGCGTCCATCCAGCTTAGGCTAAGCTAACCTAACCTAGCATCCATCCATCCAGCTTAGGCTAAGCTAACCTAACCTAGCATCCATCGAGCTTAGGCTAGGCTAACCTAACCTAACATCCATCCCGCTTTGGCTAAGCTAAATAATAACTTCTACAGTTAGCATCATTTACTTTAAGCCTTAATTACAGCTGCTGTTTATACAGCCCAAAGTATTCTAGAATACTTTCTTTAACCCCAGTTAGGGTTTGTAATTCTTCACTTTCCGTACTTTCAATTCTGCTCAGCTAAAGTTCACCTTCACTAGTTTAGGCATAGGCCTTGCTGAGCACTGTAGGCTAAATCGCCAATTAAACTTAAGCTTAAGTACATGTAAAATGTGTAGCTAGAGAAGAATCTGTATAGTAATGAGAATTTTCATCAGCATGTTGACTAAACATTTGAAGGGACACACAAAGTGGTCTTGAACACGCAACCGCTGTAACCCACCATCGAGTGTTGGTCCAAGCGAATTCAAAGTTTAGTCACTAGTGCTACTGACTATTCTCACATTCAGATCATTCCCGCTGTTGTGACCACTCACCCACGTTTTATTTTTATTTTTACTTTAATAATAATAGCATTCAGCTATTACCTTGTCTTTTCGGTCATCTATATGATTCAATTCCATTTCCTCTCTTGTTGGAATGTGGTTCCATTTCCCATAGGGCCCAGAAAGGAAACAGAGACACCTTTATTTGTGATTTTGTTTATTTTCAACAAGTGCACTAATTTTTATGACCCTGCAACACAAGTAATTTCAACGATTACTAGGGCATAACTATAGTCCTGAGGATTGATAATAAGCCTAATTTGAATAGGAAAGCTGTCCTTTTTCCCCCTATCATTCACTTCGTCAAGCCGTAGTGAACCACTAGTTAAGTCCTGAGAAATAATTTAGTCATAAGAACCATCTTAAGTCAGTTATTTCATCTCGGCTATGCCCTTTCCGGGAAATACTCTCGGAACCACATAAATCTTAGCCTCCTAACATCCACAGCTAAGATGATAAGGATACAAGACACACTTCACTAGCTAGATACACGTGAAACGCATAGCTTTATGCTACATTCCTAGCGAACCCATTAAACCTTGGTTCTGAACTTTTAGGGTCATGCATTAGTCTCACCCCAAGTGCGACAAAATGTCACAGAGCCTCTGCTTAACCTGACCTTAACGTTCCAGCTTACCAAAGACTATGACAAACAATGGACACTATGAGAAACCACCTCTCATACCCCTCCAACCACCCACGAACGCCGTCTGCACCCACCGACAACCAATGCCCCAGACAACCGACGTCTACCGGCACATGCTGCGTGCACAAGACAACATTCAGCGTTCTGCACCTGATGCCATCACTGCGCCACAGCTTGTGGTGCCACAGTGCAAAAGGGGGGTCATGCCAATGTATGCCCATGACGCACCATGTGCTGCACACCGCAGCACCAGAGACACTTGCAAGACACCGAACCAAGTGGCATACCGGCGTCCTCAAAAGCGGAAAGACTGTCCTAGCCAACCAAGGACGACACTCGCTGAAATTTTTCCTCCCTTTCTCTTTCTCTCTCCCTTTCACTTTTACCAGGATGCTGCTGTGGTTTGCCATCCTGTGCCTTCAGTCGACCAGAGGCCAGCCGCAATCGGAGATCATCTCACCAGGTCCGGCATCAGGCATCGTCCTGAGGGAACAACCGGGACTCCTGATCACCAACTGCCGGACCCACACCCAGAAAGTATATGTTCGACTAGACCCGCGTAATGTTTACAGAGCACATTACCCCAGCGCAGTGGCCCAATACAGTTGGGCCGGTGCCCGATGGACAGAGGACTCCCTCACTCACGCTGAGGCCGATGTCAGGCACATGCTCAACCAACTTGAGAAAATGACTGTCACACAAGCGGAGCTAAGTGGACACAACCGCCGCTCCAAACGGTTCCTTGGAGCTTTGCTCGGAGCCGCCGCTGCCGTCGGAACTCTGTTTAACATCGGTATGTCTAGTGTCAACTCAGTGAACTTAGCCACCGTGAGACGGCACGTGGCCGAAATCCGGACTGAAATCCCACAGATAAAAGAGCAACTCAACACACAAAGTGCCTCCCTTCAGACCATCGGCAAGACTTTGAGGGGAACTGTGGTGGTTCTCAACACTCACAGCGTCCTGCTGAACCAGACCGTGAACTCTATGAAACAGCTGTTTACGGTTTTCCAGAATGACTTTGCTCAAACTCAGCTGGTCACAGCCCTGATGGCAGACATGCTGCGGGAGGTGAGCTCTTCCATTGACAGCCAGGGGAAGGATTCCACCGTACCTGATACCCTTAAGCCTTGTCCAAACGGTGCTGGCTTCCGCCGTCACCACGCCAACTGACCCTCTACAAATACACCTCACCTGTTGTCCAAGCCTGGACCGCAGCCGACACCGCGCTGTGTATCTCTATGGTAGTCAGCCACATCCTGTCACTAGGCCTGGCCTTCATCCTGTATAGGAGGCTCAACGAGATGCGAACATCGACAGCCAAGCTCACGAAAGCCGTGTCTGGAGGTTTCCGACGGAACCCCCGGAAAGAGGGGATCACACCAGACACCGCTTTGAATCTCATCGAGCTGAGCCCTCAGCCTCAATAACCACCTGCTACAAAACCCTCATGATTCACCTGCCATCCGCCATTGTGATGATTGTCGTCCGATGATGTCTCCACAGAGACGTCATCCGACGAAAAGGGGGAATGTAGGGTATGAGCGCAGAATCATGGAGTCAGCATTCCTTAACACAATAAACACACGTTAACAGGGGTTTCTAAAGCCCCAACCTATGACTCTTCCAATTCTAAATCTTCCGTTAGCGCCAGCCAGTCTGGAGGGTAGATTAGTTTGTGACACCTTTACAGCGTAATGAGTCCCCAAAGAGATCCTCGCGCGATCCTGATTTGTTCGCGAGCCAACATCCAAGAAGACCGTTATCTCCAAACCCCCCCCCCAGCGAGGAAGGAATGCCAGATGCGCAAATGGACAACACACACTCACACACACACATATATGCATCTATAACATTAAAACCCAGAAATGAGTGATTATGAAATGTATACATGATGTATTCCTGTATGTTTGAAGTTTATACTGTATCCTGTCTATCTAGGACTGTTAGTTATGTAGTTGAACCTTGCGGACTTCTATAAAGGTCTAAGAGTTTATATATATCCTTGTATGCGTAACAGACACGGAGTGATTGGTATTAAACGAAATCGCTCAACTTGCTCGAGCCAAATATATGTAAGAAGTTAATGAAAAACATAGTTTACTATGTTTTCCATCTTTGGAGTGAAAAGAGACCAAAACTAACATCACTGGTGTTCTTAGATAACGGCGTTTACGACCCAAAGGAATGTTCACAGAACTGCCACCCTCTCTGAATTCTAACCAAGGAGGAGAAATGAATCCTGTATTCATATATATACAGTATATGCTATTATATATCCACTTGAGAATTGTATGAACAATGTATCTAAGTTCCCTATTTCATGAGTTGCCTTTTGGTGGTTTGGTCTATGTTTCTCGACAACTCTAATGCGATAATGTTTTAAACTTGGCCAACTAATGTTTAACCAAATCCATTTGTGGCAAGTTTGGTCTTGATAAACTCCAATCTTCATTCCCCATTTGTTAATTGACATTACATTTTGCTAAACTTGTGACACATTAGTATTATAAGAATTGTGAAGATTCTGCTCTTAAACACCCTAATTTCGTCGGTTTCAAATGTCTCTCTCTTAGACAAAGAGCAATAAAAACCAAAGTCCCGCCTGTGAAATTCCAACCCTCTAATTGGCCAAGTCAACAGGAAGAGGCCGGATTTTCTCCAAGGTGATAAATGACGCTTCCCCCCTCCGCTCGTCGCTCTGTTACTCTGACTGTCAAAAATGTAGGGTCTCGCCTCCGGGCGAGCTCTTCGCCTTTCTTTTATTTGTTTCTAGTTTAGTTTGTGTTTTTCAGTCTTAGATAAGTCTCCGTGTTTAATTCCAATCGACGAGTGAAAAGAACACCGCGTGACATATCTCTTCAGCAAATCCATCTACAAGGGACCTTTAAACGAGCGCGCGCTCGTTTTGAAGGATAAACACGCGCACGTGACCATGTGGCGAGAGACGCACACACGCTTCTTCACCAGCCATGCGAAGATGTGACGTTAACTCCGCGTGATTTCCCCGTAGAGATCTTTATTTCTTTTCTTTGTTAGTCAAAGTTTTGTTTTCCGTAGTCGACTCTGTTCACTTCCACAAAGTGAAACAAACTTAGCCGAACTATTTTCCTTTGGTAATGTTACCCCAAAGACTTGGAAACTCCGTTCAACGCGCGCCAAGCAGCACCCAGGGACGCTTCCTAAAGGACTCCGCTCACGCACGCGCAGGAATGCCGCGACACAGAGAGACCCAGAAACTTAAGTATATCTCTTTATAGAGCTTCTAAGAAGCATCAAGATGATGTTTTTGTGTTGTCACAGGCAGGGGACTGTCAGGGGAATGTTACCAATGCTCTCTCTCTCTCTCTCTCTCTCTCTCTCTCTCTCTCTCTCTCTCTCTCTCTCTCTCTCTCTCTCCCTTCCCCTCTCACACGTGTTTCCATTGTCCACACTCTATGCATTTCTCATTCATCGATGCCTTGTCGTGTATTGTTGTTTATTATGTTTGTAAATACATATATCCCATGTAACCGTAGTAAATACATAAGTAGTTCTGCCTTATTAAATTCATTATATTCATCTGATTGATGTACTGCCTTTTTGCTCATTTAAGTCCCTTAAGTGCCAAAAGATCTTATAGCAACAAGCTTACAAATTAAAGATACTTTAAAGAGTATGTGTTTATAGGGCAGGAAACCCAATTCTTGTGGCCACAGAATTGCTTTTCCTGAAATCCTATAAAGTAAGATGATATTGTGGATTCCCACAGATATTAGTCTGACAATTGAGCTAATTAATTTTGCCTGGTTTGTAAAACGTGGTCCGTGCAGGTAATTGCAATCAACTTGTGGTTAAGTGCAAGGATACACAAGCATGCATGCAGGTAAAATTACATATCATCCCTTATCGGGAGTTTTATTAACATGTAAGACTGATCTAATCCAAACATGTATGAATAATTATTAATTACCAATTATTAATTATGATATGCAAATTCCCCACGGATTAGATCCGCCCAGAGTCTTTACACACTCTTGCAAACATTTGTCCACACATGCCTTGATTGCTTGTGCAGTGTGTGGGTGGGCTACTTGTTCAAGGTTTGATAATATGTGTTCAGGTTTATTTTGTTCACCAAAAAAGTAGCATGAACTTATTGCAAGGAATGAAGCTGACAGTCCTGACTTTGTCAGACTTAAGGCCATTGCACACTGAGTCCAAAATTTTCGTATGCGTTTTTTTGTATTCGTGATTCGGTGGCTCTGAATTGTCAAAACACCATTCAATCATCATTCAAACTGCTTGCTACAGATGCGAAAAACGCAGAAAATCGAACCCGATCCGTTTTTTTTATGACGGATGAAAGTTTCGTATTCAGTGTGCAATCTTTGTTCAGTAACTTAACATCACTATCTTAGTTTTAAAAAAAAATTGTTTTTTCAAACGTGCACTCCGATTCAATTTGAGGACAGCAGCAAATACCATTTATTATCTTTAGCATGTCAATCACTTTTAATGTACGTTCTAACGGAGTCACTTCTCTAGATAACACCAGCCAGCAGGCTAACTTATACTGTTTCAGTTAAAGGGGCATTCGGAAACTATTTCAACTTAATAAAACGGTTTAGAAATCATTTGGATGGTTTAATAACCTGTTCTGGTGAGAATGGTGACTTTCCCCGCTCCCCCCAATGTTCCTAGAAACCAGAAAACCAACCTTGCAACATGAGGATTAACGTCCCGGTTAATTGGAAATAGGATCGAGCGAGAACCACAAACTGCTTTACGGCAATTCGACATAAACACACACTCAATGTGTATGATGTATTACCCACCTCAGTAGACATAGCTCCACACGATAAAGTTGGCCGGCTCCGATAATAACAAATGCACATCAGCAGCGGTAAAAGGGGGGAGGAGGGTGCCGCAAGTGAGTTTTTTACGACATTGTTGTGAAATATACGCCACACAGCTGTAGGGGGAGCTCGTTGACAAGCATGCGACAACAAAAGTAAAAATAAGCGAATAAATAGCTAGAGTTGCCGAATGCCCCTTCCGACTCAGGTAACGTTAAGCTGATATAATAGTATTGGCAAAAAAGTCGTGCTTACCTTTGCGTGAATTTCAGGATGATTCCCTTGCAGATGTCGCTTTAGATTTGTTGTTTTTACCAGCGATTTCCACTCCACACTCTTTACACAAGGTCTTGTTTGTCTTGGCATCAAATGTGAAATTGACCCATATATCTTCTCTTCTTTTTCTCCCAGCTGTTGCCATTTCATAGTTTAAGTCAGACAGACACCCAACGTATGCAAGATGATGTCATGTACTCGCGTCCAGGTGGATCAGTACGTTACTTTGTCAATATAATTTAATTATAGTTTTCGTCATCAACACTTAATTTCGCATTTTCATCAGTAAAAACTTGTCGTCATCAACGTAATTAACACTTGATAGCGTTCACTATCCATCGTGATAATCTCTGATTCGTGATCGGAAGCCCCTTGGTATGGCCACCGAAGCATGCAAAGAGCTGTTCCGACTGTCTGAATGGGGCAGAACGCTCCAGATAGATTCTGAGAGCCCTAACAGGGCAGAGCAGACCTAATTCTCTATCGTCTTCCATTAAGGGAAGCGCCGATGGCAAAATTACCTGGGCTCTGAACGGAGTGGAGAGCACCTTGGGTACATAACCATTTCTTGGTCTGGGGACAACTTTGGAGTCGTTGGGTCCGAACTCGAGACATGAGGGGTCATAGAGAGCGCTTGTAAGTCGCCCACTCACTTGACAGATGCTAGGGCTAGCAGGAGTGCGGCCTTGAGCGAAAGAGGCTTTAAGTCAGCCAACTGAAGCGGCTCAAACGGGGCTCCCTTAAGGGCCCTGAGGACCGTGGATAGGTCCCAGGCAGGTATAGAGGGAGGTCGAGGTGGGTTAAGCCTCCTGGCCCCTTTAAGGAAGCGCACGACCAGGTCGTTCCTTCCCGAGGACTGGCCAGCCACAGGAGCATGGAAGGCTGCTATGGCCACCACGTATACTTTGAGCGTGGAGTGGTCAGACCCACGTCCTACATGCTCTTGAATAAAAGATAGTACCACTGGTACATCACACAAGTAGGGGTCAAGGTTCCGAGCTGTACACCAGCCGGTAAACACTGACCATTTAAGGGCGTAGAGGTGTCTCGTTGACAGCGCTCTAGCCTCAGTGATAGTGCTTAGGACTTTTTCTGGGAGGTACTCGGATGCCTGTTGAGGGGCCATACATGAAGGGGCCATACATGAAGGGCCCACAAGTCGGGGCGGGAGTGTCAGACTGTCCCTTTCGCCTGTGTGAGGAGGTTCTTCCTCAGCGGTATCTGAATCGAGCAGCTGCACCAACTCGGGGAACCAAGTCTGGGTCCGCCAGAGAGGGGCTATTAAGCCTTGTTTATACTCGATGCGTCCGCACGAGCACGGCAAAAATGACGTCATTGCGCTGTGGGCGGTCGTGCGCGTTGGGCAGTGTGCACGGCACTTTTTGTAGCATCCGAAGATGAACGACTTCGAGGCGACTTTGTCCGAGCTGGTACGTCTGTACCAGCATGTTTATGATCCTTCTATACACATAGAGACATTTGCATTGATGGGCGACCATAAAAGCCTCTCATTTTGTGAATAGGAACACATTTGCATTAAGCACCCAGTTTGCACTTGTCTAAAGTAACTGCTAACATTTAAAAAACAAGCCTACAATAGCAGAAGTAAGGCCTGCGGATGAAATTAAAGGGGTGGTAAAACGCATTTTTTCAAAGGCTTGATTGTGTTTGTGGGGTGCACTGTAACATGTGTTCATGCTTCGTTTTTAAAAAATTGCATTATTTTTCATATATTTTACCTTTATTCTACACTGCTCTGTCCCTCCTTGTAAAAACGGTCTGATGGTTTCCGGGTTCTATGAAGCCAGTCCCTCAAAAATACGCAATGGGCTATTGGTTAGCTGGCCCAGTGTGTTGTGATTCGCTAACCGCCTAGTGCACGTTTTTCGGAAACGTCATGGCCCTTACCTTTACCGGTAGTTTGTGCTTTGGTGTATTATAAACAATGGCGTCAATAAAACCAATCGGACCCAGAGAATGTTAGTGAAGATGATTGAGCAGAACCTGTTCAAGAATGGCTGTTGAACAACGTTTCTGAAAGGTTTTTTGTTGTTCTCTCATTACTTTTTAGATACGCTGTTATTTAATTGTACTAATTATTATAGTATTACAAAAAATAAGCTTCATAAACAAGAATTTCATATAATCGTTCTAACAAATTATACTACAGTCCAAAAAGGGATTTTTTTGTGGAAAGACTGCGGATCTATTGTGATCGTTGCTGACTGTATGGATTGTAGCAAAATATTTGTCGACAGAACTATTAACGCAAATGAACACTAAACATTGGCTTTACTACAGTAGCCAAATCAAGCACAGAACCATGTTTAGTATGCCTGTAGATAAACAAGCATGTAGATAAACATAAAAGCTCTAATCAAAGAATAATTTACACTAATTCCAATTCACTGTTGAGATTAAAACGTTAGGTGTTTGTCGGATAACGTTAAGTATGAATGAGCATTTAACAAACCAGCAGAGCCAAACAGCGTTGTCATTTGTTTACTTCCTTGCTACAACGTACAATTAACAATACAAACTATTACAGGAAAACACATCGACGAAAAATAAATCATACTTACAGGTTTTGGCCCGTAAACAACAGCTTCTGTTCTTAAAGTTGGAACTGCTCCATCTTTCAGGACAAGCCGTTGTGCGAATCCTGCATTGAGCTCGCAAAGATTGTGGAAGCTTTCCTCCGTAAAATGTGCAGCACAGAGAGAGAGATTTGGGTAATAATTATGAGGGACCAAGTTAAAAACAAATTTTAACCATAGATCCCAAGTGGACCTGCAATCCGGATGAAAATAACAGCGTTTCAACGGCATTGCGGCAACAACAGCCTACTATACCACAACAACTCTTCTCCAAACCAATATGAAATGGCCTCGCCCCCCTTATTTAGTATTCTAGGAGGAGGGGTTTAGGGGTTAGTGATGTCAGCAACCCTGGGGGAATGTCGTGTAGTCCCTACCGGTTGTTTGCTGTAGTCCTTAGAAATTGATTTCTTTAAAAGCAAATATCTCCGTTTTACACACTAGCTAAAGTTAGAAAAGTGAAATCGTGTTTTACCACCCCTTTAAGGTTTAAACACTCTTCAATAAGGCTTCAGTTGTTTAACTAGGTTACATAGGAGGACTGCATGCTTGTTCTCCCTGATCAGCTCGATGACTTGAGGGAGCATCGAGACCGGAGGTAATGCGTAAAGGGGGAGGCTGGGCCACTTGTGGGCCAGCGTATCCCTTCTCTTTGAGAAGAATATTGGGCAATGAGAGTTGTCTTCTGAGGCAAAGAGGTATACCTCTGCCCTGCCGAAGACACTCCAGATCAGACGAACCGTCTGAGGGTGGAAAGACCATTCTCCGGGGGGAACGTTGTATCAAAATATAATGTCTGCACCCTGGTTCAGTATAGTCGGTATATGTGCTGCCCTTAGTTAGCACAGGTTGGCGTGAGCCCATAACAGGAGCTGTTTGGCCATGATGTACAGGTTATGCGACCTGAGACAACCCTGACGATTTATGTTTGACACCATTGCCATGTTGTCCATCCGGACCAAGACGTGGTCTCCCACCAGGTGCGGGAGGAAGGTTTTCAGGGCTAGAAAGATCACTCTCATTTCGAGGCAGTTGATATGTAGGCGTTTCTGTGAGCTCGACCAGAGGCCGGAGGTTGGCCTGCCCTCGTACAGAGCCCCCAACCTAGGTTGGAGGCATCTGTTAAAATTACCTTACTCCTTGAGACTAGACCCATGCTCACACCAGACCGGTACCAGCTGGTGATTTTCCAAGGGGACAGGGGTTTGATACAGCCGTGATACACCCTGAAGCGCGGGTGGCCTGATCGTCACAGGACACTGGGACTCTGGGCTTCAGCTAATGCTGAAGGTGACGCATATAGAGTAGACCTAGCTGAAGTACTGACGATGCTGAGGCCATAAGGCCCAGTGCCCTTTGAAACGTTCTGAGGGGTCTGAGAGAGCCCGCTCTGAATGAAGCAGCTAGCAGCTGGATGGAGAGAGCGCGGTCTGGCGTGAGCCAAGCTCTCATCTGGACAGAGTTGATAACTGTTCCCAGGAAGGTTATACGCTGGCTGGGGGACAGTACACTCTTGCAAAAATTGATCCTGAGCCCAAGGCATTCTAGACGACTGAGGAGCCAGGATCTGTGGGCTTGTAACTCAGCCTCCAATTGGGCCAGAATGAGCCAATCGTCGAGGTAATTCAAAATGCGCATTCCCCGCTGTCTCAGGGGGGAGAGTGCTTCGTCTCTGCATTTTTTAAACGTACAAGGTGCCAGAGACAGCCCGAATGGTAGGACTGTGTACTGATAAGTCTGCCCCTCGAAGGCAGACTCTCAAAAATGGCCTGTGATGTGGAGCTCTCTGGATATGAAAGTAAGCATCTATCAAATCCACTGACAAAAACCAATCCACTGGGCGAATCTGCGCGATGATTTGTTTGGTTGTTAGCATCCTGAATCTGATGCTCAGTATCCAACACAATCTTGGGTCGGGGGGCCTGGCGTTCCGGGAACGGGTAGCGCTTGGCTGACTAAGGGAACTGGAACATTTTGGCAAGAAGTGTCGCATGGCCTGCGAAGACTTCTGTGCTTTGGTGAAGCGCTCAGAGTAGCCCTTCACCACGGGACCGAAGAGGCCGGTGTTGGAGATTGGAGAGTCCAGGAAAGCAGTCCTGTCTACATCCTTAATCTCTGTCAGGTTGAGCCAGAGGTGGCGCTCTAACACAACTAGACTGGCCATACTCCTTCCAATCGCACGGGCGATAGTCTTAGTGGTGCGCAGAGCTAGATCGGTGGCGCTGCGCAGGTCCCTAAAGGCCTCAGGGTCCGGTCCAGACTCGTCCATGGAGCGGAAGAGTTTGGCCTGGAACACCTGGAGGACCTCCATGGTGTGCAGGGCCGATATAATCACAAATCTGTTAGTCTTGACTGGCAAGGCTACGAGTCGACTTTACGTCTCAGCCAAACGGTTAAACAAAAAATGCGAGCAGCGCCCGATCATGGAGAGAAAACGCCCAGGTGGAGCAGAGAGGGAAAGGACAAAGAAAAAGAAAGTACTCCAAGAAGAAGCAGCAAAGTGTTGCAAAATTACTGACCTGTTCACAGCTTCAAGTGCAGGTCAGTTTCAGCTGTACTGTACTTTTTTTCTACGTTAACTTAGTATTGAACTGCTAGCAAATGTAAGCGGTAGCACCCCTATTACTATCGTCTTCATTCGTGGAGAAATCAAAACAAATGAGTGAAACAGCACACAGAAAACTCACAGAAGAAATGTACTGAGGTAAAAATTCGAATTGTTTTTTTAAATTTTATTTATAACATATGATTTAGTTTAACATAACACAATGGAGCGTTTCGCTGAATATTATCACGATTGAAAATGTTACATTGAATTTATTGTTCAGTAAACAAGTAGCGTAGTTAATATTTATTTTTAAGTTACTTACGTTTTAGACACAAACAATATTAACTGTTTTTGTTCTATTTCACCAACGAAAATAGTTCCAAAGGAAAACAACAGCAGTGCGTGTTTTGTTACTGAATGATTCAGCATTTTGAACAAATCTTTTGTATGAATGACTCAATGACTCACTAATTAAGACGGTCACTTGCCACCACCTATAGGCGGTTCAGTTTAATGTTTAAGTATTGCATTTTTTTTATTTGCATATTCAAACATTTATTTAAAACATCAATCTCATAACATTATTTATTGCAGTTGTAATTTTGCAGTGCAAATTATTTAATGTGATGGGTAACAGCCCTGTAGTGTCTTATTATTACAACTGAATTTATTGATCAAATGTAAGAATTTGACATCAAAGATGATGCATACATTGAATAAGGTAATAAAAATTATTTTTATTAATGAATTTTATTAAATTTATTTAATAGATTTATTTTACTAAAAAGTCTTACGCAACCTGCTGACCTTCTAAGCTAACATTTTTGTTTAACCTCTCTTCTGCAGTTTATATACATTTATGAGTGAGAAGTAGAGAGGTAGAAACAGCTTTGAACTTGTAGAGTAAATGCTTCTATAACGTTATGTGCAGACCCATTTGATATTAGGACTGCTTTACTTGTAGGTTGGCTGTTTATGTTTTCAGGACGGAAGGTGCCCACTTGAAGACCCTAGAGATGTTCCCTACTCCGCTCAATCAGTAGGGTTGTTATGGGGGGACCGCACTGTGGTTGCAGCCGTTGTGTGTGCTCACGCGCAATACATTGTATTAACACTAGACAGAAGATTCACGTCACCAGATGGAAAGAAGCGTAAATGGATGGAGAAGCATAGGTTACTGTAAAGCTAAGTCTTAGTTGGTGATTATCTTGGCGAAAGCCCAGTACAAATCAGCATGAAGTTTTAACATCTACTCTCGTGTAATGGAAATCTTTCATGTTATGGTCATACTGTGAAATAAATGTAATTTAGGGGGAAAAAAACAGGGTTGTCACGTGTTTCTAAATTTTATTTGGGTGGATGGCCTGGATGGTTGTAGGATTTCCTGGCTTGAAATTGTGTCCCAGTCCGGCCCTGCCGGTGACATTAGTTTATAGTTTATATTGTGCCACGAGGATGTAGGTCTACATGTGTTTGTATGCTGATGTGACACACATTCACCTCTTTCATTCACAACTGAGACAGGAGTCCTTTTTTGTGTGGTTCATTTTGCACTCTACATAGAGACAATGAATGGTCCAATCCGATGTTTGAGCAATCTTGAGATTGGCATCATCACCATCATCATTACAGAGTTTATCTCTCAGCATCTATTTATTTAAACACACACAGGGAGAGACTGAATGTTCCAGGTTTGAGCAATCATGGATTGAAATAATGGAAAGAATACCCATAACCTATCCCTTAAATCAGAGGGAAATGATAGGTGAATAACACTGATAGAAGCACCTAACTTGTTGTAAGCCTAAACTTGACATAAACTGTAAACCCAACATCTGATTGCATCAAAAGACATTCCGGATGGTTGACTGGGACTGTTACTACTAACTACAACTCTTGATTCCACTTTGTATTTCACCCTCATGAAAAATAACTATTGAGAGTATCCATGATTTATCAATTTTTAGACCGTACATGTACACATGTAAAACCATGCGTGGCTCCACACTACCATGGAAGCAATGTGGTCTGTAGTAACACAAATTGTGATTAAGGTAGACGGTTACCTAAACATGCATATAAACTATAAATACAAATAAAATACAAAAACTTTAGAAACTGGGGTGGTGCCGCTCTTCTCTCTAGTAACATGGCACATGGTCTTAGAGTTGGCACTTGATTAACTGGGGCCCCGGTATATAAACCAACCGTCTGCTAGCTGTCTCACGTCACAGAAAGACAGAGAGACTCTTTGACCTAGATATCATATCATTAGATGTCCATTCCCCGAACTAGGCAATGCAAAAAACTAACAGGGTAAAATGTAATTGATATTAAACAAATAAAGAACAGATATAATAGAGATGAACAAATGATAAAGCTCAGTTTGCTGAGTATATTATGGCGCTTTTCCACTGCATGGTACGGCTCGGCTCGCTTTAGCTCGGTTTTAGTGATGGGTTGGATTAGGAACGATTCGTTCATTTTGAACGAATCTTTAATATGACTCGGGACTACCGAGTTGTCTCAGAGAGTGATTTTTTCATTTTGTGTTGACCGCGCATGCGCAACATCTGTACTGGAAACAGAAATGATTAGTTCATCTCTCGAGTCTTCAGGTTCGGGTCCGAGTCTTCCGTTCTTCCTGTCATTAGAGCCTATGATGTCTGTCTTCGGGTCTGAGTCTTTCGTTCTTTTGTCACGTGACGTGAGCGCTGGACACAGAAATAGTTAATAATTCCCTAACTTTCTTACAAACTATTATTAATTAATAACTTTTTTTAAAACAAAAATGGTTTATCTATGATGGGAAAAATCACTTTATTAAAGATGCCTATATAGGCTATAGCCTATGGCAAGCCGTTTTAACATTTAATCATTTAAACCTTCTAGTCTCTATTTTCATACTAATAGTACTTATTTTTTAGATACTAGTATCTATTCCATTAAGTACTAGAACTTATTCATTAGCTACTAGTGCTTATTCTTTAGGTTCTAGTGCCTATTCATTAGCTACTAGTGCTTATTCTTTAGGTTCTAGTGCCTATTCTTTAGATACTAGTGCTTATTCTTTAGGTACTACCTTTTTAAAGGTACTAGTTATTCATTAGATACTAGTCCTTATTTATTAGATACTAGTGCTTTTTCATTAGTTACCAGTACTTATTCATTATATTCTAGTGCCTATTTATTAGATACTAGTATTTATTCCAAATGTTACTAGTAAGATTTTTGATTTTACTAGTAAGATTTTTAATTGAACTCTAGTGACCGTTCTGACTAGTCATAAGATAAGACTAGTAAAAAAGCAGTTGTGACTAATAAGATAAGAATAGTTACTAGTAACAATTGCAAAAGATACTAGTGTCTAATAAATAGGTACTAGTATCTAATTAATAATAAGTACAAGTAGCTAATTAATAAGTAGTCTAATTAATAGGTACTAGTATCTAATGAATAAGTACTAATGAATAAGTACTAGTATCTATTGAATAAGTACTAGTAGCTAATGAATAAGTACTTGTATCTATTTAATAGGTACTAGTTTCTAATGACTTAGTATTTATTGAATAAATAGTAGTATCTAGAATGGGTACTAGTATCTAAAAAATAAGTACTAGTACCTTGCAACAATAGTGATTGTTTAGAATGTGGGAATGTGCTATGATGCGGATCCTTGGTAATATTATGGTCGCAGCACGGACTGTTTAGTAAGTTGCAGAGGCTTGCATGGTATGCTGTTGCACCGTTAATGCACTATGTATGTGTTCAAACTTATTGCTTAATAAACCGCCACCCGTTGTGTGTTAAACAAGATATTCTGGAGTCTGTGAGTATAAAGACCAGGATATAACATTGTGGCAGCGGAAGTGGACTTAGGCCGTTTAACGAGACGGTAACGGTGACGTTAGCAGAGTTGCTAACCGTGAGCATCCCCGTGTGCAACATGTAAGGATTGAAGTCGCCGCAGACATTGTGTTTGGACTCCAACGATCTTTCAAGGTCCTGGAAGACATGGAAGCATGGGTTAATGCTTTATGTGGAGTTAACAGTGAGTGACCACGATGAAAGAAAAAAGTGACACTTTTCAGCTATCTTGTTGGCGAAAGCGGCAGAGAATTAATGGACACACAGAGTGACGTTTGCCAGAGATACATGGAGGTTAAAAGACATTATCAACAAATTTGATGGACATTGCAACCCTTGTGTGAACGAAACTGTGGAACGGTATCGCTTCTTCACCAGGAACCAGAGGTCAGGTGAGTCTATTGACAGCTATATCACGTAACTAAGAGTACTGGCGAAAACATGCAACTTCGGACAACTGAGAGACTCGCTTATCCGCGACCGTATTGTATGTGGATTAAACAGCACAAGCATGCGAGAGAGACTGCTGCGAGAGAAAAATATGTCGCTGGACACGTGCATACAGCTGTGCAGAGCTGCAGAGTTGTCGCGGGAGAACTGTAAAGCCATCTCAGTGCCGATGGTGGAAGAGGTGCATGCACTACGAGAAGCAGTGCACCAGACGGACAAGTGACACAGTGGACTGCAAGTTCTGTGGTAAGACACATGAAAAAAACAAGCAGAAATGCCCAGCTTATGGCAAGAAGTGCAAAAAATGTGGAAAGGACAACGACTTTGCAGCCAAATGTAGAGCTTGCCCAGAACACAGAGAAAAGACTATTGTACATAAAGTAACAGAATGTGAAAGTGAAGAATGAGGAAATCAACATGACATCATGACTTTGCGTAAACATACACGCCACTTTCAAGTCAAGTGGCGTGTTATCTATACGCATTTTGAGCTATCCGCGTGTATGTCCACGCCGAAATCTTTTGCGTGTATGTCTTCGCCATTAAATGTCCGAGTGATTCCGCGTGTATGTGTACGCCGTTAAATGTCCGAGCGAAACGAAGCAAAATCTATATCTATATCTGTGGAGCGATCTTTTTTTTCCTAGGATGGTAGGAGAACACTCATAAATGGTATTAACCCCAGTGACGGGTAGGTTTAGGGACGGGGTTGGGGTAGGTCATATATCTATATATACATAATACAGTAATATAACGTTAAGTCAAAGGCGTTGATAAACACGCTGAAAAGCGATTATGCGTGTTGATAGCACGCCAAAAATGGAAATACGAATTGGCGTGTCATACATACGCCATTTCATGAGATGAGTCTGAGGAAATCCTGTGTGTTACTGAAGCACAGGCAGAGGATGTTAATGCAGTGGTCACGAGCAGAGCAAATGTCACCCAGCTGTTTGCAGGCATGCTTCTTGGGACAGACATGGTGAAATTCCAAATTGACTGTGGTGCCACTTGCAACATCATTCCGATCGATTTGATAAACCCGCAAAACAAAACTGGAACACACAGACAGTGTATTATGTACAACAAGAGCAGACTGAGACCACTGGGAAAATGTAAAGTGAAGTTGAGAAATCCTAGAAACCAGGAACTGAACCAGCTCGAGGTCCAAGTGGTAGATGGAGATGGCGCTGTACCATTGCTTGATAAAAATGCAAGTGAGGCCATGAAGCTCATAAAGGTGCGCTATGAGAATATTATGGCAATAGATAGCATTGTCACCAGCGTGGGAATTATACAGCGGCCACGCGGCCACGCGGCCATGGCCGCCGTTGCCCTACACTTTGGCCTTCATGCCCCGTGAAAAAAAAATCATCGTACGGCCACAGTGGCCTGTGTGCCCTGGTCCTGTCCAAGTTCCATGTATAAAGCGCCAATGCGTCGATGTAATCATTATGAGCGCCGTATACTGATGTGCTGTGTTTTCAATTCATACCAGCAGCCTGAGGGCGCTCTACTGGACATTATAGTCCATATTTGAAACACATGAAGAAGAGCGTTCGACAATGCAGGAAATCCCAAATCCCCGACCACAAACAGAGCTAACAGATCGCTGTAACATGCAGATTATGTCGTTTTGAAGACAATAAACATGTTTGAAATTATATTTGACTTACCTGTGTTCTTCGAGCCATGTCAGGCATTTTCATAATAATAGATTATATGTATAATGTTATGCTAATCGATAGACTTTATCATCGTTGCATTATACATAAAATATTATATTTTCTGTCAGATTTTTTTTTTTATCTGAAGCCAAATCAGATCACAGAAGGTTATTTAGAACACTCGACTTGAGTTATAAAGTAAGTTTGGAGCACAAACATGGTTTTAATCTCATAAATTGTCGTGTATTGATGGTGTGCTAAGCTATTAAATAAAGTCATATGACATGATCTTGAAAAACATTTACCTAAATACAGAGTTTTAGACATATCATCTTCAGATTTAAGTATAACATGGTCAGACATGTGGCTTTAGCTGCAATGCATTTCTAGACTGATACAATGCCAACTTCAAATTTATTTTCATGAAGATGTTTCATAAAGAAAAATTCTAATAACTTTATTTTTTTAAAATCTATTTATAACTATTTTTTTCATTATGACAATAATTAAAAATAATTCTACATTTACAATAAACTACCAGGTGTCAGCTTTCAAATGAGAGCATACTTGTGCTTTTAGTACAAAGGGTTCATGAACTGTATCTGTTTCAGTTTGGGTATGCCATTTCTGGGGATTTTTCAAAAGTGGGGTTGCAGCTTAACAGGTTGTAGTTGGAAACAGAGACCTCTTTCAACACATTCAAGGGTTGCTGAATTTGACAAGCCCTGATCTCAAGCTGAATTTTCTTATTTGTACAAGCCTCCATAGACAATAAATTGCAGACCAGCACCTGTGCATTTCCCAATGCAATTGTGTTTTTGTATAATTGCACAATTTGATTTCTCTGAATCCATTGCAGTAAGGCCAGAAAAGGTGGAGGCCAAATGGCCTTGCCCCTAAAATTACATAATTCCCACCCTGATTGTCACCACAGAAAACCTTAAAAATGGAAAGTGAAAAAAAGGAAAAAAATCAAAGATGAGTATGCTGATGTATTCAACGGAGACAGATGTCAAGAAGGAGAGTATAAAATAGAGGTAGATAAAGCTGTAAAGCCAGTGCAGTTGCCCAAGAGACGTGTGCCAGTCTCTATGATGAAACCACTCAAAAACCTCGCTAATTGCTTGTTTTTGGAAAAGGTTAAAGGCTACATAGATAAGAGTTCTTGTGTTGGTGCTGTCTTCCTAGACCTAAAGCGAGCTTTTGATACTGTTAATCACAAAGTTATTTTATCTATATTAAGATATTTTAATTTTTCTGAGCAAGCTCTCAACTGGATAAATTCATACTTGTCCTGTAGAAAACAATGTGTTCGTATAACAACATGTAAAATAACTTTTCAAATCAAAACTCAGTGAGTCAGTGTCATCTTTGTTTCGTGATTTTGCACTGCGTGTGTCACGGTTCATGGATTCATTGACTCGCCCTCGCTATGTGTGTGCATGTTGAGTGAATGGGCGCGAGATAACGAGCCGTGCTGATAAGCCGATCAGCGCCAGCTGTTCTGAATGAGGATGTCCTATATATTGTTTGTCATTTCGTCTTGTCTTTGTCAGATGGTTGTGGAGGTCTCCGGTTGTCTCACTATCATTTCTCCTCACTCCAGTTCCTGTTTCCCTTTGCTGTGGATTCTGCCCTGTTCGGAGGATCGTTGCTGTACCGGTCTCGTCGTCTGCCCACTGAGTCCTGCGTTGCCTAGCCTTGAGATCTGCTGCCTGTCTGCCTTTGGACCTGCACTACCATCTATTTTCTTTGTGTTAATAAACACCAGTACTCACTTGCTATTGAATCCTTGACTGTTCCTTTGTGACGTAACAGAACCATCTGACCAGACCATGGATTCAGCGAGTGCAGCCGAACTCGGGCATATGTTTTCACGCTCCTATTGTCCTGGATCATCCGTGGTTGGTGAAACACGGACCCAGGATAGAATGGGGTCAGAACTCTGTGTCCAATTGGAGTAATCAATGTTATGCCTCATGTCTTTCGTCTGCCGTCCCGTCTGTTTCTCGTTTTGTGTTGCAGGAGGAGCCAGTGAATCTGTCTAACGTGCCACCGGAGTATCTCGACCTGAAGGAAGTGTTCAGTAAGTCCTGGGCTGCTTCTCTTCCTCCGCATTGTCCCTATGACTGTGCTATAGATTTACTGCCAGGTATGTCTCCGCCTAAGGGCAAGTTATATTTGCTTTCTGCTCCAGAAAGGGAGCCTATGGAGAAACATATTGCTGATCTTCTAGCAACTGAGTTCATCCGCCCTTCCTCTTCTCCAGCGGGGGCGGGATTCTTTTTTGTGGGTAAGAAAGATGGTTCTCTGCGACCTTGTATTGATTACAGAGGGCTGAACAGCATCACGGTAAAGAATACTTATTCTTTGCCGTTGATGTCTTCAGCTTTCTTTCTCCCTGAGAGGTTGCAGGGAACATCAATCTTCACAAAGTTGGATTTACGTAACGCATATCATTTGGTTCGCATCAGGAAGGGGGATGAGTGGAAGACCGCGTTTAACACCCCCAGGGGGCACTTTGAATATTTGGTTTTGCCGTTTGGGCTTTCCAACTCCCCAGCGGTCTTCCAAGCACTCATCAATGATGTGTTCAGAGACATGGTAGATCAGTTCATATATGTTTACCTGGATGACATATTGATTTTTTCTTCGTCTCTCCAGGAGCACGTTCAACACTTCAGACGAGTGCTTCAGAGGTTGCTAGAGAATGGGCTTTTTGTCAAGGCGGAGAAATGCGCTTTTCATGCACAGTCTGTTCCTTTCCTAGGGTACATAATTTCGTCTGAGGGAGTACGGATGGATCTTGAGAAGGTTAAGGCTGTGGTGGAGTGGCCAAGCCCAGATTCCCATAAGGCCCCATACAGAGGTTTCTGGGGTTCGCGAACTTCTACCGGCGTTTTATTCGTAACTTCAGCCAACTAGCCGCGCCTCTGACTGCCTTGACCTCCCCCAGAACGGCGTTCAGGTGGTCAGACACAGCTGAGGCTGTGTTTGCCAAACTAAAGGGCCGCTTCGTTTCAGCCCCTATCCTTATTGCCCCTGATCCATCACGTCAGTTCATGGTGGAGGTCGATGCGTCAGAGGTGGGGGTAGGAGCAGTGCTGTCACAACGTTCTCCCACAGACGACAAGATGCATCCCTGCGTGTTTTTTTCCCGTCATTTATCGCCTGCCGAACGTAACTACGACATTGGTAACAGAGAGTTGTTGGCAGTCAAGTTAGTTTGGAAGAATGGCGTCATTGGTTAGAGGAGTCGGGGGTACCTTTTATTGTCTGGACCGATCACAAGAACCTGGAATATATCAGAACAGCCAAAAGATTGAACTCCAGGCAGGCTCGGTGGGCTTTTTTTTCCGGTCAATTTCATTTTTCTCTCTCGTACCGCCCGGGTTCCAAGAACATCAAACCCGACTCTTTATCTCGTATTTTTGACAGTTCCGAACGCCCGTCAACTCCCGAGTGCATTTTACCCGAGACCCTATTTGTCTCCACACTCACATGGGAGGTCAAGTCGAAGGTCAAATCGGCCTTAGAAGGGGTAACGCCTCCGCCCGGTTGTCCACCGAATCATTTGTTTGTGCCGGAGGGATTACGGTCCGATGTTATTCAGTGGGGGCATTGTTCCAACGTAGCTTAGTCATCCAGGGGTTAATCGCACCAGGTTTTTAGTCAAGCAACGATTCTGGTGGCCACGTATGGCTCGTGACATTCACAGTTTTGTTTTGGCTTGCTCGATTTGTGCCACTGGTAAGACTTCCAATCGACCCCCAGATGGGTTACTTCAACCGCTGCCTGTCCCTTCGAGACCCTGGTCCCATATTGCGCTAGATTTTATTACCGCCCTCACGCCCTCTCAGGGTAACACGGTAGTTTTGACCGTGGTGGACTGGTTCTCGAAGGCGGCCCATTTCATTCCCTTGCCCAAATTACCTTCAGCCAAGGAGACAGCGTTGGCAGTCCACAGGTGTCACCGCACTTGGACTAGAGCCTGTGAGACTCTACTCCAAGTGGGGGCTCGCACCACGGCTAAAGCCGATCGCCACCGGTCTAAGCCTCCCTTATACGTTGTTGGTCAAAAAGTGTGGCTTTCAACCAGGAATATTCCTCTCCGCTCCGTTTCTAATAAACTTGCCCCAAATTCATTGGCCCGTTTACTGTCACCAAGATCATTAGTCCGGTGGAAGTCCGCCTCTAACCTTCCTCCAGCGCACAGGAGGATTCATCCCGTCTTTCATGTGTCTAAAATTAAACCCGTGTTTCATTCTCACATTAATCCGCCTGCCCCGGTTACTGGTCTCATTGTCTTCCCACTGAGTCCTGCGTTGCCTAGCCTTGAGCTCTCCTGCCTGCCTGCCTTTGGACCTGCACTACCTCTTATCTTTGTGTTAATAAACACCAGTACTCACTTGCTATTGAATCCTTGACTGTTCCTTTGTGCCGTAACAGCGTGAAAAAATGGATGTGTTGCTGCGTGATAGTTGGCAGCCCTGCTTTATAAACATTGCCTTCATTTCATACTTCATAGGCCTATATTGCCGTAACTTTCTCGAGGAGTGTAGGCTATGCTATAAAACCGGTTTTCCTTTTTGTTCATGTGACGTTCGCCATAATGCCTATAGGCTAGATATGATGACTGGTGGCATTATTTAGTTTATGTTGTGCCATGAGGAAGTAGGTCTGGTTCAGTCTGCACTCTACTTATCTTTATTCTTATAATTTGTAGTATTATGTTTCAAGTTTCTTGTTGTATTTGTATAGTCGACTGGAAGCCTCAGCACCAAAACAAATTCCTTGTGTGTGCAAGCACACTTGGCAATAAAGCTCTTTCTGATTCTGATTCTGATTTCTGACTTAGAGACAATGAATGGTCCAATCCTATGTTTGAGGAATCTTGAGATATGCATCATCACCATCATCATTACAGATTTTATCTGTCAGCATCTAATTATAGAAACATACTGCAGTGACTCACACAGTGAGAGACTGAATTTTCCAGGTTTGAGCAATCTTGGATCTCTCTGCTTTTATTTTATTTCCTGGTTCTTATTTTCCTTATTCTTATTTCCTTTAAAAAAAAAACTCAAGACAAAAGAGACTTAATGTTTCAGGTTTGAGCAATCTTACGTCAATGCGCATTGTCAGCTTTTATTTTTTAATTTTTTTAGTATTTATTATTCTTGTTTCCTTTATTTCCATTGCTGCCTTTTGTTACCGTTGTTAATTTTGTATTACCATCTAATAGTTACCATGACAGTTCATTACCCACCCCTGTTCCTTGTCAGCCTTGTTACCCTGTGTATAAATACCCCTATGTTTCAGGGGCATAAAAAAATTCAGGACACTGTTTTCAACTAAAAATGGAAAACTTTTATATGTTTTACTTTTGGTTTTTATGCTATAGTTTTTTTTAAAACATCTGTGAGAAATAAAGTTATTTCCATTAAATGTGGCATTGAAGGACACATAAATATCAATGTATTTAACATGCTAACTAATATTCCACTCAAATGCATGAGCTGCTAAATGTGTTTGGATTAGTTAGGCAATATTGCATCTTTTGTATTTTATTTACAATATAGTTGAAGGGCTTTGAGATTTATACATTATATCCCCATATACATCAAATGATCTACCTAAAAATTGCTCTTTGTAAGTTACTTTGTAGAGAGACTAAACCAGTTTTGTAACCTATCGTTTTAATGGATTTTCAGTGATTGATATAAATGTGCATCCATGTACAGTATACATACTGGTTTATGCTAATTGTTGCACATGTGGCATTCACATTGTTATGTCCGTTTAATAATGAGACTCTTCATAAAGTTTGAATAGATTTGATCGAGGAAATAAATGATGATACTTTAATCCTACTTTAATCCTCGAAACATTATTCTCAGACAATTTGGAATGTCTGTACACAATCAATTGGGTGCTTATGTGTGAAAATAAACTCCACAAAGAAACAACATAGCAGCATCTGGTAACTGTATTTTTCACTATAAGGCAGCAGACAAAAAAATCCTGTGATTATTTTATTTTTCATGTAAACACTGATACCATCTAAGGAAAGTGATTTTCTTCAGAAAAATAGAAACTTTTTTACACTCACCTAAAGGATTATTAGGAACACCTGTTCAATTTCTCATTAATGCAATTATCTAATCAACCAATCACATTGCAGTTGCTTCAATGCATTTAGGGGTGTGGTCCTGGTCAAGACAATCTCCTGAACTCCCCAAACTGAATGTCAGAATGGTAAAGAAAGGTGATTTAAGCAATTTTGAGCGCGGCATGGTTGTTGGTGCCAGACGGGCCGGTCTGAGTATTTCACAATCTGCTCAGTTACTGGGATTTTCACGCACAACCATTTCTAGGGTTTTACAAAGAATGGTGTGAAAAGGGAAAAACATCCAGTATGCGGCAGTCCTGTGGGCGAAAATGCCTTGTTGATGCTAGAGGTCAGAGGAGAATGGGCCGACTGATTCAAGCTGATAGAAGAGCAACTTTGACTGAAATAACCACTCGTTACAACTGAGGTATGCAGCAGAGCATTTGTGAAGCCACAACACGCACAACTTCGAGGCGGATGGGCTACAACAGCAGAAGACCCCACCGGGTACCACTCATCTCCACTACAAATATCAAAAAGAGGCTACAATTTGCAAGAGCTCACCAAAACTGGACAGCTGAAGACTGGAAAAATGTTGCCTGGTCTGATGAGTCGCGGTTTCTGTTGAGACATTCAGATGGTAGAGTCAGAATTTGGCGTAAACAGAATGAGAACATGGATCCATCATGCCTTGTTACCACTGTGCAGGCTGGTGGTGGTGGTTTAATGGTGTGGGGGATGTTTTCTTGGGACACTTTAGGCCCCTTAGTGCCAATTGGGCATCGTTTAAATGCCACGGCCTACCTGAGCATTGTTTCTGACCATGTCCATCTCTTTATGGGCCACCATGTACCCATCCTCTGATGGCTACTTCCAGCAGGATAATGCACCATGTCACAAAGCTCGAATCATTTCAAATTGGTTTCTTATACATGACAATGAGTTCACTGTACTAAAATGCCCCCCACAGTCACCAGATCTCAACCCAATAGAGCATCTTTGGGATGTGGTGGAACGGGAGCTTCGTGCCCTGGATGTGCATCCCACAAATCTCCATCAACTGCAAGATGCTATCCTATCAATATGGGCCAACATTTCTAAAGAATGCTTTCAGCACCTTGTTGAATCAATGCCACGTAGAATTAAGGCAGTTCTGAAGGCGAAAGGGGGTCAAACACAGTATTAGTATGGTGTTCCTAATAATCCTTTAGGTGAGTGTATATAGCCTACTTTAAAGATATATTACTCACGCTCTCTGTCCTATCACGTTAACTAGGCCAGTGTTTCCCAACCCTGCACATGGAGGCACACAAACAGTGCACATTTCAACAGTCTCCCATATCTTTCCCATACTGTATATGTCTGGTCTTGGAGTCTCTACTTACGAACTGATGAGTTGATTCAGGTGTGATTGATTAAGAAGAGTTGGAAAATGTGTAGTGTTGGTGTGCTTCCAGGAACAGGGTTGGGAAACTAGGCAAAGGCTGTTAGATTATTAAATCAACTTCAAAACCACCCTGTTAAAGATGTTTTGATGGTGAATAGCATAAAACAAACCAGAATAAAAAACCTTGACCAATATGGAAATTCAAACTGCTGAGAACAAACTGTGTTCATAAAACAAACCAAAGCAAAGTTTTGTGTATTTATGTGTGGATAATTGATCAGATCTCTTTATAAAAATAAATAAATAAATAAATGTGACGACTGAGGTTAATCTTTCCCTGTCATCAGATTAACTTAATCTGGCTCTTAATCTACTTAATCTTAATATAGTGCATTTAGAAACATTCTTTAGAGGAACAGGAACTATCTGAGCACAAATTATTTGGAGCTGAATGCAACTGAAAGTTTTTTTTTTTTTCAGAAAGTTGTTGGTTGTCTTTCCTTGGGCAACATCGAGAAAAGCAACACTTCAACAATTGATGAGTGCAAGATTTACAAGACTCGAAAACTGAAACCTGAGATCCTGGATCCTCTTACTTGTTTTACTCTAGCTACATTCACACAAGTGATTTGATTCTTTTGAAAAGAGTGATATAATCAGAGCTGTCTGTTTGTTTTAGTTAATCAGCGACTTTTTTATCAGCGACAGACACAGTTGCACTGATTTACAGTGAAAAAATTAAAATAAACTCATGTTTCCAATTCCCTTTGGAGTTTTGCAATGCTGCTCCATTGACCTTGTATGTAAAACACACCTGATGCACATTCAGTGTTCTTCATTTTCTAGAAGTAGAGTTTAAAAACCTGGCTATGTTTTTGTGCTCTGACGAAAGTGACTTGAACTCACATGATCAGCTCTAGCCCGAGCTGGCCCGCTTTGGGCCAAATATTTTATAAGTCTAACCATCGAGATTTTAAATAACTAGAGATGGAACTTTTGTACACCACGTACAAACCACTGAAATCAGTTGATAAATGTAAATGTTAATTTTGTTTTTATCCTGAAAAACCAAAGCTCACCCGTTTACTTGCATTTGTTTACAACGCCCGTCTTGCCCTCAACAATATGGTTGATGAGTTGACGTATCGCAGCAACGTCCGAAGCGACCAATAGGGCGTCTATGTATTTATTATGTCTATGCTGGCAGGCACTAGCACACCCGCTTTTGGCCCGACAGTGGAAATGCGGCTAATGATACCTTTCTCCATCCCCCTACCTTTCGGCAGGCCAATTACTCTAACAAAGACTCACACTTGTGATGTCTGAAATCGCCCCCTATGCTCTTAAATAGGACACTATTTGAGAGGACAGCCATTTGTTGTGGTGTCCGAAACCAAAGTGGACGTTATTGTGTGCATTTATACAAATACCACAATGCACCTACATTGTGCACAACTGATAACTAAATGCTAAACGGCTAGAGATTACCCATAATGCACTTTTAGATTCGCGCGGTTGAATGAATTCCCATGTCTGTCCAGAAGATGGCGGCCGAAGCTTAATCATCCTTCTATTTTCCAAACCGCTGGTCCAATCTGGCTACAGGGTATTCCATACAGGTATAAATTCATTTTTATACCATGGTCTGGGTGAATACTCGATTCTGATTGGCTGCAGGGTGTCCATTAAAAAGTGATAGAGGACACCTAGTAAAGGAGTTCTGGTGAAACTGACTGTTTACCGTTCGAAATTCATAAATAAATGTGCTGGCTACATCAGCTATGAGTAACCATAGCAACCGGCAGTCAAAGTATCCATTTACAATTTATTGTATCAAAACAAACATCTAGTTAGCCGTTATACATAGCCTACTAATACAACAATGAG
This sequence comes from Siphateles boraxobius, assembly GCF_051911475.1. NCBI lineage: Eukaryota > Metazoa > Chordata > Actinopteri > Cypriniformes > Leuciscidae > Siphateles > Siphateles boraxobius. The sequence goes on from NW_027508953.1 coordinate 3,763,542, forward strand.
CGACTTCATTATTTCTTTTAACCTTTTTGTAGAATTTGACAACTTTGATGACTGGGATGCTGCTGAAGAAAGAAAAATTGTAAATTAAACGGAGAAACGACACAAGGAGATAACACCGCTGAGCGGACTATAAATATCTCCGGCTGCTTTATAAACCGTCAGGCGTAACCAGGGAATCCAAGTTATCGTTTGTAAAAACTTTAGATTTAGACTGTAAAACGAATTAAAACTATAAACTAATGTTTTAAAAATGTGTTATTTGGCAAGTGACCATGGTATATAAGCGTGTTAATGCCCTTCGAGGTGTCCATTGTCTAGGTATTAATGGACTTTGGCGGAGAAAACTTAATACCTGACAATGGACACCTCATCGGGCATTAGCCCTTACTTAATTGATTATTAAAAAATTTAATTAGGGTTTAACATAGTTTCCATGACAGAGTGATACATCTTTTCATCTTACTACTGGAGCTGCCAGTTTGCCTAGTATCAAGTTATAATTAAACACACTATGCAAAAGCACCAGCCCTTCCGGCGCACTCAGTGTCTCAATTCGCTCGCTCGTTTTCATTAACTCCTTCAAGTGGACTACATAAGTTGAGTAATGTAGGGGATAGGGAATGAGGGTATAGGGGTGATTTCCAACTTTGGAGATTTCTTGCTTTCCGTCTGAAAGAGTACTGAATCTACTGATCAAAACACAGCAAAAAAGGAGCAGAAACAAGCAATGAAAGCATTGCACACGTTGTAGCCTTTAAAACGCGATTTTCTCATCTTTTTGTTCAAAATGTTCCTTTTTTAAATTAAACTTACCCACATTCATGGGCTCAAGCCCCTGTCCCTTTTGTCTCAAAATGCATTGTGCCCCTCTATGATAATTTTAAATAATAATAATGATTATTATTATAAATAGTATAATAGATAACAATACAATTGTACTATTGCCACTTATAATAACAATAAAAAAAAATATTATGTAAAAAAAATTTTTTTGCGGAGGTGAAGTGGTACACAAGCAGCAGGTAACGTTAATCTTATATGGAAAAGTTTCATTTATCCTACATATGCTGCTGTAAAAGTTGCTGCAGCATGCGAGTTATGCTTAACTAAAATAAAAGTATAACTCGATTTCAGCCGCATTCTGAGTCTGACAATGTCATTCTTTGTTTTTATCCAAGGCGTGTTATTAGCTCGGGGAATTACATCTAGTGAAATTAAATCTTAAGTCCATGTCCAACTCTAAATTATAAGGAATTTATATATTTGATTTCATATAACACTTTACAATAAGGTTCATTTGTTTATTATTCATGTATTAACTAACATGAACTAACCACGAGCAACACATGTGTTACTGTAGCTATTTGGTCATTTTAGTTAATAATACACCTGTTAATTGTTTGTTCATGTTGTCACAGTCAGTGCATTAACTAATAACAAATACAACTTTTGATTTTAATAATGTTTTAGTAAATGCTGAAATTAATATTAACTAGGATTAATAAATGCTGTAGAAGTACAGTTCATTATTAGTCCATGTTAACAAATTGAACTAATGATCCTTATTGTAAATTGGTAGGCTACTGATTTCATAGCTAATGCTATATGCATATGTAGCAGGGTGACTGAATCCACTTAGGAGGATATCATTGGAGGATATCAAAATGGACGAGATTCGACTCAACATCACATGCAACAAGAGACTTTTGAACTGTAATGTCCTAATCTTCACAGAAACATGGTTAAACAGCGGAATACCGGACAACGCTATTGAGCTAGCGGGACACCATACATTCCGGGCGGATAGAACATTAGATGGCTCCGGTAAGACCAGAGGTGGTGGATTGTGCATCTACATTAACAAAGCTTGGTGCACAAACTCTGCTATTGTTGGGAGACATTGTTCAGCTAACCTTGAGTTTCTCATGGTTAAATGTAGACCGTTTTATCTACCGCGGGAGTTCACTTCCACTATTATCACTGCAGCCTATATTCCCCCGGATGCTGATGCCAAGTTTGCTATGAAAGAACTTCACGCAACCATCAGTAAACAACAGACCGTCCACCCGGAAGCTGCGTTTATTGTTGCGGGTGATTTTAATCATTCAAACTTAAAGTCAGTGCTACCGAAATTTCACCAGCATGTTTCCTGTCACACCAGAGGAAACAAAACTTTAGACCATGTTTACACAAGCATGGCTGGAGCTTACGTCGCGACACCCCTCCCCCACCTGGGACAGTCAGACCACCTTTCTTTGTTCCTCACGCCCAAGTATGCACCTCTCATCAATCGCGTGAAGCCATCAGTGAAGACCATCAAGGTGTGGCCTGCGGGGGCAGATTTCTCACTCCAGGAAAGGTTTCTACACACTGACTGGAGTATGTTTGCCTCTCAAGCCACCAGTGACTCTCACACGGACATTGACTGCTACACCTCCTCTGTACTGGATTATATTAATACCACCATTGACAGTGTTAAAACCCAGAAGCAGATCACCACATACCCAAATCAGAAGCCATGGATGAACAGGGAAGTGCGACTCCTATTGAAGACACGCAACACTGCCTTCAGATCAGGAGATGCACAAGCCTATAGCACTTCCAGAGCAAATCTGAAAAGGGGCATCAAAGAGGCCAAGCACTGCTACAAGCTTAAGATAGAGGGACACTTTTCCAACGCTGACCCTCGACGCATGTGGCAGGGCATTCAGGCCTTCAGTGACTACAAACCCACTCACTCCACCTCCGCACCCACAGATGTCAACTTCCTGAACGAGCTAAATTACTTTCATGCTCACTTTGAAAGAGACAACAGAGAAACTGCCACCAAGCTCAAATCCCCAGCAGACCACCCGCCAATCACACTCTCCTCCACAGATGTCTGCAATGCACTGAGCAGGATCAGCGGGCACAAGGCTGCTGGACCAGACAACATCCCTGGACGCGTACTCAGGGCATGTGCGGAGCAGCTCGCTGGGGTTTTTACAGACATTTTCAACCTGTCTCTTGCCCAAGCAGCAGTACCAACATGCTTTAAATGCACTTCCATTGTGCCAGTGCCAAAACACTCCAGCCCGAAGTGCCTTAACGACTACCGCCCTGTAGCACTCACACCCATCGTAATGAAGTGCTTTGAGCGGCTGGTCCTGGCACACCTAAAAGACTCTCTACCATCCACATTGGACTCACATCAGTTTGCCTACCGTAGCAATAGGAGCAGAGAGGATGCAGTTTCCATGGCACTGCACTCTGTGCTCACACATCTGGACAATAAGAACACCTATGCACGCATGCTGTTTGTTGACTTCAGTTCAGCATTCAACACTGTCATCCGAACTAAGCTAATAGCCAAATTTGGAGACCTGGGCATCAAAACCTCCATGTGCAACTGGATTTTGGACTTTTTGACCAACAGACCCCAGAATGTTCGATCTGGCTCCACCTGCTCCACGTCCATTACACTCAACACTGGTGTACCACAGGGCTGTGTGCTAAGCCCGTTTCTCTACTCCCTCTTCACCTCCGACTGCAAGCCTGTGTACGGATCTAATTCCATCGTCAAGTTTGCGGACGACACTACGGTGATTGGTCTCATCAGCAACAACGATGAGACTGCCTATAGGGAGGAGATCAAGCACCTGGCCACATGGTGCACTGAAAATAACCAGCTCCTCAACACCACCAAAACGAAGGAGCTCATCGTGGACTTCAGAAAAGAGTCAAGAGGCACACACGACACCATTCACATCAATGGAATCGCTGTTGAGCGTGTCTCCAGTTTCAAGTTCTTGGGAATCCACATCTCGGCGGACATGTCCTGGACAACCAAAACCTCCTGCCTGGTCAGGAAGGCTCACCAGCGCCTTTTCTTCCTGAGGACACTGAGGAAGAATCAGCTTTCCTCGACTATCCTGGTGAACTTCTATCGCTGTGCAATAGAAAGCATCCTGACCAACTGTGCTACAGTGTAGAATGGGAGCTGTTCTGTTGCAGAGCGCAAGGCACTGCAGCGGGTAGTGAAAACCGCCCAGCGCATCACTGGGACTCAACTACCTGCCATCGAGCACATCCAGAGGAAACGCTGTCTGCACCGAGCTCGCAGCATCCTTAAGGACTCCTCTCACCCAGCCCACTGACTGTTTTCTCTACTGCCCTCCGGCAGGCGTTTTTTTCCCCCAGAGCTGTCTCTTTACTGAACTCTAACCCTCACTGATCCCACTCCCCTCATATACTGATAATCTCTCCTCTCCCTCCTCACACCTAACTCCATTTTGTTATTGGTTATTTGTTATTTGCAATGCTATAATGTTAATTTGCACTGCTGACTATTATCATAGTAACAACTGTTTACATATGCATCTTGCACTACTCACCTGACTAGAATATCAATTTGCACTGCCGACTGTTTATTTACAGTACGATTGTTTACATATACATTTGCAATACCGTACTTTAACTGTAATATGCAATTACTTTCCATTGCACTTTTACTCGGATAGCTTCTGTCCAACTTAATTTGCACTACTTTAAATCCATTGTTATAATGCTCATTTAGCCTTACTTATTACATATATCTATCTGTAAATCCTGTTTATAGTAATAACCATCTGTTTATTATGCTCACATTCTGTATATTATCACATTCTATATATATCACATTAGTATACTAAGCTCACATTCTGTTTATAGTAATAGCCATCTGTATATATATTCATAGTACACATTCACCTGTAAACTCTGTTTATAGTAATAATCATCTGTATATTATGTTCATTGTACATATCTGTAAAAATTCTGTTTATAGTAATAGCCATCTGTATATTATATTCAGTACATATCTAGCTTCAAATTCTGTTCACATAATAGTTATCTGTATATCATATTCATAGGACTAATCTATCTGGAAAATTCTGTTTATAATAGTATTCAACTCTATATTTATTCAGTACATATCCATGTACTGCACTTACGGAACCATTGTATATCCTGCACTTGCTGCTATTGCACTTCTGGTTAGACCCAAACTGCATTTCGTTGCCTTGTACCTGTACTTGTGTAATGACAATAAAGTTGAATCTAATCTAATCTAATCTAATCATTCACCTGTGCTTAATTTGTTACCACCCCCGCCCCTTGTCCTATATATGAGATGTGTGGTGGCCACTTGGTATCGCCCACTTGACGTCATCTGTGGCTGCCGCAGGTAGGTGATTGTATGGGGAAACTCTCGCTTTCTTGTTTTGTGCTGGCGGTTTATATGAATTTTTCTTGCTGTCAGGTTGCGACGGTAGGCTGTTTCTCCCGTTGCTGTGTGTTTGCTGCCCACTTCTCTCAGGTATGTGTAGCCTCTTTTTTCAATGGGAAGAAATTGGCTGCGTTTGACAACTTGTGATTTAATATCTGCAGTGGCAACGATAGAATGTCATCTACAGTATATGTAGCCTACCTGAGTGAGAAGCTGTATTATAGTATGGTGTGCGACTCCGAAGCAGTTTGTGAGCAGTATCTCCCCATGGTAGGTAAGATTATGGTTTTGGGTATTGATAACTTGCTGTTGTTGTCTAACATTATCTTTCTGCTCGGCAGGCTCCCTGCATAACTGTCTCTTGGGCTAATCATGGGAACCGTGCATCACTGATGACTTATGATCGCGTACAATTACGACTGCGTCGCTGTTTTGCCTCGACCTAAATGATGGAAACCCTTTTTATTGTTGTAATTCTCTCGCATGCCGTTTGAGACGATTGTACATTCGGTTGACGTTGTGGAAGGCCTGTCTCTACTGGTCGCCGCCGATTGGAACTAACGGGTGCGTTTAAGCAGTTTTGCAAGCTTTGTGTAAACTGGCTGTCGCCATGAATCCCATTGATTTTCTTTTCTTGTTGCAGGAGCTGGGGGGAGGTTTCTGGAGGGGCGAAAGTGAAGCTGCCGGACTGTATGGTGTGCTCACATTGAGTATTGTGTGTTTTCTGGCATTTAACCTTCATGTGTGCAGTGGGTATTTGTAGTGGACTATTGTGGGGGGTCCCTCTTCCAATTTGGCAGCTGACCCATACCTCCAGACACCCCCGCTCTTGGTTTAATTTGTTTCTCTCAATTGAATGTGTATGTGGTGCTGATTAATGGTGTTTCTCATTATAGTGCTTGTGACAAGTTTTAAACTGAGTTTCTAACTATTTAATATTTTGCTGACAAACAAAAATAAACTTTTCTATTCTATACGACTCATGTCTTTTCACCCATCCACGCAAAACAAACCTGTGCCCTTAGGGCTATTTCCCTGGTTTTCCGGGGTGGCGTAGTCGATCGCATTATATTGTCGTTTCCGTTAGAAGTGTGGTAAAATCCTTGTTAGTTCTTTTGAGACTCTCTCTCGTACCCGCAACGCTACACATATAATACATACATAACATTTACAACATCAACAAAACTAAGCATGAATTCCTCATAATTACCTTCTTGATTCTCACTATGAAAAAGGAATTTATTCTAAATGTACTAGTTCAGGTGGGTGCGTGTTCGCACTGGTGTGTCGGTCAGGACATCTGAGTCAGGATTCAGTTTCCAGAATTGAATGAAATTATTCAGACACGATAGCACAGTCAGACCACAGGCATTTATTGTTCAAAAGTCTCATATAGTGGACATTTATAGATGTGGTGTATTTTCAATGACTCACTAAAAGGAATGTCCACTTTATGGAGAAGTTTTGCTGTTGTTTCAGCCTCAGGAAACTTAATGCTTATCTCTCTTCACCAGGCACACACTGGCTGACGTCACGCAGGGGAGAGCGCTCCTATTGGCCGGAGATCGCGCTTATTGATGTAGAGCGCGTTCATTTGCTGTGTCTTCTTAACACTCACTGTTTGTTTGGTAAAGTAAATAATATTTAGTAATATTATAATAATCTCCCTATTTTCATTTGATGTGTTATGCATTCTAATTGTATCAACATCTTTTCATAGAATGCCATGGAAATAAAGGATAAAAAAAAAAAAACAAGGAACTCTTCTTCTTTTTCCTTTTTCTTTTTGGTCCGGTTAATCCATTTTTTTTGGTCCGTCTGTGCACACCACTGTGCCGTAGCCTAACCAACCCGTATAAGAGCAGGTGGATTAACCGGTATTATCAGGGGGATAGAGTTACACAAAAGCTCCACTCATAAAGTGAAATCTAAATAAAGCACAGGTTCCATTACTCCACACACACACACACACACACACACCATCGGCAGAGTCTTACCTTGCGCATTACTCTAATAATGCGCATCTAATAACCCAGGATTTGAAAAAACACCACGCTGAGAAGTCTGAAATACATTACCAAAATAGGTTAGTCATTCTTTATTCTTAGAAAAAGTTTTATGAGTAAATTATGCATGAGTTTCAAATTATGTCAAATGACATTACCTATAGCTATGTATTCAAGTTCTACAAAATCTTCTAACAAAAAGTAAGTACCATGTTACAGTTGTAGTCGAATGCTTTGATAAATACTATGGTACTACTATCACCATATTTGCATGTTATAACCATGTAGGCGACAGCCTTTTTGTGTAAGTCCTGTAGAATTAAAACATGCATGTACACAAGATTTTAATAATGCTATAGACCTTATCAAATTAAAATATTTATTATACTGTCTAGTTATTAAATAAATCTCAGAATTCCAGGTATAAAGTCAGAACCCTTAAAGAAAGAAGTGTATTCATCATTTATATTCTATTAGACCTGTACTTCTTTTACACAAACGTTTTTGATTGAGATATACTTAAAAGTATAACTAAGTATTCTAATACTGGGCTTATAGTTGTCTTTACTCTTTTGATTGAGTAGCCTATTAAATACTTTTTTCCTATTAGTTTTACATACATACAAACAAATCATTGTTTGAATATATTGATTTATAAAGAAAACAGATGTTCCTAATTCTTACTTGTCTATGTGAATGTTTGTGTAGTCCACTGATAGTGTACATAAGAATTTACTTCAGATCTACTTAAAAGATATAAGTAGATATGAAGTCGCAATTGCAAGTTATATTTTCGAGTTATAATTCGTTATAATAAGTTATAATTCGAAGGCCAGATTGCCTCTAGATTTGCCAGCGGACTGTTCTACAGTTGGTTGGTTTAGTTATTGGCCATAATATATCTGCAGGTTGCAGCCGCTGGACATGCTCCTCTATCAGTGCGGGTCCTCACAGAACCGATCATCAGAGCAAACAAATCCAGGTAAATTAAATGGGATAAATCGAGATTTTAGCAGAAAATCTGAACAGAAACCGTTACTTTAATAGATGTGATAACAGAAAATTTGATATGGATAGAACAGCATTTACGTATCACAAATCATCCAGGTTTAATCAGATTTAATGGAAACTCTGTCTAATAATGATGTCTTGCCCGAAAAAAGACAGCGTTTCTGTTAATGATACACATAGTAGAACTGCACAAATAATCGGTAAAAGATCACAATCAAACACCAAAGCGATTTGTTTCCTAAATGACAATGATTCGTCTATTAGACCTTTGACAAGCAAGATCACAGTGGAGCATTCAGATCTGCATTTTCAAATTGGGGTCTGAGAGCCCATGACCCATTGCCATGGGGTCTGCAAAATAATTAGCTATCCGTATTTCTGGAGTTTTTAATCATCAGCGGTGAAAACGGCGTAATTTGTACTACAGAACACCATTTTTGCAGTTTATTTTCTTCTAAAACGCCTTTTCTGGACACCTGGGGGTTTTTTATTGGCGAAATATGACTTGTTTAGCTATCCATATGGTGCGCCTTTAGCCCCTTTGTATACGTCTCTTTTATAACACAATATAAATCACTCTCTTTCCCTCTGTAGATCTATTATATTTCTGTTTGAAGTGACAAATCCTCTAACATCACTGATGACTACTCTACTGAAACGTTTCCATTATATCACTGCACTCCTGAGCTCCTCGGCCATCTTGTTATTCCTGTACTTTCAAAACTCAGAAGTGGTTTTGAAATACAGTTATTACAGTTTTGTCTCCGAGCGAGCTCAGCGCACATCCCATATATGTTTGGAAGACCGAGGAAATAGTAGCTGGTTCAGTGAACGTTACAAACCCACTGTTCCAATTCTGCTCAACAGCACCAACAGTGAATTACATCCAAACATCTCCAGCTGGTGGAAGGTAAGAAAGTTTGCTTCAAAATAAATATGCCTTTACTTGGTATATGCCTACCCCCAAAATTAAGATGTTTTTAAAAGATGTCTCTTATGCTCACCAAGGCTGCATTTATTTAATTTATGAAAATACAGTAAAAACAGTAATATTGTGGAATATTTTAAATAACTGTTTTCAATTTGAATATAATTTTAAAATGTAATTTATTCCTGGGAAAACCATGTTAATAACCATGCTTAATATTTTTGTAAACAATTTTTAGTTTAATACATCCTTGCTTAATAAAACTAGTTGGGCCTATTTTTTTTAAAAACTCACTGCCCCCAAAAATATGAATAATATGTACATGCATGTCCATTTTTAAATTATATTTAATGTTTATTAATTGTAAATATTGATTAACATTTAAATATTTTCACCATCATTGATATAGATAAAAAAATAAAACATTTCTTACTGTTTTAAACCAGATGTTTAATGTCAAAATTCAAATTCACTTCCTGTTTACACCTGGGGCACGTTAAAGCTCAAACAACAAGTAGACAAAGGACACACAAACACTTTACACTTGTTGTTTTAATCCTTCTCTTTTGTCCACTTTCAACCTTTCTTCTGTCCTGATTTCTTTGAGGGAAGGGTTCTACATGTGGGTAATTTGTATGGACTTTTTCAGATCTTTTGATCTAATTGACAAAATAGCTTACGCAGTTTACATATGAATGCAAAAGAAGACGACGGAAAAACATACGGACAGTATCAGCTTTCATTTCTGCTCTGATAGCCGCAAGACCACGTTAAATGCTGTGTTAGAAAATCAGGAATGGTTAGAGAACATCTATTGTGCGTGCTTGGTACATTTTTTGTCTTCAAACCAAACTCAGGTCTTCAGCTGACAAAGTTTAAATCCTATGTTTACGCATTAGGTCAGTCGCCTAGGAGGAGAGTAAGCAGTCTTGTGGTTGTTTGTTTGTATTCGACTACATGAGTATTTACACTATAAAAACAATCCAGTCGAATGCAGTTTTGACTACCAAGTTCTGGACAAGCTCAAAACGTTTTAGACCCCATTTACAACTTGTCATACAATTGTGAATTGGATTGACGAAAACGCTTCTTAATATCAGGTGTAAACAGGACCCTAGAGACAACAAGCATATAAAACAATAAATGTGTAATGTGACTTTTTACTAAAAACCTCATGTTATGGAGATACAGAGCTTCAACAAGACCGTCTTTATTCTTCGTTCACAATGCCTCTTAAACATAAGGCACTGCACGCCTGTGTCCCCTGATTAGATACATGCGTGCGTCATGTGACTGTTGATGTGCCTATTGAGATGATTTCAGTTTGTCACGTCTTTACACGCTGAAGTAAAACATTTAATTTCCTTTTCTTTTCTTTTTTTCTTTGCCTTTTTAGTTCTGGTCCTAACTGATTAAATAATTTCATACAGGAGCTTCAAGATGTACCAAATGTCTCAAACTACACAGAGGTGGTGGACCAGCTGTTTTCTCTCTTTCCCGATAAAGAACACTACTCAGACGCTGGTCCAGATCGCTGCAGAACCTGTGCTGTTGTGGGAAACTCTGGGAACCTCCTGGGATCCAACTATGGTCAACAAATAGACAGCAATGACTTTGTCATAAGGTAATATAATAGATTATGTCAGACTGAAGGTTCTTTATTTGCATTGATGGTTCCATAAAGAACATCCATGGAACTTTTCCATCAAACAAAAGGTTCTTTATACTGGAAAAAGGGGGTATTCAGATTATTAAAATGTTCTTCAGAAGGTTTTTTTAAGAACTGATCACTGAAAATTTCTTTTGTCCAATGAAAAGTTTCTATGGATGTTAAAGCTTCTTCATGGAATCATCAATGCCAACAAATTCTTTATTTTTAAGAGTGAATTTTAAGAGACGAATAAGATGTTATTTAAACTATTTTTAAAAAGATGCCTTGAAGGCTTTTCATTAGAATATCATTGTAGCAAGGTTAGATTTGTAGGAAGAAGGAGGAGGGAACCAGCGAACATTCAAAGACTTTAATAAACGTAAAATTTACTAAATCAAAATCAAAGTTAAGACAGCAGCCTCTCACAAACGACTGCTGTCACATATAACAAAACACAACATAAATTCAGGCCTGGCCTCTCTCCATCTTCACTGTCGTCACTCCTCCTTTATGCTTCCACTTCTCCGTGAGCGATATGAGACCGGTGCGTCGCACAGGTGTTGCTTGTTATCAAATCACAACATCGGCCTCGTGGCGTTCTCTAACGGCCCTCTGCCTCATCCTGCTCGCCACAATCATGAATACCTCAATCTCCTGTGTGTTTTTCTTTCAGGATAAATAAAGGCCCAACAGAGGATTATGAGAAGGATGTTGGAAATAAGACCACTCACCGGATTCTCTATCCCGAGAGCGCTGTGGACTTGGATGACAACACCCACCTGGTGCTTCTGCCCATTAAAGTTCTGGACTTGCAGTGGCTTATCAGCGCTTTTACCACTAAGAACATCACACAGTAAGAATTAAACCAGAGATGATCTTACGATTAAGAGATACCAGGGTCCATTGGCTCTACCATTGGAGAAAGCGTAATGGCCAACTTGAATCACATGAGCCATGATAATCACATTACAGCATTGACGTACAGCCATTGAATTTCTTTCAGAGATGTGCGACAGTCAATGGGCGAATTCCAAATATAGTTTTTGCGCCCTGGAATGGCACTTCGGGAAGGGGACGCCAATTGTAGGGGTGTTCCTAACAAAAGTGAACACACCTAGGGATGCTCACTTCCGGTTGAAATTTGCCCGATGATGGCAGACACACGTCCAAAGTAGCACTTATGCTCCTCCTTTAGTTTGTGAAATTTACGATACTTGCATTGCCTTAGCCGTTGAACTAGAGTCCAGATGCAGTCTCAGGAGAAAGTCTTGATGGTTCCGTAAGTCTTGATGGTGTTGAATTTGTAATCAATTTCTTCTGTGTTGAACGAAGAAATGATGATGAACTTGCGGTGTTAGTTTGACTGTTGTGGTCGGGCAAGTTACAATGGTTGTAACTTGAGGCCCCTCCAGCTGCGCAGCGGGGAAATGTCCCACGGTCGGACTGGATGTCTCCAGTCTTTTCACATGAACCGCAACCAGGAGAACAAGGAAGCGAGGAAGAGGGAGAGGGGAACTGTGTGGATGCTCTTTAACCTCCACAGAGGTCACACCTCTTGAGTTTGGCTTGACCAATGAGAAAGGTGCAATTTTCAAGTGGCAAAAGTTCCTTTTTTTGGAAGCTGACTCATTCGCATGATTGAAGTAAGCTGGCAGTTTGTGTCCCTTTATGCTCTGATTAATATAACAAGCATTCAATGTTCAGGGCGTCACACAAGGATTTGATAAGAAGCATGATACCAATAAGGTTACTTTATCTAGTGGTTCAATCATAAAGCATGCCTAAAACAATATACAATACAAGAGATAATATACAAAACCGTGATTACAGATACACTGTCCTGGGGATACCCATGTTAATTTATAGAACATTGAATCTAGAAATTAATGAAGAAAGTCTTTCCTATAGCCTTTTTCATGTGGCCAACTTCCACATTCTTTTGAGCAAAAAAAGCTCTGGTCTTACCAGAGAGAAACCAAGGTAACCAGAGGCCTGTTCTGGTTTTTTGGGTTGTTAGTTGCTCTTCGTGGGTTGTCCACAGAACACAGTTTGCTTTTTGGGCGAGGGGGTTTGCAGGATTATTCATCAACTATAATGAATAATTGTGTGTTGTAAACACACAAAACACATAAAATTGATACTGTGAAACTAAGGGGGCCTATTATACAACTGGCACAATGCAGAGCCAGGCGCTACGCAAGTGTCTTTAGCTAGTTTTAGTTTATTTTACTTGCGTGCTTTAACCTCGCGCATGAGCATATCCGTTTCCTGTCTGGAGAAGTGTTCGCTCTTTCCACTTGCAAATTCCGCCATGTAAATAGCAATCCCCAATGGCGGGAGTGGAACTGGCTTTTAAAGTCAAGTCACATTTATTTATATAGCGCTTTTTACAATACAGATTGTTTCAAAGCAGCTTTACAGTGATAACAGGAAAATAATGCAACAAAGTCTGTTTCCAGAAGAAAATAGTGTCACAGTCCAGGTTAAGTAAGTTCAATGATGTTTCATTTTCGTTTTAAAAAAGTTATTAATTTAGTTCATTCATATATATAGCCACTCTGTAGAAAACCATGATGTCATCGTCCAGCTCAGTTCATTTCTCATATAATGGTGTCAATGCAAGCAGATCAATATTATTGTTGAATATGAAATTAAATGTCCCCAACTAAGCAAGCCAAAAGCCAATGGCAACAAAGGTGAATAAAGGGTGAACAGCACTTTGTTTTAAAGGGAATGGGAGATGAGACTCTGATAGGTTTATTGCACATAAAGCCCAAAACACACCCATTACTCATTAAAAGAGGGACAACCCTTTTAGACCATGCACCAGATGCGCCGACCATTTTTCCCGTTGTTATAGGACAAGTTCGGTATTTTACACTTAAAGCCCTGTTTTAAGATCGTTTCTGATGAAATAGAATGATTAAGATTGAAATTTGGACAAATGCTGCTGTCCCGAGAATTTTCGGTTTCTGTGTTAGCACCCCCCCACCTCCACAATGGTTTCATAGGGGCACTGGAACAATATCATTCATAAAATGTATTAAACTTTAGTTTACAAAGACGTGAAACTCACCGAGTGGTCTGGGGTGTTCACTGCTCATACAAAAATCGCTGCAAAAGATGCTTTCCAACAGGTTTTATCGTAGTTTTTGTCCTGACTTAAGTCAATGGAGTTGGACAAAAACTACGATAAAACCTGTTGGAAAGCATCTTTTGCAGCGATTTTTGTGTGAGCATATCAGTGAACACCCCAGACCACTCGGTGAGTTTCACATCTTTGTAAACTAAAGTTTAATGCGTTTTATGAATGATTGTTCCAGAGCCCCTATGAAACCATTGGCTATGTGGGGGCGGGGTTTGCTAATACAGAAACCGAAAATTCTCGGGATCTTAAACAGGGCTTTAAGTGTAAAATACCGAACTTACCCTTTAAACTAGCTAAAGTGGAATCGGACGCCCTAAGTGCACTTGCGCCGTACGCTTTAGACCATGCCCTTAGATCATTAAAATAGGGCCCTCAATGTTCCTTTACCCTAAAACAACGTTTTCCTTAACTAAAAAAAAAAATACTTAAATGCATTTTGTATAGTAATTTCAGGCCATATGGATATTTCATTTTAAATGTTGATCTAATGTATTTGTTTACTCAGAACATACACAAAGGTTCCATCTACAATCAAAGCAAGTAAGGACAAGGTAAAGAACAAAGACCTTATCATGAAATAAACCAATCAATCAATGACAAATGTTGATCTTTTTTAATTTGCATGGTTGATATTAGCATCTCCTGAATGAATTCTGTCATAAATACACATTTCATAAGTGTCCTGTTTTATTTCTGTTGTTGTTTTTAGGTGATGATTCTCCACCCTGAATTCATAAGATATGTGCATGATAACTGGGCAGAAGGTCATGGCAGATATCCATCCACTGGTTTCTTAACGCTGATATTCGCCCTTCACATCTGTGACAAGGTAAAAACTCCTGTTCTTCCGCTTCAAACGGTGTGTGGCACAGCTTCAGTGTGGCATTGCTGTTGTTCTTATTTATAAAAATAGAAAAAAAGACAATGAATTTATATTAAAATATGAGGAATTATTTTTTCACAATTTTCTTTTTCAAAAAGAGGGAGTTTTATTTTTTACATTTTATTAACTTAAAATAAGTTTTTTTCATGAATAAGAAACTATTAACGCACCGATAACTCTTTCTCTTACAGGTGAAGGTTTTTGGGTTTGGAGCTACGAGTGACAGAAACTGGCATCATTATTATGATGAAACATTGACTTTATTTGAATACGGCTCTCATGGTGGAGACTTCGAAAACAAAACAATCAATCAGCTCCATCAGGAGAACAAGATTTTGATGTACAAGGGTTTGACATGAAGTAGGTTCTTGGGGAAATCTACCTTTGTACTGCACAATATTGCGTTGCAATAGCACAGCAGAGACTTTCAGTTCAGATTCATCCCAATATGTGCAAGAAATCAACAAGAGTTTAATTTGATCTCCACTAGCAGCACCAACTGAATTCGTAGCATTAGCGGATTCATTTTTCGGTCCCACGTTATATTAAGTGCCTTTACCACTAACATTTAAATGAATATTTGTGTACATGCATGTTTTTAGATTGTAGTTATTATAATACATGCATTAATTTAATTTATTTTATTTATTTTTAAGTACATCCTTAATGATACTAGATATTAAGTGTGACCCATTTTTCTTTTGATGAGCCAGTTCAAACACCACAGACTTTTATGGGAAATTGACCCACAAATGTCTTAAGTTTCTTCTGAATATTAACCTGGAGTAGCAGGGCTCCAGGCTAACATTTGAGAGCAGTAGCACCAGTGCCAGTAAGTTCTACAGATGGTGGCACCAGCACCTGATTTGGTTGTGCTTCTATTGTACCATACTGAACTGACCGACAGCTTCAGTGATTATAAAAGTATCTTTACTTGCTTTCTGTGTAATTCAGTCAAAATTTAATTGTTTTACTTCATACTTCAGTACAAGAAGTGCAAAACACCAGGATATGTTTCCCCACTGAAGACCCTTCAATCTGGTTGTGGCAAGCCGAAATTGCGCAGAAATACACCTTAAGGGTAGCGGGGGTCAGTCCAGCTAAAAGATGCTCTTTTCGAAACTCCAGTACTGAACCAACCACCAAGTCGGCTGGGTTAAGATGGCATTGCTCACACCACGATGAGAAAAGATGTCATTTAAGAGCATACAGCTTTCTAGTAGCTACAATACTAGCATTGAGAATGGTACCCCTCAGGGGCCAGACCCACATTTTCCAAATCTGAGGTCGGGGTTGAAAGACTGTCCCCCAACCCTGGGACACAAGGTCCCACCTGGTTCAGAATCTCCCAAGGAGAGCCTTCCAGGAGAGAAACCAGGTCTGCAAACCATACTCGTGTTGGGCAGAACGGGGCTACTAATATTAAGACCCTCGCCAGAACTCCTGGGAGCAGAGCGATTGGGGGAAAGGCATACAGACGCAGCCTTGGACACATCTGTACCATGGCATCAGCCCTAGATGAAATGGAGGATTGAGAGAAAACCAAAAGTTGATAGTGGGTTGACTCCTCAGAGGCAAACAAGTCCACTTTAACCCTGCCAAACTTCTTCTAAATGGACTCAGATCTGCTGCACCGGCCTGAAAATGAAAATACCACTGGCCTGGTGATATACAGTCAAACCAAACATTATTCAGACACCAGAAATACATTTTTTTAATAATTTTACTAGTGGGTGCAGGACACTATAGTTCATTTATGTAAGTGAGCATAGCAAAATAAAGTACAATGTGACATTATACCCATTGCAACGTTTTTACAACGCAGACTGAACAAAATTAAGCATTGCTTGGTATTTGGTTGACCTAAATTGGTATTATCTAATTGTGTACTTAAATTGAACATCTGACAGCTATTCAACCTAATTCATCTGTGACACAGTCTAACAGAAGGATGGACAAAACCAGTGAAATATCAACTGATTTGTTAACTCTTTGTTAAGTTCTTGTTATATTATTACCATTTTCTAAACTATAGCAAATAAACTGTGATAATGTGAGAAATGTTGAAGGTGTCTGAATCAATTTTGGTTCGACAGTAAATAGGCGACTACCAATGTGTTGTCCATCCAAACCAACACTTGAAAGGGGATGAAGCACTTGGCCCACTGAGAAGGAAATGAATAGTTGAAATAAAGTCATTATTTTAGGGGTTTTTTTGCGCACAAAAAGTATTCTCGTCGTTTGATAAACTTAAGATTGAGCCACTGTAGTCACTTGGACTATTTCAACGATGTATTTAATAACTTTTCGGGGCCTGCAAGTTCAATCCCTGAAGAAGCCTATGGAGGAGGGATCCAGCTCTCAGATTTCATCAAAAATATCTTAATTCGTGTTCTGAAGGAACAACATGAAGGTGAATAAATACTGACAGAATTTTCATTTTTGGGTGAACTATCCCTTATATGTGCTTGGACACAGAGCTCTGTGAACAGCCAGCCACTTTAACAATGACCTTTAGTCAGTTTTGTCAGTGCCACAGACTGATCGACTCCATGCCACGCCGCATTGCTGCAGTAATTCAGGCAAAAGGAGCTCCAACTAAGTATTGAGTGCTGTACATGCTCATACTTTTCATGTTCATACTTTTCAGTTGGCCAACATTTCTAAAAATCCTTTTTTTGTATTGGTCTTAAGTAATTTTCTAATTTTCTGAGATACTGAATTTGGGATTTTCATAGTTGTCAGTTTTAATCATCACAATTAAATGAAATAAACATTTGTAATATATCAGTCTATATATAATATCCAAATTTCACTTTTTGAATGGAATTACTGAAATAAATCAACTTTTTGATGATATTTGAATTATATGACCAGCACCTATATATATATATATATATATATATATATATATATATATATATATTAAAATACAATGATGTATTTAAGTCTTTTCAATCCATTATTTTTCCTCCTCCTTACTTTAAGAGGTTACTTCATTTGTCATCACACAAATGGCATTTGACCCGTGATCTCAGTTTCATGTTTCCAGGACAAATTCAGAAACATGTCAGTTCTCACGTATTCACTGTAATGATACCAGTTAAACTAGTTCATGGTTTAAATTGTATCATATAAACTCCCCAGGCACTATACCAGTGCCAGTCTGAGTGAGTCAGCACAGTTTTAATGAGTTGAAAAGAGATTTGAGCTCCAAAATACCACCCTCCGTTTATTTGTTTGGTTGATTTTTTGAACTATAGTAATCAATTTTTATAGTGGAACTATACATTCAATAGTAGGTATTATCAGATATATTTGCAGTTTTACATTACAATTTTATTGTCTCTGAACCTCCACGTCAGTGACAGCAGCTCACTGTTAAAATTTTGAGGGACAAACATAAGTCTGAGGAATAACAGAAAAGATCACACATCTCTTAATAATATATAGTTATATATTTATTCATACTGCCATATCCATTTATATTGGTTAATTGTATAAAAAAAAAATAATCGAAGTACAGTCTTTGTGAGGGTTTCAATCCCCATGCACCAAAATCTAACGTCCTTGTCTCAAACCGTGACCCCGAAATTGTAAATGTATCTGTGTATCCCAAGATCAGAGCCCAAAAACTCCACAAGATAAACACTCATTGATAACAAGGTAACTTGATTTTGTGTGTGTGTGTGTGTGTGTGTGTGTGTGTGTGTGTGTGTGTGTGTGTGTGTGTGTGTGTGTGTGTGTGTGTGTGTGTGTGTGTGTGTGTGTGTGTGTGTGTGTGTGTGTGTGTGTGTGTGTGTGTGTGTGTGTGTGTGTGTGTGTGTGTGTGAGAATGACACAGACAGATAGAAAGAGAAAACGATGAGGTTAGACATGAAAGGTAAAAATACAACAAAACAGGAACAAAGGGCAGAATATGTTTTTAACATGACCTGAAACCTGTATATATGACTTAAAAGTAGCAGTACTATTTAGGGTATTGTTGACTATTGAGAAATTATGTCAATGTTTCGTGGCCTTCCCAATATATTGCTTCTAGTAAGTCAACTCGATGTCTGCAATACTACAATTTAAAAATGACAAAACTTGTATTATGGAGTTATACAAGCACATCAGTTATAATGTGTCAGTGCAACTGCTCATGGTTCATCTTCATTAACTGCAATCTTAATACAGGACAAATGCAAAGAAGGGACACAGACATTAAACACAGAGACAGAATATTCATTGTCAACATGTCTGTTTATGCAAAAAAATTCTAAAAGCAGGAAACGTGACTAAAAATAATATAGCAGGAAACACACCGGCATTATGGCGAGAGCCTGTTTTAGCAACCTACTGATCAATTTAATTGGCTCGCAAGCTTCCCTTACGGCATTCCTAAAAAGCAACATGACAACATTTGATGTGAAAGAAACATGTATGAACGAAAGTCACATTTCACCCCAAAATCAAGGGAAAAAACGTTTTTGGAAACACTTTACTTTAGGTTTCATTAGTCAAAGCTTTTTCACCATCTCTGTTCGAAATCTGCAATTGCTATTAATTGCAATTGCAATAGTTATTCGCGGAATTATCAACTTTACGTGGGTTGTGCCTCAGTGCGGATGAATCCAATGTTTTGAGGAGAATGTGTGGCTGTCAGTCATCACGCGATGTGGATCCTGTCATTAAGAATCACAGATTCTACTTTTTGGAAGTATGACCAACATAACAATTTTCACCTGAAAAAGTCATCTGAACAAGTAACATCCACTTTTGTTATGTCCAACTAAGGGGGACATAAAGCATTGCAGTAAATTGCGCCGATTAAATCTAACGATTGCTTATCATATCACGTCAAACCGTGCAAATTATACTTTGTTCTCAAATTGTTAATGTTAACATCAACATTGCATGTCTACATTTAATGCCCTTCAGATATTTATCCTTGTTTTCGCATGGGCCAGGTTGCAGTCTCTTTTTTTTTGTAGCCACTCCAAAGTCTTTTGCATTTTACAACAGGTGAATCTCCAGTTGTCACTGATTGTCGTTTGAACCTTTCTGGATCCGCCATCAAATTAATACGTTTAATCATATCAAGTGCTGTGAGAAAAGGCTATAAATCTCCACCTCCAACATCCTCATACGCAATATAGCCTACTAGCCGAGACTCTTCTTTAGCCTATGTGTACAGATGTGAAGTAATGACGCAAAGACATGCTCGAATTTCCAGCCGAAATCCACCATACCACTGGAATTAAAAACATCATTACAAGCTTACCGTTTTGAATCGAGCTAAGGCAAGCAGATAGTTTTGAACACTGGCTGGTTATGTACTTGCTCAAAAATGTATTTTGGATTATTTTTTATCCTAAAAAAAGTTACGGACTGGAGCTTTAACATTAGTTAATATATTCACTAACATGAACTAACCAGCAATACATTTGTTACTATATTTGTTAATCTTTGTTAATGTTAAAGGGGGTGGATTGGAATCCACCGCTGCTTCAATGTATAAGTAATGAGTGATTAATAATCAAGGATAAGCATTATACATAAATCATTTCTATATTCAATGAGTAATTTAAATATACCTTTAACCATATGTTGCTGTCAGCATTTTTACCAGTTTCTTTCTAAATGCATTTCTAATGTCTGTGACTAATCTTTATGGCCCTGGATGAGGATCCTGAGAACTGGCTCTTTGTATTGGAGAAAGCAGTTAATAAGATAATAGAAGAGGTTAAGTCTGAAGAAGACCCTCATCAGATGACCCTATGTCTGTTTTCTGCTGACCAAGTTAAGGGTACAGGGGTCATTCACTACGTGACCTGATTCACAGAATTGTACTTCTTTATGTGTATGTCATTAATGAATAAAGTGAACATTATCTGCTTTTCTTTCTGAGGAGGGAATGTTTCATCAGTATGTTTTGAGTAGTCTGTCCTGATTATGGTGAGCTCAGGACCTCCTCAACCTTGGAGGAACTGCTATACCCTTGTGCTTTGTGTGTGCGTTGTATGCTCTGTGTGTGCGTTGTATGCTTTGTGTGTGCGTTGTATGCTCTGTGTGTGCGTTGTATGCTCTGTGTGTGGTTGTGTGCTCTGTGTGTGCGTTGTATGCTCTGTGTGTGCGTTGTATGCTCTGTGTGTGCGTTGTATGCTCTGTGCAGGTTTTGTGAGATGCCACAGCAGAGACGAGACGCCTTTCTACGACATCAGTCACATCCGGATTAAATAGACCTTGGAAATGGTATAACTGCTGTGATCTTTGTAAGTGCAAGCGGGGCGGCCTACAAACTCCTGTGTGAGTCTTGAAGCTGACTTCTGATGAAACTGCAAACTATCTTTAGTAAATCTTTTCTTTCATTTATTATTATTCTGACTCCGGGTCTTCATTCATCTTATCTGGTTCTGGGTCTTTGACTGTTTATCCATAACAATGTTAATTAATAAAAATACAGCGGTTCATTGTTTGTTCATGTTACTTCATAAGTAGATAAACTAATGTTAACAAATACAACTTTTTATTTTAATAATGTATTAGTAAACGTTGAAATTAATATTAACAAAGATTAAAAAATGCTGTAAAAGTGCATTATGTTAACTAATGAAACCTTATTGTAAATTGTTACCGTTTTTTTTTACAAGAAATGAAAGCGATTCTACTCATTTTTAGATAATTTGTATTGTGATATTTTCATATTAATAAACCAGTTAATTTAAAAACAGATTTTTAAGTTTTATTAATTTTTAAGTGTCTATAGAATAGTTTACTTAGTTTGATAATGATGTCCAACAGTGGGTATATATGCATTTTTTGTGTGTGTGTGTGTGTGTGTGTATTATATATATATAAAATATACACACACACACACACACACGTATATACACACACACACACACGTATACAAATTTACATGTATATACAAACACCAACATGCACACACACACATACATAGATATACATCTATATATATATATATATATATATATATATATCCTTCCTTAATTATATGGAAATAAATAAATAATGTCACAATACAAAAATCTTAATTGTCTTAAAATAAGCTTAATTTCTCTATGAAAATGATCTTATCTGAGGGTTCAAATATAAACTGTTCAGTGTTCACGTTATAAAAACAGTGCAGCACTTCTGGGAAGAGCTCAGAGAGCTCTCAGATTTCATCAAAAATATCTTCATTTGTGTTCCGAAGATGAATGAAAGAAAGACATGAGGGTGAGAAATTAATGACAGAATTTTCATTTTTTGGGTGAACTAACTCTTTAATGCTTCCACCTAGAATCACTGATTTCTCCAGGATGGCTCAGATGTATGTTGTTTAATGCTCTAGAAGTTCTAGCATGCCTGAAGAAATCTGTTCAATGGCAGTGTATATCAGAAACTACACTAAACTGCAGTCGATTATTATTAGTCTCTAGAAAGATTGTTGTGTTATGTTATGCTCTGAGAGCATCTTGTTGATCAGCGATTGTGTCAAACCTGTAATTGCTATTATATCCTCAGACATACTGTGAACTACACTGAAAAAGAGTCATGAGAACTTACAAATGCATAAAACGTAAAGAATCTCAGGTGCTACCAAAGAAATCAAGTGCCAGTATGTCACAGATGATCTAATACACAGCTGAAAATGAAACATACATCTCTGACTGCAAACGGAGGACGCGTTAAAAGTCAAAAGTCGAGTCAAAATTAAATAAAGAAAAGAAAAGACCAAAAAAAGACAAAGCACCTGATGACATCTATGAGTCGCATACTATCACAGCATTTAGAAAACCTACTTCGAAATACTGCTTTTTATTGCATATATGCGAGGGAAATAAAATGCGTTCAGTGTGTTAATCCCAGCCGTGATCCTCTCTGTCTAAAGTGTAAAAGACTGAGTACTTCAGTACTTTTTGGAGCAACTGAATAGAAATTAAATTAAAAACGGCTTATTGTAATTGCAATTTTCATCAAATAGTTTTTATGCCAAAACAGCATATTTAGGGCACTGCATCACCTCCAGATCATCCGTATTCTTTCATAAAGCCCTGTCAAAATATTCTACATCTATAGCAACTCATTTCAGTAAGGTCATTATCTAATGCTTACCTGCAGAAATTCACAAAAAGAAAAATAGACGTTAACATTTTCACAAGTGGCCTCGCATGTCTCAGAAACAGATGCTAAACAGAGAAGACCACAATCATGATGAAAACAAGTACAACAAACATTCTAGAACAAACGCTTTTGATTGTTTTCAGAAACGGAGTACATCAGCTCAGAAATCAGTGTGTTCGTGTACTTTTATAAGTCAGCAGATGATTGATTGTAATCGGATGAGTTATTTCCTCACTTTCTTTTGAGGACGCAGAAGAATCAGTGGCGACGTGAAAACAAACACCGCTAAAACACATCAGGCCTCATTCATGAAACAGAAACAAATGAATTATCTGTGGTAAGTTTAAAACTGTCATTGAAACTTTATTATCATACCTTTACTATTTATTTCTTTTATGTATATATTCTGTCTTACCTTCATCCTAGACCCTGACTTTCGATCTTAAACTTATCTTAAACCATCATAAAAATATTACATTTTTAAAAAAAAAGATCTAAACATAAACCACTTCAATGATTGTCATTCATCTGAGTGTCAGTGACGATGCTTGAGACAACATATAATAATATATGATAGTAAAATGCCAGCAAATGTATAAAAAAATGTTTTTAATAAAATAAATACCAAAAAGACTTTGAGGTGTTTGAACTGTAATTTTTAATTTCCATCACAACACACACACACACATATATATATATATAATTGATAAAATATATATATTTACATATATTAACATTTTTCAGTTAAATTGTTTTAAAATATATATATATGTGTGTGTGTGAGTGAGTTTGTGTGTGTGTGTGAGTAAGGTGTGCTTGTTTGTTTGTTTGTTTGCGTGCGTGCGTGCGTGCGTGTGTGTGTGTGTGTGTGTGTGCGTGTGTGTGTGTGTGTGTTTTGATTTTGATTAATTTTTCTGAATCCAGATAATTTCCACCACAATTTCCATCTCAAAGTTTGTTTTTGGTATTTATTATTTAAATTCATTAATGAGAATGTGAAAATTGTGTTATTTTTCTTAAGGACCACAAGCCACGGTGAAGTACTGAATTTATGAGAAAAATTTATTCTGCTTGTTTCATGAATGAAGCCCACTGCTGTTCTCTCCATCATCACGAATGACAGATTTTCTCTCACACGCACACGCACACGCACACGCGCACACGCACACGCACACGCACACGCACACGCACACGCACACGCACACGCACACACACACACACACACACACACACACGACTCACTCATCCGCCCAATACATACACATTTTCTCACTTGCCTTTTTTACTACAGCCTTAATCTGTATGCCCTGGATCTCGATTGTAACTCTGGCGCCTTCTAAATAGTAAAGACCGATAAATAAAATAAAAAAATATTATTTAAAAATATTCAGTCTCTGCTCTAAGTTTAACAAAGCCACCGAGAGCAACACAAACAGAGAGAAAGAGAATCCATGTGTATGTGTAGGTGAGAGATGTGTTTGAATGTGTGTCTTTACAGGCTCACAGGTTAAAGACCATCATTACTGTGTGTTTAGGGGCAAGAAAGATGAGCTGGTTACCTTGTGATCGTCTCCTGTTTCTACCATGATCTCGAATCAAATCGAGGTGGTCCATCCAATAACAAGTGGCCATTTATTTTTCAGAAAGGCCCCATTGCTCTGTTCTCCAAAAAGTTTGCAATGAACAAAGTAGCACATTCCCCCAATTCGTCCACTTTAATTACCCTATAAGAGTCGTGTATAAAGCCATTGAATGGACTGTAGTGTTGATTAAAGCTCATGACTGGGTGTGGAGTTCTGTATGTCTCTCGGTCACTCCCGTGCGCTCTGACCCGGGACCCACCAGCACGTGCTCTAGGTGGACCAAGGGGTGAGAGGTCAAGATGCACAGTCCACTTTACATCATAGAAGGATACAGCAGCGGCAGAATCTCTGGCGGCTCCCGCCCACCGATGGAGGCGGAGTCACGGGTGCAAAGTAGGCGTGAACTTTAATGTTGGGCAAGTGAGTCTAAAGATGAAGATGGAAAAAAGAAACAAAGTACATAAAAAAGAAGCTCGCCAGCACATGATATATCTCATGCCCAATCATACGGATAACTCACAAAAACACAATATTATAAATAAACATGAACATCGGTTCATTTTGAGATGATCAGCACAGGCTGATGTGTTGTGTGAGCTCCCTCTTGTGTTCATTGCGAAATCTACAGACAGCCTTGTCAATGGATCAACTTATTAATGTTGTTCTGTTGTCTAATACTTTTCATTGATTTGAATACAATAACTGTATATCGTCTAAATACAACTGTAATTGTGTATTGTCTAAAATACAACTTCTTAAAAAAAAGGTTATTTTAAGTTATAAAATGTTTGTAATTGTTTAGTCTTACAATTTAATTTAGTTGTTACAATAACCTTTTAAAGGTCTATTTTCTATATCTATTATTTACATATATCTTCAATGTTTGGGGACGGTTTCTTTGAAAAGAAACTAATACTTTTATACAGTAAGGTCCAAAAGTTACAGTAAACACATTTGTAATGTTATAAAATATTTCCATTTCAAATAAATGCGGTTCTTTTGAACTTTCTATTCAAATAAGAAATTATATTAAGAAGCACAACTGTTTTTAACATTTGCAATACTACGTTTTTTTGTTTCGTTTTTACAATTACATTTATGCATTTGGCAGACAGTTTATCCAAGGCAACTTGTCAGTAAGATTTTTTGTTTTTTAATAAATAAATACTTTTATTCAATAAGGATGCATTAAATTGATCAATAATTACAGTTAATACATTTATTACAAAATATTTATATTTAAAATAAATGCTGTACTATTTAATTATATTAAAAGAATCCTAAAAAATCATGATTTCCACAAAAATTTTAAACATCAAAATTGTTGATTGATAAGAAATCTTTCTTGAGAACCAAATCATCATATTAGAATGATTTCTGGAGGATAATGTGACACACAAGACTGGAGTAATAATGATGCTAAAAAAATCAGCTTTTCCGTCACAGAAACGCATTTTATTAAAGGGTTAGTTCGCCCATTTAAGACATGAAGTTGTATGGAATCCTAAGACACTGACCCACTCTGTCGTCACCTCCCTGGTCAGAGTTCTGGCCGCTGGAAGTTTTTCAAGAAAGTAGGCCTACTCCCGGTTAGTTTCCGGGGCCTCAAAACTGTGCGTTTTTACGTGAAAAAATGATTTGCGTTTCAAAGCTTGATTAATTTAACACACAAAAAACACGCCGGTCAAAATTCATACCTCAGTTTTAATCGGCACTATTTTCTTTCCATTTCTATCAATCCGCGCTGCGGTCAACGTCAACAGTGCGCACGTTTATAAGATTTATAAACAGTTATTTCATTTTGGAATAATATTTCACAATAGTACTGTTTTTACTGTATTTTCCATCTAATAAATGCAGCCTTGGTGAGCATAAGACACTTCCTAAGAACCTATACCGCAGTGAATGGAATCTAATTTCAGAGATCGAGATGCATCACATCATCAATGAAAAATCAAATCAGAGCAATTATTTACACTTGTGATATCTTTAGAACCCATTTAAACCAATTCATACATTTCTTGAACCATACCAAGAACTGCAAATCAAACCTAAATCTATACATATCCCAAAAAAAGTTAATAAGAAACAACAAATCGCTATGTTTTACCTCTCACTGAACAAGCAAAAAAAAAGGTGTTACCCTCAAGCGTTTGATGCCGGCGCGGGTGATCTGCTGACAGTCGTACAGCTCGATGCGGTCCAGGCTGTGACAGGTTTTCAGATGCTCTAATGAAGCATCTGTAATGAGCGGGCAGTTGTCGAGCTCCACCACCTCCAGTCGGTCATGAGCACACGGTCCACTGCCCAGCTGCCTGATGCCATCATCAGTAATCAGCTCACAGTGCGACAAACTCTAAAACATCAATGACAACAACAAATACACCCAAGGAATGTTTCAGAAATTATTAGTATTAATTACATATTCTGATTAATTGCAATTAATCAAATATATTAATATTAGCTGAGAAAAGCCCTCAAATGAAAATAAGACATTGTGACATTATTGTGGCAGATAAAAAAAAAAAAAACATTGTTAACATTAAATTGACACCACTAAAATACAAATGTTTTTTTTTAATTGTACATTTTCTTTTTAAACCCTTACCAGAACCTGGAGTCGAGGACAGTGTATAGATAGCTGGATGAGCGTTCCATCTGTAATCTATGGAGAAAGAGTAAACGTTATAACAAGGCTTTTATAACATCTTATAGAGAGTTTATAGAGCACTTTACATGTATTAATAAATAAATACAATTATAAATATTCATGCTAACTGCATTCATTAATAATCAACAAAAGAAGAAATAACATTAGGAACTATACTCCTTTTCATTTCAATAAGACAAATAATTGCAATCACACAGTCAATGTCTATAATTAAAATATATATTTGGGATCTAGGGGGTCCTCTAGTGGTAATAAGCACATTTGTTTTAAAAACCTCAAGTTATAAACAATGATTATACAAACTAAAATGTATAATTAGAGGATACATTAAGGCTTACAATTTAACTTTAAAAAAACACAGTACTTTGCTCTGATTGGTCAGATGGCCAGTCTGTTGTGATTGGTCCACCACTTACAACGCAAGTTCGAAAATATCTGAATTTCAGATCAGGATCTTCCTCAGCACTTGATACACAGTAATAGTTTAAATGAGTCACCCCCCAAGATTACTTTTATAAACATTCGTCTGAAGGGCAAAGGAGGAGGTGTTTTTGTAATTTATAGTAATATTTCCAGAGGTCTAGTTTTAAGTATAATTCTACTGAAGTGATGGTGCTTTATGTAACGTTATCCAGTGTAAGTGATAAATCCTGTTTGACATGTGTACTGGCTACTAAACAGGCCACCAAAGAATTTGCTGATTTTCAATTGGAATTAGTACAGGCTGCAGATGAAGTCTTAATTGTTGGTGATTTTAATATACATGTAGATACTGAAAAAGATGCATTGGGATTGCCAAAAGACAACACGTGTCAGGACACACTCATAGTCGTAATCATACTTTATATCTAATATTGTCACATGGAATCGATGTTGATGGCGTTGAAATGCTGCACTTGAGCGATGACATCTCAGATCATTAAAAAACTCCGTTTCAAATATGGTTGAACAATCACTTGTACCACCAAATCATAAATCACACCGTGTTTGTTCGGTGGCTTAGAGGAGAACTCTTTAGCACACACTCTTCCAGGCCTCAGCTACAAAGGGTCAAAGCAGATGTCATTCACAGGCAGCCGATGAAGGCCATAGGCTGGCATTATGCAAATGTGTGACAAACCAGGTTCAAGAAGGAAGACAGACAGGAATTACAGAATTGATTCCTTCTTTTGCAAAACAATAACTCAGGGACTTTGATCCTTGCAGACTTTTTACATTCACAAAGAGCTATACTGCACTGTACATGAAAAGTAATATCCATAAAAGCATAATAGGGACACTTTTAAGAGTCTCCATATCAATTTCAAAGACTTTGTTTGAGAATTACCTTCAGCAAAAGTGATTGAATGGACTTCAATTGAGGGTTTTTATCAAATTATATATTCTTAATGTAGAAATAATAAAAAATAATAAAAAATACTGCATGTAACAACATTTTGTAATCATGTATTTTCATGCCAACCCATTCTGACTCACCTGTACACACTCTTCTAAATCCATCTTTTCTAGTTCATGACAATTCTGTAAAATAAGAGGAAATGATGTGCTTGATTTCGGTTGTTAGAAGCTCCAGAGGTTCAGCACAGATGGAGGTTTGTGGTTGTCAGATTGTTTACTCACCCGTGCTAGTGAGGTGAAGCCTACATCTGTAAGCTGAGAGCAGCGAGCCACCTCTAATATTCTAGAGACAAAAATATCAATGGTTCGAAGTTGAAGAGGATTAAAATTGGGTAATGGGTGATTGCACGCAAATGCATGGGTTTGATTACGTATGTGTGTTATGTACCTGAGACGAGGGCAGTTTTGGCCCAAGGCATTGAGAATAGCATCTGTGATGTTTGCACAGCCAGACACACACAAAGACTGCAGCCGATGGCACCCGCGACAGATGGTTATAAGACCTTCATCTGTGATCTGCTGCTCGATTCACACACAGAGATATACCTAGATGAGGAAACCATCCCATCCCGTGTATGAGAGAATGTGAATGTGTGAGTCTTACTGAACACGTCTGCAAATTGAGTGTGACCAGCTCTGGACAATGTGCTCCAATATGCTTTAATGCTTCGTCTTCCAACTATAAAGAGAGAAAACATAAAAGAGAGAGAGATAATGTGCTACTAAATGATTGATCGGATTTAAAGAGACAGTACTACCGTCATCATTTACTCACCCTCATGTTGTGTCAAACCCATATGTTTTTACATAGAATACAAAATGTGGAGATTCAGTGACAACAAATCAATGATAACATTTACCATAAAAGTCTTCTAAAGATATATGATAGCATATAGTCTATGTTTATCTGTTTATTTTTTCTTCTGTTCTCTTTGTGTCTTTTTGTCCTTATCAGGTTATTATTGCATGAAAAAGGAAGTTTCAGTGTTGATAACCATGGTTAATCTAGATATTAAAACATGAACCACATTTTCACTTGTTAGTTGATGAATAATCTTTTGCTTGTTGTAAACACTGTGGCCCGTTTGCTTAACTTGTGCGTCAACCAGTGCCATGAGTTTGGGTCAGGACTATATTATTCTTTTAATAATTTGAAGCTTTTATCTTTATATTTTCACTTTCATTTTAATTTGATTCATTTTGTCATGTGCTTTTGTAATTTTTATTAGTTTTTGTTTTGTTGTGTAATTAATTTCTACATAGCTTTAATTTTTTATTTCAGTTTTAGTAATTTCAGTACTTAAATTTTAATTCAAGTTTTTTTTAATGTTTTTAATTAGATTTTATTTATATATATTTACAATTAATTTTAATTTGTTTAAATAATCTACTTTTTAACATATATATATATATATAGCTTTATTTTTTTATTTCCAATTTTAGTTTTAGCAATTTTAGTACTTCACCTTGAACTTATTTCAAGTAATTGCCAAGGCAAAAGGTTCTGTTCGTTAACATTAGTTAACATGAACTAACAATGAACAATTCTTCTACAGCATTAATTAATTTTAGTTCATGTTAATTTCAACATTTACTAATGTGTTATTAAAATCAAAAGATCCATTTGTTAACATAAGTTAATGCACTATGAATTAACAAAGAACAATTATATTTGTACCAACATAAACAAAGATGAATTAATAAAAAATAAATTGCTCATTATTAATTGATGTTAACTAATGCATTTACTAATGTTAACAAAATACACCTTATTGTAGACCTTATAAGTGTTACATTAAGATTTTATTTTAGCTTTAGTTAAATTCAAAATGCTACAAGTGGCTTTAAATAACACAGAAAAGGGGAAGAACAGCGAAGAGGGCAGAAGGATGAGGTGAAAGTCCAGAATCACCTGTGTGCAGCCCTTGAGGAACAAGCCTTTGAGTCCTGGACAACACCTCACAAGTGCCTGTATGCCGTCTTTGGTCACCTGATCACACCACGAGATGTTCAACTGCTCTAGCAAAGGACAGCCCTCGCTAAAATCACACACAGAGAGACATTTAGCCCTAGAGAAGCATTCTGCATAACCAGCAAGTGTGTATGTCTGCGACCTCTGACCTCAGAGCTTTGAGGGACAGGTTCGTGATTGAGGTGCAGGAGGCAAGATCCAAGTGCTTTAGTTTGGGACAAAATTTACTCAAGCTGTTACAGGTACTGCAAAAAGAAAGACAGAAGTTCAATTGAGATCAAAAAGTACTTTCACGCACTCATTCACTCACACACACACTCTCTCTTTCTCTCTCTCTCTCTCTCTCTCTCTCTCTCTCTCTCTCTCTCACACACACACACACCTGTCAGTGATCTTGGTGCAGCCGTTGAGGCTGAGCAGCTCAATATTTCTGCAGTTCTGGGCAAACGTTCTACGAGAATAAAGCAAATTTGACATGATTAAACTTTAAACAATACTTAAAATTTCCCTGCAAGTCGCAATAATGTCTTTGTCTTTAGTCCATATGTGATGTCCTTCAGAATGGAAAGCATTACTAAACTCATTCTTATTAAAGAGGCAATATACTTTCTTGACAAGTCTTAAAGTCAGCATGAAATGGCATCAAAGTTGTGATAGTCTTTTCTTTCTTATTGTGACGTATATCTGAGTGTAACGGCTTCTCATACAAGAAAACATGTAAGGCGGGACTTGATTTTGTCCATGGGGTTTTGATTGGATGGTTGTGGTTTACTATTGGTCGATCTCATGTGAGTGACAGGTTGTCCCGCCCTCACGCCAGAAAACGCATCATCAGAGAAGAGAAGAGATGTCGCTGAAAGAGGGAGGGGAAGTTATTTTGATAAAAGATTACAAGGGGACACATTTAAAATAAAAAAGAATGATGTGCACGAATACATCATTTATGATAAAAACTGCAAAATTCCATCAAAAAAATACAAATTTTAAATTTTGATTTCATGGTGACTTTTAGGCTTATTCACATAAAGGGTAAAACGACAAAGTGAACCGAAACAGTTTTTGGTCTAAAGCTATTAACAAAAGGTTTGCGTGCATGAAACATCAGACATACTTAAATCCAAGCATACCGTAAGCCATTTTAGCAGTTTTTTATTAAAATGATTGACAGGCAAAAGTGTTTCTGATTGGTTGGTCTTTTCTGCTTTAGAGTTGACACGGGCCCTGTTTAAACCGGGTATTAAGACGCTTTTTGGTCGAACGGATCACAAGTAGACGAGGAAGACACATCCGTTTACACCTGTTTTTTTAATCCGTCTCTTTTGTCCACTTTCAACTACTTGATTGTCCTGATTGCTTCGAGGGGAGGGTCTATGGGCGGGTCAATGTATGGGTTGTCAGATCTTTCTATCTAATGGATGAAATAACCTTGTGCAATTTACATTCGATCGTGCCCGGAGACAACGGAAGAACATGAGAGCAGCAGCTTTCGTTTCTGCTCTGATAGTCACAAGACCACACCGAACGCTGTGAGTGCGTGTAGGAAATCAGGAATGGTGCAAGAACATTGTGCTTTTATCGTCTTCAAACCAAACTTAGGTCTCAAGCTGAAAAAAGATAAATCCCCTTTGGCTAGCGTGCTTCCCATTATGTTTAAGCATTAGGCCAGTAGGCAGAGAGTAGACGATGTTTTATGTGGCTGTTCAAACACATTTGATCACATGAGCGTTAACTCTACGAAATCAATCCGGTCGAATGAGTTTTTGTCTACCTCTGGAAGTGGTCGAAAGTGGACCAGCTCAAAATATTTTGAACCCGTTTACAACCTGTATTTAGCGTCATTAGTTCATTAGTTAACAGTAGGTAATGTATTAAAGGAATAGTTCACACAAAAATGAAAATTAGCCCATGATTTACTCACCCTCAAGCGTATACATCCAAGGTGTATATGACATTCTTCTTTCAGATGAATACAATCGGATTTATATTAAAAAAAAATGTCCTGGCTTCAAAGTAAATGCATCCATTATAAAAGTGCTCCACACAGCTCTGGGGGGTTAATAAAAGCCATCTGAAGTCAAGCGATGAGTTTGTGTAAGAAAAATATCCATATTTAAAACTTTAGAAATTAAATAACTAGCTTCCAGCCAAACGAACATATGGATTCTCCTTAAGTCTAAGCGCAACCTATGCGAGTAATGCGACGTACAGCTCATATTTACGCTACTTCCGACATCACAAGTAGCGCTGTAGGCGTAAGTAGACTGCGTATGGCCGTTTGGCCGGAAGGTAGAATTTTACTTTGCAACGTGTTAAATATGAATATTTTTCTTACACAAACGCAGGGGCGCGGCTAGAAATGTTGGGCCCTATGAAAGAATATGAGGTTGGGCCCCCTACTCCACCCATTCCATTAATAAAATCGATCTCTGGGGGCCCCAAAAGTGTGTGGGCCCTTAGAATCGTCCTAACTTTTCCCCCCTTAGCGGCACCCCTGCACAAACGCATCGCTTGGCTTCAGAAGGCCTTTATTAACCCCCGGAGCCGTGTGGAGCACTTTTATCATGGATGGATTCACTTTTATGTACTTCAAAACAGAAACGGCCATTCACTACCATTATAAAAATTGGAAGAGCCTGGACATTTTTTATTATAACTCCGATTGTATTCGTCTGAAAGAAGAATGTCATATACACCTAGGATGACTTGAGGGTGAGTAAATCATGGGCTAATTTTGATTTTTGGGTGAACTATCCCTTTAAACTAAAATGAACTAACCATGAGCAATACATTTGTTACTGTATTGGTTAATCTTTGTTAATGTTAGTTAATAAAAAGACAGCTATTAATTGTTTGTTCATGTTAGTTCACAGTGCATTAACTAATGTTAAAAAAAAATTATTTTAAATATATATTAATAAATGTTGAGATTAATATTAACTAAGATTGTTAAATGCTGTAGAAGTATTGTTCATTCTTAGTTAATGTTAAAACTAATGTTAACTAATGAACCTTATTGTAAAGTGTTACCGAAGTTTGTTGTGCTCACCAAGGCTGCATTTAGAGCTGCACGATTCTGGAGAAATTGAGAATCCCGTTTTTTTGTTTAAAATAGAGAACAGGATTATTCCACGATTCTAAATAGGCAACTAAACAAAATAACATCCAATTTACTAGAGGTTCTAACAAAATGTTAATTGCTGCAGTGTATTTAAAAAATATTTAATTAACTTTGAAGTAAGTCGGTTTGAATGAATGATTCAATGACTCACTTATAAAGACTTCACTTGTTTCATTACTGGATGAATCAGCGCTTTTGAATGAATCTCTTGAATAAATTATTCAATGACAAATACATTTTAAGTCACTTGTCACCATCTACCGGTGTAACGGTGAAATTAATACAATCTTTACTTGAAGCTTCAAGTTACTTTTTTAAAAGGTGACTTACTCTATTTTGATTGCTACCGCAGACATCAGTGTTTATATACGAACTATAGACTATAGTTATAGACTATAGTAGAGAAATAATGATTCTGTGTGGTTGAAAAGACTGTTTGTGAAGCTGTTTCACACCTATACATAACAACTGCTCTCTCTGGCTCAGCGGCAGCACCAGAATAGCATTTATTTGAAATAGAAACATTTTGTAACAAATGTAAATGTAAAAGAACACTTTCAAATGGGTCTTTAAGAATGAATATTCATCTTTTTGCTGTGAAAATGTGCTCAAAGCATTCATCTGCTACCTCTTTCTTACCTGAGTGCACTATCTCCGACTCCGAGACATCCTCTAAGACTCAACTTCCTTAGGAAGCCTCCACACCGCTTAGAGATGTTCTCCACCACACGACCCTATACATGAAGAGATTTTTAAGATCTGTTAGCCACCTTCATATTAAATAACATCTGAAATTGCTTGTATTTTAATAGCTAAAAGAAAATGTTGACTTCATCTGCCAAAAAAAAGTCTGTCTACTGACCTCAATGTCTCTCTGGAAGTCAAAGAGGTCAATGCGCTGCCAGTTACTGCCATCCAGGGCTAACAGGTTCCATGACTGAGAGAAAGAGAGCAAGTGAAAAACAGAAAGTCAATAATCATAGCAAGCAAGCAGGGCTCATGAAATGAACAAATGTCAAAATAGATACTTAATGTGCCACAAAACACCAGTCTAATCTATAAAGTCCCTAGACTAGATCACACTTACTCGTGAGACTTGTGCGCAGCGGCAAAGTGTGACTACATCTAGAAATGAAAAGATTCTGTGGAGAAAAAAAGAGAAGAGAACATCAAAACCATTAGCAAACATCATTAACAAATAGGTGTGATAGAGCATGTCGTTAAAGTCATTCATTATTTATATCCTATAAAAACAGCAAAGATAAGGAAACATGATGGAGATGGTTAATACTATTAACAAAAATAGATAAAAATAGATGATTTAAATAAGTAAATAAAGCAGGAAGAAAGAGAAGTATTGAATGGGTTTCACACCAACCGTAACAGCAGTTCCTTCGGCAGCTTCTTGTTAATAACAGCCTCGTCGTTATTGGAGAACATCTGAGGAGAGAGAAAGACATTCATTTATAAAACTGCATCTTGTGAGTTCAAAGGTCAATAGCGTTTACAGTGTTTTGCAGCAAATCAAACACTTTTAACAATAAAAAAAGACTACAATTCTTTAGTTCGAACCACAGAATGACAGAACAAATAGTGGTCGATTTCGAGTTTTGTTGAAAAGTGTCTTTCGTATTCTAATGCAGAGGCTTTATAACAAAGTTCTTTAAGGCATCACACAAGCTTTAAATTAAGTTTACATTTGAAGTTCATACAAAGATATGCAATACCAGAGAATGAAATATTATGAATGCATCAAAACTATTTTACAGAAATAACTTTCATGTTACCCAAAAGCTATTTACGGTGTCAAGAATTTCATCCAGTGCCAGTGTTGTTTTAGTATTATTTATATACTATTATTTTATTTATTAATATTTTTATTTAGTTTATATCTTTATATTTTCAGTTCATTTTCATTGCAGTTTAGGTCACTTTGTTTTTAGCAATTTTGTTATGTGCTTTTGTCATTTGTATTAGTTTTTTTTTTTTGGTAACACTACAATAAGATTCCATTTGTTACCATTAGTTTGTTCATTTGTTGATATGAATCCTATGATATGAATCCTATTGTAATGATACTAACAATAAAAAACTTCTACAGCATTTATGAATCTTAATTTCAAAATTTACTAATACATTATTAAAATCAAAAGTTGTATCTGTTAACATTATTTAATGGCCCTGAGCTAGCATGAACTAACGATGAACATATGTATTTTTATTAACTAATATTAACGTATTGCTCATTGTTAATTAGGGGTTCAAGCACGTAGTGCTGAAACCCTATTGTTATTGTTAATTTTCCCATGATGCAGCATTCTCCATCTAAAACTGATCGGGCAGACCGAACCGTAAGTCGTAGAGACTTGAAACTTTGAGAGCTGGTGGTACTCACACCGCCTACAACGTCACCAAGGCCCGCTCCGATCGGCCTGACGGGGGCGCTACAGAGGTCAACAGTATGAAATGGCTCATAACTCCTAGATCGTTAGTCGCAGACTCAAATGTCTCGTATCATTGGAATCCTTGGCTCAAGGCGGACACAGATTTGCCTCGGATTCGCTCGCCCTTCAGGAGTCATTTTCGAGTAAAATTGAGGTTTTTGCGAGCTACTCGTAGGTTTTGGGTCTGATCGACACCAAACCACTGCAGAAATATTCTCTGGAGAGTGACTATCAATAGTCATCAAAAAAATTGTTCGATGTGACACTTTTACTACAACGGCTATAACTTGTGAACAGAAAGAGATATTTTCACTAAACTCGGGACACATGTTTATGAATTTAATTTGGTCATATTAAAAAATCGTGAAGGTTGACCACTTGGTGGCGCTTCAACAGGGAAAAAAATCATGAAAATGGTATGCGACAGTATGCGTCATCGGCAAAATGCCTTGAAGGCGCGTGAGATGTTTCAAGCCACCGTTTTTCACGGGAGTGACCTCCTTAGACCCCTGAATCCTTGCAGAGTCCAACGATACCAAACATGCCAGGTTTCACCTTATAGTTTGCGTAACGGTGTCATTTAGCGATAAAAAACTTGCGATTATCTTCAAAACCGTTAGTCGATAGAGACAAAACCACCACAGGTAATTTGAAAACATAGGTCAATAGCTAAACAATAATGCCCAAATGTCAAAATTATGATAGGAACTGACAAAAAAATCCAATCAATGTCGCCTATGGATCATTTCTATGCTCTCATAAATATAAGTGTCTAAACCTCTAAACGAAATGAGATATTTACAACAAATTTGACACACATATGTATGGGCACACTTTGTGGACACCTAATAAAAGTGGTGGAGATCAGGCAAGACATGGTGCTATAACTGTCAAAAAACAAAAAAAGCTTTAAAACTTATATTTATCCTTAGTAAATTGCCTGTAAATGGTCTTTTCCATCTATGATGTAAGTTTATTTGGATCCCCATTAGCCACTACCTAGGCAGTGGCTACTCTTCCTGGGGTCCCAACAAGTAAAAAATACAAAACTACATTTAATCAACAGCAATAAAAAGTCAATGAAACATACTAACCCAACATTCATTCCAAATATCAAAATCAACAATTTACTATATAATTAGCCATTAAATGTTATTTTAAATATTATTTTAAAACAAATTTTTCTTGTTAAAAAATATATAATATCTATGGTAAATCCTTCCATATTTTAATTCCTCTATACATTACAGTCTGTTGTTTTGCAGTGGTTTTCGAAACAGGAAATAAAAAACATTTCTTTTATGCATGCCTGGTGTTCAAATTATGACTAGTGCTACTTTAAAAAAGTTGAGAGTACAGGACATTAGGAACTCTAGACACAGAAAAATAACAAAGCAGAGAGACAATCCTTCCCCAGTGCATTGTTATATTAGCCCTTCTATTACAGTTTAAAGTGAGTCGTGTCGCTCAGTTCTGGACTAAATGTAATTTTTCAATTAGTTCAATTGTTTGTCTTTAATTGATGCACTCGACCACACCACTGGGCAATAATCTAAGCAAGAACCATTGTTTGCACAATTTTAGAAATAGTGTTGTGGTAAAAGGTTTACACATCTCTTAATAACTGACAAACCTCTTCCCAAGCCCCGTCAACATATTTTCTATCGGTTTTGACCACTTCAGCCTACTGTCTAATATAACTCCAAGAAGTTACTTATTTTCTCTACCTGTTCAATAGGCACACTCTTTACAGACAAATTTAACTTTTGATGCAATCAACTTTTGATGCAAACACAATGCTTTTGTTTTTTTTTATTAAGTTTAGAACCAACTTATTATTCTGTACCTATTTTATGACCAATTGTATTTCCTCATCCAAAGCAGTAGACAGCTGTTTAATTGATGTTGCAGGTAAATATGTTTTATCATCCGCATACATGACTGTCCATGCACACTTTAAAACAAGAGCAAGATCATTGGTCTTAAACAACTTGCTCGAGTCACATCACATTGCAACTCTTTCACATCTGAATAACTTCCATTATAAAATACACATTGTCCCATTACACAGTTAACTTTTAAACCAATGTACAATATGAGAAGCAAATTTGTAACATTTCAGTTTATCCAGCAATAATTTACGATCCAGTACATCAAAAGCTGAGCTAAAATCGAACAATGCTGCTCCTACTAAGTTATTGTCATCAATCTGTGCTCTCTCAATATGCATGCTGAAAATTAGAGAGCAAGTTATTCTCCTTAAAAAATAATTGAATTTGCTCACAAACTATCATTTTCAATACTTTGCTAAGAACTAGAAGCAAACTTATTGGTCTTATTTATTAATGAAAAAATCATTAAAATAATTTCCAATTTCATATGGTTTAAAAATGGTTAAAAATGAGTCACCTGTAATAATAAAAGAAGGAATTTGACTTGAATTCCCATCCATTATTTCATTACTCCACATTTTTTTTACAATCATATTTACATTCACTTATTTTAATTTTGTAAAACATTCTTTTCTTTTTCCTATTAAGTTTAGTTACTTGATTTCTTAATTTGCAATAGACGTCCCAATCCTCCTTGTTCTCAGTTCTGTTTGCTGTACCCTTTGCCACATCTCTCTCAAACAATGTTTTTCAACTCATCAACAATCCATGGTGCCCTAACATTCTTCACTGAACATTTTTTCATAGGTGCATGTTAGTCCACCAAAGGGTAAAATAATCTTTAAAATGCTGACAATGCATTATTAGGATGAACTTCCTTATAAACATCAATCAAACATACATTATTAACGTCTGTACAAAATCATTCTCGGCTTAATCTCTTATATGATCTTTTGGTTTCCGAAGTTTTCAAAGTGTTTACATACTTGCTAAATAAAACATAATATCTTTTTACGCATGTGCTTAAAGGCGTTAAACCGCTTGAACCCCGATAAATGCTGCTTGCAGCTTTAATTAATGATTGTAAATGCACTAACTAATATTAATAACTAATGAGACCTTATTGTCAAGAGTTACCAATATGAATTCATATTAGTAACACTTTACAATAAGGTCTCATTTAAGTTAACTAACATGAACTCACAATGTGCAACACATTTATTACTGTATTTATTAATCTTTGTTAATGTTTCTTAATAAAAATAGTAGTTTATTGTTTGTTCCTGTCAGCTCACACTGCCCTAACTAATGTTAACAAATGCAACTTTTGATTTTAATGCATTTGTAAATGTTGTATTTAATATTAACTAAATGCTTTTAGAAGTATTGTTCATTCTTAATTCTTGTTAACTAGAGTAGTTAACTAATAAAACCTTATTGTAAAGTGTTACCAATTGAATTAAACTGTATGTATGCATGTATATGCAAGTTTTTGTTTTATTAACGTTAACAAAAAATAATAATTAATCTATTTCAGTTTTAGCAATTGTAGTACTTCATTTACACTTAAACTTATTTTAGTTAATTGCAAGGCAGCATTTCTAATTTTAATCAATTTCAATTACTGAAAATTACTTTTAATAGGTTTAGTCATGAGATGACAAAAATCTGTCAGACTCCACCCTCACAAACGACTTTATTTGACCATATATTTCCCCTTAGAGTTTCCTTATAAGGTTAGTCAAGGTTTCTTGCACTCTCACTCTGTCTCTCTCTCGCTCTCTCTCTCTCTCTCTCTCTGACCTTTAGAATTGAAACAATCTCTTGCAAAGTTTGTTTGTTCTTCCTCAATCCCACACAAAGCCTTCACACATTCTCTTTTCTAGCTCATGGTACACTAACAGCAGGAGGAACATCTAAGACCAGTCTCGGTTTATCGAGACGTAATATTTTCACCAAACTTTAAGAAAAGTCTGTAAAAACAGGACCCAAAGTACCGTGTTAATAAGAATTGGCCGTACTGATTTCTCTGGGGGTTCACGCATATTTTACGCATTGCATTGTGTTGTAGGGTTAAAGGAAATGTCCATAAACTTGACAGACAATGTCCTGGCAGAAAATTACCAGTACCCATTTTTTCTATTGAATTAGGCAATCCATAGCACTTGTTTTGTTTCATTCTGTCATTTAATTGGCAGTAGTGCCGAATGTATTTTAACATTGAAACAATTAAACTAAATGATTCTGAAAAAATAATTCTTTTTTTACAGTTGAAATTTAGGCTTGACTGTGTGCTGAACATACTAGAAATGAACACCAGAGGTCGTAACTTGGTTTCATCCAACCACAAAACTTTTTTTCCAAATGGTAACAAGAGAAACAGATTGTCTTTCTGAATAATTTAGACCAGACCGGATGTTCCTTTTTTTTTATTTTGGAGAAGTGAAGACCTCACATTCAAAAATAGTGGAGTGCACTGGAAATTCCTTTGTAAAAACGAACACACTGATATCTATTTGTATCCCTGTCTTGGTCTGAACAAGAATTTGATCCCAGCAGTCTGTGATCAAATGTATTCACTAATCAACAATGAAACCAACAGGAAAACCAGTGTCCAATCCCATAAGAATCATCTGATGTCAATGCTTTCGAATATATAATGTCTAAGGAACAATTCACATCATGGGTGATGATAATAACTGAAGTTTTAATAATATGAGAATAGGAAAGTCCACACTAGTACAGATAACAACACAAGCGATATTAGATTTGAATCACTCTCAGAACTAATTTTCCAGCTGAAGAACAATAAAAACATTCACAGCCAATCAGAGTCCATGTGACATTAAAGAGATCGAGCATTTAAAGTGACAGATGACGACAACTGTGTGCGCTTATAATAAACACAATGTTATCGTCCATTGGAGTGAGCACCAATACAGTGATCTTTACAGCTCTCATTGTGAAAGTGCTTTTTTGTAAAAGGATAAACTTCAAATCTTTTATAAAATTTTTAAGGAAACTTTAACAAAATTTCAGAGAGCTGTAAAATCAGCTAAATCTAGATATTTCACAGAACATATAGAGAAAATTTGGAATATTCCGAAAACACTTTTTCATATTAATACTGTAGTAAACCCTTCTGTTAAGGTAAATTTAATTCCATCCCCAACTTAATGTGAGAACTTTCTTGATTATTTTATTTCTAAGATTGAGGCAATTAGAGTGGATTTCTCCCCGATGACTTATAAACCATCAAGTCCTGTTCGGCATATTGCAGTTTTTAATCGCTTTGAATTGGCTACATTCCAGTGGTTACAAGAGGTGGTAAGTAAATTAAAACCCACGGGCTCCGATGGAGATATGGTCCCTCCATGGTTTTTTAAAGAGACTATTGAGGTGATTGGGCCTGGTGCCTTGCAAATTATAAATAAAAGTTTAGATACTGCGATATTTCCAAATATGTTGAAACAGGCATTTGTGCAGCCTTTATTAAAGAAACCAAATTTGGACCCGACTGTTCTGGCAAACTTCAGACCGGTATCTCATCTTTCATTTTTATCTAAAATTTTAGAAATTTTTTTTTTTATCAATTAAATAACTTTCTAGAAGAACACAAGATCGGTGAAGTCTACCAGTCTGGTTTCAAGAAACACCACTCAACTGAGACAACCCTTGT
This sequence comes from Siphateles boraxobius, assembly GCF_051911475.1. NCBI lineage: Eukaryota > Metazoa > Chordata > Actinopteri > Cypriniformes > Leuciscidae > Siphateles > Siphateles boraxobius. Next base: position 3,805,283 of record NW_027508953.1, read on the forward strand.
AAAAGTTTTTAATGATTTGTTGATGACTTTTGATGCTGGAAAATCTGCTGTGTTAGTTTTATTAGATTTAACCGCTGCTTTTGACACAATTGATCACCCAGTGATGCTATCACGTTTGGAGGAGTATGTGGGGGTTTAGGGGAAGGTCCTGGAGTGGTTTAAATTCTATCTGACTGGTAGAAGCATGGTAGTGAAGATCGGGACAAGTTCCTCTAGATCAGCGCTGATCATGTGTGGTGTGCCACAGGGCTCCATTCTTGCTCCTATTTTATTTTCTCTCTATATGATTCCTTTGGGAAATATTTTCAGGAAATATAATATTAAGTTTCACTGCTATGCTGATGATGTGCAAGTGTATCTGCCACTGTCACATGAAAATGGCTTAGAACCTCTTATGACCATTAAGTCATTAAGTATGGCTATGTCTTTTAGATCTTAAAACATGGTTGACTTCGAATTTTTTACATCTAAATGAAAACAAGACTGAGATTGTAGTTTGCGGTTCAAGTGAAGCCAGGGGTACAACACAATTAGACTTTGGCTCTTTGTCATCTCAAAATAAAACATGTATTCGAAATCTAGGTGTAAATATTGACAGCTCTTTAAAACTGGACAAACAGATAAACCCTGTTGTAATGTCAAGTTTCTTTCACTTACGCAATCTAGCAAAGATGAAATCATGCTTGACGTTTAAAGGCCTTGAAACCGCGATCCACGCTTTGATAACATCCAGACTTGACTATTGTAATGCGTTATATACAGGAATTAGTCAGTCATCTATTTCTCGTTTACAAAAAGTTCAAATTTCAGCTGCTAGACTTTGAATGGGGATAAAAAAAATGTGAACATTACTCCTACCCTGATCTCCTTGCACTGGCTACCGGTTTATTATAGGATTGATTTGAAACTTCTGTTATTGGTGTACAAAAGCCTGCATGGACTCGCACCGACCTATTTGTCAGATCTTTTAACTGAATATCAGACTGGACGAAGTTTGAGATCCGCGACTCAGAAGCTACTCAAGATACCCAGGACACATCGAAATCAAAAAGGAGATTGCGCCTTTACTGTAGCAGCACATATTCTTTGGAATAGTTTGCCTAAACATATTAGAGACGCTGCTACTGTGCAGGATTTTAAAAGACAACTTAAAACATCTGTTTTCAATAGCTTTTAATCAGTGATAATTTTACTATATGTGTTGCCTATGTGATGCTTCTTTTTAGATTAGATCTTTTTCTCCTTCTGTGTTCTGTGTTACATCAGGGTCCGAAATTAACTTTTTGGCTCACCTGCCACGGGGACTGGTAGATGAAAAAATCCACCAGCCAAGCATATTTTTTACCGGTCAAAATAATAAACAGCCTTTTTGTGTCACATATACATTCATTTCAGTACATTTAATTGAGATAAGGTATTATGTTGAATGAATAAGAGTACATAGAAGTCAAAACAGAGCAACAAATAAGACATGGACATGAGCATGGAACTAGTGCTCATAACAGTACATTTGAAGGTTTAGTAAGAGTATCACATACTTTACCGAAAGTAAAAAAATTACCGATTAATACTATCAGTTAAACGGTTTAAAAGTTAAAAAAATTGTTTATATATATATATCTTTTTTGTTTGTTTGCTGCATGGTTAAAAAAAACAGTAGGCTATATAGCCACATCATGTAGACATGTTACTTTTTAAAGTAAAAACTAGACAAGCTGTGGATTGAGGTAGGCTGCCATTTTTATTTGACGAAAAAAACGTAGTCTGATGGAAAAAAAAAGTTTATTCAAAGCTTCTTCAAACTGATTCAGTGTTTTCTTTTTGTCATCTTAATTTGTTAATTATTTAAGTTAAAAATATATATTTAGTGTAGGTCTATTTTAGGTGTGAAGGTTCACACACGCTTCTTGACGCACACACGCACACACACGCAAGGTCTCTCGCATTCTGCGGTGCGCGCGCTACACGGTTTGAAGCACAGTAGGCTATGTGCGCGCTCTTTCTCGCTCGCTCTAGATTCCAGGAGGTTAAACTAATTTGCGGGCATCAGGGACCCGCTATCAATATGCGGGAGACTCCCGGAACTTTCTAGAATGTCTGGAACATTCACCCGCCAGTGTGGCGGATAGCCTTTTGAGAATTACTCGCCAAACGGAAAATACACCCGCATTTGGCGCTTGGCGGGTGTTAATTTCGGACCCTGTGTTACATTGTAAAACACTTTGGTCAACTTGTGTTGTTTTATCTGTGCTATATAAATAAAGTTTTTTTGAGCTTCACGACCCCAAAGCCTGTTTCCTTTCGTTATTTGGGGCACTTGGACATTCTGCTAAACATCTCCTATTGTGTTGCACAGAATAAGGAAAGTCATATAGGTTTAGAACGACATGAGGGCCGAGTGATTGATGCCAGAACTTTCATTTTTGGGTGAACTATCCCTTTAAAGCACCGACTCAGCTGAGAGAGAAACAATATGCTAGATAGCTTACAGGTATTCTTTAGCAACTCTCAGTTGTGTTGTTCCTCTTTCTTTTCACTCCTCCATTCTCTTTCCATTTGTTTGTTTGTTTAAGGATGAGCCATGTCATGTGATGTGCAGACAGTTACAAACCAGGAATGATTGATCCCTTGTTTCCAGCTCATCAGAAACACTCTATATCGGTGGATGACTTTTCTCATGACCAAGCTCCCTTTTATAAGTAAATGTCTCCTGCAATTGTTTTTACATGGGTGAATCTCTCAAAGACGTGTGTGGGTAATACTTTGATACCAAATAAAAAGAAAATATAATAATTCTTAAGTGTATTATATATTTAGTTTATTATTTTCCTGAGAATATAGAAATTTGTCTCCTTATACTTATAATTGAATGAGAATAATAATCATTAGGAAAATACAAATTATAAATTATAAGGTATGGACCATATATTTCATCACATAACTAAAAAAAAAAAAAAAAATGTTTACTTTATAATAAGAAACTATTTTCAAAGCAATATATATATATATATATATATATATATATATATATATATATATATATATATATACATACATATATACTTTATTTTAAAGCTACATAGCACAAAGTGCTTTATATACGTGATTATACTACAGCATAATCAGTTATTAATATTTCATTGGATCTCTCTTATTTTTTGCATGTCTTTATAATTTCATTCTTTTGTTACAATAGGTGTTGTTAATACGGTATTGGTAAAGCAGCTACTCCTTTTATTTTGATTGCAGGTTTTCTGAATATCTTTGCAGTAATTTCAAAATACAGTAAACTGCTACTGACAACAGCTCAGCTACTGCATGACACTTGTTGTCTCCTCTTAAGTAGCTTTTCATGAAAAAAAGTGACTTCCTGCGGGTTTACAAGTAATGCAACACAGTTTCTTGCTCGCTGTACATTCTGTTGACATATAAACAACCCCATTAAAACAGTAACATTTAGGTCAACACTGACTGAGTAGCCAGGTTACCACTGGTACAATAATGAAATTGTAATATGTCTGTGCTCCTTTTACCGTTACAAAAGCCAAATGCAACTAAATATGTGTATGTAAAGGCAAAATCAGTCCACCAGCTGACGCTATATCCATGTTTTCTGACAATATAGCAACAATCAAGGAGACAAACATAATATGAGCTATCAGTTATTTGTAAAGATCACTCTCATGCTGCTGTCTCCAAAACAATGTCCAGATAATCACTCTGATCCTAAAAAAAGAAACAGGCTTAAGCTGGCAACAATGCATCGCTGCTTAAAGACTGATTACATTCATGCCTTTGCAATATACTGAGATTAGGCCTAGTACCTTTACAAATATTAAGTTATCACAATTTCCACTTAAATAGCATGGTTACCTTTGTAATGTCTCATAATGAAGTAGTATGGGTCTTTTAAAACGTTATAAGAAGCTGTCAGAATGCATCGGCATTTTTGGCATTTTAATTATTGCATCACAAAGGAAAACTTAATGTTTATTTTATCGTTCACAATACTTTTGCTATAGAGGACAATAGTAAATGTTACAGGGATGCATTACCACTTTTATTATGTTATCATAAATAAAAAATTTAAATGGCATACAAAAGTTGAACTGGACGTAATGTCACACCCTGGCTGGTTATTGTAGGTTTGAAGGTTGTTCACTGTTTAGTTAAGTAATTTTGGTTAAAACTGGATGCCATCGTAAATTTTCGGTAATCTTATGGAAGAGCAACATTGTGGTAGGCTACTATTTGACAAATTAATCTTTAGTAGCCTAACTTGGCTACAATGTTTCAGAGTGCATGTGTGATCTTTAAAAGCAACTAGACATAAAGCCCCGATAACAGCATCAATACCATGTGTCTCAACATTACGGCTGTGTTTCAAAACCTAGTGAGCTCCCTATCTAGACAGCATCACGTGCGCCCAAAACTGCAACACGAGCCCATGAAGTCCAGAAAATTCAGTCTAGGTAGTCAACTCACTAAGTTTTGAGGCACACCCGATGTAAACACAGTTATAACTTGTTTAAACACGGCAGATCTTGAGTCTTCAAGAGGAACAACAAACTAAATGTTTGCGTAACCCGGCCCAACTGCTTTCTGTGGTGATGAGTTGTGATACGCGATGTGTTTTATCGCGTAAAGGCCCGTGTATATATCCAGCTTTTGTTTTGGCCGGCTGTTTTTCCCCACTCCAGCCTGCTGTGGGCCTACCAGCATTATCCGTCTCCTATAATCTCAGCTAACCAGTTTAATTCATAAAAAACACCGAAGCGTACATCGCAACCTACTGTTGCTTCGCGTAAATAAGCGAGAAATTGTAAAGCACCTTTTGAGCCACACTAAGCTTTGATCAATGGTTGTGTTTATACAATTCGACACAAAGTAGTCTAGATTTTACAAGAGAAAAAAAATATAGCCAATTAAAAGGGATATAATGATGGATTTGATGCTGCCTTTGGTCAACATACATTAATGAATGTGTTTTATAGACTGGCAAGCGATTAGAAGAGCTGAACTCGTATATGATTGCGGAAGTTCGGCCTCTTCTTCTGCAATAACACTTATAATCCTACATTATTTCAGGCGTTTAGAAGTAAAAACGCAAGATTATTTACATCGACATGTCAATCTGGAAATAAACAGTGACTACTCGCCTCAAAGCGACTCCGAGAGACGCCGTTCACCTCCTTACCCATCCCGAACACTATAAAGTCGGTAAACCGGAGAGGAAAAGCGCGTCCGGTAATTAAAAGGACGCAGATGTGTCGGTGCCGCCGGGTTCCGTCGAGCTCATGCCGTATTTCACTTCATTTCTTCGCGTTTGTATGGCGAAGATGCAGAAAAGCCCCAGTGGTTGAAGTATGAACAAATCAAGCTTATCTCCTGTTGTGTTGTGGATCACCCCCTCCCCTTTACCATGACAGTTTCCCCATCTGCAAACTACTATTAACTTTTTGTTCATAAACATTGCATTGGTAGCCCATCTGTCCATAAGATTCTGCCAGTCTGCATTAATATTTAATACTTTAAAGCTATGTGTAATGTGGTAACCGTAGTAAAAGTAATAGCCCCTAAGTAATTGTCTGTGGACAATGTTCATGGTTTTTAAGGTCGAATATAGCTACTTTATAATATAATATTACCCGTTTTTTAGTTGTCATATTTCCAAACAGGTAATATTACCTATTTTATATATAAAAAAAAATGTGAGCTACATTTTAGATTAATTCAATAGGCCTATAGTTCTACTCGGAATGTTAGTTTGTTTGGCGTTCTGAGGAAATGCAAATATATGTGCGGATAAATATGGGCAAACTACTTGGAAAAAGTGCAATAGTTTATCGTAATGTTGTATGGAAAGAGAACAGACTGTTAATCATTTGTTTTCATGTTATTTGTATGCTCGTTTCCGGGTTTGGTGCGTCAGCTCCTCTTTTAGCGGGTTTAGCCAATAAAAACACAAAGATGGCCTTCGTCATTTGACGTAATCGTGCTGGTAACACGAGGCAGCGTTTTCCCAAACAAATGAAAACTAATGGTTTAGCAACGCGGTTTACATATTAGCTTAAGAAAAATAAATACATCTAATATATATATATATATATATATATATATATATATATATATATATATATATATATATATATATATATTATTAATGATACTAAATTATAATTATCTTTCCCTACTCTTTACAATTTAGTTATTTTGCAGAACTGTAAACAACTATATGAATTGAACTTTTCCTGCTAAAAATAAAACAATAGAAACCCTTGTAGAATTTATAATGGTTTTAATGATTATAATGGAATTGTATTGGTTTTAATGGGAACTGTAACGGTCCCTGGTTTGTTGCCTTCTATTGGTGGCATGTTAAAACAATAAATCTGTGTAACAAAACCAGCCCAAAGGCCAATCAAAAATAGCCCCAAACAAGCGAGTGACCCTTTACAAATATCAAAACTCAAAAACACCACTCCCAAACCTAAAATAGCCTACATATTTTACAGTCACTCTTCTGCGTTAAAAATCACTGCTAGTAATCATAAACAGTGTTATGTGTAAACAGTGTAGGCCTAAACTCCAATGCTTTCTCACAAAAGTCATAATCTAGCACAATATAATATTTCAATACATGCATTTCAGTTAATGACAATTAGGCTACAATATGTCAAACCTTTAAATCACTGAAAATCAACATACAGAAATAGTTTACAAATAGCCCAATTCTGTGGGGAAGCTGCAAACTTGGCAACACTGCAACTGAAACCATTAGGTGATGGTTTTAATGCTTTGATGGTTCATAATTTTTGTGTATGGCATTTTTAGCGGAAACTAGAACGTCTGTGATGGTTTCTATTGTTTTATTCAGAAGGGTGGTAAAATGAAATACTGCATACAACTTCTATTCACACTACACACACACACACACACACACACACACACACACACACACACACACACACACACACACACACTTGTTTACAAATAATATGCACAGGTATATGTAGGCTAATATTGTATGTAAAATAGCCAATGTATATGTAATAGCAATGTATGAAGTGATCATTATCACGTCAGATTTTGCTTTATAAATGTAACAGCCTTTAAAAGAATTGTAATCACTGTTGGAGACGTGGACTCGCACTCTGACGTCATCTATGAGCGACGCTAACATGTGAAAATACCGAGCTTTTTGGAAAATATACGAATAAATACAGCAAATCGATCAACTGTTATTCAGCTACAAAACAGAAACTGCGAACTCGGCATACATTCGCCGTTGATGCATGCTTACGAAGGTGAAAGTATACTGCACTTAATTTATTTGTTACACAAGGCTAATATAACCATAGTTGTTGCAAAATTACATTTATTTAACAGCATATTATATGAATAACGTATATGATCGGTCGATTGTTGTGATATTATACACATGTAAATACTTAAATAAAAATATCCATATTCATGTATGTGGAGAGGTATAATTGGCATAAACATTAAAAGGCCTCTTGCTTAGGTTGATTTGGAAATTTTTAACAGGTTTGTTTTGAAATTATGTTTAATATGCTTGTCTGCGAAGGGAGAGTCTGTAAACAACGTGCTACAATAACATAATAGTGTTGGTAATGTATTGTTATTTTGTCTTATATATTATCATTAAACGTATTAAATCAAATTGTTATTACATAATAAATTGAATACAATTTATATATATCACATTTAAACCTAAGGAATCAAAAGGTGAGCAAAGTCCAGCTCAAGAGAAGCGCGATTGAAGGCGGGGTACAGTTGCCTCTTTTCATTGGCTGTCGCCCAGTTACCATGAAGATTGACAGCGATCTTGTTCTACAGACGCAGGTTTAACAGGCGATTTTATAGGTTAATAAACTTCCTGCTTAGTTTTCACCATTTACCTACGAAATAATCTATTTATGCTAAAGTCAGTTATTAAGGACGAAATAATACACAATACGGTACATTCTATTCTAAATGGTGTAGCCTTTGGTATTTCCTTTTCCGTGGGATGGGCTTAAACCGCGCATGCGCAGAAAAGGCTGCGCATAATTTTGGCTGTAATGGTTGAAGTGAATTCTCTCTGAATTAAGGGCCGTGGAGGGTTTTATATCCACGAACATCGCCCAATTTCTAGGTCTGGTCTCTTTCAAGGGCCGCTTAAGTGAACTGGAATCAATTTTAACACATAAATATGTGATAATTTGCGATGAATATGAAACTACAGAGAGTTTACACTGAACATTAAAGCGAATATGTGAACAAGAAGCAAGCGGGTCAAGTTTTAATTTCAGTTATGTGGGACAATATCCCTACAGAGCGAGCTTTACTGCTTCAAAGCTCAGAAACCGTGTGCAAGGAGAGCTAAACATCTGTTTAGGCTTTGATATCGAACAAGGATAAACAATCTAAAACAAGGACATCCTGTATTTTTCTTCTTTCTTTTTGTCTTTTCGAGGGACGCTAGCTTAGCTAAAGCTAGCCGAGAGGCGCGAGCGCAATGCGCTGCTTGAGGCGCCCTGGAAACAAACGACCAGTGATGCCATCGTGAAAGACATATCGTTAAAAAACATTTTTTTGTTGTTGTTGTTGATTTTGTACTCTCGGATTGGATATATTTGGACGCGATTCAAAGACACCACGGGACCGGGGATGAGTTGTGGATAACCTATGCGCATTAAATCGCGTGCGCATCTTTGTTTCGCTTCGATCCGACTCTTTCGTCTGGCAAGATTTCACACTTTTACCCAATACTGAGCGATTTCTGCTGTTCATGTGCTGTCTTGACTACGTAGGTCCGCGTCTCCGGAGGACAGAGGTATGCCTGGATCAGACCGCCTGCATGGGACCAAGAGGAAGGCTGAATTGCTGCATCATCAGCAGCTGCAGGCGGCCGCCGAGGACGGTCAGCCTTTGCACGCGGGGCCCGGTCGGCATCCCACCAAAACGACGAGCTCATCCATTTCTTCCAAGCACAAACGAAACAAGTCCAAACACGAGGCCGAAACCGGCTCCGTGTGCGCTGCCGCCGCGCCGCCAGCAGTGGGCGCCATCAAGCCTCTGGTGGAGTACGACGACATCAGCTCCGACTCGGACACGTTCTTGGACTCCCCCGCCACCGGGAAACAGACGAGGAGCGGAGACGCCGAACGCCTAGAGCTGTCGGACTACGGCGAGGCGGGGGTTGCCAAAGAGAACAGGGCTCATAAACACAAGCGCTCCCGCAAGAAGTCCAAAGACCCGAATCGGGTCAGGGAGTCTGCAGAGAGGGTTGAAAGCGGAAAGAAAAGCAGCAAGGACCGGGAGCGAGCGAGCAAAGAGAGCCGGAAAAAGGTCAAGGAGAAGTCAAGCCCAACCGCGTGCCTTGCGTCTACATCCAAACGCTCCGGTGAGCCCGGTGGTAAGAGGCCCGGTGACTCTCTCTCATCAGGTGCGGTGCAGTCAGCGGTCAGTCTGGGGAGCAGCGCCTCCTCCGCGTCCTCCTCCATCAGCAAGGAAAGTGTCCGATCATCAAAGTCTCGTAAAGAAAAGCGGAGGAGCGAGGAGTATGAGGAGGACCGGAGTCATCGGAAAGCCGCCAAGAGCCACAAGTCAAGCCCAAAAGGAAAGGGCCAGTCCAGGAGAAGTGGAGCGGACAGTCCTTCCACTGCGGAGCACGAGAACAGCTATTCCTCCAGGCGCAGGGCTGCGAGCCCGAGCCCGTACAGGGAGCCGCCCAGGCGGAGCAGACAGAGGTCTGAGAGCCCCTATAATAGGAGGAGGTCTTCAAGCGCTGAGAAGGATGGAAGTCCGTATGTAAGCAGAAAACACTCACCTGGAAGTCCTTACGGCAACCGACGCTCATCCAGCAACAGTCCAGTGTCCAGGTGAGTAAAACACTCTTTTATTCACACATCTGATATGTGTATCATTTGCTACACAACTGACTCCAGACGTTTTTGGACACGTACGTTATTGCATTGGAAATGTCCAAATCAGTGTGGTTTATTTTATAGAAAGGATGCGTCTGACCAGATGCAATGCATGTCATTGCAAAAGCAAATGTGACCTCGGTGTTTAAGTTATAATACTTTTATTCACATCATACTGTTTAAACTAACAGGTTGACAGGTAAGTTAGTTGAAATGCATTAGGCTATATACATTGTGCCGAAAGATTGCCACAATTTTTTTTTTTTGTTTTTTTGTTATTGTTTATCTTTAAAGAAATGTATTTTGCTTGTGAAAAAAAATAGAGATATTTAACCCATAAACTAAAATTCTGTCAACATTTATTCATCCTCATGTTGTTCCAAACCCGTATGAGTTTCTTCTGCTGAACACAAGAGAACTAAAGATATTTTGAAGAATTTTGGTAACCAGACAGTTGACAGTAGACATCGACTTCTATAGTATTTTTTTCCTACTATTTGGATGTCAGTGGCTACCATCAACTGTCTGATTACCAACATTCTTCAAAATATCATCTTTTGTGTTCAACAGAAGAAATAAACTCATACAGGTTTGGAACAGAATGAGGGCGAGAAATGACCATTTTCATTTTTAGGTGAGAAATCAATGTTCAATTTATTTATGAAGCACAATTAAAACAATCTTAGTTGACCAAAGTGCTGTACAAAGTTGCGTAGACCCTATCACTTTAAAATAAATGCATCATTAAAAAGGAGACAGTCACAAAACATCCCTTTAAACTGCAATATTGTTAAGGTATCAGCACATTTCTAGTAATTGTGAATTTATTGCAGCAGGTAATGTTATTACTGTGATATCAGTTAGATATTCAGTCCTAATTTTTTTTTTTTTGAAAGCACGTCTTTACGAAAACTCTTGTGCATTGTACTGTCAGCTTTACCGTGTTTAAAGTTGCATAGTTTAGTGAGTATGAAAAATGCTGTTGCTCATTACTCTGAGATTTCAATCTAATGTCAACATACCATAATTCCTGTATTACAGGTCTATATTTAGCTGGGGTCTCCCTTGCAGGCTTTAATTTACTTATTACCACCATTATCTATGAAGCACAGAACTGCACCTACTCTGTCAGGTTCTGTGCATTGTGGAAAATGTATGTGTCTAGCTCGTTTGGATACTAAAATGGTTCTAATTGTTTTTTCTGTTACAGAATTAAAATGTTCACAGTTTGCCATAAGAGTTAGAGTTAGGTTACTGTAATTTTGCAGTTTTTATAATGGCAACTTATTGCCAGCTGCTCCTTCAAGTGACCAGGGCTTACCTGCTGTTAAATGGTGAGCTTACAAAGCTTATTTTTCGAAGGGCAACATTTTTCGCGACACATCAATAGCACCACAAAAAAAACCCAAAGTGACAGCATATTTTATTAACTAAAAGCCTATGTATAGTAGTCAACATTTGAAGTGGATCAAAAAAGTTAATCAAAATTGTCCTAAGACATCAAAAAACTTTTGATCCACTTCAGATGTTCACTACTGTATTATCGGCTATTATAAATGTCAGTATGAAATAAATCCACCCTGTTTATTTTCTAAATGCGTGCTATAGATATTGTGAAAAATGTATCTGTGCATGTTTTATTAAAAAAATTACCTTTGTTTAATAAAATGTCATTACTCAATCTCCCAATGAAACAACCAACTTCTCTCTGCTGATGTTTTCAGGATTTGTCTTATCATTTAGTCTCCTAAAACCCCTCTTGCTGAAAGCTCATGTTCATCTGCAGGACCCATCCAGTCTCAAAATCCAATCCACTAAACCATGCATAGAACCAATTCGCCAACTATTTTCTTGATAATTCATTACTGGGATGCAACAAAACTAAAAATTCAGGATGCACTTCATGGCTGAAAACTGAAACCAAAAATAAATAATCAATTAATTATTCAAACTTATTTAATAATCAACACTCAGAGAGCTAAAACTGAGTTGTACACATTGAAACTGCACATTAGGAAGTTTTATATCAACTTTTTAATAACAGAATGTTTCTACTACAGTTTGTGAAATATAAACATTTAAATGACAATAAACCGTTTATAACTTGTTTTCATTAAATATTTATTTAAATATACATTAAAACAATAAAGACATGACTAACAGGTTAATTAAAAATATAATGAATGCATATATTTAGTAAAATGCTCTTCTAAAGTTATTTTTTCTCTCGCCGATTTTATGGACATTGAATAGCTTTCTTGAGGTGAATGTAACATTAAGTGAAATTGTGTAGCCTACAAGTTGTTTTTTAAACACTGATTAAGCAATTACATGAGATAGGATTCATTTCTGTAATGTACAGTATCTTTCCACATACCTTCTGGTGTTTGATCGCCCACGTTTATTTAATGCTGTTACTAGTAAAGCGAGGATGAGATGATCGGTTCATGTGCTTTAGATCTGTGTTCTCTCTAAAACTGAGGCGGCTACAGTGATCTGTCACTCCGTATAAAAGTGTGCCAAAATTACATTTATTGTTTGAATTTCGTAATAAATCAACAGAATTTTAAAGTTGAGACTTTGCTTCATATTAAAGGTTACAAAGCACAAATGTGAAATTTTGTTCACGCATCAACAGAAAACAGGCCAGACTAAAAGATTTTAGATTTAAGAAACCAGATCATTAGTGATAAAAATCGAGAAATTAATATTGGCAGTCTAGAGCTCGTGTCCACAAAGGTGACATGTTGTAGCTTATCCATGTTGTGTGCATAAAATGGACACTGAACCATCAAAATCGAAGAATTTCATCGGAGAAGCTCTAATTGAACGTCTGTTTTGTTACGTCCGTCCGGTCACTGATTTCGACGTTCGCTATTTCAGTGTTTCCTATCCATTACACTTGGTTGTACGTCAAAATGTGGAAACATTTCTGTTGCGTCTTCCGTTTTAACCCTGTGTAATTAGACTGGTTGAGTGTCATTCTTTAAAAGAGATGAATTTAGAGATGTTTGCATTCTGACTGCATTATTTGAACAAAGTTTGCATGTATTGTCTGTCCTCATGAAGTTGATTTGAGCAAGTTCACATGTCTGATTTTAAAACCTTTCTCTCGTTTCTCCTCCCCAGGCCTTCTCTGCGTTCCCGGAGCCGTTCTCCTCACTACTCCTCTCGCCGCTCCTCTTCCCGTTCTCGCACTAAGAAACATTCTTTATATTCCGGAGGATCCGGAGGAGGCTCCTCCCACAGCGGTCACCCAGGCAGCCGCTCCCCTTCGTCTTCACGTTTGCCGATCACGTCCAGCCTTGGAGCCGAGCTGACGCGAAGAAAGAAGGAGCGTCAGGCGGCTGCCGCCAAGAACTCACCCTCCCTCCGCCTGAACACGTCCAATGTGGCAAATACACCGGTGAAAATCACTGAGCCGCCACTAGAGACGGCCCCGCCCCCTGAGCCTCAGAGACCGCCCTCCCCACCTCCAGACATTGTTACTGCGGAGGAGCCCGCTGTGGTTCCTCCACCCCCTCTCCCGTTAACCAGTCCTCCTCCGCTGCCTCTCTCATCTCCTCCTCCTCTCCCGGCACACTCTCCTCCTCCTCTTCCTCTCTCATCCCCTCCTCCTCTTCCTCTAAACAGCCCTCCGCCAGCTCCTCCAGCCTCAGCGACTGTGACGCCTGTTTCTTCTCGTTCCAAAAGCCCCACACAGAAATCTACACAAAGTCCCGCACACGTGATGAAGACATCAACACTTCCACCTCTTCCCTTGCCGCCGGTTCTTCTGGGAGACTGCAGGGACAGGTGAGTCCTGCAAATGCAAACATGCGTAGTTGGCATTTTACAATACAGTGCTCTTGCATTGCTCTGGCGGTATCAAACTTCAGTGCTCAAGAGGGTGTTAGACTTCTCCAGTCATTTAGTCTAGGGGTGGGCAATATTTATATCATGATATAGCTATTTTTGTTATTTTATTTTAGTTATTAAAAGTAAAGAAAAAAGAAGCAAATAATTTAAAAAATAGGAGGTATACAAAGATACAAATTAAATAAACTCGATTGTAGTAAACGCTACGCAATGGCAAGTGGAAATATTGGTTAAATTCAGTCATATATGTTTGAACCAGAAACTGATTCAGAAAAAGATGAAGAGTGAATTATAAAGGCTCGTCTGTCTACAAGTCGATGTATCAGAATGCTAATGCGTTTTTATGCATCACTCTCTACAATGTCGGACACATAACAGTAATTGATAGGATTAGCCTTTGGCTTGACTACGTTGTCAAACAGCTAATATTGTGCTGCTAATGTTACACAAACCATGTTCCCGTTCGCCACTCGAGTCAGTCAGCTGCCTTCTGAAAATCAGCATTCTTAGAAATGCTTTGAAAATCGTGTTGTATGTTTGTTATGGTAAGAAAGTGGGCTGTTTCAAACCGCGTTTTTGAGACTGTCTTTGGTACACTGCAGTTTTAAGGAAAAAATCAAAATCTTATTTCACAATATGAGAAATTTTATTTCACAATAATGATATATATATATATATATATATATATATATATATATATATACTGTATATATATTGTATATATAACAATAGGACAAATTCAATATAACAAAATATGAATTAAACTAAGTTTATCAGGTACTTAATGTCAATTTAAATGTATTTAACTACATCTTACAGGAAATCAAGTCCAATTTATTTAACATGGTTAGAAATGGAATAATCAAATGTGAAAAATAAAATACTACATGTAGTAGGGCTGGGCGATATGGCCTAGAAAAAAAAATCCCCGATTTTTTCACAAAAAATCCGATTTACGATTTAAATCGATTTTATTTCTCTCCCTACTTAAAATCAGTCTACAGATGACAAAGAAATTGTTCAAAACAAGTTTTAACTTTATTTTGTTTTAATATTCCCTTTTGGGATTTGATCTGGATTTAATTACAATCAGAAACAACAAGCCAAAAAGACAAGAGGACAGGCCCTGTCTTTGAAAATATTGAAAATGTAACAAAATAAAATGGGTGGATTGGGATTGGGGGGATGTGTAAAAAAACCAAAAACTTGCATCACAATAAGTGTGTTGTGATTGTCAAATTATTTGGTAACTAAACAATTTTATTAAGTTAATTAACCATGTAAACAATGTTTACATGGCACAATGACTGGTATGCTAGTGTTTTTATTATTGCTTAACTCAAATTTCACAATTTCAATTCAATTCTTGTGAATTGATTCTGATCTTGATTCAATATAAATTCGTTTGGATAAATATTAGGTATGGTAGATACGTTAATGTGTTGTTAATTGTTCTCAAAAAAAAAAATTCACCTAATGCTGTAAACAGACAGCCCTGTCAGCTGGTATTATTAAAGGTTAAAACTAACTCAAATTAAATATAATGCGTTTTTTATAATAACAACGTTATACTATTTTAATGATATAGGTAAAAATACAATGAATGTGTAATATAGTTATCATATTTAGCAAAATACTCCTCTCTATAGCAATTATTTTAAGTCCACATGCGTGCTATGGGTCATTAAAAGGGATTCCTGAGGTAAATGTAGCGTTACGTGGCATATGTTGTTCTCCAGCTGTTTTATGGACATCTTTCCGCGGTTGAAAAACACTGATCGATCGATTTTATTACATCTCGGTAAGTTGGTAGTAAAGAGTAACAGATGATCGGTTCACGTGCCGCTTGAACTGAGATCTGTCAGCGTTCTCTCACGTCACATTTACAAGCGCCAAAACGGTGTTTATTGTTTGAATTTCGTAATAAAATTGACAGAATCTGAGAGCTGAGAATCTGTTTCATATCAACAGTAACCTGCTCCGTCTTGTCTGTCCGTGTCAGTGTCCTCTTTGCTTCGCGATTTTTCTCTGCATGAGAAAAGGGATGTGCGGCGTGAGAGCGTGTAAAAAGTGACAAAATTGCGTCTCTCACAGTGAACTCTTGAGAGTTGGCGGCCCTGCAGATTCAGCTTGTAAATGTTTTCGGCGGGTGTGCCTCTGCTGCTGCGGCCTTGTTCATTTGCCATGTTGTTTGTGTATCTCTATCATGGCAAGCGCTGAGCCCGGTCGGAACTACGGGAACCCAGAGGGGAGCGTCGGCGGTTGTTAAAGAGAAAACCGATTTTCATTCAAAAAAATCGGCGTAAACTACACATTCGAGTTAATCGATAAAATCGATTTATCGCCCAGCCCTAACATGTAGTCTTCACTATATGAACTAAATATACATTCATTCTTATTAGAGCTACAAACGTTATTCATTAAAGAGCAGCAAGTTATTTTCTCTTTTATTTGATTACACACAGACAGGTCAAATCAGGTTAATTAGGCTTCTGTCACTTTAAGACCAAACACACAAAACCATTATGCTGATACACATCTGGTTTACACCCAACTGTTTACTTTTACTAGACATAACTGACTGTTTACATGAATACTTCACATGATGGCCATTTTGACATGACTGTGTATTGTATAGTTTTGAAAGAGATGGTGAGAGAGAGCATGCTGAGATGCTGCTTTCTGTGCACGTACTTCAGCTGTGTGTCAGTCAGCGTGACCAGTGAGCACCGCATTAAGATGTTTTTCACAGTTTATTGCGTTGAATAACTAACTCTTCTGCCATACATGGTGTCTAAATGTAAAAATAAAAATAGCCAAATAAAGCATCTGATCTCATCTAAGGCTGCACGATTTGGGGAAAATGTCATCTTGCGATTATTGAGGTCAATATTGCTATTGCGATATGCGATCGCAATATAATAAACATATGGTTTTATGAGTCAACTTGCTTGGTTCTAAAGCAAAATGCACACACAGATTAGTGATAGTTCTGAAATGTGTATTTCTCATCTCAAACTAGCAGCAGCAACAACTAAATGATTGATAACACCTATGATGATCAATAAGCCATTGATCTCTGGATAAAAATGGACAGTCTGCGCTGCATAAATTATATAGACTAATCCTTAAGCTACAAAAGCTACTTAATCAAGAGCAGTGAGTAATTTTCTGTTCTCTTTGTTCTTTGATTAACTTTACTGACAGAAAGCTTTATTGGCTGCTGGCCCTTTAAGAGCAGCCGCTGCTGACAGAGACGCCGATCTCACACGTGCCTCATTCTCTCACTCTTTACGTCCATCATAAGTAGGGATGCACCGATCCACATTTTTTCAGTTCCGATCCCGATACCTGAATTTGGATATTGGCCGATACCGATACTATTCCGATACCAGAGCTGTGTTTGCTTTAATATTATTATCATTATTGTTGATTTTATATGATGCTGCAATAAACTTCTCTCAACAGGCAAGTATGATATGTACGCATGTATGCATGTATGTCCCAACTTGAGGTAAGTATAAGGTTAGAAACAAATAAGAGACAATAAGTGTATTGTATTGTTGTAAAATACATTCATGAAAAACAAGATAACAAAAATCAAAAAGATAAATTATTTTTTATATAGTAGCTACTATAAAATTAAGACATTTTTAAATGTATATCACAGATGTTTATTGAGGCAGCAACATATGATAGATGGGACATTTAATAATCTTTCATTGCGCAAAAGTATTATGATATGATTATGAAAGACTCCAATACAGTGCGGCACAAAGCGCTTATCTCAGCGCGCAGCGCGTCAAGTCCGCCTTGAAAAGTTCAAAGCACAAATGAAAGACATATTGATGCGTAGTGTATTATACAGTATCTATCTATGCAATATTTTATTCAGCCTTTTCTTTTAACAGTTTTAAATGTAAGTTACTGTGCGCGTGAAGAACAATTATAGTGCTCTCCAGTGTTGTGATCTAACAGACACCCGGTAAAAAGTAACATGATTAAGGTACAGCAAGTCCAGCAAGATAGTCATTTTATGTGAAACCATAGAGCTTTATCTACAGATCAAGTATAATAATAGTAATTGAATCATCTTGGAGAGTTTCATCGATTTGACTGTCATAACCGAACGCGACGCGCTGTTGAATGCTGAATGAAGAATAATTGACGGCCGCAGCGGAGGGAAAAGTTTACGTGATCTTGAATTTAATGACTTAAATATTCATTTCTATCTCACATTATACTATAGAATGGCTTCAGAAAACTTATAATATAGTGCATGAACACTTAGTGGTGCTTTATAATGCTTTTGTGGGGCTTAACAATAACCAGGGATTAAAGTTCTCCGTCGCTACGACGGATTTCCGTTAATTGCAGCGAGTCTATGACGGATTTCCGTCAATTGCAGGGTTCCCGTCTGTCCTTAATGTCTTAAATTCACTTTTCATAATGTTAAGGCCGTAAATAGGCTTTCATTTCTCAAATAGTGTGATAAATGTCTTAATTTTAGTTTGAATAGGTCTTAAATTAAGGAAAGACGAGGTGTATTCACCCTGCTAAGGGGGATGTGATAAAGCCTGGATCGGAGCGAAAGCACGTTCCTCTCTCCACTCTAACATTCTGTAATCACTTCGCTTATGGTCCAGTCCGGGTTTTCAATTCCCGCTCACGGAAAAACTGCTCCGTGTTCACTCAATTAATCTTAGTTTTGGAGAAGTGCATGTCAGGCTACAGCTGGTTTGCTGCGGTCCGAATCCGAGCGAGTTTGTTCCCTGCGCCCCCCGCAGCGTTGGTCTGGTTTCACGTTCAACTTAATTCTATCGAACCCTGGTGCGTTTGCGTGCATATTACGTCAACGCAAACGTGCACGGCGCATGATAGAAAACAGAACGCGGGTCAATATTGGCCGTTTCTCAATACCAATAGGCTACGCAAACCTCGGACTTGCGTCCTTGATAGTTCGGACGTGGCAAGTTCGACTCGGGAGAACGAACTCCTGAGGACGCGAGTCCGGTTATTCTGCAAACGGATCCGCGCCGATCTTGGTTTCGTCACTCATCTCGCTCTGGCTACTCCGGTTATCTCTTTATGTATATTTTAGTCAACAATAAAATGAAATATGGTATAAAATACAACTCTGCCTCTTTTCATCAACAATAAAACGAAATATATACAAAACACCTCTTTTCATTTATAAATGAACATATTATCATAAACATATTAGGCCTATATGGCCACACAAATGTGGTTCAGATAACGCACATTGATTATCTTCACTCCATATATTTATAACAACACGCAATATAAAACACAACCCTGCTTCTTTTTGTTTTCATTTTAAAAATATGAAACATTATTGATCATTAAAACTGACAGACTTAACAAACAGAGACAGGGTTGTATCATTTTATTTTATTATGCATGTACACATACAAGAGAATGCATAGTAAAATATATAAAGAATATTCTATATATTTTAGAATATATAACATTACACAACCCTGTTGCTTTTTGTTAAATGTCAGTTTTAATTATCAATAATATCCATAAAAGTATAAGTAGCCTAATATGTAGGCTATAAGAAGCTATACAATGAGAAATAAAGCAAACAATTCAGTCAAACATTAGTCAGCTCTCTAATAGGCTACACAGTTAAAGTTAAATAGCCTAAATATATAAAGTTATGAAACTTCACTTTGCCCTCAGCCAAAACGATTTGCCATTAAACAAACTATATATTAATATAATTTAGCATTGTTTGGTCTTATAAGATAAATAAAAACATGCACTGAAAAGTTATGTAGATGGTTGATTATTTGTCAAGCTAAGTAATTTTTTTTCATAGATTAAAATAGCTTTTAAAATATGCAAACTGGCAATATTAAAGCGGTTTAAAACATCTCCCCTTAAAACGATATTGTTCTCGACTATTTAAATAAAGTTAAAGGAATATGACTTGGCCTGAAAAAAATTTTCAGTCAGAAGAATTTTTTTCACTTTAATCCCTGCAATAACACAATAGTAAACACACAATATCGGATTTAGATCGGCCTTGTCTGACCGATACCCGATCCGGCAAAAATGGCAGTATCGGAGCCGATACCGATACTGGATCGGATCGGCCCCATCCCTAATCATAAGACTGCTTTTATGTTATGGAGATATTCGACGACATTTTGGCATTATTGTGTGTGTTAATGTTCGTTCAAGCGAGAAAGAGAACTGTATTCTGGCGTGCGGTCTGTGCATGCATATGATACTGGCGCGCGTCTTTCTGTGAGCGTCAGGACATTCACAGGCAGCGCGCTCTTTTGTCTTGTCGCGCATGATTGGTTTAAAAGCACTTGCACCAATAAGAGTGGGATCATGTAACACTAGCCAAAGGATGGCAAAAAATATTTTTTTATTAATAAATAATTTCGTGTAAAATCGGAGCATTTTGCGTCATATAATTGCTTAGGCTTGACATCGCGATTGCGATATGATTAATCATGCAGCACTAATCTCATTTTACCTTTAAATATTCAAATCCAATTGGGCTCAACTGATGAAATATTACCGTTTTTTTTTTTTTTTTAACACTGCTTTGACTCTCGGGACCCAATATCCTCATCTTTGGTGACTTTTTTGTTTAGGTTTTTCTAATTTTCACTTACAAAGTGCTACTGCTGCCCAGATGGAAAAGAGTTCCAATAAAAGTATTGTCCGGACCTCCGCTGGGAAGGAAATACAGAGATTGAACCTCATAGAAATTGAATTGAATACCCCCTGAATATACTGATACATATCTGTATTTTGCCCAACTGTTTACGTTCATTTAAGACAGTCGACTATGTTTGAGAATATTCCACACAATGGGCATTTTGACATAATTGTGTGTATTTGACCATTTAAGTGCAATAAGCCATGAAAGAGAACTGAATTTGGGGTTGCGTGCTGTCTGAAGGCCCTTTCACACTGAGCATGACACGACGAAGCTAAGCGAATCGCTGACAAACGGAGCTTTCACACTGAACACGAAATGATTGATTGCCTTCAGCTAATTCACTCCTGCACAATAGGTGGCACTGACTGAGAATGGATTTTTCCTCATGTACAGTTGTAGTCAGAATTATTTGCACCCCTGTTAAATTTGATCAAAGATGCCTGTATCCTTTTGGTCTTTCATTAAAAAAACCACAAATCCAACCTTTCATTGAAGTAAAATATCTAAACAAAGTAAAGTAAAAAGTAAATCACATTATGAAATAAATGCTTTTCTCCAAAACATGTTGGCCATAATTATTAGCACCCTTTTATTCAATACTTTTTGCGACCTCCTTTTCCCAAGATAACAGCTCTGAGTTTTCTCCTATAATGCCCGATGAGTTTGGAGAACACCTGAGAAGAGATCAGAGACCATTCCTCCATACAGAATCTCTGCAGATCCTTCAGATTCACAAGTTCATGTTGTTGCTGCTTCTCTCATTTTCTGTAGGGTTCAGGGGACATGGGACTGGGATGGTCATGGCAGAAGCTTCATTTTGTGCTCAATGACACATTTTTGTGTTGATTTTGATGTTTGTTTTGAATTGTTGTCCTGATGGAAGATCCTACCACGGCCCATTATAAGATTTCTAGCAGAGGCCGTCAGTTTTTTTTTTAATATATATATATATATTGGTATTTGCTAGAATCCATGATACCATGTATCTGACAAGATGTCCAGGACCTCCTGCAGAAAAATAGGCCACCAACATTAAAGATCCAGCGCTATATTTAACAGTGGGCATACTTTTGTATCCCTGTTTGGGAAAAAGCTCTTTTTTTAGTTTCATCTGACCACAGAAGCAGGTCCTGTTTGAAGTTCCAGTCGTGTCTGATAACTGAATATGCTGGAGATAGTTTTTGGATGAAAATTGTTTTGACCCCAAGACTCAAGTAATCTCTGCAATTCTCCATCTGTGATCCTTGTAGAGTCTCTGGCCACTCGAACTTTCCTCCTCGCTGTGCATTAAGACAATATAGACGCATGTCCTCTTCCAGGCAGATTCGTAACGTCTTTAGTTTATTGGAACTTCTTAGATATTGCTCTGATGGTCAAAATGGGAATTTTCAGCCACTTTCTATTTTGTAAAGCTCAACAATCTTTTGCTGCACATCAGAACTATATTCTTTGGTTTTACTCATTGTGATGGATGATTAAGGGATTGTGGCCTTTGTGTTTCTTCATATTTAGGCTATACTCCTGTAAAAACAAGAAGTCATAGCTAGACAATTTCATTTTCCTAGGTACCCTGGTGTGCTAAAAAATGTCAATATTAATGGGAATATACTTCAGAGATGTTTTACTCATAAAAAATTTTGGGGTGCCAATAATTGTGGCCACCGTGTTTTGGAGAACATTTTTCAAAATGTGATCCCCCCCCAATTTCAATTATTTTACGTCAACGAAAGGTTAGATTTGAACAAACTTTTTGAATGAAAAAATAAAAGGATAAACAATATAGATTCATTTTTACAGCCATCTTTGATCATATTTTCCAGGGATGCCAATAATTCTGAATTAAAAAAACGATATCTTGTAGTTCTCAAATAGCTCAAGTATCTCAAGTAGCTCAAATCTAATTGGACTGCTCAAAATTGACACACACAATGATCGAAAACAAAAATATCGCTTTGTCGTGCTGCAATTGATCGCGCCCGGTGTGAATAGCTCCATAGGGATCTATTGTTTCTATTCAGGGGTGTTATCGCAACGTTTGCGTTGCTTAAATGTGCTCAGTGTGAAAGGCCCTTGAAGGAGGTGGTTTTAATTGTGGCTTATTTTGTTTAGCTCTTTTTAACATCAGTCAAAAATGACTGATCTTATCTTTTATCTGCTTTTATCCCTTTTATCTGCTATGAAATAGGTTATGATATAGGCTACGTTCACAATGTCAATTTTTGCGATTGACAGCCTCATTTACTTACAGATCTGAGTCTAGAAATGTTCCGTTCACACAGCAACTTATAGCAGCGTCTCGAATACTTTGTATGAGCGTACAATGGGACTCAAGCCTGTATTCTCTGTATTCTCTTACCAGTAACCATAGCGATAGTGTGTAAGATCAATATCAGTGTAATATCAAAGTTGGCGACGTCCATAAAACTGGAGTCTTATCATTTTTGACACAACAAGAGTCCAATTGAGCCCCAAGTTTATCCTTCAAATCTTGATTAACTGACCGAAGCTTCAATGCGCAAACACGATAGCCGTATCCGTTAATTGTTGTGCTTTCGGTGGAGAAAAGTGACTGGATCGAAAACCTTCAAATGAGAAAGCTCATATCTCCATCTCTGTAAGTTGCCAAAAGCGAAACCACACACAAAACCCTTTAGCAGAGCGGCTCTCTCGCAATGTATGACATGACGGACAACTAGTTGTCAAGTGCGGTAGCGTTCACACAGCGCGGTTTTGCCGTTGTGAGTCCTGAAAATAAACAGGTGTGAGTTCGGTTATAGAATGCGGTGTGTCACTCCCATAAATAACTGGACTGTGTGTGAAGGTAACCATATTAAGGATTCAAATACAGAACTGACAACCGTATTCTGCTGCTGTGTGAACATGGCCAAATACTCTTCATATCATTACCAATTTTATGTATTGTCATACCGCCCATCCCACATTTAGCCTGCTTAAACCTGCCCCTTATTATAAAACTTAAACTAAATAAAAACTATAAATGTTGTCTTTTGCAACTCACTGAAATAAATTTAGATTTAAACATTAAAATGAACTGAAAATAAGATTAGATTTAAACATTAAAATGAACTAAAAATAAATGAAATAAAAGCTAAAAAAAATAAACTGAAATAAAAATAAATTAAACTGTACAGTAATACTAAAAAAATATGACAAACTCGTAACACAAATAAAAAAATGACTAAAATGAAATAAAACTAAAATTAGTGCTGCGCGATTAATCATATCACTAATGCTGCGATTTTCTGAAATAATACATGTGTTGACATGACAACACATTCTGTTTGCCCATTTTCTATACCGCTAATAAAAAGAGGGCCAGTCAGTTTCAGTTTAGGCAGTGGCACGTGTGGTGTGTATGGTCACGCCGTGACTTTTTCTGGTGTGTAGTGCGGAGAACAGATGAAGATATGACGCAGAGCAGACGGACACTGAACTGGTGGCCAGAAAAGATTCTACCTCTGTTATATGGCGATATTTTGACTTTAAGATAACCGACACTGAGCAGAGAGAGCAGGGCTGCCGACTCTTACTCATTCAGCGTGACACTTTTCACTAGGGCTGTAATCAACCAAAGAAAATCTTGGTCGACTGAAGTTTCGACTAAAAAATCGATTCGGAGGTGGGGTGTCTGCGCAACACGTGCGCCTGCGCAATATAGCCTATGATTTCCGAAAATAGTACTGACAACTAATGATATCAGCACAAGAACTGTTGAAGAATATGCAACATAATTTAGACAATTGTTTTTGTCATATGTTATAATAACGGACAGACACTATTATTTCAGCCGCTGAGCATGTCCTCGCACGGAGCGTTATCGGATAAGCGTTATCCGTTATCTATGTTCGTAAAATGCTGCCACACTGCCGATGTCTTTGACATGGTAGAGGAGGACTGACAGTTAATTAAACGCTCACAATTAAATTAATATTCAGCAAACCACCAGACCAATGCCTTCTTGTACTTTCTTCAATCTGTCTCCAGTGGGTTGGGCTAATCCAAAAAAAAGGGAAAACAAGGGGGGTGTTCTGAAGACAGACTGTTACCTGTGAAACAGGGGTGCTCTGAAAACACCCCTTAGCAATTAGTGCTTTCCACCTGATGAAATTAACACGGCAAAATATAAACCAATCAGAATTTTGGTGGAGCCAGAACGTATCGACCAATAAATCGACTGGGAGATTACAGCCCTACTTTGCACACGCTCTCACGCCACACATCCATTTTCTCACGCAGAGAAAAATCGTGAGGCAAAGAGGACACTGTCGCCTACAAACAAGACAGAGCAGTAAGGATGCGCGGTATACCGGTACTGCCAAAATACCGGTATATGTTATATTTCAAACGGTACAATATCATAATTTTGTTCAATTCGGTATTTGATGCGCTGCTGTTTCGAAGTTCACCACTAGGCGGCAGTGCGCTACCTAAACTGACGCGGGTCATGCGAAACCGGCAAACGGTGACAACAGAGGAACACGATGGATCAAACGAAGCTCATTCGAATTTCTACACGCCCGAAATTAATAAATAGAGAGAGCAGTATGAGTGAAATAAGGCATTACTTTGCCTACAAAAGTAATGAGAAAAGTAAAGAAACAGATCTCAATGCACCACTCTGCAAACGGAGAGGCAACACATCAAATCTGCCCAAGCACTTGACTCGTCAGTTGCTCATCCTGACTTGTTCAAAAGAGTTCAGAGATCGACAGGTTAGTGACCGTTAGTCCATCATTCAACTGACTCTCCAAAATCAAAATTTAACCTACTGTATGTTCCCTGACTGAATTTTTTAATTTTTTTTTATTTACATTTTGATACCCTTTCTTTGCACATTTGGTAGTGGAGAGTTTCAAGCAGTGTTTTTTAAGTGTCACTTAAATTTTGAGATTGTTTTTTTTTACCTGTGGTATCGATTTAGTATCGATACCGAGGTATTAGGTTCTGGTATCGTACCGAAGCCAAAATTGTGGTATCGAGCCATCCCTACAGAGCAGAACATTACTTTTGCTATGAAACTAATTCTCAGCTCGATTCCCATTCTCAGATTGTCAATTTTATTACGAAATTCAAACGATAGCGTTTTGACGCTTGTATATGTGACGTGACAGATCGTGGTCGTGAACCGAACATCTCTTAGCCTACTCTTTAGAAAACACGAAAGAACAATACGTTTTTTGAAACGTACAGTACAACTTACCGAAATGTTTATGCCTCATATATAATATCGATCAATCAGTGTTTTTTTTTTCAACTGCGGAAAGAGTTCAATAAAACCGCCGGAGAACAATGTCACATAACGTTACATTTACCTCAGGAAAGCCATTTGATCGCTCGTTAGTTGGCTAGACAAATTATATAGAGAGAGGAGTATTTTGCTAAATATGTGCACTATATTAAATACTTATTATATTTTTAGTTATCTTTTTAAATATTGTAATGTTATTATTTTATTAGCCTAGTAAAAACCACATTATATTTAATTTGAGTTATTTGTAGCCTTTAATAATAATACCAGCTGACAGGGCTCTCTGTATGTTTACAGCATTAGGTGAGAGATTTTTTGTTCTTGAGAAAAATTAACATGTATCTACTGTACCTAATAATTATCCAAATGAATCGATATTGAATCAAGATCGGAATCATATCACAAGATTTGAATTGAAATCTTGAAATTTTTGTCAAGCAATAATTAAAACAGTAGCCAACATGTCATTGTACCATGTAAACATTGTAACATGTTGTCACTAAACTTAAAACAATTATCTTTATAGAGATGCACCGATTGATCGGCTGGTGATTGGAATTGGCCGATTTTCATGTGATCGGCCTATTCCGATTTTATGCCGGTTAGGGCTGGGAAGGTTACCGCATTACCGCAAAACCGTGGTCACATGACTCCAACCGCGGGTCTGAGCTCGTCACCGTCATCACCGCAACATTTTTTTAAAGATCATTGGCCTGCGCATGTGTGCACGTTGTGTCTAATGACATGGATTATATCTAATGATATTGTGTCTTACATGGATTCAAGGTTTTCTAAACAAAACTTAAAGGGGGTCGCACACCGGACGAGCAGCGCCGCGTCGCGCAGCGCCATGTCTTTAAAATTCTAAAACATTATTCTCTATGAGTGTACATTCGGCGTCTGTCTGCGGCGCCCAGCTACGGCTCAGAACCTTGTTCAAAACCCTGCCGCGCCACAGAGCCCCATTTACATAGTTTTATATTAAATTTACATTTATTTGTCTCAAATCGTCATTAATTTATATACTGACTTCACCCTGTGCTGCAAAATACATTTAGTTTTACATTCATTTACAGAAATCAGCTGCTTGAATGAAAATTGCTGATGTTATGGTATTTCATATTTAACGGCTCTGATTTTCAGGTGATATTCTCAATTCATTCAGTTAACGGATGCTCTGAGGTAAAGTGTGCAGACGGCAGACTTAGCAAAGATTGTATTTACTTGTACAGTACAATCATAACATAGTACAGACATTATCTTAATTCCATAACATCCGCGGCGCTGACTGTTTTAAGGTCTATGAGCAATGCGAGGCGCTGCTGCCACGAGGCTAGAAAGCTCTTGGCTGTTCTAGAAAAAGCACTGATCCAATGCAGCAAAGATATTTAAAGGCTAAAGTCCCTAGTATATTGGCTATGTTTTATCCCCAATATCAGCAGTGAACTCCGTCTCAGATCGGCGCACAGGGATAAATATAAATAATAGCCAAACGCACATCGGCAAACCTGACCTTACCTGACTAGGCTACTGTAGCTTAAAATTGTATCATTTCGTTTGAATTTTGTTTAAAAGTAGACATTTAGGCCTAGCCTATGCCGAGTTTCGGTTCATTTATGAGACGAGCTCCAGTTCACGCGCAAGAGACCGCACAGGCGCTTCCACGTCCTCCTGATTATATGTCTGCTATATTTGCTTCTTATTTATTAATTCCAGGCAATTAGTTAATGTAACAGTGATTAAAATTAAGGTACAATTTGTACAAAATGAAATTTAATTTAAAGAAAGGCTTTCTACAAAACAAAACTTAATAAAGTGGTCAAAATCATGTCTGACCCATCTTATGATCCTATCTTACTCATGCTGTTCACTTTTCATATAATCGACATAGATTAAATAAAAAATAACACTATATTATGTAAACATAAATATGGAGTATACTACTTGTAATTAAGACATGTTGCTAAAGGTGTTCATCTTTCATTTCCAATGTGAACATCATAATGTATATTCTCCTGAAAATGATGAATTTAATGCGAATGTATCTGAGAATATTCTTAAATAAGGAAATCTATTCAGTGATTGGTTCATGTCAAAAAATCATGTTAGAAAAAATCCATACTGCCCCAGCCCTAATGCCGGTCAAATGCATTCAGGCGCCGCGTAACATCAGCATCACAAGGAACGTACATGTAGCGAACCTCGTGAAATACGCCGTTTCACACCGCAAGTGTGAGCAGTGCGGGTTTTTTTTTTTCTTTTGGCGTGCATGTTAATCAATGAGTGCATTCACAGGAGTGTCGAGTGAGCAGCGCGTTATCAACAGTGAAGCGGAAGTTTCAGCGCTGAGTCTTTTTTTGCCGCGCTGCTCACGCTCAATTAAAGTGAAAGCACACTTTTGATGGACAAAATAAATGTGATTTCACACAAAAAGTGCCCAAAATGCACAGAATTTGCATGTCTAGTGTTTTAACAAGAACTGGAGTAGGCTGTCAGAAAAGAAAATGAAGACTCAAAAATATTCATAGAAAATTTACCCTTTAAACTTGTTTTTATTATTTCCCAATCCTCGAGCTTACCTCTCTGCACCATGTACAAGCGTTGACAGTGAGCGCTTGTTTAGTCTGGCTGGACATGTGGCAGAGAGAGAAGAAACGGAGTATCTGGTGACAAAGTAGACAGTTTCTTCTGTTTGCGAAGAAAAAATTGCCATTGATGTACAAGCGATTGCAATTGGCCTGTGTGTGTGTGTTTTGAGAAATATCTTTATACTGCAAGGCTATATTTATATTATTTTTATTTGTTATTAATATATTATTTTATTGCCATTACCTGTTTTCATACTGATGGTTGGATATTGGATGTGAAATCAGGGTTCTACGCTAAGGTTTTTCCCAAGGAGCACATGTGCTCCTAAATGAAAAAATCTAGGAGCACACAAAGACATTTTGGAGCGCAGTGAAAAATGTTCAAGTAACAGAGTTTAATAAACTGTTTATTATATATATATATATATATATATATATAAACACAACGTGTGTGCTCCTTCTCTTTCTGTTCAACTATGGTGTGAAACCGTTGTTTTGATGCAGAAGTATAAATCACACTTTACAATCACTTTAGTAAAACAGAACAAGGGGAACGTGTTGCTCTCAGGAGGAGGAGCACATCGGCACACCTGTGAATCTGCATCTTTCACTTCAGAGGCTTTTTCCACAACATGGAAATGAGAGTATTAGTATTTACTAGTATTAGTCAACTAAAACTAGTAGAATAGTCTTCTTTCAATGAATGATATATGCTTTCTTTATAACTACTTGCATACATCATTCTTTATTATTTCAAGCAGCAGACATATTTATTTGTATGAATGAAATATAATGGATCCTTATTAAAGCTATTAACGAGCAGTGAATGCTTTTCTCTTCTTCTTTTGTTGCTTGATCAATATTAAGGACACAGACTGCATTAGGTTTATTACTCACTGTCACTTTAAGACATCGGATCATGTCCAATGACATGCGGATCCAATTGCACTGATGCACATCCGATTCACTCAAAACTGTTTAAGACTTAACCGACACAGTTTACGTGAATACTCTCCAAAACGGACATTTCAACATAATGTTGTGTATTTGTCCATTCAGACACGAGAGGTAAATGCAGTCTGCGTGTGTGTGTGTGTGTGTGTGTGTGTGTGTGTGTGTGTGTGTGTGTGTGTGTGTGTGTGTGTGTGTGTGTGTGGCTGCACGCTTCGAGTCGAGTGTGTGCGCACAGAAAACTGTGTCGTCGTCGTCACTCTCATTCAGATCTATATGGCTGCTCTACTCATTCTCCCAAACGTTTACATTTTTTAATATTTCATGAGACATGCAGCGCACGTGAACCCGTGTGCCGCTGGTAGATCAGCAGCACGTCCCTAATACTACAGGACAAATATGTGCATCTACAAACGCAGGACATCAGTTCTGACGTGATCGCTTCCCAAATCGTCACTATCTAACATTTTTGTCTAGTTTTTATTCGTTGACGAAAATGTCAATAGATTTTCGTCATAGTTTTTGTTATTCAAAACTTGTTTTTATTTAGTTATCTTCTCGTTTTCGATTATGGTAGGTTGTAGTTACTCGCACATTGTGCTCGTAAATCATTTTTCCGGTTCGCACGGATCGATTTTTAGGGGCATATGCGAGCAAAATGGTCGCAATGTAGAGCCCTGGAAATAGTTCTTCCATAACACTGCACTTTAGATGTGTGTGAATTTCCCACACCAGGAGTATATATTCTATGTTCTATGTAAAATGTTTAAGCAAAATGTAAAATGTTATAATAAAGAAAAGATAGAAAATAAATATTTTTGTGTGCTGTAAAGTGGTTAGAAAAAATGAAATCGGATTTGGCTAAAATCGGTATCGGCAGGTCAAGCACAATGAGAAATCGGAATCGGCCTACAAAATTGTAGTCGGTGCATCTCTACATCTTTAGTTACCAATTGTTTTAAAAATCACAATACACTTACACCAAAAATGATCCACAGACTGAGTTTAGACTACGCATATGTTGCATCCTGCTTAAAGTCCATGCTTGTCTGGACAATGTTCAAAATATCTTATTTTCATGAGCATACAAATGTTCTTATTTATTGTTCAATTTATTTTATACTGTTGGACTATTGAGACAATAACAAGTTTGCAGTAATGCAAAGATTTCATTTTATTTAATTTAGTAAAATATTATTTGAATTTGAAAACACTGCATTTAGTTGATGCTAGTTTGAGTTAAGAAATACACATTTCAGCACTATCACTAATCTGTGTGTTAGGGCTGGGCGATACGGAGCAAAAAATATATCTCGATATATTTTGCTATATCTCGATATACGATATATATCTCGATATCTTTACAGGAAAAATAACCCAACAAAAACTAATGCAAAAACAAATATGCCAAATACCACAGTCTTTTTTTTTATTGGAGTGCAAAGAGGTAGGCAGTTCATGTAGTCCAAAGTGCTTCTGCGACATTTAAAAAAAAAATCCCTGTATACAAAAATAATAATTGTATACAAATTAATTGCTGTATACAAAAATAATTGCCACCTGTCCCGTTTTACCAGGATTGTCATCCTTTTTAATAACATGTGCCGGGAAATGTATCGTTTTCGGAAGGCTGTGTGAATGTTCAAACCGTGTAGCGTGCGCACGGCAGATAGGGGCAGAGAGCGAGAAACCTTGCGTGTGTTTGCTAGTGTGCGTGTGTGCCTCAAGAAGTGCATGTAAGACAGCATTTAAGACGATCTTTTTAGACGAGTTCTGTAGCCTCCGGGCTAGTTGCGGGCGCCGCCATGTTGAATGAGACAACACGCGAGGGGAGGGGGAACAAAAGCAAGGAGGCGGGGGCGAGGACAGCGCAGAGAAGACAAAGCGGCGAAATCAGAATTAAATATAAACAATATATCGATATATACGATATGTCAAAATCCATATCGTGTTTAAAAAATATCTCGATATATTTTGAATATCGAGATATCGCCCACCCCTACTGTGTGTGCATTTTTCTTGAGAACCAAGCAAATTTACTCATGAAACCATTTGTTTATTATATCGCAATCGCAATATTGACCTCAATAATCGCAATATGACATTTTCCCCAAATCGTGCAGCCATACTTAAATTATAAAAATTAAAACTAATTGTATACATTATAGCCTATATAAAAACAACTTTGAACTAACTTTGAATTCACCATAGTTTGCCAAGAAAAGAATTTGTCACTTGTGGTAATGGTGATTATACAACTGTATCTGTGTTGCAAATCTGATCAAATTTGAAATGCAGTGATGCAGAAAATCAAGCTTAGTTTGGGCCTTAGACCTTTATTTGATCACACCTGGGGTGCTTTTTTGGGCTGTTCCTCAGGTCTTGCGTCACGCAGAATATTATTAGGATTGTCATTAATCTTTCTTTTTCAATGCGTTTCACTTAAAGTGTGTTTGTGCTACCTTTTAAAATGAATGACATTTGCTTTGATATTTTATTTAATGCAACAAAATGTATACAGTCCCAAAATAAGTATTTGGACACTTTGGCTATAGTAAACTTGTTCGTTTTCTCCATTTGAACATGAATGCTCTGTCACATGATCAAAGCATATGTGCTTGGCCATTTATATCTTATCCCCAGATGCACGTGGGCATGTTTGGGCTGTAGAGAATGTAAGCTGAGAACAAACTGTTAGTTTCTGGTGGTGTCTGTTTACACTAAATGCAAACAGCTTTGTTGACAAAGACTGTTGTCGCTAACTACACCCACCATTTTGCAGACCATTCACTGTTAGCAATCGTATTACTTCTATTTGCATGTGGTGAATATAATGTAGCAGAATTTTCCCTTTGTGAACAAGATGCTAGTTATTGCTGCTAGATACTTGTGCAGTCTGTATCTACTATTATCTGTATCTACCATTATTATTATTATTATTATTATTATTATTATAAATAATATATATTATTAGGGCTGGGTGATATGGCCAAAAATATTTGACAATATTAATTTACCATTAATGGGGAAGGAAATGCTTTCCACATATTTGTTAGACCTTCAGAATGAATGTAAACATGTAAACTTGTTTGCAATTAAACTCTACAGAGTCAACCTTTTAATTTAGGGACCATTGAAATCCATTGTTTTTCCCCAACTTCTTTTTTTTTCCATTTAAAATTTTAGAGATTCCATGTTTTATGATTGAATACAAATTTATTTAACTTTGAACAATTTTATCAAGCTTTTAAAATGCAATCAAATTAAAACATTGCAATTAATTTACAACAAAACATTGCAATTTCTATTTTTTTGCTACACAACAGAACTATATACATTTAAAACATGGATGAAAAAAGTATCTTAGTGGATGAATGCTATTCCTTCATAATATTCATAATACTATTATTATTATTACTTTGATAAGTACATTTTATATACAGAAGTGATATATTGCTGTCATAATTTCGTGTCTGTACCTGAATGCAGTTAGATTTAAGTGAAAACCATAAAGCACTGCTTATTTCTTTGTATTTGTGTTCTGTTGTATTTATCTATGCTTGTAATTTGTTTATTATTTTGATAATAAATAATAAATGCACTCTCAGATGCACTCTCCTACAAAATTGCCCCAATCATTTTAGAATGGTTACTTATTTACAAATGGAGCTATTCAAATCATCTGATGAAATTGTTTTAATATCACAATTTATATCGCAGCAAAGCAAAATATCGCAATGTCAGTTTTTTTCTATTATCGTGCAGCCCTAGTAGTTACTGCATTTTACAGAAATATTTAAAGAAACATCCATTTCAGTAGATTAAAGTTATTTTCTTACATTTACTACTAGTGTTATTCCTCATTCATCTTTTACTTTTAAAGTTACTTTTAGCTACAACTGTTTTTTTGTTGTTTTTTTTGCTTTAAATAAGGTTTGTTTTATCATTCAAATTTGTGATACCATTGAAAATACACAATTCTTGTCACCAATTTCAAGATCACAAACTAATACTAGCCTATGTAAAAAATAAAATAAAAAAACTCAATCTTACTGATGTAAATAGTGATAAAATAAAGAAATACACCTACCTGAAAAACTTCAAGCACTAGAAATAAGAAATACTAGCCTACATGAATTGTATAAAGTAATCACATGTATAAAAACACTGCATATCTTCACTGTGTAAATTAAATATACATTTATTCTTATTAAAACGAGACAAAAGTGAATCAGTCAAGAGCATTGAGAGATTTTTTTTTGTGTTGTTTGATTAACATTGACACAGATGACAGCAGGTTTATTAGGCTCCTGTCACTTTAAGGCTGAATGCACATATCCAATATACTGTTACGTATGCATTTTCTTTCTCAAAGGTTTAAGTTAACTTAAGACTGCGTTTAACAAGGATACTTGCAAAGACAGGCATTTTAATACAAGTATGTGTATTTAACCGTTCAAGTCTAATCAGGCAGCAAAAAGAACTCTGTGTTCATGCGCTCTGAGCAGCGGCTTCGTGTGGGCGTCTCTCAGACACCGTGCGCATATAGCGAAATTATTCTCTTTCGCTGCTTATTGCGTTTCAGCACTTTATCATCACTTGTTTTTAAACTGAAATGTTTAAAACCACATGCAGATGATAAGCTTTTGTGACCACTAGGGCTGGGCGATAAATCGATTCTATCGATTAACTCGAATGTGTAGTTTACGTCGACTTGTTTGAATGAAAATTGGTTTTCTCTTTAACATCCACCGACGCTCCCCTCTGGGCTCCCGTAGTTCCGAACGGGCTCAGCGTTTGCCATAGAGATACACAAACAACATGGCAAATGAACAAGACCGCGGCAGCACAAGCACACCCGCCAAAAACATTTACAAACTGAATCCGCAGGGCTGCCAACTCTCACTCATTCATTGTGAGAATCACGCTATTGTCACTTTTCACACGCTTTCATGTCACACATCCATTTTCTCACACAGAGAAAAATCGCAAAGCAAAGAGGACACTGACACCGACATACCAGACGTAACGTTACATCAACCTCGTTAGTTGGATTTTTAAAAATTGCTATAGAGAGGAGTATTTTGCTAAATATGATAAATATCTTACATATTTATTAAATTTTTACCTATATAATTACAATATCATAACGTTGTTATTATATAAAAACACATTTAATTTGAGATGTTATTTTTAACCTTAAATAATAATACCAGCAGACAGGTTATTTTTACAGCATTAGGTGAGATTTTTATTTTGGGAGAAAAATTACATAACACATTAGCGTATCTACTTACCTAATATTTATCCAAAGGAATCGATATTGAATCAAGATCAGAATTAAATCTCTTGAATTGAATTGAAATTGTGAAATTTGTGTCAAGCAATAATAAAAACAGTAGCTTTCCAGTCATTGTACCATTTAAACATTGTGTTGTCAAAATTCTGTTTAGTTACCAAATGTTTTGACAATCACAATACATTTATTGTGATGCAAGTGTTTTTTGGTTTTGTTTTTTTTACATCCCTCCCAATCCACCCATTTTATGTTATGTTATGTTACATTTTCACTGTTTACAAAGGCAGGGTCTGCCATCTTGTCTTTTTGGCTTGTTGTTTCTGATTGAACTTTAACCTCAAAACAAAAAACTTGTCATTTCTTGTCATTTGCAGATTGATTTTAATTAGGGGGGAAAAATCGATTTAAATCGTAAATCATATTTTTTGTGAAAAAATCTGGGATTTTTTTTTTTTAGGCCATATCGCCCAGCCCTAGTGACCACACAGCAATTTCACGTGGAGCATAACCACGATAGTCCAAAATCTCTACTGGTTAATCGTGTGGAAACTTATATCGCCCACCCCTAGTAACTGTAGTTACTGGGATTTATTGCTCCATTTGAATTAAATAATAACGACAGACAAATGTGATTGTTTTGGCTATCGTTTTAAGGT
This sequence comes from Siphateles boraxobius, assembly GCF_051911475.1. Classification (NCBI taxonomy): domain Eukaryota; kingdom Metazoa; phylum Chordata; class Actinopteri; order Cypriniformes; family Leuciscidae; genus Siphateles; species Siphateles boraxobius. Next base: position 3,840,542 of record NW_027508953.1, read on the forward strand.
TTATTTTCTTTTTTTTTTTTTTCAGTCCAAAGAAGAGCAGTTTTTCCCATAGGTCATCACGAAAGGACAGGGAGAAGGAGAAAGAAAAGGAAAGAGAAGGCAGGACACGCCTTCTCAGTGAGTTGCCCCTCCCTCCGGTACTTTCTGGAGGAGACCCCTCCCCCCCACAGTCCCCCGCTCGAGCTTCCCCACCGCTTCTGCAGCCAACCTTCAAGAAGAGACCAAAGTAAGTCACTGTTCCTCATTCATTCAGGGCATTTCTCAGGACGACTGGGTAACATTAATATTCCGCTACTCTACCATTCAAAAGTTTGGGGGTCTGTAAGATTTTTTTTTTTTTAAGTAGCCTCTTATGCGATAGTGCTGAACGTTTAATGGAAATTAAACCGGAATCAAGTTTTTGCCTTAGGAAATTGCAGAAGCTTTTTTTTTTTTTCATTAAATAAATGTGCACAGCGTGTTAATGAAGAGCGTAGTAGGGCTAAATGCCGCTCCATCTCTGAAAGCACTGCAAGTTTGAGTCGCTTATAACCTGCATTTGAAAAAGCGTCAAACGTCTACCCAAATTTGTAATACGAAGCATTTATAAACCTGTTGTCATAACGTTTTTACTCATTTTAACTCATTTCATAACGTCAGTCAAGTGTTTGAAATAATTTCCTCTTGTGAGCTGATGTAGCTTCTTATCATAGAATGAGGAAGACAATATATTTTATATTATTCTATACAGTGATAAAGGCTATGTCGAATAGCATTGCATTATAAATATAGTTTATTATTAGGAAAATACCCGAAAAGACTTGAAGAACTAGGATAAACCATATATTGTGGCAGTCGTGTGTTTATTGTCTTTATAGCGTTTTTATCTTGTTTTTGTTCAGCTACAGCGATAACTTGATTCCTTTGTCCAAATTAGAGATTATCTGGAATGTCGTACGTATATTACTTCTGTGAGGCATATTTGGAGTTTCTGCAGGAAGGCGCCCTCTGACTTGTGTTTAGCTCTCAGTAATGCTTAATCCTTCCTATTGTGGGTAAAAAAAAATTACTATAATTTTTTATATACATGCATAATTTTTTTAATGTGCATTTTGAATCACAAATTGCAATTTTAACCAGAAAAATCGCACTTTGATTTTTTCAATCAGAACCTTAATAGTTCAAAGAAGGTTTCCCTCAAGAGTCTGTCAAATGTGTGCAGGATTTGCTGTCCGAGATATGGAGAGAGGAAGCAGACTCAAACTGACTGGGGAAAGCGCTGTGTGGATAAGTTTGACATCATCGGCATCATTGGAGAAGGAACCTACGGTCAGGTGTACAAGGCAAAAGACAAAGACACAGGTGTGTTGTTTATCTGTAGTCTGGTTAATAGCTATGTTTCCTTCACTGTAAATGCAGAAATTATTTAGTGAAGCTCTGCAAATCTTTGCCCTCTCAGTAATTACACCAATATTTTTGCCATGGCAAAAACCCGACACTGTGGGGCTTCTTTTAAACGGGAATGCCTAAATCAACTCTCACTTCCTGTCATGGTGTTTGAAAAGAGAATTCGTGCTGACAGCCTTCTGTTATGTTTTGTTGTTGATTCTAAAGGAGAGCTGGTGGCGTTGAAGAAGGTTCGATTAGATAATGAAAAGGAGGGTTTCCCCATCACTGCCATCAGAGAGATCAAGATCCTGAGACAACTGAACCATCGCAGCGTTGTCAACATGAAAGAGATCGTCACTGATAAACAAGACGCACTTGACTTTAAAAAGGACAAAGGTCTGTTTGTATGCATTTGCATGTTTACACATGTATGCATGTTTTTCAGGCTTTCAGTTTTAGTAGTGAACATGGGACGTGTTTCATAAGCCATTCTCCTCCTTTTACAATTTGTGGCAGTAATTCCCGGTTTCACAGACAAGGCTTAAGCCTAGTCGCAGACTAAAATGCACGTTTGAGCTGTTTTAACTGAAAGTAACTTGCACTGGCATATCGTAAAATTTGTCAGTGCCATTGTTTTGTCTCAAGACGCTCATCAGTGATGTTTTTTCTAAGGCAGGTTTATAAAAGCTAATTATATATCCTTATTAAACTAAGGCTTAATCCTGGCTTAATCTAAGCCTTGTCTGTGAGACCAGGCCAAAGAGTTTTTAATCAGACATGGGCTATAGGAACCATCTGTTTAGACTTACCTGAAACATTTTCTGCCCGCACATATCATTTTCTAAGGCTTTACCCTGTATTTGTTGTGCATTAGGTGCGTTTTACCTGGTGTTTGAGTACATGGACCATGACCTGATGGGGCTGCTGGAATCAGGACTGGTGTCTTTCTCCCATGAGCATGTGCAGAGTTTCATGCGTCAGCTGATGGAGGGATTAGATTATTGCCACAAGAAGAACTTTCTACACAGAGACATCAAGTGTTCCAATATCCTGCTAAACAACAGGTACTAGCCTGTGTTTTAAAACACGGCAGACGGTCTGTGTCATCAGTGTCGTAGTGATTTACATGTTCTTTCTTCAGTTACACTACTGTTCAAAAGTTTGGGGTCAGCAAGAATATATATATTTTTTCTTAAAGAAATTAATACAGTATGCATTAAATTGATAATGTGTCAGTAACAACATGTATAATGTCACAAAAGATTTCTATTTCAAATAAATGCTGGTCTTTTGAACGTTTGAAGAATCTTGAAAAAATGTATCATGGTTTCCACAGAAATATTAGGCAGCACAATTGTTTTCAACATTGATAATAATAAAAATTGTTTCTTGAGCAGCAAATTAGCATATTAGAATGATTTCTGAAGGATCATGTGACATTGAAGACTGGAGTAATGATGCTGAAAATTCAGCTTTGATCACAGGAATAAATTATTTTAAAATATATTCAAAATTGAATGATTTTAAAGTGTAATCCAATTTCATAATATTACTGTTTTTATTGTAGTTTGATCTAATAATCAAGCTTTGGTGAGCGAGAGGCTTTTCAAAAACAGAACAAAATTTCAAAGCGTGTGCAATGATTTTATTCATCAATTTTGCATTCTTACCTAACCTTGCACTCTGAAATAAACTCACAAGTAGTCAATCTCCTTCAATTAACTTTATCATGTTTTTTCCTTTCATAAACTCTTTTGCAATAAATCATTGTTATGTACCGGCATTTAAGCAATACTTGCAAATACCTGCATCTCAAATTATGAAATGTGGCCCTGACCTCATATTTGTAGTTTTCAGTTTACAAAATAAAAATGTTTTTAAAATGTATATTCTAAAAGTTTACGGGCTTTTTGAAAATTGCAATCCATTTGTCTTACATCTGTTTGTTTTTTTGCAGTGGTCAGATCAAGCTTGCAGATTTTGGTTTGGCTCGTCTCTATAACTCTGAGGAAAGGCAAGTCCATGTTAGGATTTTTATTTCTCAGTTTTACTGCAGGCTGTGCTAAACGTCTTTAACTTCAACTTTAAAGTTTCACGTGATTTCAACAACAGTAAACATAATTGATTCTGCAAAGCTCTGTTGAATAATTCTAACTTCATGGTTGTTCGCAGTCGGCCATACACTAATAAGGTGATCACTCTGTGGTACCGCCCACCTGAGCTGCTACTGGGGGAGGAGAGATACTCTCCCGCTATTGATGTCTGGAGTTGCGGGTAAGAAGTCCTGTCTGTTTTCCATCTCACTACATTTACACAGCAGCTGCTGTTAATGTAATAATGACATGGTTTGTTTTTGTTGTTGTGTAAAGGTGTATTTTGGGAGAACTCTTCACTAAGAAACCAATTTTCCAGGCTAACCAAGAGCTTCTACAGCTTGAGCTGATCAGGTATGCTGCTCACGATCTCTAAATGTGTGTGTAGTGTAGCTCTAATGCCATTACACTCCAGTGTTGTCTTTTGTTTCGGTCAGTCGTTTGTGTGGTAGTCCGTGTCCTGCTGCTTGGCCAGACGTAATTAAGCTGCCGTACTTCAATACCATGAGACCCAAGAAACAGTACAGACGACGCTTACGAGAGGAATTTTCCTTGTAAGTTCAACCTGCTTCCTAAAACACTTCCAGTATTCTCCGATAGTTTTTGAAAGAAGTCTCTCATGCTCACCAATGCTGCATTTATTTGATCAGAAATACGGTAAAAACTGTAAAATTGTCACGTATATTATTAGCATTTAAAATAACTGTTCTCTATTGAAATATATTTTAAATGGTAATTTATTCCTGTGATCAAAGCTGAATTTTCAGCATCATTACTCCAGTCTTCAGTGTCACATGATACTTCAGAAATAATTCTAATATGTTTCTTTGGTTCTCAAGAAACATTTCTCATCGATGTTGAAAACAGTTGTGCTGGTTTTTTTTAATGTGTAATGAAAAGAAATTAGGATTTTTTGATGAATTGAAAGTCCACAAGAACAGCATTTATTTGAAGTAGTAAACGCATTCATGTTACAAAAAGTACTTCTGATTTTTGCTGAATAAATTTTTTAATTTCTTTAAGAAAAAAATTATATTATTGATCCCAAACTTTTGAACGGAATGGCAGTATATATATAAAAAATGATTTTGATTGTGCATGATTATTACTGCCATTGTTATGCTCCTGAATATTAAAGTCTCTTTTTATAAAAACATCTGCCAAAATGCATAAATGTATTTATCTTTTTTAGTAATAATTTACAGTAGTATAATCCAAACGTCTCTTTCCAGTCTGCCCACCTCTGCTCTTGACCTGCTGGACCACATGTTGACGCTGGACCCCTCGAGACGCTGCACTGCTGAACAGGCCCTGGCCAGTCAGTTTCTGTGTGATGTGGAGCCCAACAAGATGCCGCCACCAGAGTCAGTGCACACACAAAACCAAATCCTATGTCATTGAAATCTTGTTTTATTATGTTAAAAGGACAATTCACCCAAAAATGAAAAGGATGTTTTCATTAACTCACCATAAGTTGTTTCAAACCTGTAGAAATTACTTTGTTGTGCTGAACACAAGCAAAAACATTAAGGAATGTTTGTAATCAAACAGTTGTGAGGCACCATTGACTTCCATAGTATTTATATATATTTTTTCTCGATGCTATGGAAATCACCGTTGCCCCACAATTGTTTGGTTGCAAAATTCTCCAAAATATCTTCCTTTGTGTTCAGATTTATTTTATTTTATTTCGGTTTTGGGGGAATCGTCCCTTTAATGACACTAGATTCATGGGATGAGTAGTGAGGTCACACAGACTCTATTAAAAGAGCTGAGTTTTTTTTTAAATGCTGCTGCGATTAAATGTTCTTAGGCTAATGACCGGCTGTTTGTACTTGTAATTACACATTCCTAACTGTTTTGTAATTGTGACCTTTCTTTTAGTTTGCCTCATTGGCAAGACTGTCATGAGCTCTGGAGCAAGAAGCGGCGGAGGCAGAGGCAAAGCGGAGTGTCTGAGGATGTCCCTGTTGCCAAAGTTGCCCGAAAGGAACCCGCAGGAGCTTCCGCAGGGGAGAACAGCCGCCCGCCACCCAGCCCACCCCCACCACCACCACCACCCTCATCGGCCAATCCTACACCGGCAAACATTACAGCCACTGAGCTGGAAGGTGGGCCATGAGTTTGACAGGAACCTTTGTGTTCTCTTCATCTGAGAAATACATGCAGGTAGTTAGAGGAGCTAAACTACTCAGGTAGGTAGCGGGACAGAGTGACCTGCTTTAAACTTCAACCAGAAATTAGGTGTTTTCTAAGGTGAATACGGCTTAATAGACGAGCTTGCCCTAATCTGCATATTTCAGTGGTTTTGAGGATTTACCGCTCTGCACATTTCGTACGTCTCTCTATTCTGACACAGTCAGTTGAGTTCATGGAGCTCTCACCTAATGAGCTGATGATCAGAATCAGGTGTGTTAAAGAAGACATACAAAATATGCAGAGCTGGAGGGGGAATATTCAGGATGAAAAATGAAGATTTCTTGAACCAGAATAGTCATAATGGATTTTACACCCTCTTAGTAACCCTTTTAGGCCCTGTTTGCACCAGGTATTAAGATGCGTTTTGTTCGATTGGATCACAGGTAGAATAGAGAGATGCAGACCCGTTTACACTTGTTTTAATCCATCTCTTTTGTCCACTTTCAACCACTTCTGTCTAGGGGTGGTGAAAAAAATCGATTATTGATTAATCGCGAATATGTTATGGACGAGTATGAATCGATTATTAAATCTTCAAAAATGGATTTTTTATTTATTTTTTAAAAAAATTGCATTTTATTTTGTAAAAAATTTTATACCGGAAGTTGAACGTCACGAACGCGCCCAGTTCCAGTTAGCAAGCGCGTGTAACGCACTGTCTATGGTGTAAACAGCCAGAGCGAGTTAGAGCAGGTGTGTAAAAGCTTGTTTGAGCCTATTTACAATCGTATTTGATTGCAGAGCGCCGTAGCGCAAGCACTACCTCTCGCTCGTTCCTCTCTCTCGCGCGCGCGCTCTCTTTACCTCATATGAGGCGCCGTTTAGGGCTTATATCAAACTTGATTCACGCACACATATATGAAACACTTGCATACACATATATTAAGTAGTCAAACATACATGTATACTGCTGAATGCTCAAACAAATACATATGAAATGCACAACGACACACCTAAAGTCGCTCACGCACATACACGCAAACTCTACACACACGAGATGCGCGCACATACAAACTCTCCACGCACATAGCCTACTCATGAGACACGCGTGGCACACACAAACTCTCCACGCACATTATGAGACATGCGCGCACACACTCATATGAGACGCGCGCGCACATAAACTCTCCACGCACATACTGACACACATGTGTGTGCCAACACACACACAAACTCGTGCACAAACTCAATGAGATGGAGACACAAACTCAATGAGACGGAACACACACAAACTCTCCGTGCACATACTCATATGAGACGTGAGCACACACACACAAACTAACGCACATACTCATCTGAGACGCATGGTCACACAGTACATGATATGATTCTCAGTGTGAACAGAAATCACACATTGGTAAGTGCATTTTTTGTTAACAGAGACAGAGTCCATTGCTTTTATTGTTTTTGGTTGTTTTGTTCATTTAAATAGTCTTTAGAAATAAAAGTTTATTGATCTTTGAAAAGGTGTACCTTCATTATTATGCCATTATCATTATTTTAGAAGAAAATGGTCTCAGAACGACTTTATTATCAATATTATCGTTTATCGCAATAATTTCTTGGACAATTTATCGCCCAGCAGGCCTATTGGTGTTACTGAAGTTACATTAAGTTGTTCAAAAATGTTCATTTTGTCTTCTTAATGATTAAATTGGACAATTTTCTTCTAGAAAGGTGTTCAGGTGGAGAGAAAACCTTTTCTTTACCTTGATATGTTTCGACTGCAACCTACAGTCTTCCTCCACCTGAACAACACCTTGTCTTTCTAGAAGAAAATTGTCCAATTTCTACAGTATGTTGGTTCTGATCTACTTCCTAAAGGAAATAAGACTTTCATTTATTTGTTATTGTTTAGTTCAACTTGATGAGTCACAACACAATGTGATGTATTCATTTCTGTGTTCTACAGAACATAAGCTACATACAAATATTTCTTAAGTTATAACTACACGAAACAGAAAGTGCTTTGAGTTGTTGTTACTCAATAAAAGAGTTAAGTAATTCAGCAGCTGACTTTTTTTAATACTGCAATCACTTTGTAGTGTATTTTCGTTTACTGTTGTGAAATGGAAAATCAATAATCGCTAATCGAGAATCGTTAATAATCGAAAATTGACTGTAATCGAATCGGGACTTCAATAATCGTAATCGAATCGGGAAATCAGACAGATTAACCACCCCTACTTCTGTCCTGATTTCTTCAAGGGGGGCGGCGGTCTATGGGCGGGTACATTATTATTTTATTTTTTTAACTGAATAAGCTTACGTAATTTACATATGATCGTGCCCAGAGACGACAGAAAAACATACAGAGAACAGCAGCTTTAGATCCAGCCGAACGCTGTGAGTGTGTGTTAAAATCTGGAATGGTGAGAAAACATTGTGCTTGGTACACTCTTTGTCTTCAAACTAAATTTGGGTCTCTAGCTGACAAAGTTTAAATCCCGTCAGGCTAGTGCGCTAGAGTAGTCTTTTGTGGCTGTTCAAACACATTTAGACCACATTTACACCACGAAAGCAATCTGGTCGAATGTGTTTTCGACTATTTCTGGAAGTGGTCAAGCTCAAAATGTTTTAGACCCCGTTTACACCTTTATTTAGCGTCGTTCACTTGTGATCCGATTGACCAAAACTCATCTTTACCATTAATATTATGCAAATGACCTCTGTAATGACCGGCTCCCAGGCAATCTCTCGCCTCTGAAAGAAGGGATGACTGCTTATAGGTCGCAGTTTTATTGTTGCAGTCAGTGTTGCGTCTTCATTTTTTTAAATAAAAGCCTCATGGCAAAGCCTGCAGTAGATGGACCCTTTTCACAGACTGTGATGACTTCCCTCAGTCATCAGTTTTTTATGATTGCAGTTAAATTTAACATTAACATTTAAGATTATACTTTGCTTTAGTACCTTGACATTAAACTACAGAAAACTGGTTAACACTGCTGCGTCACTGTTTATAAATCAACAGCTTTTCTTTTGCTATTGGGGCAAATAGCAAAGCAAAAATTGTTGTTTCCCTTCACCACTATAGAAGTTCACCTAACTATGACGACTTCTGCTTCTAAGAACCTGGAAGTCTGAAAGTGTCTATTTATGACAGGTTCAATATCCTTTTCTGGTGTTTTTGGGATAATACTCTCTCCACAGCTTTCTCATTGCTTCAAAACTGTGCAGGCCAATTTGCTGAAATACTGCGATATGTAAATGGAAAGGCGAAGAACATTCTGTTTTCCGTAAGTGGCAATCAAATGTAACTGTTTGTATGCACAGGTCTGGGAGCCGCAGCGGAGCAGTTGAACCAGACTGAGCTGGCGGTGCTGCTGAACCTGCTCCAGGGCCAAACAGACAATCTGACCATCCCACAGATGGCGGAGTATCTCCGCAGCACCTCCTCTGAGGCCTCTACATCAGTGGTGTCCCGCACCCCTGAACCTGACGCCGCACAGCAGCTCGAGCTGCTCAGCCAGCTCTCCACCCTAATCCAGTCCTCTAGTGTCCCGCAGCAGTCGCAGGTCCCGCAGGAAGACCAGACCGGGCTGCTCGCGCTCCTGTTAGAGCAGCTGATAAAGGCCCCGGCGCCAGGGGCGGAGCGGGCAGAAGAAAGCAACGGAGTGCGGTCGGACGAGGGCACGGCGCGGGGCGGCTCCGCTTCTGTCATGAGCGGCGATCGCGAGGGCAAGTGTTAGTTAAGTTTATGGGGGCGGGGCCTGAATAGTCGAATGCTGTGATTGGCCACAGCTAAAAAGACGTGGCGTGGAATGTCTCAATGGCGTGCTGGTTATGTGGGACCCTCCCGCATCAAAGAAACGCTACGCTTTTCTTGCAGAGATGTCTCTTTTTTTGTTGTTGTTTTCTTCCTAAAATCTTACAAAGGGGGGAACATTTAATTAGTTAGAGGACTGCAAGCTAACGAATAGAGAAATAAATTGTCATGCTTTTTTGAAAATCCAGATGTTTATTTTCTGTTTTCGTGAACTTCCTCTTGAGTTTTACAGTCTTGCAGTATTTAGTTTTATTTTCATAGGAGCAAAATCCCCAGAGCACCATGTGTGACATTCATTCACACTGCGTAGGTGCCCAGCGGACCTTTTGTGTGTGGAAATAAGCTCTCAGACAATGTGCGAGCTCCTCATCTATTGGCACACACTGCAAGTCCTTGAGAGATGGTTACAGTGATTGCGTAAAATTCTGTCACTCTTTTAAATCCAGATTAAATAAAGAGCCGTTTTGGACACACCTCTACTTATGTGTCTCTGTTTTAGTACACTCAGAAAACGACACTTAACTGGAGGAAGCTAAGTAACATTTTCGGCCGATGACTTTCACGCATCATTATGCCTCTCATACTGAATTGGTTTAGCACAGTTGGGTGAATCTTAACATCCTGTCAAGAACTTGCATGCGTCATATTTCACCCTAAAATTGAACATTTATATTTTGCTGTAAGAAAATACTTAAAATAATTAGGACCATGATGGGTTTTTTTTTGTTTTGTTTTTTGCATTGATACATTATTTTCATGACAATTAATTTTAATTACTGTAATAGAAAGAAAATATTCTCAATACTGTAATGCAGTAATGCAATTTATTAAATATAAAAAAAATTATAATAAAATAATCATTTAATTAATAACAAATATAATAAAACATAAACTAAACATTAAAAATTATACAATAAAATTAAAATATCTTATATTTGATAAAAAATAAAGTATAAAAAGTTAAATATATAATTATATATTTAATTTTTTATATTTTATTTTTATCAAATATATATCAAATCGATTAATTGCATCTAACATGAATGTTTACATAATATATATTTGTGTATATATTATATTTATATAATATATTTGTCAGTATGTGAATATCTACTGTATATACACATATGTATATGTATGCACACAGAAACACAGACATGTAAACAAACTTTTATGTTAGATGAGATTAATCGTGATTAATTTGACAGCTCTAATATATATATATATATAAAAATGTTTTTTAAATGAACAAATTTAAGGTGGTACAACAAATGTACCACCTTAAATTTGTTCATTTAAAAAACATTTTCATTACATTTTACAGTGTCTCCCCTTCGAGAAAAATGGAAATGACAAAAAAAGTGAAACATCAAGACTCGTTACTACGGTAATGAGGCAGAAAATGTGCTTATTTGATTCTTTTTATTTTTTATATCTATTTAAATTCAATTGATTTGATTTTTATGTCGTCATCACATGCAATAAATCTTGTAAAAATAGACTTATTACACGCAAAATATAATGAATTGATTATTTGGGTGAAATGTGAAGCGAACATATTCTTGGCACATTTTTATAAGATGCATCCATTTGTGAAAGATACTGGTTCTCATCTAAGAGAGATGTTGCTTTTGCCGGTTCATGAAGTCTAATTAACATCAGCTGACCTTATCCTGCCAACTGAAACCCTCCAGCTCACACGCTTTTTGTCTTCACTCTCAGTTTCGTCATTGGCCGTTTTCTTTTGTCTCTGCCCTCTTCCTCTATCACATGGTCTTTGGGTTTTAATCTGTGAACACACAGGAATACACACTGTAATAAAAGCCTTATTGTGAGTGTCAAATAAATTATAGCTATACTGCATATTTTGTCCTCACCCTTATAAATCCTGTTTTCTTTTATGGAGAAGGAGAATTGTTTTGGGACTTTTTTTTTTAAATTGTATTTTAGTTTCTGTATCAGGTCAGATCTCTCCAGCACACTGATGAAAGTCTCCAAACTGTTGTAGTTATTGTGTGAATGTGAACTTAATGCTCACTGGTGCAGAGGGAACACATGTAGCATGACATCGTTTGTAATAATAATATTAGTCAGACTAAAATTTAGACAAACTACAATATAACATGCACACCCAGTTTAAAAAAATTACATTTTAGTGTTTCTTGGTGTAAAAGGGGATTTTGCATAAGCTAATTCACTTCCACAAACCCATATGCGTCTAGAGAATCTAATGTCATGCATCTATAGATTTAAACTCTCCTATCGTGATTTTAGACTTCTCTCGCCTTGACTGAACAAATGGATTTCAGGTGGCTAGGGTTTGGTTCATTCAGTGTCGTATTGGAGCACAGATTTCTCCAGGACCTTTTTTTAGTTAATGAATAAAGTTTGCTGAGATGAACTACTGGTCAGATTTGCAGGTGCATGTGGGGTTTTGTTGTGTTGAATTTGGATGACACTGACATCGCTCAACTATCTAATTGTTTTTTAATAGTAAGATTAATTTAATATTTTTTGTCATAGCCAGCAAATAGCCTTATTAAAAACAGCACAAATATATAGTGATGGCCCCTTTATCTTTCAGATTAACAACTTGGATGTTTAAAAACTAAAAGCGTCACCATCTACAGTCAGTCATTTCTAAAAGGATAGTTCAGCCATAAATAAAAAATGAAGTCATCACTTAACCCTCAAGTTGTTCCAAACCTGTATGAGTTTCATTCTGTTGAACACAGACACACAAAAGATCTTTTAAAGAATGTTGGTAACCAGACAGATGATGCTAGCCATTGACTTCCATAGATTATTTTTTTTCCTACTATGGAAGTCAATGGCTAGCAAAAATCTTTGTGTGCGTGTTCAGCGGGAGAAAGAAACTCGTACAGGTTTGGAACAACTTGAGGGTGAGTGATGACTTCATTTTATATTTTAGGGTGAGCAATCCCTTTAAGTCAAAAAGAAAACTAAATTCTATATAATTACACTCCTAAATAACAAAAGCAAAGTTTAAAATTAAAAACCTTTCCTTAAAACTGAGACGTTTGTTAGATCAGAATCTTATTTAACATTTGAAATATATGGATTATAACAAGGCTATTAACACAATAGTGGTTTCATAACCAAAATATTAATGAATTATGAAAATTCGTGAATAAGTCCTGTAGATAGTCCCATAAACAAATCCACAAGGATAAACAAAAGAAATATGCAATCTGACCATTCAAGTTTCGGACAGTGCTGCAAATTAAGTTCCCACCATTCCTGTTGTGAATGTACAATTAGTATCATCATCATCAGAGATATTTAAATATGATGCGAGATATTTTTAATTATTATTATTTGGCAGAACTATCCAACATTTGTAATGTATTTTTTTAAGAATAGTTTTAAAAACCACCTTCAGTGACTTGAACCAGTTCCTGTAGGTCGATGCGTTTATTCCCACATCTCCCGCAGGACTGCCTCAATGTCAAGCATGGACTCATTTTAGGATGACTTCCCTATTAGCTTAGAGACAGTCCAGCTGCTTCTAAAAATCATTTTAGCCATACAGTCGTGGGTGTTTGCTCATCATATTAGTGCATTTCTGAACTGTGATTCAGCTGGAGGGCATTGATAGAGATGCCGATCAGAACGTGACTTTACTCCTGGAATGATAAATCATGAATGCCTTACTGACTAATAAAAGCAAATTACATCCATTTAAACTTGACAGACATTACACTCCCTGTATTAAGTTTACAGTAAATAAATGAAAAACAACTGAAGCATTATCCGGTGAACAGTCACACAATGCTGTATTAATCTTTGAACAGCAATTATTACATATAACAACTATAACGCTGCATTAATATTACTAATTATATACTTCTTAAAATAACATTTGAAATGTATTAAATAAAAGGTTATATCTGTGCACTATAAATTTGGCCATAAAGATTTCAAATATTTTCAAAAATACTTTCAAATGTTGCACATATTTAACAGAATTACTTTATAAATGTAACCATAAAGATTTAAAATACTTTCAACTGTTGCACGTTTAACAGAATTACATAAAATAAAATGTGCTAAGAGGAAATAAAGCTGATATTTGCTTGTGAGTGAAGAATAATTCCTCCATGCAGATTCATAGTTTCATATGCGTTTAATACTCCTCCAGAATTAGAATTATAAGATTTTTTATTATTATTATTTATTTGTTTTTAAGTACGTGGCCAGAAGGGGCAGTGACACATTTTATTTTGCAAAGTTTGCTGCTCCATCATTTTTAGATTAATTTTTTCACGTTTCTATGGTATAATGGAAAACCGTGATAAGCAGTTTATATGTTTTAAATTGAAAAAAAAAAAGTAAATATTTACAGCGCTGGTATGTACATTCCCTCTGGTATGCTGGATATCAGCTTCTGGACTAAATCCTGACGGATGCTGATCCATTCTTGCCTTATTAGTGCTCGGAGTTTCACAGTTTGTGGACTTGTGCTTGTCCACTCGCCTTTTGAGGACTGACCACAGGTTCTTTATGGGATTAAGATCCGGGAAGTTGCCTGGCCACGGATCCAAAATTTCAATATAATGATCTCGGAGCCACTTCATTATCACTCTTGCGTTGTGACATGGTGCTCCATCATGCTGGAAATGCACGGATCACCACAAAATTTCTCCTGGGTCGTTGGAAGAAGTTGCTCTTGCAGGCGTTTTGATTCCATTCTCTATTCATGGCAGTGTTTTGGGCAGAAGTGTGAGAGAGTTCACTTCTTTAGTGGAAAAGCAAACCCACACATGAATGTTCTCTGGATGCTTCACTGTTGGCACGACACAGGACTCATGGTAGCGTTCACCTTTTCTCCTCCGGACAATCGATTTCCCAGATGTCCCAAACAGTCGTATGCGAGCTTCATCAGAGAAAATACCTTCGTACCAGTCTTCAGCTGTCCAATCCTGGTACTTGCTGCAGAATTTCAGTCTGTCCTTGATGTTTTCCTTGGAGAGAAGTGGCTTCCTTGCTTCCATTCTTGACACCAGGCCGTTTTCCAAAAGTCTTGGCCTCACTGCATGTGCACAAGTACTCACACCCTCCTTGCTGCCAATATTGAGCAGCACAGGAGACGGTCCTGGCGCTTGCTAGACATGTCCTGAAGCCTTCTGCAGTTGAACCTCTCCTTGAAGTTCTTGATCAAGTAAATCAAGTGTTCTTTAGATGCAATATTCTTACATGCGAGGCCATTTTGATGCAAAGTGTTGATCGCTGCACATCTTTCTTTGGAGGCAATAATTGCTAACACAAGAACACAATGATAGGAAACACTTCATGCCTACTTTAATAGCAATCATTCTGCTCTTATAATCCAATCAGTATGATAGAGTGAATTCACCTGACTAGTGCTTGATCACACTTCCCATGTGCTGATGACGTGAAAAAAAGTGAAATTTGAGTTTTTGTCATAAAGTTGTTGTTTTTTTGCAATCATTTAAATTCAGGGCTGTCAAAATTAACGTTGAGAAATTCGATCGTTTGTTTTAGTTTAATGCATTACATAGGGCAATTAAAGACCCAAAAATGAAAATTTTGTCATTAATTACTCCCCATGTCATTCCAAACCTACAAGACTTTCATTCATCTTCTGAAACACAAATGAAGATCTTTTTGATGTAATCTGAGAGATCCCTCCATAGACAGCTACACAACTAACACTTTGATGCTTCAAAAAGTTCATAAAGATTGTAAAAATAATCCATATGAATTGAGCAGTTTGTCTGAAGAGACTCGATCGCTTTATATGATGAACATTTTGAATTTAGACTTTTATTCACATATACAATATTTGGACTAAACCGCTCAATTCATACGTTTTATAAAATAAAACAATCAATAGTTTTACTATTAGCTTTCAATGGAGGGACAGAAATCGCTCAGATTTCATCAAAAAGATCTATATTTTTTTAAATTATTACAAAATGAAAAATATATTAAAAAAGTTAACGTTGGGTGCGAGTAATTACAGAAATATGTGCGTTTGGTTAATTGTTTTAAATGATTGATGGCACATTTTGTAATGCATCTGATCACTCTGCACAACAAAACCGTGTGAATCAACACCACAACAACTGAAGCAGCAAACTTTTAAAATTAATAGTTTTATAATAATAATCTTTAGTTGTTTATCACTTAATGAAATTGTATGATTTGGCTTACTCAATATTTCAAGTTAAGTGTAATTCAAGGTAGGGTAGGCAATTTTAGGAGCCGCTAGCAATAGTAAGCTAGCTTTGAGAGCATAAGATCCCACCCTCCCTTCAGAGCGTCTCCAAAGCCAGGCCTCCTTCAAAACACATGAACACACACAGCGGGGAGCAAAACAAAACCGACACGAGAGATGGCATTAAACTACCTCATGTCTCAAATAACATTACAATACTTAAAGAGCACTAACCTGTACCACCTGACTGCTTCAGATTCATTTCGTAGTTGATAGTGCTGCCATTGAAATGCGTAAATTCGAGTCGCGAACCGCTCCAAGTTTAACGTCACGTGTTTCCATCTGTTACAAATTGCAGTAGTTATGGCGTGAACGCAGCATAAGCTGGTTGTTTTGGTTCAGGAAGAACTGTAAAAGGTGGCTGCTGTTTCTGTCGCGGCGCTCAGTGACTGACGTCTGTCTAACTCTGCATAGCATGAAATGCGCTGATGATGTGATGTCTGCGCGAGCAGGGGTGCGGTAGTATGGAAATACATGCGTTGACAGGCAGGTAGGACATCGTATCATTGATTTCGGTAATTGGAATAATGCAAATAATTGGACGAACATTTTATGGTCCTACACCTTCTACAGATGAGATATATGCATATAAATAAATTTAGATTACTTAACTTAGTGATTATTATCAGGATGTGAAGAGACTTTCCACCAGCATAGCAAAAAATGTTTCTGGAACAAATCACCTACCCTGCCTTTAACACTTGTGTCATTCAAAGTCTAAAGTTCTATTAGATTTAAAAATAAGTTTGTAAGTACTTACCTCAAATTTGAGTCATGCAAACTCTGTGTCAGTGCTTGAAATGCTGTGAATTCATTGATTGACCATAATAGTGTCTTGTCTATCTTTTTGTCCTGCACAGATGCTCCAAAACACGCTCACGGTGTTACTTCAGACGTAGCGGCGACCCTTCTCCAGCTCATCTCCCAGCAGGCCTCGGACAGCAGACGTGCTCCTGCAGACCGGCGTCCCTCCTCTCCTCTGAGCGCCACCCCCCCGCCAGCCTCCTCGCCCGCCGCTGCTACGGAAACTCAGTTCACCCAGGACCAAGACCTGCGGTACACCCTGGGAGGAGCCGCTGGCCCTTCCTGAAACGTTGCTGTGAACTTTATCTTTTGGTTGTTGTCTTTTTTTTTTTAACTCAATGTGCTTTACCCGTTAAACTTTCGTTTACTACTCATTAATGTGTTTCTTTCTTCCGTTAAAGGAAAAGTGAATGTTAAAGGAACTGTTCTTGAATGCGAATGGATGATGTTCATCCCCCAAGCGATGTACAGCATTATTTGAGGGCCGTCTTTTCGCACGTCTCTGACTGCAACAGTCTGTGAGTTTTAGCCATGTGTGATTTCCTTTAGGGCTGCGTAATGTGTCTAAATCAATCTACTTTCCCTGAAAGACGTCTTTTCCTTTAGTGCTGATATGAAGCAAGGGATTCTATCCGGTTTGTGCTATACTTCATCCTTTCTGATTCAGTACAAAGGCAGAAGGAGAACTAGAAGTAATTTGCTGTACTTGAGTGAGGCCTTAGTTTTCAACTCTTCATATAAGCTTGTGCAAAAGACGTGTTTTTATTTAGATTTTTGGTGGGGGAAAAGCGTGTGTCCTTATCCAAATATTGTTGTCAGGACTACATGGTTGAGTAAAGTTCGTTTAATTCAAAGGCATCTTCAGAAAGACACTGAACTGAATTAAATTTTGGCAACAGAATTGCCATTTTGATTTGAAACCGCCAAATGTACATGTTGTAAAATTATAATAAATGAAAAATGTGGCTGAGTAAAATGTGCCTGCTACATTTTATGTAACTGTGTTATAAATATATGCATGCCAGTGTTGTCGTTCACTTGTACTTTTACATTATGTACATTTCTGAAGTACAAGCTCACCCAAAACATGCTGCCATAATACTTGCCATAAGACATGGTTTGAAGCACAGCGAAAGGAAAATTTAAGGTAAGTTTTAAGATTAGCTTTTTTCTTGCTTTTTTTTGTTTTTGTAGTTTCTATGTAAATCCAACAACTATAAAGGAAAATAAGAATACTTTAACAAATCAAAGTTAGAAGTAAATCTAAACTGTTTACTGTTGAGTATTCTATAAGTAACAATCATTTTTTACTTTGACCTAATGCACTAAAAGAGTAAAAAAACATTTAGGTAATTTCAAAGTTAAATCTAAGGAGTTTGTTTTAATCAAAAAGGTTATTTTCCTGTTCTTTCAGGCTGTTTCCAATGGATGCCAAATGGAGATTTAGGACATTGGCATTAAGTGCATGGCTCAAATGGTCGCAGGGATTTAGGAAGGTTGAGACGTGCACTTGTCAGATTTCATCTGTGAGCTAATGCTCCATAAATATGTGAGTGAGAAATTGTGAGAGTTAAACCATCTGCAGGATGTGGCATTACAAAAACAAGCTCAGTCTGAGAGATCAACAGCTGCTGACATGCTCATTACAATTCATACTGACTTTTTGCACTTTTAGGCTGGATTCCCACTGAACTTCAGGATTTGGGGGAAAAATTAAGTAGGAGAGCAAGGTATATATGTAGCATATGTAGTTTTTGGTTTTAATTATTTAGTCAGAAAATATTGAGGGCAAAGCTTTGAAATTAGTTTGAAATGAATTCAAATGAATTGAGCCAGATCAAAAAAAATTAAAAGACACGGAGAACATTATGGATTGTGATCGTATTAAACGGCTTCAAAAGGTAAATAGAAATGCCTTACTAAATCTGGTATATATAAATTGTATATTCAAAAAAATAATTTATTCAGAGTTTGTTATAAATGCGTTTTATTGTAGCAGAAATCTCAAACCGAATCATGTTTAAGTGTTTGTCTAATGTATCTGAAATGTTGTAGCAGTTTCACTTTTAACCTTTGGTCTCAGATATTTTGATATTTGATATTTTAACCTTTGATATTAGACGTAGGTATACATTTGCGACTGCAGTTTGAATAAAGCCATTTTTAGTCACTATTTTTGGTGCTCTTAAATGAAGAGTCATGCTGAGATAAACCAGATGAGCTTCAGATTGATTTGATCAGTGTCTGAGCACTAAATAAGGTTAGGTTTATGTTTCATTATGTTTTCCATCCGTAGTTGGACTCTAAAGTAAACTGTTTTTATCCACTAGGTGACGCTGGTGAGTTTCTGAGCGGTGAACCTGCTTGTCATTCAGTGTGAGAAGATCTTCTGCAGGACGGTTTGTATAACTTTTGGACATATGACTTGCAAAGGGATTGTTTTGAAATTATTATTTTGAAAATAAATACTTCAGGGACAGGCTATAGAAACTGCTAAGACTAGTCTCACAAGTTAGTCATCTATTTGTTTTCTTCTTTAAGAAGTCAGTTACATAAAATGTAGATTTGTCAAATTTAACTTTTTATTAAGACTGGCTAACTGCTAGTTGGTTGTACTAGTTGTTAAAACACAGTCTTAAAGGCGCAGTAAGCGATTACACTGTTGATATTTGACATCAACCCAAACACACACACCCCTCCCTTCACACAATGCAAGAGTGGATGTCTCTATATCATATCAAAATAATGCTTCGTGAAAAATAAAGCGAAGATGTTGAATGAACTAAAAGGGGGGAAAAAGAGAGCATACAGTACACAAGATTAAATACAAGCAAGAGTTTGTCGTTAGTCGTTGGAAACTCCAGACAACTAACATTAGCTAACATTACAGTAACAGCATATCTTGGTTCTGTGAAACAATGTAACTCACGTATGGAGCAGAAACAATGCAACCTCTGAATCTGTATCCGTTTTCAGGTCTTCCCGCTCAGGTCTCTCCAGCGCTGGAAAGCTTTTCTAATGTTAACGTTAGTCCTAAAGCTCTTGCCTGATTATTACCCTTCCAGTGATATTCCTCTGACCTTTTCTCTTTTGTAATGTCTCTCAGCTATCTCTCTTTCTACAGTCTTTCTTTAAATCTCCCCCATCATGAGTGGACACGCCCCCAGCTGCTGATTGGCTACAAGTGTGTTGTGCTACTCGGTCATATCCACTTTCAACAGCGTTTCTCAGAAATTGCTTTCTGCAACTTTTATGTCTGTGTTTGTGCAGCTGGCCCAAGGTGTGCATCTACATCACAAATCATTCATGTGTTGCTTCTGATGCTTGATGCCCTGTGTTATTTTAGTGCTATTTATAGACTATTATAGTATTTATTTATATTTTGAATTACAGTTCATTTTCATTTTAAAGTTTTAGCCTTTGGAATTTTTTTATTAGCTTTTGTTTTTATTTTAGTTTGTTTTAGTAATGTTACAAGTTAAGCTTATTAATTTCACTTTTTTAAGCTTAAACATACTTTTTAATTATTTTAGTTAACAATAACACTGAATGTCCCCTGAGTTTTGACTTAAAACTGCTAGCAGTGTGCCATTGTATGTTTTACATTTTTACAGCAATATTTGAGAACCATTATTTATACTCACAACAGGCCAAATATTATTTATATTGTGTTTTAGATATATTTTATATATACCGTGGCCCCAAAAAGTATTTAGACACATGAGCTACATTTAAAAAAAACATCTGATTGGCATCATATTAGATACAATTATCAAACCAATCATCTTCTTGAAAAATTATGTGTAAAAATGAAGTATGCATTGAAATTGGTAGCTGATGTGAATTATTGCCCTCTCTCTATATTTCTCTTTCTCTCTATTAATCTCCTATTCACAAATAGAGGCCAAAAGAGGCTCAGCCAGCTGGATGAGATTATATTTTTTTCCCTGATTAGAAATCAACGTCAGCACACTCCCCTAAAACACGCAAGTGTACCATCCTCTCTCTGAGCTCCACCTCTCTCTCTCCCTCCCCACGGCTGATATAAGGACGCCCACTCCGACTCAAACACTCTGAGAGGGAGAAAACCAGAGGTCACTGATAAGAGAAGGCAAAAAACAGGCCACCGGCATATCTGAGAGCTCAGCAGAGAGGCAAATCAGAGAAGAGTACTATCAGTCAAGGAGAGAGGAGACAACACCACAAGCATTGAAGAAAGATATCTGGAGGACGCCACGTTTGTGCGTGTGTGTGTGTGTGTGTGCATATGTATGTTGAGACAGGCATAGGTAGATTCCAGGGATATTTGTGAGACGGACAGAGGACGAAAGCAGATCATGGATCCCTCGAGTCCCTCAGAGGGCCCCGTGGAACCCAAAGAAAGAAGGAAAATCCAGTTTGCCGTCCAAGCAACAGAACCGACCCAGCTGGACCCTCGGCAGGTTGAGATGGTACGACTTTCACATACACACACAGATGCTGACTGGTAGCAAAGACCTTTCTGACCTACTTTATCCTGATGAAGCTGTTTAAAGTGACTTTAAAGTGTTAGTTTGTGTGATGTAGACTTTTGAAAATGATTATTATTATTATTATTATCTTGAACCTGTCAACAACATGTCTGGGTCATTTTTCAAGCCAAAATTTTACTTTTAAAAAAATGAAGCTTATTTTTTGTATATTTAGTTTTTTTTAATGCATTGTGACATTAGTTTTCTTGCTTGTTTATTTAAGTGTAAATAGTAGTTATTACTATTTATACTTATAAATAGTGGCAGATACTATTTGCTCCGCAATGTTGTTGTACATTAAATGGTATGCAATAATATTTGTATTTATTGAAATCATTAACCCTAACCCTACCTGATAAATACTATATTATTAAACACTTGTTAGAAACTTATTTCCACTTTCCAAATATATTCTTCATTTTCATTGAAAATAAATCCCTTTCCGATCTGATATATGATGGGGAAAAAGTAATAGAGAGAGTTCGGCAAAAGGCGGATTCGAACTCGGGACGATTTGCATAAAAACTTTCTGCCAAGCATCTTATCTCTACACTATTTCTGCTGTTCACAATCCAGCGTTTTCTGTCATTTTGTCTGGCCCAACCAGTGGAGTTAGTGTAAATAGCCTCTGCCAACAAGGCTGATTACAAGGCAATTACATTTTAGAAGAGTTTTAGAAGAATAATTTAATTTGAAATATATTTAGTTATTATGCCATTTAAATGAAAAAAAAAATTAATGTAAAAATTGTACACATTATATAATGATAAAATACTCTTTTTTTTTAACTTATTTAAAAAATGTGTTTAAGTAATAAGAATCTTGTGAGAATAATGGAAAAATTACAAAAAATTAACACAAATACAAAAGATCTGTAACTTACTTTATTTATTTTTTAAACTAAATGCGTTAAAATAAGTAAACATTTAGTACTTTTAAAGTAAAATGATAATTAGAAAAAAAATCTTGTTACAGGAATGAGAAACTGCTTATATGGAAATGTGCTTATTAAAATAATGTTCAGATGCAAAACAATCTTAATGGTCCAAAAAAATAGGCTTCATTTTCTTTATGTAAAATTTTAATTTTGCAGTCAAATGTGACCTGGAGACATGTTTGCCCTACACACCCACTGAGCACGCTCATAAAATGAAGTTTTAAGGCTATAAATCTGTCCTGGAAATGGTAAACGGTGTGTGACCTGGACTGGGGTGAGTTGATGTTCTGGATACCAGGACGTGGTTTTATTGCCTCTGCATGCACTGGGTAAAAATCACTGTGGCCGTGTGCATGTTTCTAAGTCCGCTATTGATTTTAGCCTTCAGTTGTGTTGCACATACTTTTTTGAGATAAAGAGGTGAACCGACGGCTGTGAATTTGTCTTTTTCTGGATCTCTGAGAGTGCAGATGCACGACTGTGTGTGTGTGTTGTCCTGGAACAGTTCCCCGTCCTGTTAGTGTTGTAATTTTAGTCTTAAAGTGGGTCGAGGAGCTGTTCTGTACTGCGCTGCAGCAGAGATAGGCCAGCGATTCTTCCTCAGGAGACACGAGTTAAAAAAAGTGAGAGCGAGGAAGAGAAAGACTGACGCTCCTGTGCTTCATAGCATTTATGAACATGTTTAGATGGCAAAGGTATCGATTGTACAAAAATGAAGATTCCTTCATCATTCGCTCACCCTCACTGCAATTATTCCAAACAAATTTGACTTTCTGTGAAACACAAGAAAGTAAAAAAAAATGTTCTTGCCACTTCAATCTTCAATCCACTCTGACTGCTAAAAACGATTGCTGTGCTATATTATAAGTATTCTTCAGCAAAACTGATAAGTTGTCATTAAAATCATATGAATGTGCTTTTGAATTGTTCTTTTGAGTCTGTTGATCATCTTCACAAAATTGGCCTGAATGATTTGTTTACAAACTGGGCTGTTCATACGAGTCTTTTTTTAATAGACAACAACTCCATTTATTGTGCACTTTGATCTTTGATACTTTGCAGACCTTTTACATTCACATACAGCTGTTACACACTGCATGAAAGGCAATATTGGGAAAAGCATAATAGGGGCACTTTAACTGGACAAGCATGTGTTGTGCCTGTTGGTGTCAGATTGAATGGATGGGTTGTATTTGGTTCTAGTCCTGGCAGGATATTTTGTCTTCTCCTTTTTTAATCATAATTTGCAGCGAATGGAAACAGCCCAGCAGCGTCTGCTGAACAGCTTTTTGTTCTGGCTCTCTTCTAACTGAATCCTCTGGCAATGTTTCAAAATGATGCATGCAAATAAGTAGTTTATCAGATGTTCTCTATATTTTCTGTTTTGATCAAAAGTGATTCCATGTCAAACAATAGTGACAGTAAAGACAAAAGAATCATTTTCAAATAAATGCTGGTCTTTTGAAGAATCTTGAAAAAATACATCATGGTTTCCTTAGAAATATGAAGCAGCACAACTGATTTCAACATGAATAATAATACATGTTTATTGAGCAGCATATTAGAATGATTTCTGAAGGATCATGTGACACAGAAGACTGGAGTAATGATTCTGAAAAATCAGCTTTGCATCACAGGAATAAATTGAATTTTAAAATATATTCAAATACAAAACGGTCATTTTAAATTGTATTTTGATCAAAAACATGCTGCCTTGGTGAGACTTTTTTCAAAACACACATACATATAAAGACACACGCAGTCTATAAACTTAATTAAAGAAAAATTCTCTGAAAATAAGTTTTCTTATGTTACACATTTTTGCTTCCAAAGTAATTTTATCTTTTTAAAATGTTTTAAATAACTGGGTCACTTGAACCATGTAATGTAAATGCGGCCTATGTAGACACCACAAAGGACTTGGGCAGGGTTACGTGCCACTTCTTAACTTTGTATATTAACAGAAATCAGGGTTGCAACTTCACCGTCCTAGTTTTTATAATTGTTCTTTAGAAGTCCTTATTACAAAAGTAGCTTAAGGTTCGAAGGCAGAGATCATTGAAGACATCAAGATGTGAGCTAGTGACCCGCTTCAGTACTTTATAAACACCCGCAGTTACGTTTAACTTTATCTTTACCAAGATACACATTAGATGAAGTAGGCCTGATGCTGATCCAAACTATGGCCTCTATACACGGCAGCACAGTTTAACTTTAGACGTCCCAAAGGGGATAAAACACCCAGGGATCTTCATCAGCCTAGATCTGAAGTTCATTATGAGGCTGAAATGAACCTCTGTTACTCAAAATGAAAAACATTTGGATAAAAGGAAAAATTGATACCTAGTTTAGAGTAACATTAGTGTAAAAATGGCTATTGCATCCTAGTTTACTACTAATTCAATGATGCCATGAGGACCAGTACTGTTTCTTGTTTTCTTTGTTTTTTGGCGTTTTGGAGACGGCGCTAATTGTCACATGGGGAATTGTCATACAGTATAACAACTTACCATATATACTGTGACAAAATGCCCTGCCATTGGGGTAAACTTGTTTAATGAAGTGTACTTTTCCTGATCAATAATGGTAAAAATGTTCAATTGTAGTCAAGATTTTGGGTTTTGTCTCTATTTAGAAACTAAGTAATTGAAATAAAAAGTGACAACTAGACCCAGTCTCCACTCTGTTTACACCCGGTATTAAGATGCGTTTTAGTCGATCGGATCACAAGTGGACGGGACTAAATACAGGTCTAAAAGCTTGTCCACTTTCAACCACTTCCAGAGGTAGTTGAAAACCCATTCGCAAGCCTTTTTTGTCGATTAGATCAAAAGATCTGAAAAAAGCCCATACATTTACAGACATGTCGACCCTCCCCTCAAAAAAATCAGGACAGAAGTGGTTGAAAGTGGACAAAAGGGACGGATTAAACATCAGGTGTAAACAGGTTTGTGTCTCTCTCTTCTACTTGTAATCCGATCAACCAAAACGCATCTTTGCCAATGTACTTCATTATGGCAACTAGATAAGATAACAGGAAAAAACAGTTGGAGTTACAGACAAAACATGAAGAGTGAAGCCAGAAAGTGATATATATAAGAGAGCAATTTAGTGTAGACACATACTGCTCTTGTCAACAACTAATTCAGATAGAAAAATAAATATAAATGTAAATTATCCCTGTGGTGAAAATCAAGTTTTTAATGTTGTTTATTTGAAGTTTGTAGTATGGTTCAAAACAAACCATGTGCAAATTCATAAGACAACACCATTGCTGAGTATTTTCTCCTTGAAAGTCCAGTGAACCAAAGACTCAAATGCAAAATCGACTGTGTTTCTTACGTCACAAACTACCTTGTAACCAATCACGTCACCGTGGGCTTTAGCATATCATCATTACTATGCTGTAACAAAAAAGTCTCTTCTGCTCACCAAGGCTGCATTAATTTGATCAAAAATGCAGTAAAAACTGTAATATTGTGAAATATGATTATAATTTAAAATAACTGTTTTCTATTTCAATGCATTTTAAAATGTAATTTATTGCTGAATTTTCAACATCAACTCCAGTCTTCAGTGTCAAATGATACTTCAGAAATCATTCTAATATGATGATTTGCTGCAGAAACATTTCCTATTGTTATCAATTTTGAGGCAGTTGTGCTGCTTAACTTTTTTTTTGGAATACCATGATGCCATATAATAATAATAATATATTTAAGCCAAGGATTCTGGAAAGAATGACCACAAGATTATCGTTTCTGTTGTGATTAATCTCTCCAAAGGTAAATGTCACTATCTCATTGTGCAATAAAGACAGGCTGCTCTCTAATCCTGTGCTTCGAAATAAAGAGATGTAGTGTACAGTAGACACTTGCATCATGGGATACATCTGTGATGGATTTAGTGTATGATGCACTATTGTCATTTCCCTCAGTAGAGGGACTATAGATTGCGTCCAGACATTCATCTGATTGAGAATTGTTTTGTTCACAGGAGAAGAGTATTTATAATGACCTACTTATATGTGAACATTAGGGACATTTTGGGACTTATTGATCACTGACTCGTTACCTATGACCTGACATCACCAGAGCCACTAGACAAGCTTATAGATTTGAAAGACACCGAGGTATTGATCGAGGAACATTCTGGATTCAGTACAACTCAAGCTTAGTTGACAGAATCTGTGGCACGTTGAGTTCCACAAACAGACATTTCATTTTTAGACAGTTGTTGGATGCATTTGAATTTTTGTGATTTATAGATTTATTTTGTTAGTTTTGAGTTTGTTGGCTTGACCTCTGTAAGAACAAACCCTTGACCTCAGGTCGCTTCAGGGGGATTGTCACTATAATAAGTGGAATCTGTAAATTGAGTAAACATCTCAGAGAAAACAGCTTGTTCCCGCAAAATACATGAGACTTGTAGATTGTTTGTAGATAAAACATTTTTTTCAGTTTTATTTTATAATAGACTAGATAAAACATTTTTTTCAGTTTTATTTTATAATAGACTGGATGTAGATTTTATTTTATTTTATAATAGGGTGAATTTTATATTAGATTGTATAATAGATCATAATATATTATTATTGGAATTTATAATACAATGGATGAAGGATTTAATGCAGTTTTGACTGAATGTATGTTTTATATTGTTTTATTTTATAATAGATTATATCAAAGTTGAATGAATGCATATTTTATATAATTTTATTTTATAATAGATCAGATGTAGATTTGAGAATGTAGATTTTTAGATTTTATAATAAATTATAATATATCATTATCTTAATTTATAATAGAGCAAAGATTTTAATGTAGTTTTGACAATTTATATTTTATTTTCTTAATTTATAGTAGAATTTATGCAGATTTTATTTTGTTTTATAATAGACAATGTAGATTTTATTTTTAGATTGTATAATCAATTATAATATATTTTATAAATGAAATAATTTATCTTAATTTATAATAGAACATAGATTTTAAAGTAGTTTTGACCATTTGTTTTATTTTCTTAATTTGTAGTAGAATTGATGTCGATTTTGTTTTATAATAGACAATGTAGATTTTGTTTTATTTTATATTAGACTGAATGTAGATTTTGTTTTATTTTAGATTATATAATAGATTATAATATATTATTCTCTTAATTTTTTAGTAGAATAGATGTAAATTGTATTTTATTAATCATTTGTTTAAATAATAGATTGGATGTAGGTTTTATTTTATAATAGAAATAGTTCAGACATATTATTTATTCAATTTATAATTTACCTCCAGTAACCTTCAGTTACTTCCGGATTTAAACGTAATTTTAAATCTCAGATTTCCAGCATGGTCTCAGACCCTAAATACAGTTTGAAACTAAAAGTGAAAGGGCACATTATATATTACATAAGAAGACATGGCGAGCGCTTGTATTATAAAGAGGTGATGACAGCGTCAGAGATTGAGATCATGTAATTTGAGCAGCACGAAGCAGTCATTGAACTCTCACAATGGTCAAGCTATGCTTCGGAGCCACTGACTGGAAATCTGCTGAATGGCCTTCTGGGACACGGGTGTAAAACGCTGCGTAAAAAGTTGCAAGACTCTTGATTTTACAGTTAATCCGCTATCTACTCACAGAGGCTCATTGACGTCGCAAGGTGACCTTTGGTGTGGTGTGTGTTTGTGGGTAAACAGAAATGGACAAAGACTGTGATTTTTATACTGTCAGTTCAGACACACCATCAGATTCACTGCTGATTTCAGGCTGAAGTGCATGTCCAGGTTCATTTAGCAGACCCCTGCAAAAACATACTATGGTGCTATCGTCGTTCTTTGCTATAGTTTATATAATTCATGCCATCAATTATTAGCATGTTTTGTTTGTGATTTGTGAAGAACTAAAGGGGAACTTTATGCGAGCAATTTAATAAAACCTAGCTGACTGGTGTTATACTTGAATTTCTAACCTCGATATGATATCTTGAAAAATATTGATACTTGAACATAATTTTTATACCATGGAGAAAACTGCCATATATTTCAAAATACAAATCATTTGTTGTTGTCTCATAATGTTTTTGACAATTTGGGTAATTTTGTTGTAATAGCTTACACACAGCACAGGGAGGAATAATTAAACTACATTAACAAAAAAAAAAGACAAGTAAACAGTCAGTAATAAAATAAGAACAAAAAACTAATTGCAAATGATAGCACAAATAAATACAATAGAATAGAGACGTGGTTTAATAGAAATAAACAAGTTTTACAGGTGGGTCTAACAGTTGTATTCAGGTAAGAAATACTACAGAAATTAAATAAAGTAATGAAGTAAAAATATGTAAATTTGTCTTTTGTTTGATTAACATGACAGACAGCAGCAGGTTTATTAGGCTGCTGTCACTTTAAGAGCTAACACACTAATCCAATATAATATTACACAACATGCAATTTATTTTTCAACCATTTACCTTCCAAAACTGACTGTATTTACCTTAATAATCGGAAAGACGGGCATCTTGACAACATTTTGTATGTATTTGACCGTTTAAGTGCAATAAGCCACAAGTTTTATAAGAGCGCCACTTATTTAGATCAGTGGTTTGCACGCTTTTGGTGTGAGCGTGAAACTTGCGGGAATGATTCAAATTTAAAATTTCTACTATTCAACTAGAGCAAATGAAATGAGAGATGAGTGAGAGGAAGCGGCTGTGTGCCAATTTGCTGTTGGAGAGAAGAGAGAGTGAGAATGTGCAGTTTGGTATTGGAGTATCGATACTGCAGAAAAGAAAAAAGGAAAACCATTTCAGATATTTCGGTATCGATACATATCGAAATCAATCAATGTTTTTGGCAACTACTTTATAATAGCTGTCAATTATTTGTTTAAATAAATTTGTGGCTTCATTTTCTGTAATCATAATGTCCATCATGAGCAGCTAGGTTGTTGCTTGCTTTTGGTTTCTTAAAATCAGCCTATAAACCATGAGTGTTTCTTGTCTGCAATGCTCAAAATGTTGGAACTGTTTATGTAAAACATGAAACACAAATATTTAACAGAACCTGAGGGAAAGAGGGACTCGTAATATCATAAAAGCAAGTACATCTGGGAAACAGGACTTTCCGCTTGCATAGAAAATGCTGCTTCCTGTCATTATCACAACTGTTTTGATAAAAAAGGTACTTGCGTTCTTACAAAGATCTGTCCGATATTGTGCTCTTGGGTATTTTTGGTCTTTTCCTTAGTATAATGATGTCTTGTGACTTTTTTTAAAATAAATGACTGTAATCAACCGCAAAACAACTCTTAAGTTTACAGACAAAACATCAACTGTCAGCCATCAAACTGCCAGACAAAACATCAGGAGTTCAAAGAATGAAATGAACTAGATGTTTGTTGTGAATGGTTGGCTCTGTGTTACTATGCAGTCACTAACTTCTGTGTGGTTTTTACTGTTGCTATGAGTTTGCTAAGGCATTGCTTACTGACCTTATTCCGCTAGTAGTTGTATTTTTCAAAGGACTCATGACAAAAGCTGATGCACATTAGGTTGTTACAAAAAAAAATCATGAATATCTAGTTTACGTGCTTGCCTCAAATAAAACTGCCAAATACAGTGATTATTTCCTCCTCCAAAGAGCTTGTTTTATCAACCCAGGACCTTATAAATATGACCTTGTCTCCAGGCAAACTGATACTCTAGGAGATTTATGTAAAGTCACCCGGCCTGATTAGAATTTAGTCTGTAATATGCAATAGAGAGTCAATGAACAGACCGACTGTGGACTGTCATCTGAGGCAGAGACTACAGGAACTATTGAATAGTGCAGCAGGGACACACGCATGCCAGTTTTGTGATGAGAGCATAATACCGACACAGCCAATTAGGTCAAATGCAAATGCACATCCACCAATGAAAAAGACTGGAGATGGAAAAGTTTGCAAATTGCACAACTTATTTTTCAGTGTGAAATGGGAAACTATCTTTTATGTTGGTTGACAATAGTGTTGGGGAAAGTTACTTTTAAAAGTAATGCGTATACAAGAACTCTCTAACTTTCTTGTTACTTTTTCTAATCTGGGCTAGGCTTGCTTGTTTTGTTTTTTGATATCAACAAAGTTTTATTTTTGGCAAATGTAAGGGACCTAATCTAAAATGAATAAACCTCAACTTTTCAGCTTTGCTGCTATTCTGCATTGCAGTAGAATAGGACGCAGGATCGGAAAGTCCAAGACTTGCTTCAGCAATAAAAAAAAATGATGATGTGATGTTTATCTAGAGTAATTTTTTGCTTAGAATGGTTGAATCGGATCAATGTAGATCATTGGTTAATAAAGTGATATTAAACACATAACGTATATTTGTGTAATTTTACACATTTATTGCAGGTTTGCGTAATATTCTGAGTCAGCATTTCTCTGTTTTTATTCATTTTGATGAATACCGCAAGTGAGATGAATAAATGGATGCTCACATTTAGTCTAAAACTACAATAACCATCATCTTTATACACAGCGCACACAATACCTCTGCACTTACAACTCCAACATGGGGACAGGAGAGCTGTCAGTCAATAAATGGAAGAACAAAGTAGCTTGTGTTTCAAACACTTATTTGAAAAAGTAACTTAGATATTTCCTTGTAAATTTAAAAGTAATGCATTTCTTTACTAGTGACTTGAAAAAAGTAATCTGATTACGTAACTCACATTACTTGTATTTGCTTTGAAATGCATTACCCCAACACTGGTTGGCAAATAAATGTGTATATATATGGGATATGTAATGAGAAAACATGGTTAAAAAAAAGTGCTATGATGTAAAATATTCATGTAACTTTACCTAGACTGCATACAGTTCTGAGAAAACTTTAATAAGACATTATCTGGATTTCTGCATGATCGGCGCCAATATTGTGCTTTTCATCAAAGCTGGTTGTAGCAAACAACAAAAAAGATGTTTGATAGTATTTCTGTTTCACCCCGACAGTGCCACACTTCACTGAACAAATGTTAATTTTTGCGAAGGCCGTCAAGCTTCACGTTGCAGAGGAAGATTTGCCACAGAACACTTTGTATTCTCCAGAACGCTGTGAACTCCGCTCGAGTACATCCAGGTGGTATTTTGGAAAGTTCAAATGGATGGCTTTCTTGTCCTTTATTTGGAGAGCTTGTTGGTAACATTCAAAACTTAACTCTTATTCAGAGTTTTTCATTGGACCCTCCTGATGATGAAAATGACATCTCAGGGCTGAAGTATACCTTGAGCATCAGAGTTTAGCTCCAACCTTGATCAAACTCACACTGTAACTTCCTAGTAATCCTGAAGGCCTTGATTAGCTTGTTCAGGTGTGATTGATTAATATTGAAGCTCAACTTTAGCTGGGTCTCATTTCGAAGTCTTCGTCCTCCGTAGCTCGCATTTGTCCGCCGCATCATCATTACTTTACTGAAATGAGGCAGCCTCAATGCGGTATACGGGCGACAAATGTGACCTCCGAAATGAGAGCGAGCTTCTGAAGGAAAGTGCACCTTGAGGGCCAGAGTTGAGAATCCCTGGGTTAAAGGAAGTCCTTGTGTAATCCTTTAAAGCTTCTGTTCTCCTTGGAAGATTCCTCTGAAATGTAATCAGGTGTTCTTTTTTTATATATTTTTTTTACATTTACTTTTGATCAGTGCATTTCACATGGGTTTTGTTTGGGGTCAAACACACTGAATTGATTTATCTTATTTTTGCCAGATTGACTTTGACTGTTTGTTTGTGAAATTGTATTTATCTATAGTTAAACTGAAAATGAAAGATACTTTATTGTCCATAAATGTCATTTTTATTGGACTTCATTGTGATGCTCACATAAACTACTCTCCTGTTCTTTTTTGGTGAACTATTGCTTATAATTTAATTTAGGAATTGGTTGGTTTTTAGTCAAGATTTTGCCATGATGTGGGTTGTTTACCTGGCAGAGTTCCTAGAAGACTAATAGATCAGTCGAGGAAGAGTTCTTTTCTTGAGATCATTATTCAGTCAGTTCTCTGTGTATTGTTGAGCTTTGTTGTATTGTAGCCTCACTTTTTCCATTTGTGTCCTGCAGTATTTGGCAGATTTGTATGAATGTTCTTCGTTCATGGAGTGTTGAGTAGAGGAAATGGAAAGGGTTTGAGTGGAGGGAGGCAGCAGATGCAGTTCTCCCATTCTCATTTTTTTGGCCAAGATGTCACACGTGCAATGACACATATTCAAAATGTCCTCATTAAAACCGACATCTAGAACAGTGTTTCCCAAATGGGGATATTGCTGGGGATTTGTAATAGGTTGTGATGGAAATTAATTACAAACAAATACAAATAAAATAGAATAAATAGTAATGTAACATGTATTATCTTAAAAATAAATGAATGCGAAAAGGTTCATTTAATAGTAACAAGATAAAATATAAAAAATAATATAAAAATGAAAAGTAATAAAAAAATATACATCACAAGTTAATATGAATCGATGTTGAGAAATGAATTATAGTGTAGCGTGGAGGCTGACCCTGTTATAATTTTACTGTTAATCACTGTGGATAAAACTGACTACTCACTAATACTTATTCAAAATGTGATTTCGATTTATTTTCTATTTTTCATTAACAATTCTCTGCTCCTTGTCTTTCAGATTCGCCGAAGAAGACCCACACCTGCCACGTTGTTCAAAGTAGCAGACCAAACATCTCCTGAGGATGACATCACCAGCCATCAGGTACCACAGTGTCACCTCAGTCCTGGAGGTTAAACTGCATTCATACATTAAATGAAAAATGCTGAATCTAGCCTTGTTGTATGCATAGTTTTCGTATTTTCGCCAATAACTTCCCTTACAAAAAAACAATACTGTGGATAAGGGATGATATTGTAGTAATACGGCGGTATCTCCATTTTACATGATAAATAATACCATTGTAAAATATAGAGTCCCTAAAAGCACATAGTGATCGGCATGCTTTATTCTTGCTGTTGTTTATGCATTTACAATATTTTCAATAAAAATGTAAATGTTTATCTTCAGTTTAATAATAAGTAACCATAATTTAATTTAAATGATTAATTATTATAGCAAATATTAATTATAGAACTATTATATACATACAGTATAATCATTTAATGATATAACATAATAACAATTATATTAAAGAAATTATGATTTTGCATATTGTTTGACCTACAGTTGTAATCTAAATTATTCAACCCCCATTGCAAATCAGGTTTATTGGCAAAATGTACAGACTTTCAGCTGTTTACAATGAACAAATCAAACAAAAGTAATTGAAATCGCTCAAAAAATGCAACTTTTAATGACTTCTGCAGTCTCAAAATTATTCAACTTATTAAACAAATTATCCTTTCATGGCAAGCATCTTTAGTACTTAGTTGAACACCCTTTTGCTGTTATGACCTGCTGCAAACGAGATGTATAACCAGACACCAGCTTCTGGCAGCGTTTCTGAGGAATCTTTAGCCCATTCCTCATGAGCAATGGCCTCCAGTTCAGTAATATTCTTGGGTTTAAGAATTGGGTTCAAGTCAGGTGACTGTGGATGGCATATGTAGAATCTTCCAGGACTTCTTGCCAAGCCTTGGTGGAATTTGAGGTATGCTTGGGATCTTTGTCCTGTTGGAAATTCCAATGACGCCCAAGATTCAGCTTCCTCACTGACGGCATGAAGTTTTCTCCTAAGATTTCCTGATACTTCAATGAATCCATCTTGCCTTCCACACGCTGCAGGTTTCCAGTGCCAGAGAATGCAAAGCAGCCCCAGAGCATCACCGAGCCCCACCATGCTTAACTGTAGGCAGTGTTCTTTTATGCTTTTATGTTCATGTTCATATACTTCATTCTTCCTCATGACATACCGCTGATCCATAGGGCTGAAAAGTTCCAGTTTTGTTTCATTGCTCCACAGAACAAAATCCCAAAACTTCTGTGGCTTATTTATATGATTTTGAGCACATTTCTTGTGCTTTTGGGTCAGTTGTGGGGAGTTCTAGCATGTGTACGCGCCTTACTGTGCGAGCTGAAACCTGTTGTGAAACTGATGCATGTTGCCATCAAGTCTTGCTGCAGTCACTCAAGGGTTTTTCTGAACGTCCCTTCTCAGAAATCTGGTTGCAGCCGTTGACAGATTCCTTTTTCTGTCCCGTCCAGGTAGTGTAACCAGTGTTTCTTTAACTTTCAACTTGCAAACTATGCTTCCAACGGTGTCTCTAGGAACATTTAGTGCCTTCACTATCTTTTTGTATCCTGTTCCTTGTTTGTGAAGGGCGATGATATCTTCTCTTTTTGGACAATTCTTTTGACTTGGCCATATTTCTAACATGCAGTCAAACGTGACACTCAAGAAACTTAGCCAGTTTAAATATTTCAAGTTCTAGCTAAAGCACACCTGGTGCAACTAATGAAGCCCTTGATTAGTTACATCAGGTGTGTTTGAGACAACACCTGTTTTGCAGATTTGTGCTGTTGTGAGGGATTCTATTCAGGGGGTTGAATAATTTTGAGACTGCGAAGTCATTAAAAGTTGCATTTTCAGTTCAATTTGGGGAAACCACTGTTGTTGTTTCGAGATATTACTTTTGTTTGATTTGTTCATTGCAAACAGCTGGAAGTCTGTATACTTTTCCAAATAACCTTATTTGCAATAGGGGTTGAATAATTTAGATTACAACTACTGTATGTGTTGATACGGTAATTTATTGACATCGAAACTATCTTCAGTGGGTTGTAGGAGAAAATGGAGTCCTCAAGCCAAAACGAATCAACCCAAATATCTACCAGCCACCATCATTAAAAGGTAAAAGCCCGTAGTTTTGCTTGTGATCTGTGCCTACTGTATTGTGTATATTCCGTTGATTTGATAGATATATTGTTCCAAAGACTTTCCTGCACTGTTCCGGATCTGGGTTTAAAAACTCCCCCAAGCTGCAAGTCTGTTTTTCACATTTTACCGTGTGTGTGTGTGTGCGTGTGTAAGATTAGAGATGGTGACAGCTGTGATGGGTGTGAGTCTGTGCTGCTCTGGATCATCCTGGATTACAGCAGATAGCATACAGCTGCAAACACACACACACACACACACTCACACACTCACACACACACACAGAGTTTTAGAGGACAGACGTCCATCAGAAACATTTTCCATCAGATAAGTGCACTACAAAGATTGTGACCCACTGAGGACAATCTCGATTACTAGATTATGTCAACATAACGGTGCTGCTGTTTTTGTCTTTGGCTTAGTTTAGAACTATTTTCATTAACGGAGCAAAAATAAAAATAACTGCGTATTTTGTCTAAATTGTCAGTTAGTGATATGAACTTATTGTTTATAGCGATTTGAAATTCAAGGTAATCAAGTTTGACAGCACTCCTTGTCTAATATTGCTTAATTTTCTCATTTGATCCAATATTTTTCACTTGAAATTCTATGAAAACTTAAAATGTAACAAATGTAAACATTCTGCAAAAAAAAAAAATCTCATGATGAAATGAGTTTGTTCTATTAACAATGTATTGAAAAAAGGGAAGTAAAGATAGCAATGCATTAGTCATATTAACTCTGAATGTGCATTTCGTCTGTTTTGTGAAACGTCTATCTGCAGAAAGACAGGCAGGTGGGATTATCCCTGTCCATACATGTTCTGTCATCGCAGCATAAATGAAACCCTTTCCAGTCGGCATGGTGCAGAAGTCTTGTTAAAGTAATACAGACCCAGCCCTTTTTGCCTGTGTGTGTTTATGTATGTGCCTGCATTTCCCCATTGTGATTTGGTGGTCCCTGATTTGTGTGTTTCCCCCTGTATGTGTGTTTGTGGTCGTGTGTTTATAGCCGTGCAGCAGATGGCTGAAGCTCAAATGCAGAAATTAGGTGTGTATCCTCATGTAGAGGAGGAAGGGGAGGAGCCTATTCAGAGAGAGAGGGAGGAGCTATCCTCATCCTGCACACCTGGTAATCTTAATATCACATCACAGAGGAACCTTCTACATGTGCATGTGATCTGTACTAAAGTCATTATCATCAGGAAATATAGGCCATCCTCACGCAACGGTGACATTTATATGATATGATATATACGCACACACACAATCATGGTCAGAATTATTGGCACCCTTGGTAAATATGAACAAAGAAGCCTGTAATTATAAATTTGCATTGTTTATCCTTTTGATCTTTAATTTGAAAAAATCGAACCTTTCGTTGAAGTAAAAAAATAATTCCATAAGACGTAATCTTCCATAAGATTTTCCGGAAGAAAAACAGGCCCACAACATTAAAGATCCAGCGCTATATTTTACAGTGGGCATGGGGTACTTTTGTATCCCCGTTTGCAGCAAACACATCCGGTGTTTGCTGCCAAAAAGCTCTTTTTTTTAGTTTTATCTAACCATAGAAGCAGGTCCTGTTTTAAGTTCCAGTCGTGTCTGACAACTGAATATGCTGCAGATTGTTTTTGGATGAGAGCAGAAGATTGCCCTTGAAACCCTCCCAAACAACACGTGGTGATGTAGAGGTTGTTTGAATTTATATTTATTAGGCTGAGTCCAAGACCCAAGTAATCTCTGCAATTCTCCATCTGTGATCCTTGTAGAGTCTCTGGCCACTCGAACTTTCCTCCTCGCTGTGCATTAAGACAATATAGACGCATGTCCTCTTACAGGCAGATTCGTAACGTCTTTACCCTGATGGTGGAAATTGGAATTTTCAATGCTTTAGCTATTTTGTAAAGCTCAACAATATTTTGCTGCACATATTTTGTATGTAACTATATTCCATTAGAATATATTCTATAACTGTATACATATAAATATATTCTTTGGTTTTACTCATTGTGATGGATGATTAAGGGAATTTGGCCTTTGATTTTCTTCATATTTAAAACATTTATTTCACAATGTGATGTCCTCCCAATTTCAATTGTTTTACTTCCAATGAAAGTTTAGACTTTTGCGATGTTTTTGAAAGAACGATCAAAGGGATAAACAATGCAGATTTATATTCACAGAAATTTTTTTTTATCATATTTACCAAGGATGGGAATAATTCTGACCATGTATGTATGCCTGCATGTATATGTGTGTGTGTGTGTGTGTATATATATATAGAGAGAGAGAGACAGACAGAGACACACTTTGGATTAATGGGTTTTTAAGATTTTGGAGTTAGTACAGTCTGTCTCTGTTTCCTTATGTTGTACTACTCTAGTATCAGTTCTAAAATATTTTAGGAAAAAAATCCAGATTAGAAAGTCAACAAACATGGTGACAGTTGCATGTCTCTCTTCTAGCATTCAAAGATGAGATCATCTGTCGACTATATATATGTGTGTGTGTTTTTTTTTTTTACTTTAATTATTTTAAATAAATACTCCTTTTTAAGATTCACAGGAGCAAAGGGGCATGGCAGAACACCAGTCTGGCATAAGAAAGGCAGGAGCCACAGCACCTACTGAGGAAGAAGAGGAAGAGGAGGAGGAGGAGGACGTAGAAGCAGCAGACAATATGGCCGTGGAGGAGAGCAGAAATGTGGACTGATAGCGCAAAAGTTTGAGGAACTTTAGAGATTTTTTCATAATGCAGAATTTTATTTTGAAATCAGAATTGTTTATTGATTGTCAATGATTCCATCATTTGATAGCAGCTGTCTGTTTGTATTTTGAGAGAAAACAAGACATACTCTAAAATACAGACATTTTGGAGTGGTCAAACAACCTGAAAAGG
Organism: Siphateles boraxobius; assembly: GCF_051911475.1. NCBI lineage: Eukaryota > Metazoa > Chordata > Actinopteri > Cypriniformes > Leuciscidae > Siphateles > Siphateles boraxobius. Next base: position 3,878,235 of record NW_027508953.1, read on the forward strand.
TTCATTCACCCTGACATTGCAATGAAATAGAGATATGCAGTTGTGCTCAAAAGTTCACATACCCCTTGCAGAATCTGCAAAATGTTATTTTAACAAAATAAGAAGCATCATACAAAATGCAAGCTAATCAAGGGTATATAAACTTTTGAATGGGGTAATTATAATACATTCAGCTATTTTTTGTCTTGTGAACTATATGTAAACATCTTTTATGTACAATATCTTATTCAGGACAGTAGTAAATAAAAAATAACATGCATATTGCAGATTCTGGAAGGGGTGTGTAAACTTTTGAGCATGACTGTATAAGGTAAAATCAATCAGCAGTCACATATTATATCATCCCTGCATATGCATTTCATACATTCAAACAAACAGGTAAAGTACAAATGTTTAGATCTTTAAGCAGCGTGGTATAAATGTAAAATGTCGAGATATGTGTCGGTGTTTATTTCATGTTATGTTTTATGGTCCGTTCATTATGTGTGTGTTTGAGTTGCAGTATGTCTTGCGATCGGTGCATTTCTGTGGACATACAATGCCATCTAGTGTACAGACAATTGTTATACTGAATCCCGTAACATAATTTGTCAAGAGCTATAATCCTGGAGCACATGGAAAGGCTCTCTAAGTATTTAGCAGCATTTTTGTTTAGCATTATTTGTTAAACTACTACCATCATTCTGGCGGTCGGGCTGCATATGCAGTAACAAAACAGCCGAGTCCGTTAGTTGGCTTTATCTCAGTAACTTCAGTGCTGTGGGGGAAATGAATCATGGCTGACTGAATAATGCATTCCTACAGTGTTGTCTTTGTGACTCATTTGTTGTTTGTCAATGACATTGTGATCAAAGCTGCTATAAACATCATATTTGCGTACTGAATAGAATTTGCATCTCTTGATATGACTATTTGGTTAACAAAAATTCCAAATTCAGTGCCTCGGCTTTGCTCATGTGCATCAGAAATATGCAAATCATTTCATTTTATTCGTTTACTGTAGTTAACGACTTGCATTTATATTAGCTGGGTATAACTTAGTTTTTCTTAAGTTTCTTCCTTAGCAAAGTCTTTTAAGGGAAAACTGTTGAACTATTTTTAAAAATGAATAATGATTTAAAATGATGAACCAAAAGCCACTTATTGCTTTTTTATGAAATTACACTGCTTTATATTGAATATAATCTAATCATATTTGTATGCATATATAATCCATGCAGGTACATGTTGTCGATTTTGATTAACGTAGTGAATCTGAGAAAATGTACCAAATAAGTAAATGCATCCATATAAGAACTATGGAAATGTTTTAGGTTCAAGTCTCTGTATCAATAAATATATTTGCACTGAATTAGTGTTATGGAATCTTTTTTCATATTTTGAGATTTTAACTGGCTAACTGTATATTTCTTGACATTTGACCTCTGTCAAAGTGCTGTTACTTTACATTTGGAAATAAAGATTTTTATTACTCTACATAACCAATGGAAATGATTTAAAAAAAATATTCAGCAAACAGGCATATTTTCAGTTTGATGTCGCCAAGACGAGCAAACATGGGCAGTTTTGGCAAAAACATTGAGTTTCTGTTGTAAACAGATGGTGGCACAGTGGTTCTCTATCCCATATCTTGAATGCCTCTGACGCTTTCAAAATCGGGGCTGAAACTGCTCTGGCTTAGATTCCCATAAGAGGTGGTCAATATTTTAGATGAACATTTCTGTGATTTCTCAGCTTCTGCCTTCACTATCACAGCATTAGAAGGATCCAGGATTAGAAAACTTCCCTGTGTTTGCCATTGTGGGGATGCACGGGACATATGACCTTGAGACCTACTTCACACGATAGCAATAGGGATCTGTGTTTTATGGTGAGTTATGAGAGCATGATGTGTCAGACAGAGGAAATGAAACCCAGTGGCATTATGCTCTGCTACTAACTGTGGGAAATTCTAAAACTAGATCAGACCAATAGCATATTTAAGAAAAAAACTACAAAGTTTACAGACACCGCCTCATGATGTGGGAAATGAGGCTATCCATTCAGCAGAAATCATAATGGAGAGAACTGAAACTGAAAGTACAAAAGTCCTTCACTTTTTATACAATACAATTTCTTATTATCATTTATTTATTAAATCTCATATATATATATATATATATATATATATATATATATATAATTGTGACTTTTTCCCCTCACAATTGCGAGGTCATATCTCTAGAAAATATGATGTATATATAATAAATGTGCATATACAAAATACTGCATCACCTACTACTTCACCGACCATCTCTGGCTTCACTCTTCAACTACCAGAGTGACGATCATCAGCTGGCGGAAGTGACGTTCTCACACATCCGGCTGTAATCGCGGAAGAGCAGCAGGCTGATAATGAGAGTGATGCGCTGATTTTGGTGAGTTTCGCCTTCGCTCTGTCTCTCTCGGCTGTTTTTTTTAGTAACAACGTTTTTGATGCTTATAAATGACAAATACAAACTTTTTTCAACTGTTAACTAAACGCCGAGTTGCATTAGATAGGTCAGTAAGTTAAGTATTTAAGTTTAGAGCTAACGTTACAAGCTTTTTTCTGCTCCGCTATTAGTGATATACATTATAAGTGTCAATATACTCATTGATAATAATTAACGTTACGTCTTTTCTGAATATCGAGTATTTGTTAACGAATGGTTGTTTATTGGGACAGTTTTTTACAGTAAAATATGTTTTAAAGCTATTTTGTTGTTCCCATTGGCACAAACGGGGGAACTGCATTCATGTTGGCAGTGCAGAATCAATAACTGTATGATGATGTGATGCTTTTGCTTCCCAGATACGTGTTTTTTGGCCTGTTTATGGCTTAATATATTTATTCATTCTTTAGACAAAGAGGGAAGATAGTGCTATCTACTACTGAAAGTTAAAATGTCTCTGTTTAATCACCTTACCTGCAGTCATAATGTAAATTAAGTATGTAAGTATAAAATAGGTATCAAAAGTATGGCAGAGAGATCAGGTTAGATTGTAATGAGCTATAATTATCTTTAGAGCTGCCATGCAAGCATTTTCACTTATTTTACCACAAATGTTATATTTTTAGTATGTTTAAACAATTTTATATTAAAAATGTATCATAAACATCAAATTTGATTAAGGGATGCACGATATATAGGTATATCGGCCGATATATGTTCATATTTAATGTTATCGTTATTGGGCCGATATATATTAAAGCCGATAAATAATGGATTATTTATTTCCATCAGCTGAGACACTTCAGATACGCACTGTTCGTCATGATGGTTTTGAATTGGTAAACCCAGCCCGATCTGCCGGCGATTTGATTTCGCCCAGCAGGTCAGGATGGAAACCTGTACATTTTTCTATCCTGCTTCCGTTACAAATCTGCGGGGACCAATCAGAACCTGGCTTATCCACCTGGCGCACTATTGGCGGGTTTAACACGATGACGATAGAGAAGCGACTGATGACAGCCAGACTATCGGTTATCGGCTTTCAAGTAGAAAGAGTTATCAGTATCAGCCGAAATTTTCATATCGGTGTATCTTAATTTGATTGACACAGAAATACAAAATGTAAGCATAGTACATTTACAGATTTACAAAATCCTTTGTCGTATTTTTTGCTAGGCCATGAGTCATGACTTTAGACCAGCTCTAAAAGTGACAAATGCTGCTTGATTAGATCATGTATTCCTGCATGTTGATTTGATCACTGTTCTTTCAGTATGTTGCATGAAAGCCAGATAACGCTTGTGTCTTAGTTTGACTGTTCGATCATCTTTTCTTCTCTGGTTCAGGTGATGCGCTCCAACTGCATGTAGGTATGCGGAGCGGCGTGGGCTACAGCGAGTTGGAGGGAAGTCTTCCAGCCATTGCTTCTTTGAACGCCTCGTATTCCCAGGCGTCCCTCTCCCTTCCCTCCCCTTACTACTCCCCGCTGCCCCCGGGAGAGAGGAAAGCCTTCTCAGACGTCCGCCGAACCTTCTGCCTCTTTGTTACGTTTGACCTCCTCTTCATCACTCTGGTTTGGATCATTGAATTAAATGTACGTTTTTATTTTGTGCTTCCACATTGTCTTATTGCCCAGTGTTAATCATTTTTCTTTGTCATGCAGTTTGTACTTCTTTTTTTTACTTCGTCTATTATAATTTGGGTTCATATTTACGGTTGATTGTACGTGCCTGTTTCACTTCCTCTGATAAAAATTCATGCAAAATTTGCATATTATTTTTAACCATATTTAGTTAAGTAAATAGAGATGTGTGTGTCTATGTGTATTCATTTATATAAAATATATGAAAATGTTTTTACTCATTTTTAATGTATCTTTGGCGTGTGATATATAAAATAGTACATCATGTGCAGTTTAAAGTTTTTTATTTTCTTTAAACATGGTAAGTTTGATCTGTTTTTCTGTCTGTGTCCCTCAGATCAATAAGAGTATATGGACCAATCTTGAGAATGAGGTCGTTCACTATAACTTCAAGTCATCTTTCTTTGATATATTTGTAAGTATGAGTCCCAATGCTTTGTTAACTAGTGAACCATAATAGAATGTGGTATATTTTTGTATTGGCTTTAAACTGAGTTCCCTTCACTGTTGAGCTGATATATCTCTCTTTCATGCTATTCACTTCAGTCTAACATTAACACACAAACAGACACTTAACTGTATAAAATGTCAATCATTAAACTGTTCCAGTTTTTTTATTTATTATTATTTTAAAGTGTTAGTCTGTTTACTTAAAGCTTGTTGATCAGGAGGTGTGAGAAATTGAGATTTGTACAGTTGCTTTCTTGCTACTGTCACTTTCTTTAGCATGTGACATACATAGATTGTACTTCAAAAGTGCTCTTACAGCATGTACAAATTGAAAAAACTGGGTGTATTTGGGGTACAAAAAGGCCTTTTTATGCATTGAAGCTGTTCTCATATCTGCAAAAAAAAAAAAAGTGATGTCTAAACTCTGATATTTACTACCTTTCTAAAGGATCAGAACAGTCCCTGTGCAATCCTTAGTTATTACTTTATATAGCAATAATCTCTTTCTTTTTCTCCTTTGCTTGTTCCCGCTCAGCTTTTAGCTGTGTTTAGATTTCTGTGTTTGCAGCTTGGTTATGCTGCATTTCAATTGAGACACTGGTGGGTCATTGCGGTAAGAAAGACCAACATTAGCCTATAAAAATCTCAGTATTTGCATTTTTTTAATCATATTTGTAATGTATATAATTACCCATTTATATTTATTTAGAATTATTTTATAATGTATTAAAAAAAAATATATATATATATATATTTTTTTTTTTTTGTGGAAATATTACTTTTAGTCTTAGATATGGTGATATATTATATAATGTTAGCATATAAGTCAACTCAACTTGAGTGTGTGTATATACAGTACTGGTCAAAAGTTTGGAAGTAATTTAAAATAATGATTTCTATTTGAATAGATAAGGATTTCTGAAGGTCATGTGACTGAAGACTGAGAGTCATGGCTGATAAATTCAGCTTTGCTTCACAGAAATAAATTATATTTTAAAGTATATTAAAATAAAATAACTTTTTTTTGTAACAATATTTCACAATATTACTGTTTTTTTCTGAATTTTTTACAAATATATGCAGCCTTGATGAGCAGAAAATACTTTTTTCAAATACATATATATATATATAAACACACACACAGACATTTTAAACTTTCATTTGTCTGTTTAAACATTTCATCATTTGTCTTTTTGTTCTTTCTCTGATCTCAGATCACTACTCTGGTGACCAGCGCCTTCCTCATTGCCAAAGTCATCATATCAGATGTAAGATAGTTAATGTTTTATCTTCCTAGCTAATGTATTTCAATGCTTCAATTATATGAAGTGAAGTCACATTGTCTGCTTTGTTCCTCAGATGAACTAACTGCCCTCTGAATTCTTTATATGTTTTATTACTTTGCTGTAATAATAGAAATAGGTGTAGGAGGTCATAGTTGTCTCTTGTTTTCTCAGTTGTTTACTCAGAATCCTTTTGGCTATGTTCTTCCCATCGCCTCGTTTGTGTTGGCATGGTTGGAAACCTGGTTCCTGGATTTCAAAGTGCTCACACAGGAAGCAGAGGACGAGAGAGGTGAAAATTTTAAAAAGCATCCTTTTAAGCTGAAATATTACATATTAGAAAATAGCGGACAGTGGATGGCAGGTTATTTCTTTTTTTCTCCTGATCCTAAATTTACTTTATTTCAGGCAAACCCCCTGAAGGCTCCATAATTATTTTTTTTTCATGATCATTTCCCTCTCTCTCTAAGGCTGTTAGAAATATGTAGTTTGGAGTCAAAGCTTTTTGCATCTGTAACTTTAAGACGTATGAATTGCATAATATTATGATTGGCTGACCTTTTCCAAATTAAATTAGTAAAAACATCCGAGACGTGTAATGATACTGCACTTAATTGATATGTAAATGTAGATAATTGTTTGATGGTTGGGACATAGGCTTTTACACTTGGCATTTACACTTGGCATTAGCGATCACCTTGATCTGATCAAGCAGATCGGATCATAAGCCAATCAGGACACGGTGCGTTTACACCTGTCCACGTCAAGTGGCTTCTGTATCTGGATAAAAGATCGGATCTCGCATTCCTGCAAAAAACAAAAAAAAAGATAGCTCCAGTGCAAAGTCGACCTCAACTGGTGGGTTTTCTTTTAAAAACATTTTTTAGTCGGGGTACATTTTACAAATCTCACAAAATGAGGAGGATGAAGAGGCTGCAAGTACTAATAATGTGGATAGATGTCGTAATGGAAACGGTACAGAGAAACGTATCCGAGAACTTAGCCAGCTGTGATATGGAAAATGCTACGTGCAGCAATTCCTGGAGAGAGGAGGGGGATAAAGACAGTGGGCGGGGGTTTGTATGACGTCCACCTGTGAATGGTGGCTGGATTGCGTTTACATTACACTGAGATCCGATCACAATGCGTCCTCGATTACCTCCGAACCTGGACACGCTGATCGGATAACATTCAGATCAGAAGCCCGTTTACTCTTGTCTTTTCAATGTGTATGTGGACAACATCCGGATACAGGTCGCATGTTAATGCCAAGTGTAAAATAGCCGTGATGATTTCTGAGCGAGCAGATTTGGCTTATTAGTTGTGTGTGGACTGGGGAACTTTGCATTATGAGAATTTGAATGCTTACATAGTGCAAGGCCTTTCAAAAGAGGAAGAAAGAACCTTTTTCCTGTGATATGTCATTTTAATAATCATGGGGTCACTTAAACGGTCACATTACTTTAAGATTTGGGAAGGGAAACATGCTTCTGCTTTGTTCTAGAGATGCACACTAAGACTGTCACTGATGTTTGTGAAAGTCCTTGTAGGATAGGAAGAGCGCTACATTGATGATCTGTCATTTCCTCATCTCCTGCAGTGTATCTGGCAGCAGTAAATGCGGCGTGTGAGCCGGCCCCTCTGATCACTCCTAGAGCCGTGTCTGATGGACAGTTTTACTCCCCGCCAGAGTCCCTGGCAGGTAGAGCCATTCGCTTTCATTCTAATGCGACTCAATGTCTGTTTTTGCTTTAGTTCCTGCCTAATGTTTGTGTTTGTCCTGTAGGTTCTGAGGATGATCTTGATGAAGAGGGCCTCGGCAGGAGAGCAGTAACTGAACAAGTATACACATGATTGTTTTCTTTCTTTTCGTTATGTTTGCATGAAAGAAATATCTGAAAATGACCCAATTTCTGTCTTTCTAAAAGTAACAAGAACCACTTATTTCATAGGCAAAGCTGGGGTGCATTTCCTGAAAGTCTCATTAGCCAACTGTGCTCGCAAGTTCCGTCATTACAAACAGAATTCAACATTTCACGAAACCATAGTTCCATTGAATATTCGCAAACAGCGTCCCAAACTTGCGTGGTTGGAACTACAGCTCTCGAGCTGTGGTTAAAAGCATAGTTTCTTGTTAAATTACATGTTGACTTAAACAGATCATGCTTTTGGGCACAATAGGCCTCTATCACACTTCCATGTTCGAAACAACTAGGAGCGTAAAAAAGTAAATAATTAAAAATATTTACATATTAATCTATATAATTTATCTTGTCAACAATCAACGCCTTTTTTGAAGTGTGCATGTGTGTAAATTCGCAAGGGAACTCTGGAGTATGACGTATAAGTGAATGAATCAAACATCAATTAAAGCAAAAATGACATGGAACAAAAGCAGTGAAGTAGTCCATCTGCACGTGACGTCATTAATGACATATTTTTGAACCAATGTGGTTCAAACGACAGAGGTGTGACCATTACAGTGGACACCATTACTACAGTGTCGGGAAACAGTTGTGACTAGTTGGGTAGTTTTCTCCAGCGATGCAGCGTACTGTGGTAGTTAACCAGCGAATTACATCGTTGTATGGGAAACACTCCAGGTAATTCTGCATTCACTTGTTTTTAGGACAAAGAGTTTGTACGACAGGGACGGGAGGCCATGGCAGTGGTGGAACAGATACTGACACAAGAGGAAAACTGGAAGTTTGAGAAGACTAATGTATGTACACATCCATGATTGCAGTATTTATTTGCTAATGGTTTTGCGATTGGCTTAATGTGAAACTTTTTCATTCTTAGGAGCAGGGAGATGCAGTATATACACTTGAAATCCCATTCCATGGGAAGACGTTTATTTTAAAGGTATGATGCCCTATATATTATGAGCCTTCTTACTCCATGTTTCTTCATGTATACAGAATCAGTTACGTACCAGTGTTGGCGTGTTTTAGGCACTCTTGCAGTGTTCTGCAGAGCTGGTGTATCAGGAGGTCATGTTGCAGCCAGAGAAGATGGTGCAGTGGAACAGAACCGTGTCTGTTTGTCAGGTACACGTACACTCACAGACTCCTCCGTTAAAGACAGCTGAAACACATGTGGGTTTGACTTATGTGTTAATAGTGAAAAGACACATGTACACATCAAAATGTACAATAAAACATTAGATCACTACCGTTCAAAGGGTTTGGGGTTGCTAAGACTTTTTTATTGTTTCTGAAAGCAGTCCGCCAAAGCTGCTTTTATTTGATACAGTGTAATGTAACAGAGTAAAATTGGGAAATATTACAACTTAAAATAACTTTACTTTTTTAATATATTTTAAAATGTAATTTATTCCAGTGATGGCAAAGCCCAAATTATGCTGATCCAATCTCACATGTTGTCCGGTCAAATGATGATTTGTTAGTCGCTGGATGTCAGTGCATAATGGAGAACTAAATGGATGTGTAAAATTGGGGTTCATGCCAGAGATGTGACCTTGCTTCAGCAGGGAGATATTTATATGGATAACATGGATTTTACTATCCTCTGACTATGCCTGCTAATTATAAAGAAGCTACAAAACATTTTTCTATGTTGAATGGATTGAGATTACAATCAACGTTCTCTCGGTTTCTCTGATCTGCCCATAGATTCTACAGAGAGTGGATGACAACACAATGGTGTCATATGATGTATCTGCAGGAGCTGCTGGAGGTGTCGTGTCTCCCAGGTGGCTGTTTTTGCTTCTCAATGCGTGTCAAATTGAAGATTAGGCCTGTTTTACATGCCCTCCATATTAACAGGCTGCAGTATTCACACTGCCATGTGGAGGTTCCTTTTAGAACGAATATATTTTCAAAACATAGTCATGTGATCATTTATACTAGTATTCAAACAGTGTCTCTTTCTCGTTTTTGACATTCAGGGACTTTGTAAATGTTCGTCGGGTGGAGCGCAGGCGAGACTGCTACGTTTCTGCAGGAATGGCGACCAATTACATCAACAGACCTCCTCAGAGTCGCTACGTCAGGTCTGTCGTGTCCTCAGCCTGTTAAAATGGTTTACAGCTTAAATATGTTCTGCAAACTCTCTCTCTCTTTCTCTTTCTCTCTCTCTCTCTCAGAGGGGAAAATGGTCCTGGTGGATTTGTTGTGTTGAAATCCAACAGTAATCCCTCAGTTTGCACCTTCATCTGGGTTCTCAATACAGACCTTAAGGTAAGAGCTTCATGTACATCCAGTTTGTAAGTATTCAATTTAAACGTATTCAAATAATGCATCTTTTTAATTATGTGTTTGTAAATGCAAGCATCACTATTAGTGTTGTGCATATTTGATGTTAAGGGGTTGTTTAGATCTCTGACCCCAAGTATTTAACGTCATTGTGCAACTCATCCTGCACTATTTGTGTTACGGACATGAATTATGCCTTAAATCCTGCAACTTGTTGAGGAGATGTGCACTATAACATTTTGAAGCATTCAGATTTATTGCAGATGTTAAAATGGATGATGATGAATGGAATGAATGGAAAAATCCAAAAGACTTACAGCAAACCTACTTTTTTGATGTGGCCCAATTAGAACCCCAAAGCAACCCCTATTTTTTTTATAAAAATATAAATATATTTCATATAATAAATGTATTTTCTTCTTACAGGGTCGCCTCCCACGGTACCTCATCCACCAGTCACTGGCCGCCACCATGTTTGAGTTCATGTCTCATCTCAGGCAGCGTATAAATGATGTCCACTTGTCCTACCGGTGATCTCCGGCTTTGACTCCGGCTTTGACTCTTTATCCAGCCACAGTTTACATTGTGGTGACTTCAAATTACACTGCGCCATATTCAGTCTCCTGTAAACTACAGTTGTCATGAGGGGATACAGCATTACATTTGACTGGTGGCAGGTTGTTACAGGCTGTAACAGTGTTTGGCTGCACTTTATACTGAAGTTAAAGCTGATATAGATGTACTACTACAGCACATGGACATGAGGCTGAACTCACACTGTCAAATCACACAAGAGAAACATGCACAGGAAGTTGTGTGTAAGGGGAAATGGATGTGCTATTTAGATGTGCTATTCAGCTGTGCCTAAAACCACTGATGTCCCCCTAGTGAAAATGACTGAAGGCTTGGATGAGTTCTATACAATATTCTGAGCCAAATCCACTGCGGTTTCTCATTCTGTTTTTACCTGTGCCTTAATCGTTCATGCACACATATATATATTAATATTAATTATTGTTTGAAGTCTCATTATGGTTTTTAATTGGCTATCGTGGCCAAACATTTCTGCGTTAGATTGTTAAAAGTAAATGTATTCATCTGTAGTGTAGATCAGCGGTCTGCTATGTATATGATCATTTTGTCTAATAATAATGAGTTTGATTATGCAGTTATGTCTTAAATCAACATTAACCGGTTAACTAGTACCAAAACACTTGTAGCATGCATAAAAAATTCTGCTGCTACAACAACAAAAAATATTGAAGCAAACATCTGCGCTTGGTTTTATTCTATACAATCAATCTGAAATGAATATAATAGTCCTTTTATTGAAATTTGCATTTATTTCTCTTCTGTGTTGCATGTCCGTTTATTTTCACACAGAGCATAACTGTCAGCTTTTTGTGGTTATACACTCATGTTTACCACATTTATACAGGGCATAGCATTTTATAAACATTTGAAACAGGAAATGAATCATAGTCACCAGTTGTTTGATTAGTATTGCCACTAATATAAATGCTGCTTATAAAATGTGAATGTGACCTTCGTGAATAGTTGCCTTGAAGCAAGCAAAATACTTTTTGCTTTTATTGGAGAGAAAAGACACTCTTACAGGGTATCGGGCTTCCTTTTAAGGGATGGCACGTTTAGGTCAGTTTATCAGTGATGTTGTGAATGATGTTGATCTTTTTAAATAGTCTTGTTCTTGTTTTGCAGCCGTATTGGTTTGTACTTGTGTGCCTTTGTTACCGTTTCCCTCACTGAAATCTCATGTTCAGGATTGCTTACATTATTTAGATTTATTTTGTATCTGTACACCTTTTTTGGCATCTACAGACTGTAACCACATTTATTTGTGCAGAGCCTTTTGCAGTTGACTTGAATGCATTCAATTCAGGTTCTGCGTGAATGTTATTTTTATACTGATTTACAGTAATATGAAGCTATACAGAATTTTGTCATGTAATTGAAAAATCAGAGTTTCTGCTGAATTCAATAATCAACATTTAATAAAACTAACAGTTTATACATGATGTCTGTTATTTGTATCAGATTTATTGTTAATTAAAACCCAAAATTGCATGAATGTTTAACACTTACAAAAGTCTGAATGTCATTGAATTAGATAATACAGGACTTGTTATATATAAGTTTGTTGTTTTTTTTTGTTTTTTTGGAGGCCCCAGTTGGGCAAGTCATGCAAATTTCCACTGGCGCCATCAAAAACATTTTTAGTAGCACTGTTAACAAACATTTGGTAACTGTTTATTACATTTAGAGCCAAAAACTTCCATTACATCAGTCAAGGTTGTTGCCGAAACATTGGTTCAATACACTTTTGTGTGCAGTTAAATAATTTTAGTGTATATATATAATAACTTTTTTTATAAAATTATATATATAAATATTATAAAAAATTGTTTTACCAATATATAAGCTACGGCTGTAATGGAACTCTTTGACGGCTCTAAATAAATAAAAAAACAGTCATTTTGACAAATGGTGGTATATAGTGCACAACACTTTTTTTGTGAACTATATATCTGAAATTTTATCATATAAAACCTAAAAATAAAAATGTTGTGAAATGCTTTGCTTGTACATTGTTCTCGTGCCATCTTTATTTGAAATAAATGCCATTTGTTTGTATATTTTAGCTAATGCAATGACATTCAGACCTTTGAAAGAGCAGCTTTGAGTGTCCAAAAAGTTTGGAATTACATTGATTCATTCAATTGACACTTTTATCCAAAGCGACAAAATAAGGATACGCGGTCAATTTTCTCTTCACTTTCTATAAAAACACCCTGACATAATCACAAGGATGATTATTTGTATTATGTCTTTTCAGTTAAGAGCCTCTGGCAAGGTATGTTGTGCTCCGTCCACCATGTGATAGCACACAGCCTATGAGCCTCTCACATGAGTGTCACACATCAAACACTTCTCTCTTTCCCTCTTTTAAATTCTGAGGTTTGGAATTTTGTTTATTCATGTGATCCTTGAATACATTTGGAGGATTGTCTCACTTTGACAAAAATCCGCATTTGAGATGAAAACTTGCCGCACTGATCAAACAAAAAAGATGCAATAGTGGATGTGGGATGTGAAGTGTTTGTTAGTCCTCAAGGACTGTAAAATTAAATTATACATCTTAAACATCCATAGCAAAATGGATGTGTCTGTTTAGTTCTGGATTTTTGATAAATTACATCTGACAAAACAAACATTTGTGCATTTCGTATTTGTCTTGTATTTATAAAGAGACATCATGCCAAACCTTGATGCTGACAACACAATTTTTGCACTACCTCATAAAGAGTGGTGGGAAAAAAACAGGATGTGTGTGTCAGATCTGCATCATGTGCGTCAGGTCTTAAAGTGACAGGAGCATTAACCATTAACCTGTCTGTGATTAATCAAATAACAAAGAGAAAATCACACGCTGATCTTGCCTAAATCACTTTTGTAGCTAAATAAATGTGACATTGATTACAATAGCTTTAAGTGAAGATTGTGTGAAGTTCACGTCAATTAAAAATCGTTATATTTTTTAAAGCCTATTAAATGTTAAAATTGAGAAAACAAATCCATGTAATAAGAGAGAGTATAAGTACTGGTATCAGTTATTTATAGGCCTAGTGCTTAGTAAAAAGCTGCCATTAGAAAAAATCGCCTCTAACATGAAAGTTTTTGTTTATATTTGTTTATAGGCTATATGTGCGTATATATATATTATATATGTGTGTGTGTGTGTGTGTGTGTGTGTGTGTGTGTGTGTGTGTGTGTGTGTGTGTGTGTGTGTGTGTGTGTGTGTGTGTGTGTGTGTGTGTGTGTGTGTGTGTGTGTGTGTGTGTGTGTGTGTATAAATAAATCTATATATACACACACACATATATTATATAAACAAAAGCTTTTATGTTAGATGTGATTAATCGATTTGAATGCCCCAAAAAAAGTTTTTAAATTTAGTGTTGGGTACAATTAATTGAGATGATTACAGAAAAATTGCGATTAATTCGTTGATTTCTTTCATCGATTGACAGCACTAATAATAATAATAATAATAATAATATATATATAGATATATAAAGATATAGATATATACAGATATAGATATATTAGATGAATAAAGTTTGTTTTATTTAGAGTTTGACAAGGCAGGATATTGCAGAACAAAACCCTGAAATGTATCAAACATTAACACATACTCACGAAAGACAACCGTATATGTACCTAATTTTAGAAAAATAAAATAAATCTCAAATATACTTTCGTTAGAACATCACAACGGAGACACGCGTTTTTTAGCAACACAGATTCTAGGACACACCTTCGAAATCATGTAGCCTACTTAATGTGGCCGTCCCACGACAGATCATAAGAAATTTGAACTCCCAGCAGTTTAAAGGTGAAAACTCTGCTAATTACATGTCCTGCAATTACAGGAGAGGAAGGGCAGGGAATGTTTACGTCTTTCCTGGTGCTAATGGCCATGTCCACTGTCTTACCTCCATTCATTGCCATTGAACATTCCTATAAAGTAAACTAAACAAAAATTTAAAACATTGCCTTGGCAGCTAACTGAAATAAGTCCAAGTTAAAAGCACTAAAATGACATACTAAAAATGATTAAAAAACTAAAACTGAAAAATAAATGAAACCCGAAATAGTAATAAACTAATAAAATGATCAAAGCACCTCAAATTACTAAATGAAAATGAAAACTGAAATAAAAGCTTATTCTTTCAAAATTGTAATAAAACTGTAATTAGTTCCTAAAATAACACCGACCTGCTGTTATGTGCTTCTCAAGTCTGGTATTAACTGGTTTGATTCTTTTGCCAGTGAGTTTTTCCATGAAATGTGAGCTGAAGGTTTAGGATTATTGTTTTTTATAATAATATGAAGCAACTGTGCTATGTAGGCTAATCACTATTTTACCTTCAAACCTGCTTCATTTTTACTGAAACAGTTTTAAAATCTTATGAAGTTCTGGTGCATGCAATCCGAAACTGAACTGTTGAAAACGTTCCCAGAGGTAAAAGTACATTTGTGTTTTAGGGCTGTAGGACGAGAGGCTTTATTTAGAGGCCTGTGATGGCCTCAGGTTACACGGCTCAGACTCATGACTAAACTGTGATGCTATTCATTAGAGAGTCGCTGAAATGTTTTAGTTGCTCTCTGGGCCCCAAAAGATGCTTCTCTTCTGAATAAGAGAAAACTGCGTTTAGACTTGAATTGATGGATTCAGCATTTTGGCAGCTGTTTCTTGGGTGAGTTAAATCAAAACAATACATTACACAATTTTCACCTGAAATTACTCGACAAATGATACTCTGAGGGACGAGGTTCACCTTGAAGACCCCGGAGACCTACAAATGACGCTGACAACTTGAACAAAGGCAATAACACTCATGTTTTTATATTCATCTTCAGAAACCTCACCTTTATTCTCTTGGAGGGGCAGACGCTGTTTTACACTCATCTCTTGTACTTGAACTTTTTCTTTCCCTATCTTCTAGTTTTGTATTTTGAGGATGGGTGCCGCCTTCAAGAGGTTCTGTGTGCGATACTGCTGTTGCTGCTGCTGTGAGGATGATGATGAGGAAGAAAAGACACCTTTACTTAGGTATTCAGGGGAAGTGGGTCGGTTTGTTTTTAAATCATGCCTGTCTGATAGTTTGAGTTTAGACCAGTTTTCTGTCTAAAATATTTTATTTTTATTATTTTAAATAATAATACTACTACCACTGCTAGGCTACTATAATTGTTTTTTAACAGAAATATCTTTGCAAATTATTTTGGTTCAAACTGTGCTATAAGTTTAAACATACACGTTTTTTCTTTAAAATTAGAACAGCTATGGCACTAACTCTTCAACATGTTGTGGAAATAGTTTTTACGTAGGCTATGTTAAATTCATAACTCACGGTCCAAAGTTCTTCTGCTTTCCCTTTGTTCAGACAAACAGTTCCCTGACAGAATGAAGAAAACCGGTTTTATTGCTAACTACAAAATAATATCTAACACACTAATACAAATATTCACACTAAAATGTCTTCATATGGCGAAAGTATTTACATTGTGTGTGTGTGTGTGTGTGTGTGTTTTAGTCACGACACATTAGAATATTTTGAACGTGAGGCAAAAAGAAGGCGGGACCAAGAGACCAACCTGTGGAGTGAACCAGGAGACCCTTCCCACACTGAGAGAGATGACGACCGCATTCTCTACAACCTGCTGCAGACCAGAGCCCAAACCCAACGAGGCTCTCATGTAAGACGTGTAGAACTAACTTGCATTTAAATACGAGACGTGACTAATTGCGACATGGCGTGAACTCACTTTAAAAACAGATAGTCTTTTGAAGTGTATGGCTGCATCGGAAATTGTATACTCTTTTGAGTAGGAACTCGTTTTTAATTAGATTACTTCACGACCGCTAAAAAAATATGTTCTATGTAGTATGTTGAATGTATGTAACCTAGTATTAATAATCTAGACGTACTATACATTCGCCATGCTGTCATTATCATGTGGCAGCGTCAGTTAGCTTTACTGCCATTCACAAATCCTCTGTCGTGGCCTCATCATGGTATAGTAAAGTGTCCATCCATCATAATATGCACATTTTAGAATCTCGCCGGAAGTAATAGGTATTTTTTCCCCTACTCTTTTATGAGTACTATGAATTCAGACATACTTATTTTGTCACATATTGTTTTTTGCCTACTGTATAGTAGAGAAGTCTGCGATTTTGGATGCAGCCCATGTCTCAGAAATGAATCGCCACATGCTTTAATTAGGCCTACACATTACACAATAAGGTATTATCAACAAGCTAATTCCTGTAGAGATGACATCTGAAATTATTATAGCCCTATATAATAATTAAAAAAAAATTGGGGGTGGTTGTATTGATTTACAAATACAGCGATATGGTGTATCAACATTAAAAAAAAAAGAAAGTTTAAATAAAAATTATTTAGTCCCATTATTTGTTGCATTTGGACAAATTGAAAAACATCAAGGTGTTTTTTTCTATAAACATTACAATATTTTCTTCTATCCCAACTTAGTATGTAGGGACAACTAAAGTAAAATATTTGTAGGTGTCATTTTTGAGTCTTGATGTTTGAGTTCAATCATGTCTTCTGTCCTGTAGGGTTACCGGCGTTTGAGCATCGACATCGAGGCCATGAGAGACATGAGAAGAGAGGTGCAAGATAAATGGAAGATAATCTTAGAGAATCTGGGTAAGAGATTGTGTGAGAAATTATGTTCAAATGATTTGCTAACAGGGACGGTCTGTCACTGAGAGGTTTTGTTGATTCTCTCAGGTTTCATGGCCGAAGCAGAGTCTCTGTTGAATGTGTCTGCCAGCGCCTCATACGACCGCATGAGAAACGCAGCGACCGCCCGCACCCTTCTGCAGACCCTCTACACCGAAACATCCTTATTCAACAGCAATGAGCCTCCACCCGAGAGATACCTCTTCATCCTGGTGAGCATGTCACTGAAACTCACTTCAAGACAGTCTAAATCAGAATTAAATATTGCTGCGTAATACTCGTCAATCAATGCAGCATATTTCTATTTAAAGGGAGGTGATTCACGCATAAATGAAGGGGGATATCATTTCTAAAAAGTTGAATGTAATTGAATTTAAAATAAAATTATATATAAACAAATATAAATATTATTTTTAAAAAAATTTTAATTATGTAATATTTAGAATCATCTATGCTAAAATCAACTTTCAGAAAGCATAAAAAAAATCTAAAAGATGAACAAATTGTTTTTATTTCACCTTTTCCAAGTAAAAAAGCATAGGTTAGCATCTTTTAATGAACACTGGATTTTAAAATTATATCGCTGGTAGTTGTCAGAGGGTCTTTGAAAAATCATGACTCTTTTATAAAGCATTTTATCTTAACAGGGGGCTTGAATTGTACTAATTTACATGCAATGCAAAAATGTTTTAATCATTTTTTGAAAATAAATAAATTATCCTTCCACTAAACTTTAGGTTCTGAAATTTGCCAACTACTGATTTAAAAAAAAAAAAAAGGTTAAAAAAATTCTTATTTAAAAGTTTAAGATAAACGGTAACACTTAACAATAGGTCCCATTAGTTAACGTTAGTTAATGCATTAACTAACAATGAGGAGCACATTAATTGCTGTATTTAATCAAATATGTTAACGTAAGTTAGACACAACTGTTCATTAGTTCATGTTAGCTAAGGTCCATTAAATAATACGAAAAGATACTGCTTTATATTTTAATAAGGAATTAGTAAATCTTATTAACATTAAGATCAATAAATGCATTAGGATTATTCATTATTTGTTCATGTTAACTAATGTAGTTAACTAATGTTAATAAATGGAAGCTTAAAAGCTAAAAAATGTAATCATTTTTTTTAATAATATTAAAATGTGTGCATAATTTAAAATGTCACATTGGAAGGTATTATTGATAAATATATATTTTTTTAAATGTAAATGTTTTTTTTTGTAAATTTCAGAAAATGTTATGTAAATCTTTAGTACCTCCCCCCAGAATATTCTCATATTGTGAACTGTTCCCAAAAATGCTGTCTGGTTAGGCAACACTAGGTTTTGAGACAGCCATGAACATCAATCAAATCTTCTTCCCAACTTTTCATATACATTGACATTTTGCTCAGGACCGGCTCATTTATCTGGACGCTGCTGAGGATTTTGTGGCCAAGGCTCGTCGCTTCTACCCTCCTAGAGATGACGATGATGAAGAAGAGAACCCCCTTGCGATTAACCTGCCTCTGTTGCTGTCCCGAATGAATCAGAACATCTCTGGAGGAGAGGATGAGGATGGGGGTGACATCACCGGACCGGAGGACTGACACTGAGATTATTTCATAATCAGTTAGAGGGATTTCTGGAGGTGCATCCCCATTGCCAGAGAAGTTGTGACATTGTGTAAAATGCAATAACATCAAGAATAAGGGATTCGTTAATTCTCTTGAAACCTTTATTTAACTGACAAAAGTACAAAGAAAAGATTTCCAGTGTTTTCACTGACCAACTTAATTGTTTTTTTGCAAATATAAACAAATTTTGATTTTGATGGCTGCAAAAAAGTTGGGTCATGGTTTACCATTGTGGCAAATTTCATGAGATAATTGTCAAACAATTTAAAATCAATGGAAGATTGCAACGAATTAAGGTCTTCAGGGAATCCAGAGAAATCTCAGTCTGTGTAGGGCAAGGCAGGACCTCTGTTGACTCTGTGACCTTTGACCCCTCAGATGGCATTGCATGAGAAACTATCATTTTACTGTGTTAAATTTAGCCAGATGGGCTCAGGAGGACTTTGGAAAACCGTTGTCACTTAACACAGTTTGATGCCGCTGCATCAAAAACACAGTGGAAATGTGTGCTGTGGTCAGATGAATCCATGTTTCAGCTTGTTGACAATAACAGACATCGAGTTCTCAGTCCCAAAGACGAAACGCACTATCCAGACTTTCATCAGTGAAGGTACCATTGATGTGGAGCCATATATTGTGGGATTGTACGGAGACATATATTGCCATCAAGATGACATCTTTCTTGGGAAGCAAGACAATCCCAGGCCTCATTCTGCACGTGCTACAACTGTTTTCGAAGACACTCTACTTCTGCAGTCCAGTAGCCTGGCAAGCCAGACCTATCAAGATGTTAGGTCTGGGAACTCACAACTGGCATACCTCAATCCAAGGGGCGGGATAAACAGTTGTCTTTCAAATTCCCAGAGCAACGAACGGCTGTGGCTGAGTGAGTCCCATGCGTTTTTCCACCAGCGGAGCTAACGTTAGTTGATAGGCCTATATTAAACTTTTGCCGTATCCGGACGTCAAAATTCCAAACACATCTTCCTTGTTTTAAGAATGACTTAAGTGACGTTCTCTTAACTCCAAGTCATCCAGAGTTGCGGCCAAAGCCGATTCGAAAGACCGCTGTTCGCCAGCAGCATCTTCTTTGTTTTCAAGTAGCAGGGAAATCACGCGGAACCGTCACAACTCTGCCGTCATTATGTTAAGCCCGCCCACCAACTCTATACACGATGTGATTGGCCTGACCAGAGTTTGGTTTTTCCAGCTCGAATGCCAACGGAGAGTTGCTAGACCACACTTTGCTGCAAAATAATTTTTGCTGTCGCTAGGGTGCGTCTAGATTTCCAGACTAGCAGTCCAGATCTGTCTCCTATTGAAAATGTACCGCCCATTATGAAAAGGAGAATCACACAACGACAACCACAAACTGTAGCAAGAAAAATACAAGATTGGGCAAAAAATCCATTTAAAAAAATGCAGCAGTTACAATCCTTAATTCCAATTAAAAGGTGATGTGATAAACATGCTTTTTTCCCAACCTTTTTTTTTTTTTGGAGTGTGTTGCAGCATTCACATATATTTACAAAAAAAAAGTTGGTCAGTCAAAACATTGGAAATCTTCTCTTTGTACTTTTGTCAGTTAAATAAAGGTGAATCAAGTGAATAAGGTTAACGAGTAACAGATTCTTGATTTTATTGCATTTTACGAAGTGTCCCAAAACTTCCTGGAAATGGCGTTGAAAATGGATTTGGACTGATATCGGCGCGGGTCAAGGTGGAAGATTAAATGGCACAGGTTAAATGCTTTTGTGAGAAAGGGGAGACTATTTCAGAATCTTCAAAATAGCTGAAGAACTCACATCTTGTGGAACTATGAATTATAAGATCAGTAGGAGATTTAGGATTACTGAGGCATGTTTATATTGTAAGTGTATGATGGTAATGTGAATTTGAATAAATAGAAAAGAAAGTTTTTCTCTTGAAATTTGTGTCTGTGTTCTTTACATTGAATGCGGATGTATGAATCGTGTCCATCATCTCTGTTGCGGTGGCTGAAACGAGAGGACACAAGAATCCATTCATACCTATGTTTGGAAACCTTAAAACTATCTGTTTCATAATTAAGAGAAACAAGTATTCTCAATGAGAGCTATTTGTAATGCAACATCCATGTACAAATGAACGAATGAATCTTGTTTGGACTCTATTTGTTTAGAATATTGCCAAAATTATTCTGGTGGTGGTTTGAAAAGCTCTTTCCAGAGACCTTGGTATTGTTGTACATTATCCGTATAATATGATTTCCTAATATTCATTGGACGTTATATAGCTGACTCAAGTTCATAATTGTTTGATGCATAATAAGGTTCTTCACCTCATTATTTTCAGAGAAACAACTGTTTATCTTTCCATAAGACAACATAATTCTGTCACTGCAGCACAAACTTCAGCTCATCGCAACATCATCACTTGTTTTTATGCCTCTTATGCACTTTATTCCTTTATCATTCACGGTATTTTATTTAGCAGTTGTGTTGATTTACTCATTTATTTTTTTGTTAATGAAATAGATTTTATTACACTTGTGTATTCCTTGTTCTGATAATACAGTAAGTAATCTGATATCTCACAAATCCTTCAGATGACAAAGACCCTTTAATTTACATACTTTTTATTTGTTCAATATTCTTTGATTGTTCTCTAATGTCATGGTGAAATTTCGGGATGGTGCCTCGCAATCAGAATCATCTAATAATCTGATGTACACCTTAGATGTCATGTGACCAAAACAAAACATAATTGGTGCCTTGTGTGAGGTTAAGATAAACTGCCACATGCATCCAAGTGGACAATTTTTGATTTAACAACTGATTCAATCATATTTTAAAACTTAAGATTATATATCGTTACAAATAGTAAAATGAAAAAGAAACATTTATTCTTGGCTTATCGTTTCACCAACAATTGGCTGAGTGAAACTATATTGTTACTTTTCTTTGCAACTTTTCTATAATTAAAACTGCGAACAAGAGCAAACCTTAGCATTTTAACTTGAAAATAAAAGATGCATGTAGTTTGCTTAATTGACGGATCCAGAGAGAAAAATACATGCGCTTACTATGCTGGCAATAATTTAGGATTATTGAAAAATAATTCAATACATTTTGGACATTCAATGGCGTACTATTCATGTTCTAGCTTTAAAAAATGGGATGTTTAAATTATTTATTTTTGATAGTTTAGTTCTCTAAAATGATCCAGTTAAATGGCCTGTAGATTTAATGACTGCCTAAATTTGATTGGTGAACCGTAAAGACACCCTATTGCTTTAGTGGTTGGCAAAGCAGAAAAATACACAATATCTACAAATAAAATGATTAAAAGAAACAGTAACCTTTTTATTGAACATTTTATTGAGGTCCCAAAAACCATCATCAACAATATTATGTAAACAATATTAATTAGGAAAATAATAAAAAAAACAACTGCTCAAATGTACACAGCCCCCAGGGTTGAGCGGACAGTACGAGGGAGTGGATTCAAGCTAAGACGAGATATCGTGTGCAATCAGGAATGTAGACATGGTGTGCGGCGCTCTGAGGACTGGAGTCTGCTGAGGGCTATTGCTGGACCTGCCAACATCATCAGAGAAATAACAGATTTAACAAGAGACAACTGAATGGGAATTCAGCATGTCTATTTGTATGGACATGCTTTTCATGACTGAAATTCATGAAGTGTCTAAAACAATGTGAAAGTTATTTTGTTCTGGAGCTGGTATAGGTTTTCTGTACATTGTCACTGTCTATCATTTATGTATAAGGTTAGACGTGGCACAGAGCCAAATTTAGACATTGCACAATACATGTCAACGGTTTAATGGGGGAAAAAAGATTAGAGGTATGACCTCATGTTTTACTTTGAAAACACGACCTAATTCACAACATGTCAAGTTTGTTTTTACATGATCGATTTAGAAAGTGAATGATTTCTGGGAAAACCTTAGAGGTTACTCTTTTGCAGAATTAATATGTAACCGAGTGTATGGCTGACTGAATAGAGAAATAATAGCCTTGTATGGATTATGGATGAAGTTATTTTTAACTAATTGTATTTGTCTACTATCTTAGAAAATATATATTCAGTGTGTGATTTATGTATAAATTTTGGTCGATTATATTTCAAAGCCGATAATAATAATAATAATGATAATAATGATTATTATTATAATAATAATAATAATTTATTGTCCGATAAATCTAAATTAAATTTTATATAATTTTTGAAAGCCTGATTACAAAAACAAAACTCACCAATAAATCCATGTCCTAAGCACACAATAGATGTTCTATTATAATTTTATGTAGCCAATATGACAGACTTGCGCTGAACATGTTGCACTGAACTGTATTTTCTTTTTTGAAGTGATTTCAATCATATTTCAAGCAATTAAAAACCATCATGTCGAACAGTGTGCAATGCATCTAAAGAGTCTCAGCTAAAGGAACTTATTAGCCGTCTACTATCACATTAAAAGGCATTACTTAAATGCATATATAAATAAATTAAAATACATGTTATATATATATATAATAAATTATTGTATGTATAATATATATATATGTGTGTGTGTGTGCGTGTCTCATATATATGTGTGCGTCTCATATATATATATATATATATATATATATACACACACACATATATATATATATATGTATATGTGTGTGTGTGTGTGTGTATATATATATATATATATACACATACACACCAACACACACACACACATATATATATACATACATTCATACATACACAGTGGGGGAAGGGTCTATCATTTTAATGGTATGTTTTTCTGGATTTTTTGGTTGATATTCTGTCTCTATCCGTAAAAATAAACCTAACATAAAAATTACAGACCCTTCATTTCTTTGTAAGTGGGCGAACTTACAAAATCAGCAGGGGATCAAATAAGTATTTCCCCCACTGTATATATATGGCTTGCTAATAAGTAGTTTTCAAAATGCTAAATGTAGACTATAAAAACATATAGCATAAATCATAGCAGTACAGGTAGGTGTTGACATGCCTGCTGAGACTGTGTGTCTGGTCCTCTGCTGGCCAAACGGCTGAGAATGTTTCTTTCAGACATCTGCAGCCTCACGGCAACAGGCGGGATCCTGGCGATGGTCGCCGGGAGACGGGTGACATCTGCTTTCATGTCACTTAGCAACTCCTCCAGCTGTTTTAGTACTGTCAGAAACATATATAAAGAGGTAGTGAGCGTGTGACTTCTTCTGTAACGCATCACACAAATAACATGAGCTCACATGAAGTACCTTTGTGTAGGACGGCGTTGGCAGGTTTGTTTCCGGACATGGATTCCTTGCTCAGGTGCTGGTGGGACTCGGCCAGACACTCCACTTCACTGAAGCGTGTGTTGAGAGCCATGGAGGGGTGAGAGGGGTCTTCGGTCATGTTGAGATACGCAGCTCTGCGCAGCTGTTCTTCAATCACCAGAGCCTGCTCAAGCAACTACAGGAGACGTCGGAAAATTGTTACTGCTATGTTCACACAGTCAGTCCAAATCAGATTATTTGTGTATGGAATCTGATCTAAAATTGGCTGTCTACATTTTGTATCGCACTGCTCAAATCCGATTCGTGCGTCAATGTTTCATTTTCCGGAAAATCTGCATTGGTTTCTATGGCAATGATTTTGCGTTGGTAGGTAAACATCAACAACAACTTCATGACAAA
Source organism: Siphateles boraxobius (assembly GCF_051911475.1). Lineage (NCBI taxonomy): Eukaryota > Metazoa > Chordata > Actinopteri > Cypriniformes > Leuciscidae > Siphateles > Siphateles boraxobius. Next base: position 3,902,926 of record NW_027508953.1, read on the forward strand.
GTTTAACTGGAACCGTATGAGGCTTGTATGTGTGGATTTATTAATCTCCGCTGGTTTCAAATCATGTCTCCGTTTTATTGTCATTTCCTGCTCATCCAGCACTTTGCAACAACACAGCATTGTTTCGCCAGTGACTTTCAGCACGTTTCCTATAACAACGTCAGACTTTTACATTTTACATTGCGTGAGAAAGTCCCAAACCAAGCGAAATCCAATCAGAGCAGTCGAGGCGAAACGGATTTCCAGAAAAGAGATTTGAATAGGATTTAAAAATATGAATGCAGCTCGAAAGGGATTTGTAAATTTCAATCGGATCTACACAAAAATCTGATTTTCGACTGAAAGTCTGAATGAGGCTTATAGGTACATTCACACCATGTAAGAATGGCTGTAGTTACAAGACTCCAGCTTGTAAAAAGTGTTTACGTCCTCATAGAACTTGTAATCACTTGTAAATTAAACATTTTCGGAGTGCTCCGACTTGTACCATAGGACCGATGCAGATTCATTTAGGCGGATTCATAGAAATACCTAATTCCGAAGAAGTGAACAGAATATCACAGGTAGTAATCTTGTAATTACAACATGTGAACAGCATATCTCATATATGACTTTTATGCAACAACAACAAAAAAAGATTGATTCCTTATACCTTGAATCTCCGAGCCAAAAACTTGTTCTTGATCTCCAGGAAGTTTCCTCTGTTGATCTCTCCCTTGAAGGGTTCATTGAGAATGGCGAATCTGACGTCATTCTGAATATCTTGCCAACGAGCATAACCATGTCTGAGACAGTGAGTTAAGGTAGATTCATATTCATGTTCATATTCAACGTTTCATTGAACACACGTAAAACACAGACACGTGCGCACCATAGACTGTAAAAAAAAGATGGAGATGCCCCTTCGTTCTCATCCATTGGCGAGAAGTGAAGCCGTCATTGTCCCGATATGGCGCTGACATCTTGGGACTTGAGTCTGCGCAGTTGCGATTTCGGGACCAGACATGCGCAGTAGTGAGCAGGAAGTAAAGCCGCGAAATCAACGTCCCGCTCTGGTCCCGCCCTCACTTCGCTGAATCAATCGTAAGCACGCGCCTCTGCTGTAGATCAACCCATTATGTCGGTGTGAAATGATTAATTATAGAAATTTAGATATTAAATTTACAGCTCCAATCTCCTCAGTCCTCCAAAGATCCCGAAAAAAAGTCCATTGTTGCTTCAGTGACTACTTTGCTCAAAGAACCTGTCAATCGAAGCTGTCAATCATGTACGCCACAGCGCCGTTTTTATAGCATCAAATAACTAACTAAAAACAAACTTATTTTAAAAACAAACACTTGAAATTACATCAGCGTGATGAAAACTACAGTAAATGACAGAAACTATCTTTGGAAAAAAGATAAGTGTAATTTAATTGTTTAGTTGGTCTCACGTCCCATTGAATAACATGGGGAGGTGGGGTTTATGAGCTATACTAGGACCGGTCACCGGGGGGCGAACGAGACGCTTTGGCTTCACTTTTCAGGGCTTGTGCGGCACGCTTGGTGCGCACATACACTGAAAGCAGCGGGGGGGTTTTAAGGATACTGTATGATGCCAGCAAGTAACCAGTAGTCATGGCGGCGATGCCAGATCTCGTTGGTCTTCTTGGTGACGGTAGCGGCTCGCTCCTCATTCTGCCACAGTGAGTGTAATTCTGTGAGAAAGAAAGAATTGGTACAAATGCACAAATTTAGGAAATTTGAGCAAAAACTGATAATTATGACCAATTCAATTCTGCATTTTTTTAACGAGCTTGTCAAGGTCCCACGTTTTTTGGATCATAATGGCTTATAGCTTAAAATTAGTACAAAACCTGAGAAGAATTTCTAGAACAAACACCTCAACAGGAGATCTTACCGGTAAACCCTCCATCTGCAATGTTGAACATGAACCGTGTTTTGGCTTTCTTCCTCTCTTCAGCACCTGCTGCTGCTGCTGCTGCTGCTGCGCTGTCTTTGGCACTTTCTCCGTTCTGTAGTTTTCCTGCTTCCTCGGTCTTACCAGATTCCTTTTCATCCTTCAGACCTGGAGCGAAACGAACACCACAAGTTAGTAAAGTGGGAGGGAGAAATTCATAAACTACATAATCATGTCAAATCCAATCAGGTGGTACAGACCTTTCTTCTCATCTGTAACAGGGGTAGTGTCCATCTTCTCAGGTTCATCATCCTTCTTTTCTCCTTAAAAAGGACGTATGTATAGAAATTAGCCACTGCATGTTTGGATTTTAAGATTTTTGACCTTTAAATTCCACATTATTAAAGTGTAATGGCTTGTGAATGCAATTTCTGTTCACCTTTGTTGTCTGAAGTTTCCTTCTCAGCCTCAGATCCTTTGGGTTTGGCATCTTCGGTCTTCTCATCAGCTTCTCCAGACTTCCCTTTCTCCTCTTCTTTCTCAACTTGATTCACATCAGCCTTATCTGCCTCTGAAGAAGATTCAGACGTCTTTTCCATCTCCTCTTTGTCTTTTACTTTCTCTCCAGGAGCAGAGGTAGCCTCATCTTCATCCGGAATGGCAATGACCTTTTGATGAAGAAATAATCACCTCATTAATAACCAAAATCAACTAAAGTCACATGGTTAAAACACTGAAAATTAAGCAGAGATCCAGAGAGTTTGTTGCATAAGCTGACACTCACTTCATTGTCTTTATTTTCACTGGCGTCCTTCTCACCGTCTCCATTTTTCACCTTTTCTTTTTCAGCGTCTTTTCCGCCATCTTCTGCTTTGGAAACACCATCTGTACAACAAACACATAAAAAGGTTTGGTATTTGGACTGCAATATTTGCAGCAATAGCTCACAAAAAGAATACGTTTTAATGCTGTGTCAGCAGCATGACAAGAGCTTTTGTATATTTTCATGACAAGAGCTGTTGTATAATTTCTACCAGTTTACAAGGATATGTATAAATACAATAAAATGAAAACCCAAACAATATAAAACATTTAATTAAATTAAATTTACACAAGATGTTTTACATATGATGAAAACTCTAAGGACTTGTACAGTAACATCCTTCCAGAAAAGTTTCAAAGTCAGCATGAACTTTTTTTAGGGCGGGACTTGATTTTTGGGAATTAATTGGATGGTTAAATGGTTGTAGTTTGCTATCGGTCGATCTCTAGTGAGAAAAATAAAGAACATGCATAAAATTGGAACTTCACCTTTCAGCAGAAACACATGCGTCAGTCTAGTCTAGAATATACTAAACACCTGGTGGACACCACTTAGGAATGAATGTCTGCTCGAGATTTTAGAATAGATTTCTCACAAACGGGAAGTAGATGAGCGAGCGGAGGCATGCAGTACCTGGAGCAGGAGTGTTCGGCTGTGTGTCCGCTGGAGTGCCAGTAGAGGGCGTTTTGCTGGGGGAGTCAGGCTGGCTGCCGGCGGACGACACGGTTTTATTCTCGTTCAACTCCATCATCCAGGGCATGGACCACTGACCGTTTACATGCTCGAACTCTTGCACCTGAAAACAGACGTTATCCAAAAATTATTTTGCTTTCACGCATCTTGGAATTTTTCATATGAACTGTTTGTGTGAACTCATTGGTATTGCATTTTAACTATGATAATGCATTACTAATTTACCTTCTTTCGGATCAACGACATCACACCAATACGAGTAAGGACGTGTTGCCGTGACAGTCCCTCCCGAGGAACGCCATCGGCAAAGCTTTCAGCACCATCCGCACCAGGCTCACACAAGTGCCGCATAAAGAGAGAGACGTAAGCCCTGAGAGAAAGAAAAACAGGTTTATAGATCCTGATACACCAGATACCAATATTTATTTAGGATTTTATGGAGTTAATGGTGAGTGTGTTTCAAAGAAAACAAAGTCAAAAAAAGTAAAGTTCTTTTTATGTTTGTAACCTAAAATACATACATTTAGTCATCTAGTAGTAATTATAATATATTTTCATATATTATATGAAATATGCGACTGTTCAAAAGTTCGGGGTCGGTAAGATTTTTCAAATGACTATTTATTTGATCAAAAACACAGTAAAATTGTGAAATATTAAAATAGAAAGCAGTTATTTTAAATAGTAATAATATATTTTAAAATACAATTCAATCCCGTGCTGGCAAAGCTGAATTTTCAGCAGCCATTATTTCAGTCTTCAGTGTCACATGATCCTTCAGAGATCATTCAAGAAACAAACTTAGGATAACAAATCAGTAAAAAAAAGAAAGAAAAACAACAAACTTAATTGGCCCCAATTCCGATCCTTGAGATCGGGGGGCATTTCCCAAAAGTATCGCTAACCAACTATGGTCACAAGTTCCACTAAATTGTGTTAATAAAGACGGAGCTTGCGACCATAGCTGGCTTTGGGAAACACACTTCATCTAGGGACTGATCTATAATGATAAATGGATTAAACGGATTGAAACTTAAACCACTAAATGAGCTAAAACTCACTTGAACTCCTTCTCTGATTTGCCACGCAAGTCTCTGACCAGCCACTGGGTTGTGAAGGCGTCCTGAGGCGGCATCCCATAGCGCATCACTGCGTTCAGGAAGGCCTTCCTCTGACGAGCGTTGAAACCCAACACCTGTCAAATCAAGATGTTTTAGTAAGTGCAACTCAAAATACATGCGTTTAAGAAAACAAAAATCCCAGTTTATTCTTCCCTCACCTCAATGTTCCCGCTCACTCTGGCCAGCAGGGGGGGCAGGGGTTTGTCTTTATCGTTTCTGAGGCCTTTCCTGTTGGGTCGCCGTGAATTGGCTGCAAGCAGATGACAAAATAGTGCTCAGAAAAAGGGAGTTAAGATTTTAAAATCTTTTATGCATTTATAAATTCCTATCTTTACTTTTCGTCATGCTCGTCTCACCTTCTGATCGTTCGTCAAAGTCCTCATCTCCTTCCTCTGAAGCAACGGAATAATCTGACTGGCCATCAGATTGATCATCCTGCCAGTCTGAAACAGAGCAAGAAAGATGACGAACATTTAAACAATTGTAAGTAATTGATAACGTTATTTTAAGTTCATATGAACAAAATGGCAAGTATGTTTTATAGTCTTGTTTTGATTTCGAAGAGTTGTAGAAGTTTTCTCAATCCTTACGTCTCTTACCTCGGTCCTCCTGGGAGCCGTCATTGTAGTTGACTTGTTTGCGGATTCGTTTGCCCTTGCCCAGATTACGAGCCAAATCCTCCTGCTGCTGCTCATAATGGTGTCGGAGCAGCTTCTCCCAGTAATCTGGATCCACACTTTCCTCCTGCTTAATGATCTCCCTCTGAACTTCCTCTTCCTAAGGGAGAAGACAAGAAAGAACAGTGAATAAGAGCAACATATTGTAAAAGTGAGATTATAGTTAATATATAAGAGTAAATTGAGTATTTAAGCAAAAAAAAAATACAGTATACTTAAATTACAAAACTAACATTTAAGGCTGTTTTTCAAACATCAAACCAAGTTATATTACTATTATAATATTTCACTGTATGATAAAAAGCATTTAAAATATAATAATTTTGAGAATTTATTTTTTGTATTTTTGTAATACATATACAACTGTCTTAATTCATTTCTTTGTTAAACTATTTAGTTTTATTTTGCCGTAAAACAGCAGGAGACTATAAGCTTCTCTTTAGTTGATGGAGAGCTTATAATCTCTTTTCATAGCAAGTTTGCGAAGAGGGTCGCCGCATATTGTGTTCATAAATGCACGTTATGAGCGACACCAAGCCACATCACGTTTTTTGGTTTTATTTTGATTAACTGTGCAGTCACACAGGTCCAACAGCCCACATTGCTCTTTATCGGCACTCACTGCTTCCTCCTCGTCCTTGACCACATACTGAGCCACTTTGAAGGAGCTGAGATACTCGTTCATGCTCTGGATCTCCGTGTCATCCGTGGCGTCCTGGTTCCGATCCAGCAGCCGATCGATGGCTTTGTCATCATAGTGAATCACGCTGCTATCCTCTTCTTTGTTCTCTCCTTGACAGACAAACACAAGCAGTTTCACACATCTCAGTACCTTAAGTGAGAAGCTGTACAGGTAGTAAAGTAAGAAGAAGTAAAGAGGTTTGTAATTCCAGCCACACCTTCTCCCATTTCATCCTTGAAGAGCTCCTCTGTACCAAATTTGAGAATGTCATCCAGCTCCTGTTTGGACATTGAACCGGTCTTTGAGCCCAATCCAGGACGCACAACCAAGTGAGTCAACATCATTTTCTTCTTGGCCACCTTGAGATTAAACACAAAAAGACCAATCAGTTTACATTCAAAAGACAGTGTTGCCAAAAAAAAATTAACATTTCACTTCCCAGAAAGATAGGGTATACCTGAGTAATTCTTTCTTCTACAGAGGCTTTGGTCACAAAGCGGTAAATCATCACCTTCTTGTTTTGACCAATCCTGTGAGCTCTGCTGAAGGCCTACAAAGAGAAACATCAGCCAAAGTGAAAATGAGGATAACAAACCCAACAAAATCTAAATGGAAACACACTAAAGTTTCTGATGATTATCCTGACACCAAACACCAGATCTTTTTCACCAGAGGAACTTTTTCATACTTCCTAGAACTATTGTCGGAAAGACTCGGTTTTTGGCGTGTTCGCTCCGCAGGAACTATGAATTTGGGGGAGCTAAATTAGTATGGTTTAACCCAGCACAATAGGAACTACCAGTGACGTAAGTGTACACCGATTGGCCGAACGCACGCGAAACACCAGCACCCGCCATTTAAAAAAAAAGCTATCTCTATATTTACTCCACGTACTAACTCTACGAAAATGGAAAACAGCGATAGATGGACCTCTCAACCTAAGGAGAAAATCCAACACAACTTTGAGGGGACCAAGCAAAACATGATGATGCATTTCTGCTCAGCTAGTGACATTGGGCATCAACCACATGAAAAACGCTAATATATTTTCATATTCTTAACTTTTTTCTTTGTATAACATTCCTGTCTAATACATTATTAGACAGAAATGTTATACAAAGAAAAAAGTTCACAATATGTTAAAGGCACAATATGTAATATTTTTGTATAAAATATCAAAAAACCACTAGAACAAAGTTATATATTTTTTTTGACTTTGATACATATGATTTCTGCTCGAGTCCCGTCGGATTCTTCTCCACTGGCTGTAGAGGTAAGTCAACTCCCATGATTCTGCGAAACCAAGGCATAATCAAGCTATGCCTATGTTTTGAATAAGCGACCTCTAACGGCGAAAATTACATACTGTACCTTTAAACAGATCATAAACTAATTAAGACTGAGTATGGGAGCACTGTGTGCTCAGGCTCTGGCGTTCACTTCAGAGGTCCTACTGGCGGTGCGAGTGCAACCAGGAAAATGGCCCTAGGGGAACATTTATGGCGCTTTTTCATTAGCAGTACCAGCTCGACCCGACTCGTCTCGCTTTTCGCCCCGTTTTCCATTGCAGATAGTACCTCCCCAATAGTACCTGGTGGTCATAGCAACGCCGCAGGAAACTGCCGTGACGTAATCTTCAATGCGACACACCCCCGCTATCCACACACAGGACAATGGAGGAAATCGAGTGTCTGTTTTTGAGCCTCGTGATGTGGCTGTCTCTCACACGGCGTATTCTTCCAAGTTGTCATGGGTAAAGTTATATCTATTTAAAAATCACGCAATCTCTGACCAAACTATTTAAAAATGACGGGGTTATTCAGGATACTCCGTCTGGCGCGTGCAATGATGACTAGGGATGGGCATTCGATTAAATTTTCTTAGTCGATCGTCGGGAGAATTAACGATCGACTATCGATTAATCATTAATATTTTTATATTCAAATTCATTATTTATTTTTATATTATATACTTTTTATAAATTAAAAATGCAATGAAAATACACAAATACAGCGCGTTTTTTCCTCGATTAGATCTTTATTACAAGATGATCAACTTGTGGCAGTAAAACTGGACGTTCGGTTAGGCTAAACTTGAAGATATATGCGCTGCGGTGCTCGAAAGCAACGGAGCCTGCAGCTGCGAGTTGGCGTTCTTAAACAGAGACCCTCGTTTGTTCCAAAATAATAAATAATAAAAAAAATCATGTTAAACAATAACTTAACCAAAAACATAATAATACTTAGATCTGACAGGTTTTGTCAAAATGTAACTCAGAACTATCCAAGAACGGAGTCGAGAAAGAGGGTGAGAGAGATTAGCCTACTTACTGTAACAATCAATTCGGCTAGGCTACTTAACAAAGCCTCATAAAAAATAACTAGTAACTCACATACAACTTCTACACCAGTCTACTGATTTTTGTTGAGAAAGATAAGCATGTTGATGACATGATCTGAGGTCAGACGCGACCGCAACCTGACCGTCAAGCCTCGTTTACACCTTCGCCTGGCTCTGCAGCGCGAGTCTCCACAGACTGCGCGCGCACCTCTCCAAACAGACGAGGCGTTTATACTCGACGCGCTCGCCTGTGAAACACCGAATACCGCAATGACGTCATTTTTGCCGCGCTCACCTTCGCGCTCGAGCGGACGCGTCGAGTGTTAACAAGGCTTCAGTCCAGCCGCTGAAAACACCCGCTCTGAGGGGACTGACGTTGCCGGGATGCACAGGTACCTCCGCGCTAACTTGACCAACCAGCCCGGGGAACACGTTCACTTTCCGCAGCAGCATTAGTTTAATGATAATCGATAACAAATTAACGTGATCGACGAAATTCTTAATGATCAATAATCGATCGTCGATTAATCATGCCCATCCCTAATGATGACGCAGTGAATAGTGACGATTCTCTCTGACCAATCAGCAGTCTGCCGTGTTTACACGTCACATTTTAGTATCGCTTCAGCTCGCTCGAAACCTCGCAGGAGGTGATACGAAAAAAAGTACCCGAAAGCAGGTACAGGTACAACTTTTACGCAGTGGAAAACCAAACAAAGGCGAGTCGAGGCGAGCTGGTTCTGTGTAGTGGAAAAGCGCCATTAGTTCTCTGGGAACCGTCCTGCTGGCTAGAACAGTTCCTAGAACTACCCAGTGCAAAAGGGACTATAGAGTCTTTTGCGGATGAATGATCTTACTTGAATGTCATTGTGAGGGTTCCAGTCTGAGTCGTAGATAATGACGGTGTCTGCGGTCGCCAAGTTGATACCCAAACCACCGGCTCTGGTCGATAGCAGGAAAGCAAACTGAGGAGCACCAGGAGCTAAAGCGAAAAAACAATTCATTTTGACGCATGAAAAATTTCAGAAATTGAGTTTATACAGAGCAACAGAGAACAAATGTATGAACCATATTAGTTACACATCTGGTCCTACCATTAAAGCGATCAATGGCTTCCTGTCTCATGCCTCCTGTGATGCTTCCGTCAATACGCTCATATTTGTAGCCCTCATTCTCCAGGAAGTCTTCCAGCAGGTCCAACATTTTGGTCATCTAGAGAAGAGGGACAAAACAGCTCAAACTCCTGCAGTTCATCATAGGTGTTTTTGTCATTTTACACTCACTTTAGTTTATCTTTTTACACTGTTCAAAAGTCAGGTCATTAAGACTTTTAAAATGTTTTAAGAGGTCTGTTATGCTCACCAAGGCTATATTTATTTGATTAAAAAAAAACAGTAAAAACAGTAATGTTGTGAAATATTACTAATTTAAATTAACTTTTAATTATCAATTTTTTGAATTTTTAAAATGTAATTTATTTCTGTGATGCAAAGCTGAATTTTCAGCATCATTACTCTAGTCACATGATCCTTCAGAAAACGTGAATACACTGACTTTTTTTAATAATTATCAGTTGAAAACATTTGTGCTGCTGAATATTTTTGTAGAAACAGTGATACATTTTTTTCAGGATTGTTAAAGGAATATAAAAGTTCAAAGGAAAATATAAAGGTCATATAAAAAATTAATAAATAAAGAAACGAACCCCAAACTTTAGAACAGTAGTGAAAATAATTAATACTCAATAATAGCAATATTTATTATTATTGATACATTTCTAGCAAAAGAAAGAATTTAAGAAGTTTAAGAAAATTATTTCTAAATAAATAAATAAAATGCTTGTTTACCTGAGAGAAGATAAGCACTCGGTGTCCACCGTCCTTGAGTTTCCGCAGCATCTTATGCAGTAGCAGCAGTTTGCCAGCAGATTTGGTCAGGGCACTGCCCTCGTACATCCCATTGGGCAACTTGGCAGCTTCCTGTTTCACACAGCCAATCAGAGAGCATGTTATCTTCAATTTACTTGCTTGTTTCAAAAATCACATAATAGAACATAATGCTATCGGTCTATTATTAAAGGTACAGAAGGAGCAAAAAGTGGAGAGTACCATAGCAGCCACAGGGAAGAGATAAGGATGATTACAGCACTTCTTAAGGTCCATGACGACGTTAAGCAGAGAAACCTGGTTTCCTCCGCCACGAGTGTTTAGAGCCTCAAAATTGCGGGTCAGGATGAACTTGTAATATTTCCTGGATTAACATATGAGATTTAAAAAACTCTGTCTCTACCAATCCTGTAACCTAGTTCGCAGTCCATACCGCATCACATACTCACTTTTGCATGGGGCTGAGCTCGACTCGGACGATGAGCTCGGTTTTGGAAGGCATGTGCTTGAACACGTCTGCTTTGAGTCTCCTGAGCATGTGCGGTCCCAGCATGTCGTGAAGCTTTTTGATCTGGTCCTCCTTGGCAATGTCGGCAAACTCCTCCAAGAAACCTTCAAGATTACTGCAGAGTGAGAGATAAAGAGCATCATTTATGTCTGTAGATGCCCAAGGGGCCACCAGAGGGTGCTAAAGAGGTTCATTTAAAAATGCACAAGAAAAAAAATAAAATTCTAGTGCTGTCAATCCATAAAAAAAATAAAACCTAGATTAATCACACAATTTTTTCTGTTATTAATTGCAATTAAAAACACAGAAGTTTTTAATATATTTTATAATGTAATAATTTCACAGATAATCTGCAAATTAATGTAGAAACAACATGAAAACAGTATATTTTAAATACTTTAATGGATTCTTTTTATGAATGATACTAATACAGCTACTGATGTCTCAATGAATATTAATTTTCCACGCAATTTTCCACATTTATAGCCATTCAACATCAGTGTATTGAAAGCTATCAAATTGTTTTTTTTAACATATATTAGACTTAAAAATATATAACAACTTCTAATTTGAATGAACTTAAAACAATCCTCACATGAATCCCATAATAAATGTCATTTACCTGTGCTCTACCTACCAGTCTTACATGTAGGAAATATACAGAAATTGAATGAAGTTATCATACAGTCTGCACTGCATAATTTATAAATTATATAGAGATTAAAGAACTTTTGTAGCTTTAACAATGATTAGTCAAGAGCAGAGAGTAATTTTCTGTTACCTTTGTTCTTTGATTAACATTAATGACAGACAGCATTAGTGGCTGCTGTCACTTTAAGATCTGACGCTGCTGCACATGACACGGATGTCACAGGCGTCCCAGTTTCTCACTCTTTTACGTTCATTTAAAACTTTACTTAACTCATTTAAGACTGCTCTTATGCGGATACTCGACAAAACGGACATTTTGGCATAAATGTATGTGTTATTGTTCATTCAAGCGTGAAGGAGAACTTGATTCTGGTGCACTGTCAACTTTATTGGAAAAAGACTTCAAGATCTTTTGGTTTGAAATTAAACAGAAAAAAAAAACATTTTGACAAACATACCTGAATCTCTCTGGTGTGAGGAAGTTGAGCAGATGGAAAAGCTCTTCTAAGTTGTTCTGTAGTGGAGTTCCAGTCAACAACAACTTATGCTGCAGAGGGTAATTGTTCAGCACCCTGAAAAACTGCATAACAAATACCACCACAGGACAACATTAAAACATCATTAAAATATAAAGTGTAATAAATTAGTAATTTGAACCAGTTTTAACCACACAACTTGTCAAATTAATGCATAAAAGTGAATATCGATGTTGGACTCACCTTTGACTGGTTATTCTTCAGTCTGTGGGCCTCGTCAACTACCAAACAAGCCCAGTCGATGGAGCCCAGGACGGCCGTGTCAATAGTGATCAACTCATAGGAGGTCAACAGTACATGGAACTTCACAGAGGCTTCTTTCTGCACGATCATAAGGGAAACAATCATTGATATACAAGTGTCTTACGATTCTTTAATGGAAAGCAGAGTTCTCCAACTCACTAACCTTCATCTTAGAGGGTTTCTTGCCACCACGGATGGCGTTGTTCTCAAAAGAGAACTCGTTTTCCCTGATGACAGCCCTGCTGTCCTTGTCACCGACGTATGTGACAACGTACATGTCCGGGGCCCACATCTCAAACTCTCGCTCCCAGTTAATGATGGTGGACAAGGGGGCACTCACCAGGAACGGACCCTTAGAATGACCCTGGAGAACGAGCACACCAGCGTTTTAAAACTGAAGAAAGAGGACACGCTGTACAAAAGATAGTGACATTCAATGTCTCAGTGACCTTATATTCTATGCTTACAAGACATCAAATATACCATTTAAGAACAGCATTGTATGAAAATGTATGGTATCGTTCAAAAGTTTGGGGTCAGTAAGATTTAAAAAAAAAATTATAATAATACTTGTATTCAACTTTCTATTTATCAAAGAATCCTGAAAATAATGCATCAAAGTTTACACAAAAATATTAAGCAGCACTATTGTTTCAAACATTGATCATAAGAAATGTTCAATGAGCAGATATCAGCATATCAGAATGCTTCTGAAAATTCAGTTTTAAATATAAGGTGACATTTTTAAAATTATAATAGTTATTTTAAATTGTAATATTTCACAATATTACTGTTTTACTGTATTATTGATTAAAATAAATGCAGCATAAGAGACTCTTTCATCAAAATAAAAATAAACAAAAAAATCGTACCCACCCCAAACTTTTAAATGGTAATGTAGTTGTTCTTGGATTACAAGATTAATAAAGCATAATACATTTTTATTATGTGTTCAATTTATCACATAACCCATCATAACTCTTGGACTCTCAATGAAAGTAAAAACAAACAAACAAACAGGGCACCTCTTTATAGAGTGAATAGAGGAAAACAGCAGTCTGCACGGTCTTTCCCAGACCCATCTCGTCTGCCAGGATGGTGTCGGTTCCCTGAGCCCAGGAGAAGCGGAGCCAGTTGAGCCCCTCCAGCTGGTACGGATGCAACGTTCCTCCTGTAGAGTCCAGATACTCTGGCTGACGATCAAACTTAATGGTGGGCTACAGGAGAGTAAACAAATTGGGTTTTAGCCATCGATGAGCAAGTGAATGGTGCAGCTGGGTCTAATAAGTCCTGCCAGTGTGTAGACCAATAAAAAGCAGCTCACTTACATCCACAACAGGGTTCTCTGGAGGCCGGTCTAGTTTTCGCACCTTCCCTTTGATCTTCAACTTCTTTCCTGGTTTACCTTCATCACCCATCATCAACTCCCTTTAGGACAGAAAAACAGATGAATATGATGGGCGTGTGCATCAGTGCGTTTTCTAGCACTTTCAGGCTAAGAACCAGAAGATTTTTCCTTAAATATCCTAAAAATCTAAATGCATTTCTTAATTAAAAAAAAAACTGTTTATAGTCTTTTGTATAAATTTCATTGGCTTTAAAACCACTTTTCTTGTATGCTGTTGCAACCAAGACTGTTACTAACCAAAACATAACTTTGTTCTTTGAAATATTTGTATTTTAAGGCTAAAATACTAAATTTACAAACAAACTTATTTCAGTAAGTTGCCATTTCTAATATTCATTTAGTTTAAGTTGAAGCACTAAATTAACTGGAAATAAATAAAAGCCCAAATTGAACTAAAACTAAATTAATAAAACCTGAATAGTAATATTTAAATATAATAATAATAAAAAATTACAAAAGCACAAAATTACTAAATTTAACCAGTAACATTTTGAAAAATTATTGAAATTAAAACCAAAGCTACAAAAATATAGGCAGATTCAAGATATTAAAACAATGTGTTTGTGTATAAATAATACTAAATATAACACTGACGGGAATTAAAAATAGTATCAAATAATATCATAAACTTCACGACCTAGATGAATAAAAGTCTTGCTTATGTTTTGCACATTATTGTGGAAGTTAAATGCCTTGCAAAGGCTGTTTCTGTTCACATGTATACCTGTGGTTCCAGTACTGCAGTTTGAAGGCGTCAAACTCTGGTATATCCATATCCTCTGCCTCCCAGGTAGACTGATCATACGTTACATCCCTCCACTTGATAAGGTAGTGACAGTTATTCTTCTTATCCACACTAAAAGGAATAAAACAACAGGCACGGCATGAGCCATGAAATTGATTGAAAGAGATTCAATACAAAGTTCTTGAGCTCATCTCACCTATGGTTCAGAACACGGTGAATCATCATCCACTCCATCTTGATGCCGAAGCGGTAGTACTTCTCCTCCATCCGAGCGTAGGTGGGGTCTTTCTTCTTTCTCTTGTCACTCTTGTCCTCATCTCCCTCAACACCGAAGTCTGTGGCCGGTGGCTCGTCCATGTCGTTCTTGCGCTGGTAGTTCCTGAACATCACCTGACAGTGCATCTCCAGCTAGAGAGAGAGATGTTGCGAGCCAAAGTTAGGATCAAGGAAACTTAAGTGTGAATTCAGCCCAAATCTGGATTCAAAATGACATTACAATAAGCCATTGTCTGGATTCACAGATTAGTAGATTAAACCCTGAAAGTTTGTGCTTAAGCCAAATAAAATGAAGTGAAAAGTCTGAAGTGTGAATTTTCTCTTAAATTATACATAAAACATACATTTATAATAAATGACCAAGAATAAATTACAATATATTGATTAAAAATATTAAGATGACACTGTCAAGCCATTTTTATGCACTTTTTAAGACCAAAATAAGACCCAGTGATGTACCTGTAGCTCGGAAACCCATGAGCAGTGCCAATAAGACATATTCTGCCATTTAACAAAGAACTCCCTCTCAGGACGACCAGCCAATGGTGTGGGGTCAGGCGCCTCAGCTGCGAGTTCAGTGGGCCGGGGCACAGGGGTCGGGGGAGGAGGTTCAGTCCAACGCCAGGTCAGAATCTTCTGCACCTTCCCTTTCATGGTAGGACACTGGAGGAAAAAAAAAGAAGAAAAAAAAGAGGTATGAAATATTTCACCAGTAATTATATAAGTAGGCTATTTTTTATCTAAATTATTTAAAAGTTCGGTAACACTTTACAATAAGGTTCATAAGTTAACTACCTTAGTTAACATGAACTTAAAAAAGAACAATACTTCTTCAGCATTTATTAATCGTATTTAATATTAATTTCAACATTTATTAATACATTATTATGATCAATGGTTGTATTTGTTAACATTAGTTGAGCACAGTGAACATGAACCGCTGGATGTTTATTAACTAATATTAACAAAGATGAATAAATACTGTAACAAATGTATTCCTTAAAGCGGCACTATGCAGGATTTCTGTTTTTGTCAAACAGCGATCCCTAGAGTCGCTGTAGAGTACTTGTATTTAACGTTACTGTCGTAAATACAACTCACGCAGAGCGTATCTGCACTTCATAATAATAAAGTAGCCTACCGCGTTAGGCTTACCTGAGCCTAAATGCCAGATGACACCAATAAAGTGTATCATGTACGTCGCATTATTTCGTAACAATGTCCGTTATGATGTTGTTAGACATGATTATTGCAATTTATCATAATAGTTTGCAAATTGCGCTCATTTACACTATTTACAACGTGTAGGCTTATTTATGTCCTGATAATTATGTGAGATATTGATAACTGTTCTCATGATAATCGCAGGAATCAAGTTAAACAATGAAAGCCTGAGCGAGTAGGACTCTTGTCCGGTTCCTTGCGCTGTCAGATTCTCGTTACCTTTTTCTAGACTCTTCCGACCACGCACACTTCGTTTATTTTCGCCATTCTGAAAGCGCAGGTAAGCGATGTTTACTCGTGTCCGACTTCTTGCTCGGTCAGTCTGCCATTTCCTCTTTCTCTGTTCCTCCGACAATGCTTTTCTAGCTTTCTGCTTCTTATATGCCGGCTTTGCCATGAGACGACAGTTGTTCTTATAGCTAGCCGGATCCTAGATGGGGGCGTGTAATGTGTGCAGTGCCGTAGAGCAAATCGTTACATCGCTAGAGCTGAAATCACGCGATACTTCCTGACAGCGGTGCGCCGGCCCAAAGTTGCAAGTGCAGTTTTTCCACTCACAGGCACCAGGGGGGGGGGGGCGAGACGACCACCATTCAACCCGAAAAGAGTCATATAACCATTCCAATAACTCCGAAGCTGTTCAGTTAAACTAAAAAAAACTGCATAGTGCTGCATTAATGTTAGTTAATACATTAACTAATGAACCTTATTGTAAAGTGTTAACTAATGAACCTTATTGTAAAGTGTTAACTAATGAACCTTATTGTAAAGTGTTACCAAAAACTAACGTGGTTGACTTACAGTGCAGCGAGGGCAGATCCATTCTCCGTTGGGAATCTCGGGCAGGGGAGGGTTAAGGCAGTGAATGTGGTATGATGAGGGGCAGGAGTCACAGCACAGCAGCTCTCCGCCATCCTTACACACTCTGCAGAACTCCATGTGATGGTCGTCCTCTTCCGCCTCGCCTATCACCTCATTCTCCTCCTCTCCGTCTGACCCGTCCTCACGAGCCTCCCACTGGATGCCCATCTTCTCCTGAAAGAAGAGTACAAGGTCACATCAGGGCCTATGCTCTTTGGACATCTTTTAGATTGAACTCATGTGGAGATTGAAAGTTGGTTCACTCACACAGTGTGGGCAGCTCCAGGTGCCCTCCGGTGCCTTCTCCATATCAGGGTCCAAGCAGACCATGTGATAGGCTCGTGGACAGGTGTCGCAGAGAATGATCTCTCCTCCCTGCTGACAGACCTCACAGTAATCCTGATGATCCGTCTCATAGCCATCGCCATCATCATCTCCTAGCAGAGAAAGAGAGAACAGATGAACGACTGATAGTATAGCCCTATGATCTCCATACCGCGGAAATAAAGAATGGAATCGTGGATTCCGGTAATAAAAATGGAATTTACAGTATAATGCGTAATATCAGAGAATTTGGGATTAATAAATCAAAAGTAGGGGAGTTCACTTAATCAAAACGTGAACAAAATAGTGTCTGTGAATAGTGTAATGCAATAAAGTGCATAAAGACTGTTATTTACATATCAAGTCTACAAGTTCTGCGTGTCTGTGAATAAGTGATGCAGTTTAACCATTAAAATGGAATCCAGAAAAATGTAAACAAATAAAATGGAATTTTAAAAAACAAAAACATTTCACAGGGTCCCAAGATAGTATTGTCACTTAAATATTTTTTTTTTATTTAGGGGAGGATCTCATGCTAATTTCACTCTGGGCTTTTCCATATATTCCTGATGGTTTTAAGATGTACAAGAGACATAAATCTCAAAAATGTGAGTCCCTTAAGTTGTTCTCAAAGAGACAGGGAAAAAGTGTCTTAATAGGCCTGATTAAGCCTAAAAGTTTCACAAGCACCGAGACGGAGAATAAGATCCTCACCCTTTTTCGTCTTCTTTTTGGGCTTCTTTTTCGCACTGCTGCGACTACTGCGGCTATTTGATCCATTCGAAACGGACACACTGTTCATACTGCCGTCATCAAAGTCACTATCCACGTCAACATCGTCCTCTTCACTCTAAAAAAAGAAAAAAGAGGGGGTTTGAAATATAAAGAAATAGAAGCAGAGATAAATATACTGAGATTCCGTTCTTCGGTCCATAAATGACCAGAAAATTACTTTGATGTCATTAGTGAGATGCTACGTCTAAAATTGGAGCCAGGAAGAAAAAACAGCGTCGTCGCTCATGAAAAAAGGTTAAAAGGTTGAGTGCAAAGGCTAGCTGGAGAAATGAGCGAAGGGTCTTACAGATGAGCGTTTCCTCTTGCTGTTGAAGCCTCCTAGTTTGATTTTCAGAGGAGCAACCTTTTTGGTCTTCACCTTCTTCTCCTGAGGTTTGGGAGCAGGTTTGGACTTCTTACGTGCATTGGGACCTGAAATGCGCAAGAATTAGCATAATTTATTCTTTATGCAAGCAAAACATTAGCGGCTAAGAACTCATACATCACAAATAATTGTGGAAATCATCTGAAAAGCATTGTTTTATTAGAAGCGATATAATACACACTGATATACGCTACTATTTAAAAGTTTGGGGTCAGTAAGAATCTAAGGAAATTATTAGTTTGATTTGAATTAATTCAATTGAATAAATGTGATAGGAAAGACTTCTACAACCTAACAAAAGACTTATTTTTCAGGTAAATGCTGTTCTTTTGAACTTTCTATTTATTAAAAAAAAATTCTCATCAGTTTCCACAAAAACATTAAGCAGCAGAACTGTTTTCAACATCATTATAAGAAATGTGTCTTGAGCAACAAATCAGCATATTAGAATGATTTCTGGAGCGTCATGTGACTGAAGAATGGAGACTGCCTTTTTGATCAAACAAATGCATTAAGCAGTCCATGTTCTGTGCCCCCTTTTGCAAGTGATATGAGCATCAGTGGTTTGCTGTCGGGTCAAATAAGTTTTAACTGCCTCATTCAAGCTTCTCAGAAACCATTCAAATGTGATGATCACAATTTAAAAACAATCTACAGTGAAACAAGCTTAATAGCACATAGAACAATGTAAATATCAAGGAAACCACGTTTCCTCAACACCGCAAAAAAAAGCTGAATGTTTATGATAACACTGCCCAGATGAAAATGCACAAATCAAATAAACATCTCAGCTGGGAAAAACAGCTGTTGTAATGGGAAGTCACTCACACGGTAGAAGAACAATCATAATTACACAAACAAACAAAAAAGAAAGAACCTTGCACCCACCCTTGCCCTCTTTTGTCTTGGCCTTGCGTAAGGGAGCTGCTGGCGTGGACTCGACACTGACTTGGGCTGCAGGTGCAGCGGCTGGAGCTTCAGTTTCAACAGACGCTGCGGCACTAGCGGCCGCCAGGGCCGTGGTGGCAGCAGCCGAGCCCCGCAGAGGATTGTTAGTGCTGAACTCACGCCACTTTGCTCCCAGAACCATCATCATTTTGGAAACAGCAATTTTGGGGTTCTTGGCAGCAATCAGAGGCCTGTGAAATTGCAGGGAGGTGTTGTTGTTGGTGAAATCTCTTTATGTTATACTGATGATCTTGCTGCCGTTATTACTTTGTTGGTGTAAAGCCAACATCTAACAGTAAAGCTATTAACATCATGCAGTGCTCCAAACAGTTAAGCTGAGGTAACATTTACCGCTGTTTAGCGAATTTTCAGAGGCCAAATCCAGTCATTTCAATAGAAAAATCGTGCAATTTCGAGTGAGGGCGAAAGATTTTGACACAGATTTTGCATCATGTTCAAGTTGGTCATGCAAATTCTTCACGTTGACCAACAGAAAGCTGCTTGGTTTGAAAGAGACTTATGCGTGATCTGTGCTTCATTCACTGCTACATCAGTAATGGATGGCAGACATTTTTTTGCCCTGCGAAATTTTAATAATGTGACCGTACCTTTAGCCAAACAAATTTTTTTTGAAGTAGATGCCATGTTACTTATGATGATCATATGTTGTAAGTCAGGAGATAACACTTCTAATTTGTCAGCAAATAAAAAAGCAGCAGTTAAAGTAACCATGAAACAAAGGTTGCGATTGTCTTTTATTTTCTATTGTTACATATAGAAAATGTTCAATTTCTTCTGATTGAACATGACAAAATGTAGGTCAGGACTTGATCCATTGGGAATTGATTGCAGCATGTCATTCTGTGAGCATTATCTCTAAATCTACACATCAGGTTATGTTGCGTGTTGACTCGTATGAATCGAGACAAACTGCTTGAAATAAAGATGTGCAATTTACTATGGTTTTCTAATGGCACCAAAGTCTCTTCTGTATACTGTTTACATTTGCGTCAAGGGCTGATCGATCAGAGAATCGTCCTCACATGACATCACAGCAATAGGTAACCAACACGATCCAACAATTCAAACAGTTCCTCGTGGAAAAAATTAAATTCTGCACTAGATTTTTTTCTTGTTTGAGAAGCAGTTTCACTCGGATATACGTCACAAGAAAAGACTCTTGCAACTTCCATTTCATTCCTACTTAAAGATAAAGATTCACATACAATGATTTTTCTCACATTGTTAAAAGGTTAGTTCACCCAAAAAGGAAAATTCTGTCAGTATTAACTCACCCTCATGTTGTTCAACCCCGTAAGACCTTCGTTCATCTTCGGAAAACGAATTAAAGGTCCCATATTATATAAAATTCACTTTTGCATGCTGTTTGGACATAAATGTGTGTTGGCAGTGTGTGTACACAACCACCCAATAGTGATAAAAATCCACTCACTCCTTTTTTATTAATCCCCATAAATCATCAGCAGTGTCTCCTGTTTTCAGAATGCTGTTTTAGTGACGTCACTAAGTACAGGCCCCGCCTTAATTAAACTACTAAACTATACCTGTTCCATCTCTATACAGCACTCTGACTCTGTAGGCATTATTGTCCGACTCCGGGTCGAAACGAACACCGTTACTGAAGAGTTTCTGATATTATTATCATCATTCTGTGAGATGAAATTGAGCGCAAGCTCTTGAAGCTCCGCCCCCTGTGCCGTGCTCATTTGCATTGAAAGGGCACACACTAAAACAGTGCATTTTTCTGAGCATCAAAAAAATGACAATTTAAACATGCTATAAAAAATTATCTGTTGGGTATTTTGAGCTAAAACTTCACATACACACTCTGGGGACATCAGAGACTTATTTTACATCTTGTGAAAAGGGGCATAAAATGGGACCTTTAAGATATTTTTGATGAAATCTGAGAGCTGGATCACTCCTCCATAGGCTTCTTCAGGGATTGAAACTTGCCAGCCCCGAAAAGTTATTAAAGACATTGTTAAAATAGTCCAAGTGACTACAGTGGCTCAATCTTAAGTTTATCAAACGACGAGAATACTTTTTGTGCGCAAAAAAAACAACTTTATTTCAACTATTCATTTCCTTCTCTCTGGGCCTCGACTCATTTCACTAGTGTAATAGCATAAGCTTCTGTTGTTGTACGTCACACGCATCACACACATGACCAGCGTCAGACAACAGTGAGCCTACGTGTGTCGTAGCTCTACGCAATCTCACTACGTTAACTGACTAGAGGCCCATAGAGAAGGAAATGAAGTCGTTATTTTTGTTTGTTTTTGCACTTAAAATGTATTCTCGTCGCTTGATAAACTTGAGATTGAGCCACTGTAGTCACTTGGACTATTTTAACAATGTCTTTAAAAACTTTTCGGGGCTGGCAAGATTCAATCCCAGAAGAAGCCTATGGAGGAGTGATCCAGCTCTCAGATTTAATCAAAAATATCTTAATTCGTGTTCCTTGAAGATGAACGTCTTACGGGGTTGAACAACATGAGGGTGAGTAAATACTGACAAAATTTACATTTTCGGGTGAACTATCCCTTTAATCTGGGTAATGCACTCATACCTGACGAACTGGCTGAAGGCTTTGTAGTTGGTCAGAGTTCTATAGTCTTCCTCAGAGAAGACATGATCGATGTCCTCCATACCCCAGGTATCCAAAAGCTGAGAGGAACTTTTTGGCTCCTTAAAATCAGTACAGAGCTTATGAGCGATTTGATTTACATGTACTTTATCATAGAGTTAATTTAGCAGTCAAATTACATATGAACTCACAGAATCATCATCATCCTCATCTTCCTCTTCCTCAGGTTCCCTTCGTTTGGAGGCTGCTAAGTTTCTGTCGGCACCAGAGCTGCTTCTTTTCTTCTCCTTTGTGGTGCTGGCTCTTTTCTTCTTTTTCTTGCCTGGTGTGTAGTCACTACCCTCGCTTTCTGAGCGGTCTTCACCATCATCTAGTTCTGGCCCTTCCCCTGGCTCCGGAGAACTGATGCCGATATCCTGGAGGACATATAGGACATATTTTGATCACTTCTGGAGGCTGCTAAAATTATCTATAGTGGTTAATTTTCCAAAACCAGATTTTAGGCTACATTTTATATGATTGTACAATAATGTTCAAAGGTTTGGGGCAAGTAAAGCATTTAATTGATCAAAAGTGACAATGAAATTTATAATATTACAAAAGTCTTTTTCAAATAAATGCTGTTCTTTTCAAATTATCCAGGGGGAAAAAAACATGCATCATGTTTTCTAAAGGATCATGTGACACTGAAGATGCTAAAACTTCAGCTTTAATATCACAGGAATAACTTACATTTTAAAATAGAAAACAGTTGTTTAAAATTATATTAATATTTCACAATATTGCCATTTTTACTGTATTTCTGATCAAATAAATGCAGCCTAGGTGAGAATAAGAGACTTCTTTCAAAAACATTTTTAAAAATCTTATCAAACCCAAACTTTTGAATGGTAGTGAAGGGAGAAATCACCATTTGTAAACGCTTTTTGTCTTTAAGTAAGGGGTTAACTGTAAATGTCAATAGAGAGCTTACATATCACTTATATAAAGCTTGAATGATCGGGACCGGTATTGGACAATCATGATAATAAGAAATCTGTAGTCGGCATCGGCTGCAAAAATCCTGATCAGAGCATCAGGACTTCCCAGTTCAAGCAAACAAAGGTACCATCCAAGTTGTGCATGAGCTCGCTTTTACTTATAATCCTTTTAACACCCACTTATGATGTTGTAAAAATCGATTTGAGATCTTTACATTTAATAACTCAGCTTGTCTTACAAGATAAAGCCAATTACTTTATTTTATGTTCAGTAGGGGTGTAACGATATTCAAACCGAACCGAACGCGCCCCGCCCCCTGCTGCCCCACCCAGCCCTTCTACATTGAGGTTGACCTCACTTTACCTCGTCACAAAACATATTTCTCTTCCTTGACATTTGATTAAATAGTAATTAGGGGTGTGACAGTTCACGTATTCTTTCTTCAATTCCCTTTCATTCTTTCTACAAGACGAATACAGCATTGTAGCCTAACCACTATTGACAACCAATAAATCGCAATAAGCTCCACGTTCTGTTACTTTCAATAAGAAACAAAGTGTCATTTTTCAAATTATGACCATTTTGTCACGAAATTAAAACAATAAATGCCATTTTGACGCTCTTTAATTCGCCGTGACAGATTACTATATAGGCGCCTCAGTTTAATCCCATGACTTTTTAAAATGTTATTATTAATTTGCCATGAATTTAAGATTTTATTCATTTCAATGACTTATTCATTAAGCGAGTGAACGCGATCATCTATTCCTAACAAAAAATGAAACAAAAACTGCCTAATGTGCAGTTTACATGTGTTCATACAATTTGTTATTTGAGTGTTGATTATTATATCTAAAAATAAATAGCAACTAAATTTAGGCTAATAGTTTGGGCTCTGTTGTGAACATTTAATATTATAGTAATGTGCAAGTAAGGGCTCCCTATATAGTTTACAGCATTAGCCGAGATCATTTTTTCATCCATAGGAAACTTAATTATTAGTGAATCTGTTTAAAGACAAAGACGCAATTTGTTCAGTAAACCACTGTTTAATAAAAAAAGCAATTTATGTTTAGTTCTCCTCCCCTGCTGTACCGAACCAAACCGTACCGTGACGTCAAAATCGAGGTACGTATCGAACCATCAGTTTTGTGAACCTTTACACCCCTAGGGGCTATTTACAGCTGTTTGGCCACTTCATGCGTTTTCTCAGATCGGATAGCTATCTGATTTAGCAAAACGATTCCATTTACACCTGGTCACATAAATGTGTTCCCGCAAAACGGATATAAATCCGATCTTCAATTCCCGCGCTATATGCAGATTTAATGGGGTTTACGTCACCGAAAGCAACAGATATGAGCTGCATTTTACTGATAATCAGCTAAAATCAAAATCAAAGACCGCAATAAGAGAGAGCGGCAACAGCACTGGTGAGATCATTTCATTTCTTTACTTTTAATGATGATGATTGTGCGTTAAGCGTCTGCGACTTTCACTTTGATTTGCGATAGTTTGCTCGTTGGCTTGATGAATAGATGCTCAGCTGCGGTAATGCGTGTTGCAGTAGCGCCGTCATATCTGTCTATAACATTACATTTAGCCAATAACACGCTCTCACAGGTTTATTTTTTAGCATTTTTGGGAGGAGTAAAATTTACATATGTAGTTTCAACAACCAGATGCATTTACACTTGTCCAGTTTCGTCTGGAATGCGGCCCAGACCTCCTCCTGAAGTGGTTTGAGCGATCGGATGTAACTCCGTCTCGAATGCGTTTTGGAGGGCATTTACACCTGGTCCTTTCACGATCGGATACCCATCCGATCACAGAAAATGCATGAAGTGGCCAGATGTAAACAGACCCCTAGTGTTCAGTATTTTATAAAATAAACAGACCACTTGACCAGTTAGACTAGAATCAGATTTTGCAGCACAAATTACATTTTGTTAACACTACATGGCTGTGTTCCTACAAAATCAGTCTTTAATAAACAACAAGTGTAGTTATCATTAATAAAGCAGTCGGATTGGGATTCGGTACCTTTGAAAAAAATGTATTATGTTACCTTTGATATGAACAGTCATTAGGACATGATATCCTATTTGCGATGGCAGCTAAATTGCTCCGTTTCTCATTAAGACACTGTGGGGGAGGTTTCTAATTTCATAACATAAGGAAAGTGAATACTGCATTCTTCAAGGATATTGAACACAAACAATATCCACACACACACTCACAAAAAATGTCATTACCTCTCTGCGGGAACGATTTCTCTTGCTGCCTTTACTCTCACGGCTACTTTTTTTGGCTTTCTTCTTCTTTTTCACCTTTGGAGCATCATTCTCAGACAACTCCTCGTCCAGGTCATCCTCATCTATGGAACAAACACACACCAAATTAATTTGCGTTTTTTTAATAATTTATTATTTTTCTTGACTTTTCCAGTCATACGGATAAGTACTATTGGATTAATATTAATAATAATAAAAAAATTAATAGAGATTTAATTGAGTGCAATATCTACTCAACTTAATATGTTGGAGTTTAGTCTATTTAGTCTGTAGCCTATATTTAATATTTAAACACTTTTTTTTAAATCCTAATTTTCAGGCCTGAAAATAACAATTAAAAAAATCATGAGCTTATGAACCCAGCTCCTTAGATTAAGCCTCAATAGATCAGTACAAATCTATTTTTGTCATTTGATCTGGGCTGGTTGAAAATCATCTGGGGCACTATGTGTTGAGACAAATTTCAATAACACTGTGATACAGGAAATATTAAATTACCAATAAATCACTGATATAAAGGAGCTGAACATTTTATCAGATACAATAGGTTATTTTTGGAAACAATGGCAAATACTAAATCTGAGGACATGTACTTTTGTGTCACTTCTTACAGTTACACATGGCACTGATTTTACTCTGTAAGTCCTTTACTAAGTGTTCCCAAGGACGACAGTAATATAAGATCTTAATGGACTTGCCTCATATACTTCATTATGAAACACATATAACGTTACTTGCTTTTCTCCAGACACTACAGTAACGTTATATTAATATAGAAGTCCATGACTAAAAGCACTAAACATACTAAATTAAGCATTACCTTCCTGGAGTGATAGACTTAATCTTACATCGTGTCTTATATAGTTAGTAAGGCAAAGGCACACAAAAAAATACACCCGAGTATTTTGCTCCATTCAAAACACTGAATACCCGGGCAAAGCCCCCCTTCAAGCATTTCCCTGAAAAACTAGCGTCACATCCGATTCCTGCACACACTGATGTGCAAAATCAAAATATCAAACTGAAAACCGATATTTACAGTTGTTTTACAAGCAAAAAATCTTCTTTTTTTTTATTAAACACTACAGGCCGACAGCGCGCGAACAGTGAGAGCGCGAGGACACTGAAAATCCTCACGCGTCAAACTCGCACGCGACTGTTACCGGTAGGCCGCGAAACACCGATGCCGGTACAGCAACAACATAATACATCAAATGTTACTATAAGCCCACCGATACTGTTCAATAAGCCCACCAAGATGTTCAAATCAACGTAATATGCCATGTTTAACTAATATGAGTGCATATTATTTGACCGTGTAGGCAAAAATAACAGGTAAGTTAAGTCGACGGCTAGCCGCGTAAAAACCCGGCAACACAAAGCACTGACTAAAAAACTGAAAGAGGGTGATAAAATGCAAATGTATCCAAATACATAAGGTGATTTACTCGTTAAAATTACATTTCTAGTTTAATGTTTTATAAGAAATGTAATATCTAGCATCAGCCCCGCTTGTTGTTACGTTAACGTTAGCCGACTAGCCACTGGTTCATCGAAAATGAAGTTTCACAGCAATACACTCCAACTGAGAACATAAAATACGTCACAAATAATCCGTTAAAACATTTAATGTATCTACTTTTCATCCACATATGCGATAAGAAAATCTAACACCGACCAAACTACAGTTGACCCGTATCAGTAAACGTAAATATTTTACCTTGCATCATAGCCCGCGGTTCAAAATCGTCTCTATCGTCTTCACTGCCGGACATATTGTTGATAACACCAGATAGAGAGGATTGCGAACCCTTGTATGCCGATTTTCGCCTCCTCTGGTGCCTTCCTGAAGCCGGGGGAGGCAGAAAATAAAAGAACAATACAAACGGAAGTTAATACTCACGGTAGCATGCTGATCGTAGTGGTCACTACATGCCAAAAAAAAATCAGAAAAGCATGCAAATATATGTGATATTGTTGTACAAAAACCCTTTTGGTATGCAAGTGAATAAAAGCGTCAATAAACTTTTAAAATACGCGGTTAAAACAAGTTATGGACATTTAATAGGCAAATGGGGCATGATGTGAGTGAGGCATTAGCTAAGCAGGCTAGGGATGCTAACCTGCAAGTCTTCATAACTTTTAAGATTCCTTTAATTTTACATACATTAAAAGATGTCATAAATAGAATGATTTATAAAAACCAATTATTAGAATTAATGTAATACAATTTTAGAATGTATACTCACACAACTTGACCTATTCCCTTTTTCAAACAAACAGCTAATGCAATTTAAGATGTCACCACGTTGTATTGGCTCCTTTTCATCAACACTTAAATACAATTTGTAATATCCCTAATGATTAAGTATTGAAAGTGTATCCAGATTATATATTTTTTCTAGGCTGTAGGATGCACACAACGTCGCAGTTTCTCCTTCTGCCACTTACACCCTTTGCATAGACACAAAGAGATCAGGGGCCAGACATCCCATAATAATCACCCTCCCCATATTCACACATACACATACATACAGACATTCACCCCTCCCCCCACCGCATAGTTACCTTGCAACATACAGACCATAATACCCCCCCCCCCCCCCAACAACCAAAGACAGACCCTCTCTTCCCCATTCCACCATGCCCTTAGCAACAGTTGCCATGGAGACAGCCACCCCTCCCACCCCAGTTAACATCCCATAATAATAAACATAGTCACTGACATCCCACAATAACCATAACTCCGAAAAAAGAATGAACGGGAACTGAACCGGAAGAGAGAGAGAGGGAGAAAAGTCTATTAGAAACTCCTCGCCAGCTTGCTTCCTTATTACAGTTCTGTATATACAGTATATGTACAGTAGACATTTGTGAGCGTATAAAATGCCATTTATAATCAAAAACTTAAAGTTAGTGCTCTTCAGTGTAATGCCATTTTAGAGCAACAATTCTCTACCACATGTCACTAACTTTATTTTGGGGTCCAAAAATGAGCTCAAATAGCAGATAATAGTTCTGGTTTGGGGGGTTTTAGGTTCAAGCTAGGCCACATTCAAATATGGTCTACCGTTCAAGTTCAAATATCAGACTGATAAAGAAGCTATATAATGGCGTAAAATGAAAGTGGCACTATGTGATTAAGGCCTTCAGAAGTGATAGTCTCTGAATGGGACATTGGGATGTTTTGTAGTTTGACCTTCTCTTAGCTTCAGCTTCACCTTTTGCCATTTTCACCCCGTTGTGAAGTAAAATGACAAACATTGACATCTCTTGACGCACACATCTAGTCCATCACAAAGCAACACATATGTATGTATGTACACATGTTCATATATAGAAGCAAATGTAATTTCTTAGAGGGGGGATGGGGAGTGGTAGGCAGCATATAGCATAATTACATATGAAAGAAATGTAGAGGTGGTTGTCATGACAACCCACTCAGGCGCACCCCTCCTCCACACTCCAAAGCACCAAATATCCAGTAATAATGTTTCAACCAAAAGAAAACACAGACCCTAATATTCTTCCTGTGCTGGCAGTTGTCATGGCGATCCGCAAGAAAGAGGTGTTTCTGTGCGTGACTGTCTTTTTTTTGGGGGGGGGGGGGGGGGGTGTATAAAGGAGGGGTTTCAGATTACCATGCATGCTAAAATGAATGCCATAATACTCTTTTAACGCTCTCTGCTAGTTCCCTCCTCCCCCCACACCCTCACCATACTGAACGTGACTCCATAACTGGGTGAAAGAGCCACATATGGACACCAGAGATCTTTCTACTGATAAACTCTTAAGACATAAGCAATGTTGGATGTGGCCAAAAAACAAAAACCAATACCCCGTGATTTCAATTTGAATCACTAACTTTGCTGGTGCAACTATTAGTCGCCTTCAAATGCAAAGGTTTAATGTAGGCTTTGTTGCTCAGTACAATAAACGTCCCTGGAAATAGCAACATTTATATTAGTGCTACATTTGTTTTGAGAATATTTTTAGGGTTTTTTGCGCTACACCGAATTAAGAACATTCACGGATATATATATATATATATACACTAAAAATGTTGCAGTCTTCTTGTTTCGTGAGGTAGAAATGAGAATAGCAGTCTCAGGTGAATCTTCTACCATACAGCCAAATAAAAGCCCCCAAAAATAAAGAGACAAACATGAACAATCCTGAGTGTGATATTCACTCTCTTTTTCTTCCCCCCTTTAAACCAGTCCCCCACCCCTCCCCCTCACTAATGGCCCAGACATCCCATAATATGCCCAACGAATATCCCCACCCACCCACCTTTAATCTCAGTCTGAACCCCATACTAAATCATGCAAAACTGTTCATAAACTGATTTCTGCTCTCTACTGAGCATCCTTGTATTTGCAGGTTCATATTTGTCTCAGACTAGATGTTATCCTTCAGTTTGGTGTTTAATTGTTTTTCTACACCTTTCAGACATTTATGAACAATATACATTGTAAACATTATGAAAAGGGAAGTCATCAGTCCAAAGGCACCCATGGAGATTATGTGTATTCGAGACATTCAATAATATACATTATGATATAATGGCCATACCCTTTTCCATGACCTCATATTCCCCACCCCCATCATATTCCGGAGAATTGTGATTGATTAATTTTACCACGTGAACGTATTGTGGTTATAATGCATTAGCTTCAGGGTCCCCATTGCAACATATGAAATGCAACACACACAATAGCGTATGTAGTTCATGTGTGTAAATCTTTCATTCTAAAAAAGAATACAAGAGATCATGTGTAATTTTCCAAAACATTTGAAATCAGGTCAAATGCACGCTCTTTAATCATTAATCATGCTTATAGGCGCACCGGGTTTATATTTTTGTGGATCGCATAGAACTACATATCTTTAGCAATATAAAGATATATTTTCTTTTATGAAAATGAATTTAAATATCTGAATGATTAAATTTTTTTTTTTTCAGGGAACATCTTGCTATTGCATTTGTACTTGACTTGCACTGTAGACATCATCTGCCACATAAGAGTGTCGACCTCTCCGTTCAAAGCTTTCAGATCTAGTCATAGAGTGTCTGGAGTAGAAATGTTCGACACAGTCTATACCCTGAAAATATAAGATCACTTCAATAGCCGTGACTTTCTTCCAGATGTGCTTAAGAGCTATGCGCTATTTTCAACCAACCAACATCAGGCCATCAGTTTTGATTGCAACTTCTAACATACTGTAGCAGAGAATGGTTAGGATCTATGCAGGGTGTTTATTCAGAGAGAAACTCAATCCATAATTCAACTGCAGTAAATCTGCCTGAGAAAAAAACATCATAAATCCTGTCAATTAACACAAGGAGTTCTAGGAGAAGACTACGAAACCCTTTTGTAAAATATTTTAAGAGATTTTAAGAATGAATGAATTAAGAATTAGTAAATGAACTGTCTGTATTTACTAGTGGTGGTTAACTAGAATAATGATATAAAATGAGGAACGTGTTGATGGTGACCTCTAGTGATTGAATGTGGAAATCTTGGATACGAATATAATATAGCTCCTCCTAGTGACCAGGAGTAATATATCCACAACCTGCAGACCCAAAGACTTGATTATTATATAGTTACACATCTTAATTTGTTTTGTTTGCAACGTCTGGTTTAATTCTCAGTAGAACTTGAAATACAAGTTACAAGAACACAGTGATTTGTGTCATTTGAATTCATTAAAATGATCTTATTTTTTGATGCTTACACTACCATTCAAAGTTGTGAGTTAAGTTGAATAAATTAATACTTTGCTTGCATTAAATGGATCAAAAGTGACCGTAAAGACAGGTTTCTATTTCAAATAAATGCTGTTCTTTTGAACTTTCTGTTCATAAAATAATCCTGAAAAAAAGTATCACGGTTTCACAAAAATATTAAGCATGCAGCCTGTTTTAAACATTGATAATAATAAGAGATTTTTCTTGATTTCTGAAGGAACATTTGTCACTGAAGACTGGAGTAATGGCTGCTGAAAATTCAGTATCAGATATGTATACCAACAAAAGGTAGAATGCAGTTGTGAGTATAAAAATACACATTCATTTATCATACAACTGTGGTGATTGCATTAACTAGCCTATTGATTTAAATGTGATTGAATGCTATATTGATAGAATCAAGCAGTTTTATGGGGTGTAACATCGACACATTAACAGAGTGCCAACATGTCTTCAGATGCACACATTGCTGTATATTCTCTTCTAAAGAAATGATAACAGTCTACAGTGACCGGTTTGCTATAAAGTGAATTTGACACATGCTGGGAAGCCATGCATGACTCAACAGAATACATATACCATAGATTTGTTTATTCAGGCTCTAATGTCAACACAATGAAAAAATCTTTCTTTTAAGAGTGGCATTTCAAAAGGGACAGAGAGACACTGCTGATCTTATACGTATATCCTTGAATCCTGTTGGCAGGTTATATACTGTATCCTGTATGTTTATTCAGCACAATAAAGAGCAAGTTTCAGGGCAGGGTTTTCTCGCTTTTGTTCAAACCTTCAACTCCTGTGCCAAAACGAACTCAAATTTTGTCAATATTTTATCCACTTGAGTTTTGAATTATTTATAATTTTTGTATAATGTAGCTATTTAAATTATAATCTTAAAAGGAATTTCATGGACACAGAAATAAGGTTCACTCAAGGAAATTTCTAATATCTAAACCACTTAATTGAACATTATAGTGATTCAAGAGGCCTGAACATTTACTATTGCTTTGTTTGTAATTTTTTAATACAATTTTAATATCCTGATAGTGTTTCCACTTTTTCTATTGTGAATTTAAGAACAAACATGTCAGGTTAGAGAAACTGGCACCAGTTCTTTAGAGATCAGACTCATTTTAAAGACCTGACACTTTTAGTTTAATCTATTTCTTGTTAGTGAAACCATCTCTACTACAGGCTTTGTAGACGGAGGAAGGAATATTCTCTTATAACATTAATAAAAAACATGAAACATTAATCACACTGGCCAAGAGGTTTGTATAGCCTGTTATTCTCAAAATACGCTTTATCTCAGTATGAATGTATGTTGTGTCAAGATCAGTGTGACCCAATTCCCTGAAAAAATAATCTCATTAAAATAAACATCACAGATTATCTTTCACTCCCCTTTATGTGCCGATCTCATATACTTTTCACACTCGCACACAAACACAATATATATAAATATGATCTATTTTCTGCTTTGATACAATAAAATCTGTCAGTCGGCAAACCGACTATTTGTTTTGACTGTATTCCAAATGCATACAACGCATAGAGATATTCGTCCAGTAGTCTTCATAAATATAGATTAATGATTTCCATTACACGAGAGCAGATGTTAAAACTTCATGCTGATTTGTACTCGGCTTTCGCCAAGATAAGCACCAACTAAGACGTAGCTTTACAGTAACCTATGCTTCTCCATCCATTTACGCTTCTTTCCATCTGGTGACATGAATCTCCTTCTGTCTGGTGTTAATAGTGTATTTGCGCGTCAGCACACACAACGGCTGCAACCACAGTGCGGTCCCCCCATAACAACCCTCTGGATTGAGCGGAGTAGGGAACATCTCTAGGGTCTTCAAGTGGGCACCTTCCGTCCTCAGTGTTTCGTCGACTAGCCCACGACACCTCAAGAGGGCTCGACACCCCCCTCCGTCCCCCACTCAACTCAGCCCAGCTTACTGACCTCTACATCCCTCCTGCTGCTGAGACCTAACCACAATCTCTCCACAACCCAACCATACGCACCAACCCGTTTGACTAAGGCTGTCGAGCCCCACTGGTGTGTTAATATGCAGTTTCAGTGGCAACGGTTCCGTATGGCATACCACCTACCGCAAAACACAATATCTGCCCAACCACCCGTCACTGTAAATACTATACAACCTATACAAATAAACCAACAGACTCTTCAAGTTTTCAAGAATTCTACGAAACCGTAGCATGGCGGCCTGTACACAGCCATCTAGAATCTTTCCGTCTCAACCACAGCCAGTTGCTGCTCCTTTCTGCTGCTTCAGATAAGTTCTTTACTGTGCGACGCAACTCTTGACCACTGAATCCGACGTCTCTGAGGAACCGGGTTGTAGAGTGTGCCACAAAACCTCGACAACCCACTTCCGCTGGATAAACCTGGACTCTCCATCCTCGCTGTTCTGCTTCAGTGGCCAGATGAGCATACCGCAGTTTCTTCCTCTCATATGCCTCCTCTACCCCATCCTCCCATGGCACTGTTAACTCTATCAGTTGAACAATGCGTGCTGATCCAGACCACAAAACAATATCTGGTCGTAGGTGAGTGGTGGCAATCTCAGGTGGAAAAATAAGCTGTTGATCAAGATCAGCCAGCATCTTCCAGGAATGATTTGTTAAATTAAATTATGTAATTGTTCAATTAAAAAACAAAAGCAATGCACTTCCGTAATTGTGCACTGATAATTTTATATAATCATATGTTTAAAAAAGTATTAATATTTTAAGAAGAACTTGAAGGATTTGTAACTCACTGAAAAATGAGTCAAAATTCACATGAATTCAAAAATAAACATGAATTTCTTAAATATATCTCTTATTAATTTAACATAATCTTTTTATGTTTTACGTTTACGTTCTTTAAATCCCAAAGGGTAAATTCAGGATGAGATGAAAGTTGCGATAGCATTTTTTCCCACCAATGTGACATACAGGTGAAACTCGAAAAATTTGAATATCGTGCAACAGTTATAATTTTGATGATTAGGCCTACAGCTTATGAAAACCCCAAATTCAAAATCTCAGAAAATTAGAATATTACAAATCAGTAAAAAAAGGATTTTAAATACAGAAATGCCTGCCCTCTGAAAAAGTATAGTCATGCATATGTGTATAGTTAGTTATATATACTAAAAATATTAGTTTCACCTTTTAATTATGAATTACTGAAATACACGAACTTTTGCACGATATTCGAATTTTTCGAGTTTCACCCGTATATCTGAGTGAAATTGCTTCTTGAACAAGAAAAACTGTAGGGCCAAACTTGATTTTGCCCATGTGGAATTAATTGGATCATTATGGTTTGCTATTGGTGGATCTCATGTGAGTGACAGGTTGTCCAGCCCTCGCACCAGTAAACACGTCATCAGAGAAGAGGATGGGAATATTCATGCAGTTATAATAAATGATTCAATATTTCATAAAAAAAAAAATTAATTTTGATTTCATGGTGATTTTAATAGTCATCATAAGCTTTGCATTCCCTAAGATTTTAGTCTAGCTTCTTTCTACGGTCTGCCCAGATCCTCCATCTATTTTTACCAGCAGTCAGAGGAACATTGCAGTACCCTACTCTGTTTGTTGTTTCCCCTCCTCTTCCCGGGTCCCTTGTTCCCGCTTATTAATCCGTCGCCTTGACCTACTCATCCCCCTCTTTCTCTCCTCCTCTCCTCTCTAATTCTCAGCATCTTCCTCTGACTCATCTTTTCATCCCCTCCCCCGTCTGTTTCTCCTCTCATCTCGCTCTCATTCTGGTTTCCACCCACCCTCGCTCGCTCTGTTTTGCCTATATCTTCCGCAGTTCAACACTTCTTTCCAGGCTTGCCTCTCGCAAGGCTACGCGCACTGACGGCAGGTAATCATTGCATGAAAGTCTTTTTTCTTGTTTGCACTTTCCGCTGATCCTTTGCATCATAAATGCATCATTAATGTCGCGGTGCCATTAAGATGGGTTGGCTTGGCCATAAATAATGCTATTGTATGGGTTAATATAGGTTTGGGCATGACTTTGTGCATGTTGCATTAATTAACCAGGAATTAATTGTCATATCAAGACATCGCTGCTGTTTAGGGCATGTCTCTGTGCACTCTGTGTCTCCTGCATGAGGAGTCACTCCTTATGTTGGGATGCTGAATGAGAATTTGGGTGGCAATGTTTTTTTTCTGGTGCTCGCTGCTAAGTGGTCTGCTAGATGGATCCCGCACTATGTTTCCGATTTACTGTTTGTACATAGGCTACGTGTTATCAATGCGCGTCCAAGCTGTTCTCGTTGGTGTCGGGTGATCGGCCAATTTTACTGTATTGATCTTAAATCTTTATGTTCATTTGAGCATAGCAGTGCTGCCTATATTTTCAATTGCCAAATTCCCCGAACACGCTTTTATTATCAAAACGAAGCAATTAATGTAGTTAAGTAGTCTATGAGAAGCATAAATAATTAGTTCAGCGCGCGAGTTCCGACTCTTTCGTCTCTTTGTCACGTGACAAACGCAAAAAGAACGAATCGCTCGTGAACGTCCAATCGCTGGTTCTTATTTCCGCCCGTCTCCAATACGCGCTTCAATGATCCAGAAAGCTCTTCTTTTCACCAAAGGGATGTTAAATTATTTATCTTTTTTTCTTGCCCCATCACGCCACTTTCTGCGGTATCTACCCCACCCCTGCGTTGATCGCCCCCTCCCCCTGTATAACTGCTGACAGCAGCAAGCTTGCTGCAGTACCACACTGACACGGCGTAAGCAGCGTCTGGATTTGGATGCACGATCATGAGCTGGTCGCACCGTGCGGCACCTGCAGGCATTTACATGCCCGTCTTCTCATTACATTTAAAGCCCTTCCTCCTCCCCGCAGTCTAAATTCTGGTGGTCGGTGCTATGCGACGCGCATACAATTAGCAAGGTGACACGTGTGCCCGTGTCGGTCGTGGCACATTTAGAATGAAATTGTCATGTTCTGGCTTTTTATTGGCTGCCAGGCTGGCATGTCGCTGTCGATGCTTGAGCTATATCTCTCATTGGTAAGAAGGACGGAACTTAATGTTCCAGAAAAATAGTCCTATTTTCAAAGCAATCAGATTGATTGGCACTCCTGATGTATTTGTATACTGAGTCAAAATGGATGCTATTCACTTTATGCAAGATCCTGGTCTTGTTTTGAACAAATAATCAGTGCACTTCATTCTAAATGTTTCATTTCTTTATCTTAAATCAAAATTGAATAGCTGCTCAATAAAAGCTTGTAAATGTATGTTAACGGATAGCCAAATAGGTGTTGTTTTAGCAAACTCATATTCTTGAACAGAAAGCCCATTATTCATGATCCATTCTCGGCCAACTTTTTTCCTGCAATAAACTTCCAGGTTTTGACCCCTTGGAGGTGAGCAGGCAGTGATCGTGTTCATTTAGACATATTTTTTATCGCCTCTCCAGGCGGCAAATGTAACCTGAGTAATTCTGTGGACTAAAAGAATGATGTAAAAAATGCAGTATTTCATGATAAAATGCAGCTTCGTATACAGGAAGACAAGAGCCAGCTGCTTTTCGACAACAGAATTCTAAACCCAAAAATTCCATTTTGTGTACATGACTTGTCCAAACACCTTTGATGAACAAAATGCATTAAGCATTTCATGAAATGCCTTTTTGCTCAGAAAATTGCTCATTCTGTTAATCATTGTCAGGATCACAAAATACTTTGTGTCCATTAAAACCCCTAGTTCATCACTTATTTATGTGTTTTGCATATGAGCAAGATTTATAATATGTAAAAGGAGATTTATGGCAGATGTAGGTTAACCACAACAGTGTTTTGACCCACTCACTGTTAGATATTTATCTTTCTCATGCAAAGTCAATTCATTTGATGCCATGAGTTTCTAAACATCATGACCAATGATGGCAGAAGTTTAGCTCTCATGCTCTCTTGTTTCCTCTCTGTCTGTAAGGATGTCCATTGTGAGCATCGTTGCCAGGGAAATCCTGGACTCTCGGGGAAACCCTACAGTGGAGGTGGACCTGAGAACCGATAAAGGTGAATCAATAGAGCCTGTCTGCAAAGGGACTGAGCTGAATGCCATCCTGGATTTTAAAAGCAAAGGAATATGTAAAATGAGTTCCTGGATGAATGTCCATTAAAAATAAAGTGTATTTATTAAAAGAATTTTCAAAATGGATACATGTAAAACACAATTTATAATAAATATAATAAAAACTAAATCAAAATATGTTATGTCCACATACAAGTAACTTTTAAGAGACAGATGTAAATGCTAAAAATGTAATTATGTTGACACAGATTCATCAGTAAGATATGGATGCACTATGTATTAATCACCGGTATAAACGAATGACAGATTTGAAGTGTCAGTGTGTTTTCAGGTCTGTTCAGGGCTGCGGTGCCCAGCGGAGCATCGACAGGCATCTATGAAGCTCTGGAACTCAGAGATGGAGACAAGAGCCGTTACAAGGGCAAAGGTGAGCGATCAGAGATAGTCCATCGTAACATTGGCACTATTATATAACATTAGATTATTTAAAGTGCCTCTGTTATGCTTTTTCTAATATTACATTTTATGCAGTGTGTAATAGCTGTTTGTGAATGTAAAATGTCTGCAAAGTTTTAAAGATCAACAATGTAACAAATTTGCATAATGCCAGCCTATGGTCTTCATTGGCTGCCAACGAGTGACGGCTACTTTGAACAGCCCTCAAACACTGTAGTTGTAGCTGAGGCCTGGATGAGTTGGGTTCGTGTTTGTCGACATGTCGAGAAGACGCTGTTTTCAGCACTGCAAATCTACTAAGTATGCACTTTAAACTTATGAAGACTCTGGCTCAAACTGATATAGTGACAAAGCCATCGTTACTGTTCGTATTGCTGGGTATCAAGTGCTGAGGAAGATCCGGAGCTGAAATTCAGATATGGCCGTTTCGTGTCTGAAATGCGCTGTAGGCGGTGGACCAATCACAACAGACTGGCCCATCTGACCAATCAGAGCAGAGTAGCTCGCGGAAGGAGGGGTTTTCGATAAACCAAATCTTCAAGCAAACTGTTTTCAGGCTCTTTGAGAAATGAGGTGATGTGCAATATACACAGCCTGACCAAAAAAAAAGTCACTATTTGAATTTAAATAGCCAAATGCTTAAGGGTCTATGATAAGACTGGATCATTATTGCAGTGATTATTATGTTTCTAGCATGTTATATCAGAGTGCTTTACTCTTGCATTGTCAACACAAGATCTTGACCAAAAATGAATGGACCTCTTGATTGAAATAAATGTTGTTATGTCATTTGCATCAAGAGGTGTATCAATATATGGTCAAGACCTTGTATAGACAATGCAAGAGTCAAGAGTTAGAATAACTGTTGCCACACATATACCATAACATGCTAGAAACATAATAATCACTGCAATAATGATCCAGTCATGGACTCTTAAGCATTTGCCTGTTTAAATTAAGCAACTTTTTGTTACACCAGGCAGTGTATATTAAGAGACCGTATATTTGACCTTATAGATGCATCTAAACCTGTTGTAGTCTTTAAAACAAAAAGTAGGACCTTTAAAATAGAATAATATGGGCCCTTTACGAGTAATTAGATAACCTCCTGCTATAGTTTTGTTTTTTAACCTGTTTTCTTGTGAATGTCATGTGTTTTAAGGTGTTCTGAAGGCTGTTGGTCACATTAATGACACTCTTGGACCAGCCATCATTGCAGCTGTAAGTGAAAAAAAATGGTCTTGTTTAATTAACCTTCTTTTTATAACAAATAACCAAACTATTCATTTCAACCAGCATGAGAAGGATTATAAACGGCAATCTGTGCATATTTGCTTACTTCTGGAAAAGATTATCTACATTAAGCTGAGACTCATTTCTGCAAGAAAAAAATGACAAATCATTTGCAACTAATATTCAAAATATACTTTGTTTTAATGCTTGTATTTAAACCTACAATATTCCTTTAAAATGAATGTGACTACATTTTTTTCCACTATGATTTACATTATTTTACAGCCTCCTATATTTTTTCATTCATACATGTTTTTCTTCAGATGTTTGTCGGCACTTTCCCAATAATCAGATTTCTTTCACAGTTCATTTCTACGCAATTGTTGATTTAATTATTTGTTATTTGTTTATTTGTTTGTTTGTTTGTTTGTTTGTTTTACAGATCAGATTCCGATCAGATGGGATCAGAATCAGATCCCACCCCTGCACTTTTTGAATCATTTTCCTTTTCATATTTTATACCTGTTTACTTGTAACAGGAGATTTTAAAACAAGTCCAACTGCTTCAAATCTCCCAAAGGCAGAGACACAAAATCTCCTATTATCCAGGTCTTGATTTTCATTCTGATCTATACATTCCATTCTTTCGTTTTCATGTTTGTTTGTTTTTTACTTCCATGTCTACAATGCGAAAGCTAAAGGAAAGACAAAAATACTCAAATGCTGCAAGAGTACTTTTAGACTGATTTGACTTTGATGATGATTTTTAATTTCACAGCAGCAGGGCTAATGATTAGGCAACATTTTCATCAAGCGTCAATCAAGCACTGTATTTTATTAATCTGGAGAGTTTTATCTTCATGATGTGAACTTTAGGAGATCAGTGTGGTGGAACAGGAGAAACTAGACAACATGATGATTGAAATGGACGGCACAGAGAACAAATGTGAGTTATTGTCTTATATGATAACAATCATATCTTAAAGAAATAGTTTCACCAAATGGAAATTCTGGCATCGAATCACCCTCATGTTGTTCCAAACTTGTATGACTTTCTTTCTTCTGTCAAACACAAAATGAGATGTTCAGCATATTCAACGCTGTATTTTCTAAACGCTAAAAGTACAATGACCAAGAAGGACAAAAAGCAGCATAAAAGTTGCTATATTCCATGTGTTCTGAAGCCATGAAACACTTAAAAGCATACCAAAATTGTACTTATTTAATTACCGAAATCATACATATTGTAAGCAATTGTGATGTGCAAATGTGAAGTTTAAAAAACTATATATGATTTAATAGGATTATAAGATTTTAAAAGAACTCAAATTAGTTTCTAAAATACATTACTGTTCAAAAGTTTGGGGCTGGTAAGATTTTTTAATTTTTTTGGAGAGAAAAAAAAGTATTTTATTCTTACTAAGGCTCCAATTATTTATCACAAATACAGTAAAGGATTACAATTTAAAAGAACTGTTTCCGAGGGGTACATTTTAAAATGTATTTTATACCTGTGAAGTTAAAGCTGAATTTTCAGCATCATTACTCTCATGATCATGATCCTTCAGAAATCATTCAAATATGCTGAATTGCTGCTCCAGAAACATGTATTATTATCCATGATAAAAACTGACCCCAAATTTTTAAACTGATATTTAAAAAAAAGAAATTGTAATAATTTCGGCACTTGTTGCAATAATGTTAAAAAAAATTAATGTACAGTATATGAATTTTTATTCTACACAATAAAACTACCATATAAATCACATAAAAATGAAATAATAATAAAAAATAATGATAATTGCTATCCGTTCATCATGTCTACAGCCCAGTTTGGTGCTAACGCCATCCTGGGAGTTTCTCTGGCCATCTGCAAGGCCGGTGCGGCAGAGAAAGGCGTCCCTCTGTATCGTCATATTGCTGATCTGGCAGGAAACACCGAGCTAGTGCTGCCAGTTCCTGTAAGAAATCTCATTACTCAATTGCACGACTACGCAACATAATAATTCACATCTGTAGGTATGTTTTTCCTTGATTGTCTCAGGGAATAGCCTGACTAAGCACATTTTCTCTGTCAATTTGTCAGGCGTTTAATGTAATCAACGGAGGCTCCCATGCTGGAAACAAGCTCGCCATGCAGGAATTCATGGTACTTCCTGTGGGGGCGGAGTCATTCCGTGACGCGCTGCGTGTCGGAGCTGAGCTTTACCAGACGCTGAAGGGTGTCATCAACGAGAAGTACGGCCAAGACGCCACCAACGTCGGTGACGAGGGAGGTTTTGCCCCAAACATCCTGGAGAACAGTGAAGGTGTGTTTATGAGTCTGTGCATCGCCTTGTCTGAGCTTGTGATCCAATTTAATCATAATGAATTTATCTACTGTTCTGCTTTGTTTGCTTCTGTCTCCACAGCTCTTGAGTTGATAAAGACTGCCATAGACAAGGCCGGGTTCACAGATAAAGTTGTGATTGGGATGGATGTAGCCGCCTCCGAGTTCTACCGCGACGGGAAGTACGACCTTGACTTCAAGTCCCCTCCAAACCCAGACAGACACATCACCGGCGATGAGCTGTTAGAGATCTACCAGACGTTTGTCAACGATTATCCAGGTAAATTGTGAAGAATAAAAGATGTAACAGAGATTTCAAAATTCAAATGTTAATAAAGTCACCTTGAGGTCCATTTACATATATACATCCTAGGTGTGACTTTCTTCTTTCAGACGATATATTGAAAACCATTCACTCTCTTTCAAGCTTTATAATGGTAACAGCCTTTTGCTCTATCCTCTGTGCTTTCGTATTCGTCAATATGTCATGTGTCGGGTCAGAGGTCACTCTTTCTCCGGATAGAGACTCAAGTACGGCCGTTACCAGAAGCCAGTGATTATAGTTTATTAAGTTATAAATATGGATATTTTTCTTACAAAAACGTATAGATTCGCTTTAGAAGGCCTTTATTAACCCCTGGAGCCATATGGATTACTTTTATGATGCATGGATGCTCTTTTTCGGGCTTCAAAATCTAGGGTACCATTCACACCCATTATAAAGCTTGGAAGGGCCAGCATATTTTATAATATAACTCCGATTGTGTTTGGCTGAAAGAAGAATGTCATATACACCTAGGATTGCTTGAGGGTGAGTTAAATATGGGATAATTAAAATTTTTGGGTGAACTAACCCTTTAATACAGAATATTCTATCATGTTTTTGTTCTTATTATCATTGACAGTGGTGTCCATTGAAGACCCGTTTGATCAGGATGACTGGGCCGCCTGGACTAACATGACAGGTTCAGTGGGGATCCAGATTGTGGGCGACGACCTGACCGTGACAAACCCAAAGAGGATAGAGAAGGCAGCGGAAGACCGCGCATGCAACTGTCTGCTCCTGAAAGTTAACCAGATCGGCACCGTCACAGAGGCCATCCAGGCGTGAGTAACTCTAAACTATGTCTAATAAACCAGCATGTTCTAGCTCCTAACCTTCCCATTTTGAACTGTGTATCCCACAGATGTAAGCTCGCTCAGGCCAACGGATGGGGCGTGATGGTCAGCCATCGCTCAGGAGAAACAGAAGACACTTTTATTGCTGATCTAGTGGTGGGACTCTGCACTGGACAGGTACGCACACTTACACAAATGTAACCAGTAAGTACAGAAATTATATGGTTTATATATTTATTTGTTTTACAAAACAATTATAATCAAGTTTGATTAACTTGACAAACTTTCACTCTTTATCTCTCTTATCTTTCAGATTAAGACAGGAGCTCCGTGTAGATCTGAGCGTCTCGCCAAATACAACCAACTTATGAGGCAAGAGAGTGTTCAACACACTATTTTTTAGCAATGCAGTAAAAACATCCATTCGAATCCCCAAAACAATGTCCAAATAATTTTAACATGCTTTTTGCCTCTATTAACTCTTTCCCGCCATTGACAGAATTTTCCGGCTTTCCATGTTTTCACTATTATACTGTTGGGGGCGCTATTACGCATCTTCTGAAAGAATATTGAATCTCCTGATTAAAACTGGTGAAGAAGAAGCAGAAACAAGGGAATACATATGTAAAATAACGCGATCATCAACATTAAACAGCAAATCAATCAAAACTGCCTAATGTTACTGAATGAAATGTCGACCCAGGACGAGGTATCGGGGGTGTTGATGGACTCGATTTACTCCATCTATGTTTTGATCATCGTTCTGAAACTGATCCAGACAGTCTTTTTCTCAGCTTTTGAGTTTTGAAACAAATTTTTTTTTAAGCTTACCCACATTCAAGTGTTGATAAAAAAAAAAAGAATGCATAAAGCTAGAATACATTTTTTGGGGGGGGGGGCCAAAAAAGCTGGCGGTGACTGGCATTTTTTTTTTTTTTACCCTGTCGAGGAAAGAGTTAAACTAACACTATTTTAGCAAAGCATCTCCAAAGAGGTATTTTGTTTTTCTTGATGAAACAACTTCAACTTCTAACCATATTTTTAGTGAGTTTTTATTGTTACATACTTATGTTTATGTAGCTGTAACAGTAAGTACTGAACGTCTTGCTTTAACTCATCTTTCATTGATTGTTGCTTGTTTCCGTCACAGAATTAAAAAAAAATAAAAAGGTAATTGTGACTTTTTGTCACACAATTCTGACATTTTCTCGTAATTGTGAGAAAGTCGTAATTGTGAGATTTAAAATGTGCAATTACATTTTTTATTTTTTATTCTGTGGTGGAAACAGGCTTCCATAGCAAAAATACCAGAGACTTCCATTGAATGAAAGACTTGAGCCATATTTTGAGATTTTTTGTGCGTTTTGAAATCTTTTTGCAATTTTTAGCGCATTGCTAGGTTGTTGTAATCAGTAATCAACCACTTAGCAACCTGTCAAACCAC
This sequence comes from Siphateles boraxobius, assembly GCF_051911475.1. Lineage (NCBI taxonomy): Eukaryota > Metazoa > Chordata > Actinopteri > Cypriniformes > Leuciscidae > Siphateles > Siphateles boraxobius. Next base: position 3,946,235 of record NW_027508953.1, read on the forward strand.
CATAGCAACGCCCTGGCAACAATGCTAGCATTGTAGTGCCACTAGTATTGCACAGAAACAGCATTCATATTTTCATTTCGATTTCATTTGTGCCTCAGCACATGCTCTCATGAAAATGACTCAACTTGCATAATAACAGACTGTTGTACTTAAAAAGCCCCAGTCTCAAAAATAACAGTGGCTGCAAAAAGAACCAATATAATTACTTTGATTAACATTGCTGATTACAGGCTTCTAGCTCTTTCTTCGTCACCTCCTGTTCCCATATAATTAATCCATGTCCATCTGTCTCTTTTTTTTCTGCCTCACAGGATTGAAGAAGAATTGGGTGATCAGGCTCGTTTTGCCGGGCACAATTTCAGAAACCCTAGCGCTCTGTGAGACTGACGTCACCGCACCGAATTCACACAAAAAAAAAAACAAGAATATGTACTGCACTGAACCGACTGACTACCCCTGACATTCCCTAAAATCATTCAAAATGCATCAAAACAGCACTATTTGCACTGAGATACTAAAAACGACTTACTCAGACACTCAAAATATGTATTTAAAACTGAACTGGACTGCGGACAGGCTTTGATAGACCAAATATTATGCACAGCAGATTCTGGACAGACCAACATTATGCACAAGTGATTCTGAGGTACTTGACGGGCAAAACATGTGCACAGGGTGGACATGCATGCGTAAGATACAGAAAATGGACCTTGAATTTAACGAGGCAAAGACTTCTTGTTGTCTAAAAAGAAGGATTTAACTCAGATGGAATAAAAGTAGAGATTTATTTGAATCAGGTGTAATCTTTAAATTTAAGCTTCAATTTAGATGTGAAATATATGTAAAAAAAAAAATCTAGATTGACTTGCCACACTAAAGAAATCAAATGTATGTAATTTTATGGTTCATTGCATGAGAACTTGGTAAAAATGGTAGAAAAATATAATAGTTACAGGAATATTAATGCAGCAGTGGGATTTTCAATGGGAAGATTGACACAGTGACGTTTTCAGATATATAAGGGACCAATGATTACTAAGTAGTTTGCCCAGGGCATTAGATGCTTTTTATCAAACAATACTCTCTTTCTCAGATGCAGTTTTTGTCTCCATCTGACCCAAAAGCATGCTGAAGAAAAAGAGCATTTTAAAACAAACTGTTATTCAATCAAAAGAAAAGACCAAATCAGCAAATTAAATTAAATATGGTGCTTGAACATTGACTTCAATAAAAAATATAAAGTTTCATAAATTTTAATATATTAAAAATTCAAAATAATGTGTGTAGAATATATTTCTTCTCATAAAGATGCTTCGCTTTTTAAACCAAAATTCATAAGTTTCTGTATATCATTGTCATTGAGTTGGGAGGTCTCAAATATGTCCTTGAGTGATTATGTCATAATCACCTTCAGCCTACATAGATCAACACAGTCAAACAAAAACACACACACACACACACACACACACGAGATAATTAAATCTAAAAGTATTGAACAAAGTTCACGTCACTTCTAATAACTATAATTATATTCAAAAGTCCCCAAATCTTCATACGTCTGCCTGATTTTCTCATGCAATGACTCTTAAAATGTATTTTCTTTCACCCTGGATCTTAAAGGGGAAGTGAATTTTCTTTAAAAGAATAGTTTTCCCAAAAATGAAAATTTTGTCATCATTTACTCGCCCTCAAGTTCTTCCAAACCTGTACGAGTTTATTTCTTCCGCTGAACACAAGAGAAGATCTTTTAAAGAATGTTGGTAACCAAACAGTTGACGGTAGCCATTGACTTCCATAGTATGTTAAAATACCTTCTTTTGTGTTCAGCAGAAGAAAGAAACTTGGAACAGATTTGGGACAACTTGAGGGTGAGTAAATGATGACAGAATTTTCATTTTTGGGTGAACTATGCTTTTAAATGGGTAAAACACTACCTCCTCTCCCATCTTAATGTGGATATTAAGTGAGCCATTCGTAGGTAGATTTTCTTAAAGAGTGTAAATACTGTTGATCTGTGGCACACTGATGTCTGGCTCAACCAATGGCGTGTGTTTGGGGCAGAGCTAGCTTCGTCCAAATCATGAGACGGGGCAGAGAGAGCAGTAGAAATGACACGCTTCTCCTTCAAGATAAGTGATCTTAATCCAGCAGTGAACGAAAGAGAGACATAACAATCACAATGACGGATCTAATTCAAGAACTCGACCGACAGGCACACGCTTACACGGATAGAGACACACATTCACTCACATTTGTGTAGCAAAGTCTCACCCTTAATGCACACGGCTCCTTATTCTCTGCCACCTTGGACTTGCAGTCTGTGTTTCTTCCTTTCTCGTTGTGTCATCTGTATCCTCCACCCCTTTCCCTTCTTGTGGTTATGACTTGGCTTGTTCCCCCTTACCTGAAATCTTTTTTCTCCTTGATGACTTGTCTTTTCCTTATTTTGTGGGATTATCGTGGTGAAAGAAAGAAAAGAAAGCAAGAGAGAAAATAAAAAAAGAACTGACAAGCCTGTCAAAGAATAATGTTATGGAATATTAAAGCTGTCATTACTTTCGTCACCGCCGAGTCTCTAAGTGTGTTTTCTTTTGTTCTTTAAAAGCAGAGGAGGACGTTTAAATGGCTTTTCGCCATTAAGATGCTCAATTATGAAACATTAAAACAGATGTGAATGCTTTTATGGGTTTTAAAAATTGCTGCTCGTGTCACCTACATTACAAAACGTAAAATTATATAAAAAAATTCATATACTTATATAAAAAAATACATGCATTACGGTTCAAAAGTTTGGGGTCAGTAAGTTTTTTCTTTGAAAGATATTAATATTTTCTGTTAAATTGATCAAAAGTGGCAATAAAGACAATTATAATGTTACAAAAGATTTCTGTTTCAAATAAATGCTGTTCTCTTTTGAACTTTATATTCAGTCAAAGAATCCAAAAATATGAGGCAGCACAACCTTTTTCAACATTGACAATATTAATGTTTCTTGAGCAGCAAATCAGCATATTAGAATGATTGCTGAAGGATATATATATATATACATACATGTTTTAGGCTGTTCAGAATTGGTTATTTCTTTTGGGAGAAGTCTATGCATATATATACACACATACATACATACATACAAACACACACACACATACACACTTAACTGTAAAAATACTCTTAAAATAATTTACACCATGTAGTCTTTAGTTTCAGTATGCACAGCATTTATGTCTGTGATAAAAGCAGAAAAACAATCTTTACACCAAGTAAAGACACCATGAGAAGACGGGATAAGTAGCGTAATTTTTTTATTTTCTACCGAGGTAGTCATTTCTACAGAGGATAAAGTGCTCTTAAAGTCACTACAAACTTCACCGCTGGTCTTGTAAGTTCATCAGTGTGGAGTGTACAGTGTGTTAGACTTCAAGTAATGTGCTCTGCAAGTGCATAGACAATACGGTGGTTTACTCAAGCGCAGCAGCAAATAAAGAACTAACGTGCCCGAGCTCTCTTCTACCTTTATATTACCACATTTTCAGTAGGAAGGGAGATAATATTAGTATTCCAGACCAATAACCCAACTCAACCATTTAACAAGCAGGTAAGTTAAAGCAATACAACCACAAATAAACATTCAGACCTGCTGGAATGACAAGAAGCTGGTATATATTTATTAGTGCAGCAGTTTGGACCCTCAAAACAGTAGAGCATCTCTATGAGCGGGCATTTATGATGTCAACAAACTCAGGCTTAAGGGAAGCACCTCCAACCAGGAAGCCATCAATGTCAGCCTGGGCCGCAAGCTCTTTACAGTTTCCCCCAGTAACAGAGCCTGTCAAATGAGGGAAGAGCATGAAAGCAATCCAAGAGTTACAAAGCAGATCTTTATTTTTCTATTCAATATGTTTTAAATGCAATACAAATTAATGATCATTAAATTATACATTACAGGTTCATTTAAAAATGAAAATATATCTGTCATTGTGAAATGATTTAATTAGTGGTTATCACAAAAATGAAACTCTTTCATTAATTACTCCAAACCCGTAAGACCTTCATCCATCGTCAGAAGCACAAATGAAGATATTTTTGATGAAATCTGAGAGCTTTCGGTCCCTCCATAGACTGCAACGTAATCACCACTTTCAAGGCCCAGAAAGGTAACCTTAATGTTCAACCTTAATGTTATGAAGCGACGAGAATCATTTTTGTGCGCAAAAAAAGAACCTGGAAGCGCTGCACTGTGTTTACAATGTGAACAGGAAAGCAGACTGCTAAGGAGATTGGTTAGATTGGAGATTGGTTTGCGCACAAAAAATATTCTCATTCTGAACCACATGGACTACACAACCACAACCACTTGAGTCACATGGACTATTCTAATGATGTCTTTCCTACCTTTCTGGGCCTTGAAAATGGTGATTATGTTGCTATGGAGGGACAGAAAGCTCTCAGATTTCATCAAAAATAACTTAATTTGTGTTCCGGGGATGGATGAAGGTGTTACGGGTTTGGAACGACATGAGGGCGAGTAATTAATGACAAATTTTCATTTTTGGATGAACTATCCCTTTAAATTGCGTCATGCATGGACAAGCAAGGACATTCTGCAAAACTACATTTGTGTTACACAGAAGAAAGAAGATCATAGTGATGTGGCATGAGCTGAGTAAATGACAGAACATTCAATGTTGGGTGAAGTATCTCTTTAAGGCCACTCAGAACTGAACAGACAGGATGTTCCAAACACTGCAGACTCACCTCCGTAGATGATGCGCACAGATCCGGCTACTGCATCCGACACGTTCTCTCTCAGCCATTCTCTCAGCTTCTCATGCACCTCCTGAGCCTGTAGCACACACAGGAGAGCACAAGACTTTAAAGACTTCTTAGACACCGATTCAAATACATGATCATGAACTGAATGTGCCCCTATTGTGCTTATTTGCATAGTATCTTTCATGCAGTGTGTAATATAGTCAGATGTTTGTGAATGTTTGTAAGAAGTCTGCAAAAGTTTCATAGATCAAAGTGCACGACGAATAAAGTTACTGTTTCCTAAAAGAATAAAGCGATTCTGAACTGCCTGAAACGAGACGTCAGTAATTCCAGTCTCACTTCCTGCTTAAACCCATGTAGGTTTGTAACACATTTGCATAATGCCAGCCTTTGGTCGTTAAGGCTTCCCGTGAACAACGTCTACTTTGACCTGCCCTCAAACACTGTAGTTGTAGCTGAGGTCTGGAAGTGTTTGGTTCGTGTTCGACATGTCGAGAAGACGCTGTTTTCAGCGCTGCGAGAGCAAATCCACTTCAAAAAGATGTGGACTTGATACAGTAAAACTGACTCATCATTACTGTTCGTATCACTGTTTATCAAGTGCTGAGAAAGATCTGGAACTGAAATTCAGATATGATAATGGGCATTTTATTTTCCAATTCGCACTTTAAGCAGTGGACCAATCACAACAGACTGAGCCGTTTGACCAATCAGGTGGGGTTTAGCGAGACCAAATCCTTTATTCCTTTATTGCTTCAAACACTGATGCTTTACCTTGGGTGCATGTACACAATTGGTAAAAAAGCATAACTGAAGCACTTTAACTTCATCCGATTACTGCTCGTGACACACCCACAAGCTTCCATGTTTACATATGTGATGTGTTATGTGTATGCGTTTATATGAGAATAAAAGCCTAAATTAAAACTGTTTCACATAAAGCAATCTTATCTTTTCACAAGACTTGGATTAAATTGCTTGATTCATATAGATTTATCTAGTTTTGGTTAACTAGACTTTAAATGGAGGGATAGAAACCTCAGGTTTCATTGAAAATAAATGAATCTGTTTCGAACAAAAGGGGAACATTTTTGGGTGAACTATCCCTTTAAGCATATTGTTACTCCTGCTTTAGTGCATACATATGCATTTCATAAATAGAAAATGAAAGCTATAAAACATAGAGTTGACACATGATATGATGACATTTTGATCTATGTCAAAATGCGCTGTCAATACAGATATACCTGATCAGGAGTGGCAGTTTTTCCAGTTCCAATCGCCCACACTGGTTCATACGCTAAAACCACACGAGCCCAGTCCTTCACATTTTCTATAAAATATATAAATTCATCCTGGCATTTAGTGTTTTATAGGTATGCATATGTATGCAATCATGAACAAGGTCATGAACAAAATAAATATTCCTAATGAGACAGCTCAGCATATTTGCTGACAATCCATGCTATCAATGTTGACATTTCATGATTTTTTTTTTTTATAAATGACCTGCAATGACTTTGGTCTGTTCAAACACCACGTCTTCAGTGGTTCCAGCTTCTCTCTCTTCTAGTTTCTCCCCAATGCAGGCGATCACACCCAAATCATTCTCTAGGCAATGGGCCACTTTCTGGCCAATCAGCTGTAAAAGACATCCCAGCCAATCAGAGTGAGACAGGACTGAATACAGAATAGGATGAATATGCATCAATATGACGTCTGAATTTCATCATACAGAAAAGGAAAGGCATAAAAGAGTTTTGACTCCTAGATCATTTAAAAATGAAATTCCTTCTCAAATCTCAACCTCATCACTCTCGCCAAACACATGACGCCTCTCAGAATGGCCCAGAATCACCCAGTCGATGCCGCAGTCTTTAATCATCGCTGGACTACAGCCGAGAAGAAAAGGAGAGAGCGAGAAATATGCTTTTAAAGTTTTGACAGTGATAAATGGTTGTTCATAAAAACTAAAGATACCAATGAGCATGTATACCTGATCTCCCCGGTGAAGGCTCCTTTGGGTACCTTATAGCAGTTCTGGGCGGCCACACCGATCCTCTGGTCCAGCTTAGACCTCACATAATCCAGATAGATGGACGGTGCTCCACACACCACCTCTAAACCATGAAGAAAAAGCCACTGTTATGATGATATATGATCATGAAAGCCAGCATGACTATTTTAAACGGATATTTCCCCCTGAAAACTAAACATCTGTCAACCTTTACAATTACAACAGTTTTTGTATGAAATATTTCTTTTATTATTATTTTTGTTTACAACCTCTGACTTTATTAGATAATTTCCCACTGAGAGAATGGGAACATTTGGCTAACAATGCTTTTTTATGCATGTGATATGGGACCAAAATGGCATACGGTTAGCAATTGTTTATATAATAAACTGTATTTTATGAAATGTGTATGCTTTTGGGACAAATATGGGATAGGACAGATATAGTAGGTAGAACCAACAACTGTAAATGAATGATGAGGCTTTCTACAGCAGACCTATGCAAAATTGTCTGCGTTTCTTAGGAAAAATAACACATGACTGTGATGATATGCAATGACACAAGAATAATCAACTCAATATCAATATTAACTAGTTTATAAAGAAGTTTATAAGATATTATAATTAAAACTGTCTGTGCGTGTGCACAAACATGAGCCTCCATCCAAGTATCACGTGACGTCATGTATAGCGTCTCTGATGCGTCTAAACATCTCTATCGATTCTATCAAAATACATCAGACTAATTGGCTAAAATGAAAACTAAAATACTTTCTGCTTAATATGCTCTCAGGTTAACAACATAACATCAAATAACACCATGGACCTGCTTCATCGTTGAGACTGGCCGTGTTCAAGGTCATTATGAGCTCGCCCTGAGTCTCTTTATCGCCGTTCATTTTCCAGTTTCCCCCGACGAAGAATTTTCTTGAGGACATGATTGCGGGACAAACTAAACGGACCAAACACACCTACAGCGGTATTATCTCTCCCGTGAGCGAATTTACGAATATTACTATGGAAAAGGTTTGGTCGTTAATATTCAGGAGGTGGTTCTTTGTCATTGGAAGGTCGCAAGAAACGTCACAATAACCTAATTAATATGCATGAGGCGAGGCCTCGCCATGAAAAGCAATCGTGCCCATGGAACGTAAGCATAGATATTTTTTTTAATAATTATTATTTTCGTGAGGTAAACTTGAGGAATACTAATCAGTCAAATTTACTAAAATCCATTTAACTATGAACTGCATAGAAGAGCTCAATGGATTTAAAAACTATATATTTGTATTTACAATAGGGCACAAAAGTATGAGATCACTAATGAAATTGCATTTATTTTGCATTTTTTAAAGTCGCTACTTTTCCCTCAATACAAATTACATTATCTATTTTATCCAGGATGGTTTTGGGATGTACTGAAGAGCATCTTGTGCTTCAATTGATTTTAAGAAAGCAATCTATATAAAAGAGTTAACATGGTAAATGCCATTTGCATGGCCTTCATTTATTTTTTTTGTTTTATTTTTTTATGTCACTTTATATCATTCAGCTTTAGATATGAAGGTCATTCTGTGTAATTATTTTTAATATGAATTATATTTAATTATATTTCTTACAATGTAAGGAGTTAATGCCCTTCCGAATGCTGTTGCCATCCATGTGTGCTTTTTCTTACAATGAGTATAGATCCACAACTGCTTTTTATGTCATATTATATTATGTCTTCTTTCTCAATTCACAGCCAAAGCTTGGTCATCTCAGCCATGCACCTGACTTCAACTTTAGTCAATTAGTCTTCTGTGCTTCAGTGCTTGCTAATGTTTCTCTGGGAGAAGCTCTATTGAAAGTGGATTAGAGTAAGCCTCACGTCCTCCTTCTTGAAGCGATAGAAAAAACAACTGTCTGATCTATTTTCTCAAGGTGAGATTGCAGTAGGTGATAAAATATACTTAAAGGAATTAGGTTTACTTTGGTTGTGACCTCATTATAACTGAAAGCCTATTATACAAAGTTCTGTCATGAAACTCTAGATGGCGCAGGCTCAGTCCTTAACCCAATCTGCTTGCATTTACATCATTTTCTATAGGGCACAGCTGATTTGTTCCCACTGTGTTGGTACTAGAATAACACTGAAAAACGTGCCTATCGTTTGCTGTAGGGTTTGCAGCATGCTTTCAGATACCCTCCACCTTCCCTAGCTCCACCTGTATAGATCCGCTATACAGGGGTGATTCATGTATGCTTGTCATTGATAGAAATGGCCAATTAACAAATTCTGACCTGGATAACTAAACATTCAATTCTCCTTTTTTACAATCTAACTTCAGATATCTTTCTTTTTCCCTATTATGAACTTTATCCTGCTATTAAACTTTTTTTTTAAACATAGTTTTGTGGCCTAATTAAATTTCTGTCACCGATTCTTTAATAAGTGCCCAGTGCAAAGTTTTCACAATAAAATGCCAAGATCAACATTGTTTTTATCAATTACTCCCCCTAAAATCATCAAACACGTATTTTATTGGACATAACAGCTTGACAGACACAAATAGCCCACACCAAAATGTCGTTTAATTCAGAATACTATGTTTATTAGAAAGGAATTCGAGTAACCACTGCAACATTTAAGAGGAACTGTCTTGTATGTAAAAGCCCTACAAAAAGATGAAATAAGTAAATAGAGACATTTTCTCTTTTAGCATAATGTGCCAGGGTAATGTTGCCAACAGCATCGAAGAGCCATCAGATCTCAGACAGTCAGTGGGGTTGTTGGGAAAAGTCACTGTACATTTTCTTCTGCATTCTATCATCATTTCTAATACATAAAAATAGTCATGCAAACTTTCACCTAATGATGAGGATTTTTAACAGACAAAAACTATATTTTTTATTCTTGAATGATTATTCATTTCCCTCATTTGTAAGATGTCAAACACTATAATTTCAAGTCAAAGTATTGCTGTCATGATGAGATTGTCATTTTAACAATAACTGCATTCCTGTGTTAGTTGTAACTTGCATTTTTACAATTAAATATTCCATGTAAATATTCTAATAAAATCCAGTCTTCCAGAAATCCCACACATACAGATGTGACATTTGTGTGTTTGTTTGTTTGTTTGTTTGTGTGTGTGAGAGAGATTCTTTGTTGATTCTTCGAATTTCTCATTTCTCATCCTCTCTCTCAACCTTTACTCATCCTTTCTGTCATATCGTCTTCTCATCTTGATGCAGGGTCCAGCTCAGTTCCAAATCTTCAAGAAGCTGTCCCATGAGCCAGTGCAAACGCACATGCCATCTGCTGGTACTCCGGTGCAGCTCACCCTGTTGTCATGGCCAGACAACACGCCTACAAGAGAGATAGGAAGAAATGAAGTGAGAAAATGAATTTGATAGGACTTTGTTCTTCATGCATGCTTATTTATTCAAAGATGCAATGAAACGGAAGTAGCAAATTGCAGCAAATCTTTTCTTCCGTATTGTGATATAAATATGTGTGTAACGGATTATCGGAAGATAAAAAATGTAGGGTGGGGACTTGATTTTATTCACTGGTTGTTGTGGAGGCAGAAAAAAGACTAAAAAGTGGAGGCAGACGAAAATGAGCTTTCAGCATCGCGGTTTAAGCGCACTAAATTGTTTGGAGTCTGGCATACGTCAGCAGAGAGAAGTCTGTAATTTCACCGGAAGATGCAGTGATGACATTTTGATTAAACATTAATTTATGAGGTAAACATTTTTTTTTAAATATGTATGGGTGAATTGTTGACAATAAAGTCTATAATTTAAAAATAGATGGGGTGAATTTTCATTTCATGCCGACTTTATAGAAGACTTCCTCGACTTAAAGCCCCGATAGCCTACTTCAAGCGAAATTGAAGAACGATCTGGTGTGTCATTTAGAACAAAATTAGGACACATTTTTTTTGGAGTTCGTTTCAGGTGTTCGAAACTGCTGGCCAGAGCGAAATGTCTGGAAAAGTTCACATTCCGGTTGGTAAACACCTTTGAAATATTATTGGTCTCCGGCGATTACAGTATCAGATAGCACAGCTATGTTTGTAAGATGTTTGCTAAAGATCTGTTAATCTGGAAAGCATCTGCTGTGTAAAAACATCTGGTAAACGTCTTAGAAAAAGCAGTTTTAGATACATTCTAAATCTTAGACATCTTTAAGATATCTTCTTAATGTCTATATGACATCTGATAGGAAACGTCCTAGAGACGTATTGAAGATGAACAAACACTTTAAAATAAATGCAGACATCAAATAGACGTCTTTGAGATGTACTTGTGCTATCAGGGTGTAATATTAGGTGATTTCCGCCTAATTTGATGTGGCTAATTTCGGTTAATTTAATTTCTATTCAGTCTGTTGAGGTCAGATGTGAATAAAAACATAAAACACACTGGAGAGCTGCTTAATAGTATAGTACCCCCCCCCCCCCCCCCCCCCCCATGCTTTAAAGCTATATATTCTATAAAGTAGTATAAATAAACATAACGTGACTTTACTGGAGTGCCGAATTGCAGAGGTAGTGCAAACATATCCACATCACTATGATCAGATGCTTTCTTAATTGCTGTTTTTCTCACCGCTGTCATTTTTGTTTTTTGTTTATTTGGTTACTGAGAGGAAAGTACAGCAAATATTTCCATATTCATCGAAACGTCGCTCTCAGCACTGTATGTGGAGTCGCTAAAAATATACAGCTGCAAAGATATTTCAAACTTCTTTTTACGCAAGCTAAGAATGAAAAAGAGCTTTGCTGTGAGTATATCGGGGCCTTATTACACGGCTCTGTGGAATACTTGATTCTGATTGGTCAATAGGGACATCCAGCAGTTAATTATTCCCAGATAACAACCGCTCAAAACAGATAACGCATGCCTGCTAGGAACGTTTTTTCTTCGTGGAAGTTTTGCATTTGGTGAGCTAATAGAATATTGAATCCATATTTTGTATACAGTTATTTAATAATGCCATCCAGTATTGTGGACTTGCTCTCTCTTGTTTCATACAAACGCAGATGCTGCCATTTTGTGACTATTGTTTTGTACAAACAGGTACGATTTTAAAACAGTTGAAATCTGAAATCAATATCTCTTATCTCCATAATTATTTATGTGGCGAAATGCTCTGTAATAAGTGGTATGACTGTATACCGTATCTCTTAAATACGGTATACCGTATCTCTTCCTGCTAGATGTCCGTCTAGTATGAACTTGCCGCACTAGCAACTGCTCTCTCCGCGGAAGCTTTGCGTTTAAAGAGCTAATAAAATATTACTCAGATCAATATTTCGTGTCTAATTATTTACTTATGTGGCAAGTAGCCGTGTAATAAGCGGGATAATGTACATCCAGCCGGTTGTTCTCCCAAAATAAACCCCCTTCGGGCTAATCAAGACCCCCTCCGCTTCGCGTCAGGGTCCTCATCCCCCTGTTTGGGGTTATTTTGAGAGAACAACTGTCTGGATGTACATTATCCCTTGCTTAACATTAATGCAATATCACATTCCTGCTAGATTTTTCTACTCATAAATTGCCTACATGGAAAATAACTGCTTGATGGAGTTTGATTTGACTTTTTTAAAAGGGACTTAACTGCTTAATTAATCAGCACTAATTATTCACTCCATCCGCTTCTCCTTTCTTTAAACGTACCCACTTTCTCGCCCTTTAGCGAGTCCCAAATATTGCAGTTGAAGTCATCGTAGCCAGCAAAGATGAGGCGGCCAGACATGGACAGAGCCAGTGATGTAACGCCGCTGTTCAGGGCGGCATCCTGGTAGCAAATCACTTCTTGATCAGCGCGAATATCATACATCTTGCATGTGCAGTCATCCGAGCCTGTGATAATTGCGTTGCCACTGGGGAGGAACTGAAGAGGTAGACACATTTTGGTGAATCCATTTATGTGCTTTTCTGTTATCAATTGGAAAATCTCAAATCTTTGAAACTGGTAGAAGGTTAGCATCATCAACGAAGAAGGAAATTACTGGCTAAAAAATAACTGATGCCCTTTTCTGTATTTTCTTGGTAGTGCATCAAACATTTCCCTTAAACTCACTGAAATTGCATTGATGTCACTCGTGTGACCCTGGAAGGTTTGCTTGCACTGGCCATCCCTGATGTCCCACAGCTTGGCCAGAGAGTCGCAAGCACCAGAAATGAAACTTTTATTGTCCGGGGACAGAGCCAGACACATGCAGTCACCAATATGGTTCAGGAAAACTGTCTTCTGCTTTCCAGTCTCCAAATCCCACAGTGCACTGAAGGGGAAAAAATGGGATAAAATTAAACTAAACAAAAGCTTATTACATTTTTTGAAGACGTGAGTGGGCTTTCTGGTTGGTCGCTAGGCGGTTGCTATGACATTCTGGTCCGTAGATATCACTGGGAGCACATATTGTAAGTTTATGGAATCCCCCAACCCCATCCTTTTGATTTTCCCGGCAAAAACGTCCCGAGTCCTTCACATGAAAATCAGTCTACAGGCTTTCATATGCAACCGAGGAAGTCGGGGAAGGCCTCGTTTATTTTAGGTGTATATGACTTTCTTCTTTCAGACGAATACAATCTGAGTTATATTAAAAAATGTCCAGGCTCTTCCAAGCTTTATAATGGAAGTGAATGGCCGTTAAAAGTGCATAAAAGTGCATCCATCCATTTTAAAAGTGCTCGACATGGCTCCAGGGGGTTAATAAAGGCCTCCTGAAGTGAAGCGATGCTTCCGTGTAAGAAAAATATCCATATTTAAAACTTTATCAAATAAAATAAATAGCTTCCGGCTGACAGCCGTACGCATCGATTTACGGTGGAAGAGTAACACTTGACATGACGCACAACGTAATGACGAACGCGGAAGCGCAGAGGATAGAGCAAAACAAAACACCAGTCACGAATTAGAAGTCTAAAGCGAGAATTTTTAAAGAGAAATGTCCGAGGAGCTTGAGTTGGTTGCCCAGCCCTGTGTGTTTGAAACGCGAGAGGCATCTAAGCTTATGCTACTCCTACCTTGACAATAGTTACTCTTTTGACGTAAGTGGACTTGGGTAAGTTAGGCTATCTGCCGGAAGCTAGTTATTTTAGTCGATAAAGTTTTAAATATGGATATTTTTCTTACACAAACTTTCACTACCCTTCAGAAGGCCTTTATTAAACCCCTGTAGCCGTGTGGAGCTCTTTTATCATGGATGGATGCACTTTTATGGACTTTTAATGAAAAATCCTCTTAAATGTAAAAGTTACATGCACAAACCATGTGGTATCACCAGAGGCGGTGAGAATCTCATTGTCACTGAGGAAGCGGCAACAGGACAAGTAACCTATAAAAAATAGAGAGAGACACAATTACATAACAGACACATGAAAGAATAAATTAAAGATTCTCAATACTTATATACTTTACCTGTGTGAGCATCCAATTCTTTCACGGTCTTGATTACGGGTGTCTTCAAGTTGTAGACAGTACACATGTTGTCGAGACCACCGCTGGCCACAAGGTTTCCAGAAGGAGCATATGCACAGGTCATCACCCATGAGGACTTGAGGGGAACAGCATTGACCTAAAGAAAGACGTATTCAGAATTGCACCATCAAATGTAATTGCAAAATAATCACTGTTCTCAAATATGTTTTCCAGGTGTTGTTGTTTAAACCGATCCTGTCCTGCCAGAAACTTTTAAAAACAAATTAATATTCTTAAAGTGCCACATTCACGATTCATTCATGACAAAGGTCATGATTCGTCAATAATGTCAATTATGTGTAAAGTTGACTAGGGTACGTTTACAAGACAACAATGTACTAAAAATAGAATAAGCTTTTCCTTTTCCTGCGTTTTTGAAAAGTTTTGTGTACAGACGACAATGTTGTCAAAACGATCTCCGTTCACACGGATCTGCGAAAACGACTAAAAGCGCTGTATTATTCATGCCAGGCCAGTAGTTGGGGATGCCACTTTGTAAAGAAACACTATTTGCCTGTAGACTGAACACAATATTCATGCGCATGACGTCACCGTTTTCACAAATTCACATTTTTATAGTTTACACGGAGACGATTACGGTGCCATTTTCCAAAACTTTAAAACAGGCCCCAAAAACGTTATTGTTGTGTAAATGAACAGCCAAAACGCATGAAAACGGTTGAAAACTGTCATGGTTACAATATCTGTGTATTATTAGAAGTTAAAATATTTAGAGATCGCTTGATGGTATATACAGCTTAAATATATTTATGATTCCCCATCTTCTCTTGAAAGTGTATGTGAGTAAGTCAGACTCACCTTATTTCCAGAGTGAGAATCCCAGATAAGGAGTTTGCCATCCTGTGATGCACTGACCATTAGTCTAAAGAAACCAATGAAAGATAGAGCAAAGAAAGGCTGGTAAGACAACAGGATGAAAGGATATTGTCCATATATCCAGTTAATGTACTCCATCCCTCATTGGAAGGTTTTTTTTTTTAATTTTGAAATCTCACTAACATACTGATTTAATGATAAAATATGATTTTGCTGTCACTGCAGTTTAATAGACATGGTTAAGTCCCTTCTTGAAAACACTGAGGCTTAAGTCTGCTTCAGGTCACTGACCCTGATAATTGATCTAACTAAGAATTAGCTAATTCAAGGTGACCACAAGATGCAGTTGCATTCCATGTGAGAGCTATTAACCTGGTTGAGCAGATCATGACAAGCAAGGGCAAAAACTAATATATTTCACATTTATGTCAGATCATTTTTTTTATTCCTGTAATGTACTTTTGGAGGCCAAATTGATAAAAATGAATGAATACTTCTACTGTGCAGTCTAGCCAATCATATCTCCTTTTATACTTTGATTTGACCCATAATAATGTTCTCACTTGTTGTCTGTACACCAATGCATGGCGTAGATTTTGGCCAGGTGGCCTTTGAGGGTCCTCCTGGTCTTGAGTTGGACCCGAGGGGCCGGGGCCACCCCAGCAGCGGCCGCGGCCATGTCTGTGTCATTGACTGCTTTGCGAGCCGCCTAGAAGGGGAACAAACATGTAATATTAGTATTTCATCATTAATTGTTTAAACAGCTAGTCATTGCATTATTCTCATTTACTCTCACCTCGATCTGTGTCTTCAGGCCTTCGGCCTCCTTTTTCATCTGTTCCATTTCACCCATAGCTGCTGTTGATCGGGGTGCTTACCAACACAAGCTAGAAGCAATCAGAAAATAAAAATTCTACTTATATGTAATCAAGTAGAAGTAAATAAATAAATAAAATGGCTTAATTAATCTGAACTAGGCCCTGTATGTGCATGACTATTACGTCATCAGGCGTGTGGAAGCCATTTTAATAATATTGAAGATGTATGATTAGACCTAGTACTGACGAATATTGGTTTCATACAAAACCTTTCAGCCAGTATCTCACTGGGGACAAATTAAGACTGAACTTTTCATGTAATATCTCAAAAAGCAAGTTCTTCCTGCTTAGTAGACAGTATTGAATACAGATTTGCAAAAGTTGTGGAACAGCAATATGGTCTGTCATTTAGAAACTACGCAGTTATATAAACCAGATCCAATTGAATGTTCAGTAATGTTTGCTATATGCTAAGCGTTACATAAATAACAGTGCTGTTGGGTATTTCAACTTTTACTGTCATAGATACTGAGATAAAAAATTTAAACTGACAAAAATTAAAATAAACTAATTAGCACCAAAGTGAAAGCAAACCCAAGCAAACTTCCAAATCAATCCTTTCGTTTTTCTTATAAAATATTATGCAATTTATGATACAAAACAACAACAACAAAAAATATTGTAAAGTAAGCCACATCTAATATTAGCCATAAACATATCTTGAGGCTTGACCAATGAGAATGTTTAGATTTTAAATGTCTAAGTCTAATTGAGATCTGTAATGCTACCTAAAATAAAATATTGCAAATGTTTGATGCAGATGTACATCAACCTAAGTTGCAACTTACTATAAAAAAATATTTGGTTGCTAGTCTACCGCCATATAAATGTACCTCTCAGTGGGAGGCCAGAAGAGATGACGAGGAATTATCAGCCTTGTTGTACTACGGAGATCCTAATGAACTTAATTCACGGTCAAGAAGTAGGGCCTACTGCTCTGTAGAAACTGTGATCTGCAGAGCTGTGTCTTGCATTGTGCTGCCAATGATCAAATTATGATATGTTATAATAGTTACAAGATTACTATGTGATGATGTCTGTTCAGCTCTTGCTGAGAGCTGTTGTTTTATTGATGTCAAGGCTATGAAAGGTTTAAGCCTTTGCTGGAGCTGTTGGGGGTGGCTTATCAAATCTCCTGTCATCCGATTACCGACTGCTCTTTACTACGGGATCAGGTGGGACCTGAGGTAGGGAGAACAGAGACAAAACACAAGGAAAAGGGCAAGAAAAGACTTGGGGATTTGTATGTGTACACGTAAGAAAATGAATCAAGATGAAATGAGACCTGACAAATCTCAAGATTTCTGAGGTGTATTTGTTTACTCGCTCAAGAGCAGCTTTAGCATTAGGTTAATCCTACAAAGAGACAAATGTGAAAACTTTGCCAGTTGCGACGACATTATGATCAGTTTAGAAATGAAAAACCACAGGAATGCATTAGCTAACAAACTTTGCTACAAACTCCTGAAAGTGCTGGATGCATTTGTGATGGTTGAAATACCAAAATGAACAACCCAATGTAATTTTATGTGTTATAAAAGTTGCAGATTAACAATAACCTTTCGCTATAGGGTATTCTGAGAACTTCCAGGAAATCGGTAGAAAAAAATATTTCTTACAATGCAGGGTTTTTTAATCTGTAGTATGTGTGCAAAATGCATGAACGTTCACAGATAAAGCGAAGCTTTCCCGTGCATTCTGCATTCATGCAAAATAAAAAACAGTTTTAGGCATATGACTTCAAGTTTATCACAATCCACAAGGCTTGTATTTGTTCGCTCTATACAATTTTCTTACACACGCTAATGAACGACCAAACTAAAAACAAACTCACCTGTCTACCAAAAAAAAAGCTTCTTCCCTTTCTCCTCAATAACTCCAAAGCCTCTCTCTCTCTGTATCAGTCTCTATTTTGCTTAGTCCACAAGACAGCTCTTCAATCGTCTTTCTCTCTCTGCCTCCCACAGATTCCTCCAACAGACTGTATGTAACTTACCTGTGGAAAAACTCTCTCTTCCCCTTCTGCGAGAGAGGAATGGATGAGGATTGGAGGGGATGAAGGAGATCAGGGATGAAAGGATAAGCCCAAAGATGAGCAGAGAAAGGGTAAGGGAGAGAGAAAGAGAGAAGGAAAGGGGAGGGCAAGGAACAGGTAAACCAATTGGAATGCAAAATCAGGTTATGGGGTCGAAAGACGAGGCAAGAGTGAGTGCAGAAAGCAGAGGACAGAGGAAGGGATGGATATTGTCTGGCATGAACAAAAACATGGTTGATTCCTGAAGAACATCTTACAACTATCATAAAGTTCTCAGTGTTGTTTCTACCACCTATCATTTTCGAGTAATATTCAAAGCATTTCACACTAGTTTTGTCACTTTTGAGCAAGTTTAACACTTAATGTGTCATTTCTAAAAGGGTCAATGGTTTGGTGAACACTTAATGGAAGGGGGTCTGTGCTTTGGCATTGGGGTTGAGGGGTTTGAATTGGTTTGTCAAAGGCTAATGAGTTGAGCTTGCCTAATCAGGTTCTAAGTGGATATCCGGGGAATCGGCAATCCCGTTAAGGAATTAGAGCTGGTGAATCCGTGGACCAGACGTCACAGGTGACACAAAGAGCAACAGGAGAAGGAAAGTGAGGAAACTGATGAAAGTTTTGATGATTTGATGGTGATGTTCTCATGACATTGTTGATTTTATATTTGATCTTATAGGATGACTTGCATTTCCCAACTCTGGGGAGAGTCAAATGCAATGGAAAAAAGTAATGACAGCGTTTCCTAAACTCTGGAATAGCCTTCCTGATAATGTCTGGGGCTCAGACTCACTCTCTCAGTTTAAATCTAGATTAAAGACGCATCTCTTTAGCCAAGCATTTGCATAATGTACCGCATAACCTTGTACTCCAGTTATATCAGATGCTTTTGGTTGAAATGTTATGAACAGCAGCTATGCTAATTATTTTTCATTTGCCTTTCTGTCTCTACCTCGGGATGCCTATCCAGCTCCAGTTAGCAATCCAGCCTCTTATGAAGTTTCAGATGACCTAACACCTGTGAGGAGATGACGCCAACCCCTGCGAGGAATTAAGATGACGCCAACTCTGAATCAACATGCACCACTGCCAAATTTTCTATATATTGTGTAATCATCGTGATCCCAACTTGTAATAATTGATTTAAGGAGATCATTGTTGAAGGGCACTAAAAAAAACTATGACTTTAATTGAGGACACATCACATTTTTATA
Organism: Siphateles boraxobius; assembly: GCF_051911475.1. NCBI lineage: Eukaryota > Metazoa > Chordata > Actinopteri > Cypriniformes > Leuciscidae > Siphateles > Siphateles boraxobius. The sequence continues at coordinate 3,965,462 of NW_027508953.1, forward strand.
CGATAATGCGCATGAACTACGATGGAAACACATTTACAGTAGAAATCTCTCGATGTGCAACAAAAAACACATGAATTTGCCTTAACAGAGGATGCGATTGCATAACTGGACTAATGCCTGCTGCAGACGATTTCTGCAATCCTATAAGATTACAAATTACACTGTACGACATGGATCTAATGTCATTGTACGACACGGTCTCTTGGCTAGTTTTTGATGTTGATTATTTTCAAACTTGTTTGATATTATCCCCACGTGATCATCCAGCAAATCACAGTGCAGATCGTATAAACTGAAAAATCACATAATCGGGTTCATTTCATAGCTGTCCAAACACATCCCAGACGTCAAGGCAAAATTTGGGCTGTCAGTGAAAATTTAATAGATGTAAACCATAGCCATCAATTAAATAACAAAGAAATTAGAGTGAAGAAATGAAACCAAACACTTTGTAATCACTGTTGACTTGTAACCAAAAATGATATGTAACCAAATTCCATTTTTAATATTTCGCGCCATTTTCACAGGAAATTGATTTTGTTCTCTTGAACACATGGGATGGAAACACTGTTTTATTCTTAAATGTTTTATGCGATATTCCAATTTTGCACATAAGCTAAATTCGCAACTTTGGATGGAAACATAGCTAATGATCTTTGTGAAGTTGAATTATGGGTAAATCCTGGTTCAGAAGCATTGCTGCACAGTACACCAATTAACCGACATTTTGAGACCCATAGCTATATTACACAAGAAAATAGAATATTATATATACTATTTATATAATAATAATTTTTTTGGATATGGTAAGTGCCAAATGCACCCTAAAGCATTGACACAAGTTCACTGGGTTTTGAACATTTTCAATGTACTGGACTAAAGTTTGCAACAACAGATATTCACAATAAACCCTATCTGATCCATTCTTTGAAGAGCGAATGGATCTAATTTACAAGATAAACATGCAAAGAAAGGCTTATTTTCTCAAGTTGTGTTGTATGTAACTGCCACCTTCCCTTAAAATCCTCCTAACATGTTGAAGCACGTTCATTTGAGGCAGTGTTAAAGCATACCATATATTTGTTGTGTGTATTTTTTGATAGTGTGCATGGGAAGAGTAGAAAGTCATAGTTTCATTGCAAGGAAACACCTGTAAATAAAATGATGTAAACTAACTACAGTTAGTAGCAGCCTGATTGAGGCCACTTAGCTTTAATTAGTGACCTTCCTGTGCTTCCTGACCACACGCTTATTTTCTGAAAGGTATGAGCTCATGACGCTCCTGGTAACTGTGTCAGGGATGGTGAAGAACAACACAAGGTTACCCTTAGGGAACTGCATTATCTGTTCAGACTAATAATTTAGTACACATTTTCTGCCCAAAGGGATTTACAGTGTTGCAGTTCACATGGAGAAACCTGACATTATCATGAAACATTTTCATGAAACTCCCCCTTCTGGGATTTAGGCTGCCAACCTGATCTGGATCTTTAACCACTAGGTCACACCACCCACAAAAGGTCTCCTATGACTGTTCCATTGTAGGTTGCATCAATAATAAAGATGAGTCAGAAAACAGGAGGTAGGGGGAGAACTTTAAGATTGGTTTGGGTACAACTATCTTCAAATGAACAACACATCACACTGTAGTACTTGTCAATGAAATGTGCTATAAATGTGCCACTGCTGCTTAATTGATCAGAATAATAACAATCACTCATTTATGATTCCGCAACATGATCAGACAAAAAACTCATGTAATTTAATAATATTATTATGCCTGCACAATGGCAAACTGAAGGCAACTCATACTCTGTAGTGTATGTGATTGATCTGACAATATCTTTTTTTATTTTCCTTTACAATCTGTCAGCATGGATGTAATGGACAGAGAGACCTCTGGTGGAAAATTGAGGAATTTTAAGTCATTGATGTGACAGCATTTGTCATTTAGTCATTGTGTTCACTTTTGGCATTGTACAAGCAAGTTTAAATTGGGTTCTGCATTTTGTGGAGGGATCTTTGTCACAATTAAAATGCCTTTGGTTCAGTCTGTCTTGGCTGGAGTGACTGATTTTTATGTTAAAATCTACAATTGACACTTTAGACATTCTACTAACTTGAAGTAACTTTAAAATGACATGTCAATTAACTCTCATTAGAGTATTAGACTGTATTAGACAGTCCATCACTGTCATCGCTCCTCCTTTTATGCTTCCGAAGCTCATCCGTGAGAAACTTAAGACCGGTGCAGCGTCCAGGTCCCTCAGCCTTGTCCTGCTTGCCACAGGTTATCATTGGTCACCTTGATAAACAACACCACAAACAATAAGCCCAGTTAAAACAAAAAAAGCTTTTTCCTTACAGGATAAATATGCAACAAAGGTCATTCCCCAGAGATAGAGTCATTGAATAATAATGTGAAAAGAAGCAGTGATTCAGTGCAGAGTGATGCAGAGGCGGAGTTCAACTTCATTGGACCAACACACACACACACACACACACACACACACACACACACACACACACACACACACACACACACACACACACACACACACACACACACACACACACACACACACACACACACACACACACACACACACACACATACACCTTGTGAGGACATTCCATTGGCATAATGGATTTTATACTGGCCAAACTGTATATTCTATCCCCCTACACTGCCCCTATCTGTAAACCTACCCGTCACAGGAGACATTCTGCATTTTTACATTTTTAATAAAACACTGCTTAGTATGTTTTTAAAGCCATTTGAAATATGAGGACTCATGAAATGTCCTCATAAATCACGTTCAAGTTGTAATACCAGTATAATACCCATGTCATTATACACATTTGTGTCCTCACAAAAACAAGCACACACACACACACACACACACACACACACACACACACACACACACACACACACACACACACACACACACACACGCACACACACACTTCAGTTCACTTTAATAATAGCAATAATATGTGGTTTGGCTAAAATACCATTTGCAATATTTTGAGATAATTACTGTATGGAATGATTTCTGTGTATATAAAGCAAAGGTATATCGTAAGGTATTACTATGGGAGAAAGTGCAACACAATGTGGCGGAATTAGTCCTGCCTTCTAAATAAAAGAGCCAATCACCAATTGGTAAAGTCATTGCGTCACTGCAGCTACTGTTAGAAGTTGGTCAGTGTTCTGAGACGTGCGCAAAACAAAATTTATGAGACAATTGTTGTCAGATTTCAATGGTGATTTCAAATATGAAATTTAATCGTAAGCTTGGTGACAGCTTTGGAGAATTCGATGTTTCTCCACTTAAAGAGAGTGGAGCTGCTTGCACTACTGAAATAGCTGCCCGAGAGATGTTTCAAAGATGGCCACCGAGTGAAATAGCTTAAGTTTAAAGGGACTTTGCAATAACTAACTTTGCAAGTATGTCAAACTATTGTAACCCTATACCTAACTTAACGGTCTACTAATACTCTAACGAGAGTTAGATGACATTTAGTAGCAAATCAATGAAAGTTAGCTTACTTGTAGTTGCAAAGTTACTTAAAATTAGTAGAGTGGACTATCAAATTATGTGTAACCACAATTACAACTCGGTAGGTAAAGGTACAAATAAAGTGACATGTAGTTACTGAAGAGAACACAAAACAGTCACAAAAGCTACATTTGAAAGGCTCAAGAAGACAAGATTTTGGGGTTACGTTCAGAAGTTCCAACTGAACAATGGTAAGCTGATAAAAAGTGCTTCACTTATAGCAAAAAATAATAATAATATGGGTACAACATGGAAAAGTCATTGTTAAGCAAGTACCAACAACTAAAGCCATTATCCTCCTGGGGGGAAAAAGTCAGCAGAGAGCTGATCATACATTACACTGATAAAAATCACTAAACAATTCAGTCTGTTGTGCAATGTGAATAATCGTGCAGAATTATCTACGTCTTGCAATGAGTTGGAACCATTTGAGTGCAGAATGAATGTCAGCTGCAGCCATAAATCAAACTACAGTCTAGTACTCAGTAAAACTCAGATAAAACCAACTAATGGACATTCACTTTTACAAATTCATCTTTATTTAAAACCTCTAATACATGTCAGCATTTATAGATGTATATAACATGAACTGCTCTATACCTTTGCTGCTATTACTGCTCAAATAATACTGAACATTTGGTTAGGAGGTAGTCATTATTCTGGTTGATATTTTAGCTATATTGTTAAAATAGTAATGCTCATGTGTTTGTTATCCTTAATTGGAATGGGTCTAATCTTGTGAATATATAATGACTTGCCACAGATTGTGCTCATAATTGATTTTATCCAGAAAAAGCTGTGGGATAAACAGAACTGAAGAACTTTGATTACTTGCCATGTAATGCGTTTCGGGTTATGTAATCATGGTCTGCTGCAAAATTATACAAGCTGCAGGTACCTACAATATTTATTATATTTCAAATGCCAATAGGTAGAATTTTTTTAATTCAGTGGTTTACAATGGCAGATGGCAATACCGTAATAGATTTATATATACACTGCACAAATGTACATAAAACAAATTTTAATTTTGCCTATAGGCCAATATTAATTTCATTACAGAATTAGTCATGACCAAGTATTGAGACAGAGTTTTCAAGAGAGTCCAAGACCATTTTTTTCATGGTCATAGGTAGTCAGGACTTGGCCTTGACTCAAACTCGACCCTCTTCTTTTCTTGGTCTTGACTACAACAACGATTTTTTTTTTAAATTAATTTTAATGAGTTGACTGCATAGTAAAAGAAAAACATCAATAATGCTACATTATTAATGCGTAATTGTCACGGTGTGGGTTCTGTCATGATTCCTGTCTGTGTTCCCCTGTCTTTTTCCATGTTTGGTAGTTCCCGTCATGTTTAACTAGTCTCCCAGGTATTTTAGATTAGCCACGCTCCCTTGTTATCTTGTTTAGCTTGTCCTGTCTATTTAAGCCCTGTGTCTTGTTTAGTCTTTATGGGTTCTTAACGTTGGATGTTGGCTGTCCTGTTCCCGAGTCTTGTTACCGAGTCTGTGTCTGTATTTTTTTACTTTCAAGTTTATTTAATTAAAAACACTGCTGCACTTGGATCCTGCTTCTGTATCTGCTTCAGCCGAATCGTCACAGAAGAACCCATCAAAACATGGATCAAGCAGCACAGATTATATGTCTCCATCAGGGAGACAGGCCCATTGAGGACTACATCTTGGACTTTATTGAGCTGGCACATTTAACATATTTTGATGAAGTGTGCCTAATGATATTTTTCCGTGGAGGGCTATCCGAGCCGCTCAGCTCCCTTATGCCACTTCATCACCCTAGCTGGAGTCTTGGAAAATATATTGTCCATGCTCTTTTACTGGCCGGTTTACCTCTTACTGTGGGTTTTGCAGAGGAGGAGCCACACAAGCCCACAGTATCTCTTCAGCATGAGCTTCACATCAGTCCTGTCGAGCCTGAGCTTCTTCACATAATGTCTGCCAATCCTGAGACTCTTCACGTCATGCCTGCCGAGCCTGAGTCTCTTCACGTCACGCCTGCCAAGTCTGAGTCTCTTCACGTCACGCCTGATTCGCCTGATCTTCACGTCACGCCTGACCAGCCTGATCTTCATGTCACGTCTGACCAGCCTGATCTTCACGTCACGCCTGACCAGCCTGATCCTCCCATCACGCCTGATCTTCACGTCAGCCCTGCCGAGCCTGTGCTCCGCGTTAGCCCTGCTGAGCCAGAGACTGTTCACGCCACGTCCGCAGAGCCAGCGAGTGTTCACGCCACGTCTCCAGAGCCAGCGTCTCCGGACAAGATGGCCGCCGCCGAGCCAGTGTCTCCAGACAAGATGGCTGCCGCCGAGCCAGTGTCTCCGGACAAGATGGCCGCTACCGAGCCAGTGTCTCCGGACAAGATTGCCGCCGCCGAGCAAGTGTCTACGGACAAGATGGCCACGGCTGAGCCAGTGTCTCCAGACAAGATGCCGCCGCTGAGCCAGTGTCCCCGGACAAGATGGCCACCGCCACCTCGCATGAGCCCTTGGACAAGATGGCCACCCTGGTGTCTGGTCCTCCTGAGCCGGTGTCTGTTCCTCCTGAGCCGGTGTATATCCAGCCCATAACCCCATAGCTGCCCCTAAGAAAATTTTTAGAGGTTTGTGGGGCAGTAGGTTCCTTGATGGGACTATGGAGGCCGCGCTGCCCTGGCCACCTGAACCGCCTGGTCCGCCCTGGCCTCCTGAACCGCCTGGTCCGCCCTGGCCACCTGAACCGCCTGGTCTGCCCTGGCCTCCTGAACCGCCTGGTCCGCCCTGGCCACCTGAACCGCCTGGTCTGCCCTGGCCTCCTGAACCGCCTGGTCCGCCCTGGCCACCTGAACCGCCTGGTCTGCCCTGGGTCCCTGAACCGCTTGGTCCGCCCTGGCCTCCTGAACTGCCTGGTCCGCCGTGGCCACCTGAACCGCCTGGTCTGCCCTGGGTCCCTGAACCACTTGGTCCGCCCTGGCCTCCTGAACCGCTTGGTCCGCCCTGGCCTCCTGAACCGCCTGGTACGCCCTGTCCACCTGAACCGCCTGGTCTGCCCTGGCCTCCTGAACCGCTTGGTCTGCCCTGGCCACCTGGTCCGCCCTGACCACCTGAACCGCCTGGTCAGCCCTGGCCTCCTGAACTGCCTGGTCCGCCCTGGCCACCTGAACCGCCTGGTCTGCCCTGGGTCCCTGAACCGCCTGCACGGCCTACTCCGCCCTGGTCGCCTGCACGGCCTGCTCCGCCCTGGCCTCCCGTCCTACCACAGTCTCCAGGCCCTCTTCCGCTGCACAGCCCAGGTCCGCCCACATGCCACGGCCCAGGTCCGCCATTGCAATGCCCTTGTCCCGTTCCCCTGCACGGGCCTGGCCCTCCATCCCTCCCCCAAGACCGCCTCCACTCCACCACCCTCCTGGTCTGTTGTTTTTTGTTTTGATGGGCGTCGGGAGATGCCCATAGAGGGGGGGCTATGTCACGGTGTGGGTTCTGTCATGATTCCTGTCTGTGTGCACTTGGATCCTCCTTCTGCATCTGCTTCAGCCAAATTGTCACAGTAAGGCTATACAGTGAATATTTTCTCAAGGTAGGTTTACAACTGAAAGTCAATTTCTTTATAGACATAACATATAGAACATAGTAAATGTGTGAACAAGAGACAGATTTTTGCCGCAGCTTCAGTGTCTATTTATAATATGGGGTGGGACACTTCAGATTCTAGAGAGCCTTTGATTGGACAGAAAATCTGATGAGACACTGAAGTGCAGAGTGATGTCATCAAAATCATGATTTAATGGGGACTTTAAAACGTGGCAGTTGAAACTAAATTGGTCAGTGTGGTTTCAATTGTGTACACAGCAGCTATAGAAAAAATATTGTTCAGAGCAGCAGGGGTTTGGAATATTTTAGATGCCAAAGAAACCCAAATTATGATCATCCTCATGTGAGGGACCCCATCCTAAAATTTAAAAGGCATCTATCTTTTATAAACACACACACACACACACACACACACACACACACACACACACACACACACACACACACACACACACACACACACACACACACACACACACACACATTATATTCTTCTGTTCACTATAGTAATGAAGGCTACTATTAAATGTTTTATTTATTTTTATCTTTTTAAAAATATATAGGCTATTAATAATACATTTTATTAATTTATTTAGTCTATTTAATAGATTATGGTAAAAGCTAATATTTGTAATCATATTTTAATTAATTAATTTATTTTAATCTAATTTATTTACTTATTTATTTTAATCTTTTTTTTTTACAGTTTAGACCGTCAGTCCCTGAAACCCCCTAGAGAATTTACAAAAAATACTTTATTTTAAGGTTTCATTTGGTGTTTAAAACATACAAACTATTCCAAAGGAAACAAGTATTTGTGTAGGCCTACTTGATTTTTGACCGAAAACTTAGCCAAATGAAATACATTCCTTGTGACAACCATAGATGATGTCTATGGTGACAACTAGTCCCAGTCTACTATACCATGGTTATTAAAAAAATACCATGGACCTGTCATTCTGTAGCTATGTGATAAAACATGGTAGTACTTTTTGTTTCGTGGTATTTCACAAAATAGTTGCAGGACACTGTGTGTGAGCTACCTAAATAGCTTTACGAAAACATCTGCTGGGTGATTTTAGTCAAAAATTTTGGTCCACGGTACATTGGAAAATGTTTACTTCCAACGCAAACACACGAAGAATGAGCGCAGAGTGACGCTGTGGAGCACGTCCGCAGCTCGCCATCTCCATTCAACCCGCAGCAGGAAGTGCTGAAATACACCGAGAAAAACACGGTGGAGCCGCCCGCTGAAGAAAAAAAAGAGTTAAAATAATAATGGCGATCGACTGAACATGCCATTTATCCTCTGCGCAATCAAAAAGAGCAAAAAAACCCATCCCTGATCATTGGGCACGTCTGTAAGTCGGGTAAGTAGTTGCAGCTTGAAGGTGTTTGTTTAATTGCACACAATGGCCACATTCATTGAATCAGAGCTCGCGAGCCTCCGGATCTTTGTGTCGCTAGGCTGTTAGCCGATTAGCACTGACCTTACTGCTAAAATCAGAAACCATTTCACAGTATATGTCTGGCGTGTATCGATTCAGTCAAATCCATACGAGTATGATTTTATCTACACGACTAATACTTTAAATTTACGAAATCAATACGGCTATTTTTTACGAGACTGCACTGCACCGCTCTTCTTTCGCTCTCGTATCATGAGGGGAGGCTAGCGCGTTAGCTGCGGGGGGGGGTTGTCGATGTCAGACAGAAAGACACATTAAAATAATCGATGCGATCGCGTAAGAGCGCTGGATGTTTTTTCGCGCATTCGAATCCACACACTATATAGACTAAATATATGCACGAATATTTGGTCCAAAGCGTTTGACGCTTCGATAATCATCGTTTTTCCCCTCCCCTCACTGTCGATCTAGCTGCTATAGCCCACCAGCTAATATTTGCACACGGCGACGCGCATCTTGTGAAAAACATACGGGTCGGGATGTAAATTTTGGTCTCCCTCACAACGATACACACAAGTATTTGTCTACAGAAATGCACGTGTATTGAGCCTAAATGGATATACGGTAATTTCTGTCTTAATTCGGGGCTTTTGACGTCTAATGTGGTGAGTCTGGGGAGGGAAAGTGACAAGGAATGTCGGGTATCTGCTTTTGTCCGGATAAAAAGCGGGTGTGGGAGCGTCAGGCCAAGGTCATAGCGAAGCGTTAACCGCTACCATTTTATATAAAAACCAGGCTTTGTTCTTGTTAACGAAAAATATTTTTATTCAGTTTTTATTGGGGGGATCCACATACGTGTTAGGCCCATCCCGTTTGTTTCTTTGTGAGCTGCGCCATTTGGAAATAAAAATTATAATGAATAACATTTTTCATCTGGAACAAGGTTTTGGGGGCTCAGTTGATATTAGATTAAGGGAAAAATAATGGATAAGTTGCTACAAATGATTGTGTGTTTTTATGTACGCGGTATGTACCCATGCGTTTTGCCACTGTATTCTATTCTATTTTTATCTTTCATTTTCACAAGAGTACTCGTTTTCCACGGCTGGAAAAGTAATGGAAATTATTAAATCTTAAATATCATGGAAATGTTATATTAGTGAATATTCTAGTTAGGTAATGACTAAATACAATGTATAAAAAATGTCAACAATATTAGGCTATATGCTGCTCTAATATTTTGGGTGCTCATATAACATTTCATAATTAGATTAGAGGAGAAATAATAGCCAAATTGTTATGAATGAACATTAGTGTTTTTATGCACCCAGTTTTACTCCTCACAAAGCCTCTATATAGTCTTTAGTTTTCATAAAAAAGTGAAACAATGGGAATGTCCACAGAATTCCCATGGCTATCAGCCAATAGTATTTTCCAGGCCTGTGAATTTTTTTAAACTCATTTTTAGAGTTTTGTTCTGCACATCTAATATATATGGGTGCACATTCCAACTTTCTGGGAAGCCACTGTGATATTTGATTTGTGAGGCAATTTCTTTCTTTTTGGCAAACCACAAAATGGTCTGAATGATTCATTATTCATTTAAAACTCTTTATCATTGTGTATACATGCGAGTTATTGATTTAGATGGTTATTTCACTAATATATATATATATTTCCATGTTTCTTTGGACATGTTACCATAATAATGCCATGTTTTTTGGGTATGTACAATGATAATTATGTAGTTAAAATTTAGGGTTGAAAGTCGTTTGAATTTTTGCAGTTCCGATACTGTCCATTGGTTCCGATTCTTATTGACTCCCAGTTTTGATTCCAGTAAGGTAAAAACATTGTCAAACATTTATCAAACACATTTATTCTGTGTCTTTTGGCAAAACATTTTGTTACAGCTTTGTTGAAAAAAAAAAAAAAACACAACATTTTCCTATGGTTTTAACAAAAATACTACAGCAAAAACAACAAATTAATATATATTTCAAACATTATTAAAGACAAGTAAACAGTAATAAAGAAAAAACTAGTTAGCAATAGCACAAAGAAATACAAGTCAAGTCACCTTTATTTATATAGCGCTTTTTACAATACAGATTGTTTCAAAGCAGCTTTACAGTGATAACTGGAAAATAATGCAACAAAGGTTGTTTTAGCTGTACAGCAGCTTTAGAAGAAAATAGTCATTGTCAAGTAAGTTCAGTGTTAATTAATTTCCGTTGTAAAAAAAATATTTAATTATTTAGTTCATTTATCTACAGCAGCTGTGTAGAAAGCAGTGAACAGCTCTTTCTGAAGAAAACAGTTCAGTTCTCATACAATGTTGTCAATGCAGTCAAATCAATAATATTGTTGAATATTAAGTGTCCCTTAGTGGATCCTTATTCAAGTTTCAAAAGTTATTCAGTCAAGATCAGTGAGTGATTTTCTTTCTTTCTTTCACTTTAAGACCTCATTCAGGATCCAATATACTGTTAGACAAGCTTTTTCTTACTCAACTGTTTACGTTCGCTTAAAGTGACAATGTGTAGTTTTTTAGGTATTTTATTATCTAAAATCAATATTTTTATTCATAAATATGTCCTCAATTGTGTACAAATACCTCTGCCAATTATCTGACTTATCCTCGTAAACGTAGAATTTATTATATTTATATACATGTGACGGGTAGGTCCATGGAAGCTTCCATATCGTTCCGTCATCTTGAAATACTATAATAGCAGAGAGGGTCAAAAAGTACTAGGCCAACGCATTTCCACAGCGCGTTTTCGTTCAGAGCCAGCGTCACGTGACTGAAAGCAGCAGAACCGGAGGAGCAGAGCAGTGAGAGGCGCTTCACTGCCCCGGCAAGTTTAAAAGGCTGCATTGCACTGTTATTATTCATACTGTAACATTCGTTTGTTCGTTGTGTCAAGTTGCAGTTTGTTTGAAATAACAAACCTGTTCACCCGAAGGAAAACTCAACGAAGTGCTATTAGAATACATCCTGTCATAGCTTTTTGGTACATAACAGCTACCGTAGATGCAAAACGCATTTGAATAAGCGAGGCTTTATTTCGTTTGAATGCAAAATACAATTTCACCGCTAGATGGGAGAAATTCCTACACAATGTCCCTTTAAGACAAAACTGACTGTGTTAATGAAGATATTTTGACATAATGTTTTGTATTTTTGCGTTCGAGCACAAGAAAACGTGTACAAGAACTCAATTCAGCACTAAATAAAAGAAAACCGCACAAGTGCCGAATTAGGCTCTCTTTCACGTTGTCTTGTGCTTGAAAAATGTATTATAAATAAATAAAAATGAGCACACAGGAATCGATAAGCAGAACTTAAATTTTATTACAAGTAGCCTATCTTGTTCCAGAATTGGAATTTCGATTACCAAGCCTTTTAAAGTTCCAGTTAAATATCATATTGTGAAACATTCAGTACCACATATATGTACCATGATATTACCAATAGGTTCAAGAAACACTTATGCACTGATTGACCTACAAATGTGTATTTGTATAGTATTATATTCATTTTATTCTGCAAAGCTGGACCCATATGGCATTTTGCAGTATGGATTTTGACAGCGTTGATGGCGCTTAAGCATCCAGATGGTCTTGAATCAGAGACCACTGGTCAGGTTATATACCCTAAGGGTGTGCCATCCTAACTGAGATCACAGATGCTGTGAGATGACTCTAGACTCATTCCACATACAGCAGACTGTGCTATGCATGAGTGATGATCACATAATAAACACTTCATAGAATCTGTATTGCAACTTGTAGCACAAAATATAAGAAACAGTTGAAACTACAGTATCTGTTAATTTGGTCACAACAGTTTATATAGTTAGATATTTCTAGTAAAGACCTTTGGATGTGGTACATTGCTGTAATTTCTGTTATTCAAAATATCAATCAATAAAAATGCTTTGTGTTGTTTCTGTAAACTGCATTAACATTTGAGATTATAAAAAACTTTTTGTTAAATGTAAAAATATGCATGTTATTCTCACCTCAGCTATTTAGATAAGCCTTTAAGAAACATTGTTTCTTCAGTATATTTCATTATTTTTCCCACAATATATTAAAGTAATACATTTTTTGATACTGGACTTACCTGATGAATGAATAGTTTTGATTATAGTTATAGTTAGTATCTTAAATGGGATTTATGAGCTATTAATTTGAAATGACAGATAACTATGTAAGATGCATTTAGGGCTGAAACGATTCCTCGAGTTACTCGATTACAAAAATTCCTCGAGGCAAAAACTCGATTCGATTGTTTCACACGGACCGTTTATTCACACGGACCTGTTCAAGAAGAAATAGTTGGCGCGATGGCGGAGAATAAATATGTAAATAATCGGCAGAAATTGTCTAAAGTGTGGGGTCATTACACACTTAATACACTTAACTCGCTGAAACAAGGTAACGTAGTCTAAGCCTATTGATGTTCGCTGATTTTAATCCCATACTGTATTTGTAGCGATGTCGTGATGCGGTTTGACTAGATATGATTTTTAGCTTTGATGACATGTTTAAGTAGTAAACGTAACTATCACGTTCAATTGCAAGAGTATAGCCTAAAAAAAGAACCCCTTCACACACACACACACACACACACACACACACACACACACACACACACACACACACACACACACACACACACACACACACACACACACACACACACACACACACACACACACACACACACACACACGCCAGTCAGACCAATTGCAGCAATGCATCAAATATGCTTAAACTTTTATGTAGCCACGCGCAACAATAATTTCACCATGTACTGCACACACCGGGACGTGATGGAGGAACAAATATTGTATTGCAGTCTTTGCGAGACCTTGTTTGTATTTCACGTCTGCCAAATACAGACAACAACAAAAAATTTAAGTCCCCAGCCTGTTGGTTTTTAATAAAGATTCGGAGTACTCATTTTTCAATTAAAACGCACGGAACAAAAAATGCGTCAGCTTTTACTGCGTGTTCAACAACAAGTCACGTTACAGCTCTTCTTCAGCGTTAAACTACCAGATTACACAAATATGCTTAGAGTGGTTATATTATAACATTTTAAAGAAAAATTCACATATGAGATAGCTTTATAACTTGCATATTATATAACTTATAGTAACTTATAACAGCTTTAACTGCAATAGACACAAGTTTAATATAACTATTCTGTTAATAAAACACACACAAAAAAAATATCCGATTACTCGATTAATCGATCGATTAAGTGCTAGATTAATCGATTACAAAAAGAATCGATAGCTGCAGCCAAGGATGCATATATAATATGTCACATTTTTCCAACAAACTTGGTGACTTAAAATATTGGCTCATTTAGAGCTGCACTGAAACTGACCCATTCGCAGATTTAATTATTGAACTATACTACTATTTCAAATTATTCTTCAAACCTAGTTGCAGTGTAAAAAAAAGACTGTTTTTGTCTTACTGGGCCCTATATTTTTGCCAAATCACTTCACATTGAAAGGTTTTGATATCAGTCACACATTGTCTGAACATGGGGTTATTGTTGAGGTGACTCTATTGAAGTTATTGTATTGATAGCGAAATAATGCCGTACAGTAGGTTTGAGAGAGGCAGGAAAATAATCCAGTTGAAATTTCTAGTGTTCCATTTTTTTTAATGGCCATTGTGTGGGGTAAAGGAACACTGTTTCTTTCATTCCAGTTGTGTGGTAAGATGAATTGTTCCCCTGTGGGGTCTAATTGAAGTGAATTTGTGGTCATGCATTTTATTTAGTTCTCTTGGAGCAAATTCCATTTGAATAATAAATACTGTGAGATTTAAGTTTTATCATGAATACAAAAGTGACCTAATGCTGTACTGACACCGAACACACTGAACCCTTTTATTGAACTCCCAGCTACCAAAGTTATATTTGTTTTAAACTGGTTTTGTATTTAGGTGGGAGCACAAGTAACCAAATTTCACTTGCTTTAGTGATGAAAATCTTAAAGCAGTGGTGAGCCTTGGTCAAGAATCTTAAAAATTCTTGGTCAGTCTTAATCTTGGAACTGATGTGCTGCCAATACCATCACATATGTGGCTTTAAATTAAAAAGATTTCCTCATAAACCAACCGTTATGCCATAAAATTAGTCAAGAGTATATTGTCTATAGTTATGAATCTGAACATGAATGTGGTACATGGGACAGACCGACTGACTTATAGTAAATCTGGCCCATAATGTCTTCATTCTTGAGTAAAATAAGTTAAACCTGGTTTTGGTAAAATTATGGATTAGCCTGACAATTAGACTGAACTTTAGCCTACCTACACTATATACTACTGACAACCTATTTTGAATTCAGTTTATATTTATTAAATGTACTGGTAATTTGCTTACTGTTGACAAAGTTTTGCTTATAATGGTTTCTGTAGCTGTGATTTATCAGTACTGTTGACATCAAAGGAGTGATGTGCTCGTACACAAAGCTGGCTTATTTCAGCTATTTTGAACCTGTGTTTCTGTCATATATGACCGAAATATGAGATCAAATGTGTCAATGCTAATATCACGTAATGTGGCCACATGCCTATCACAGTGAATGTCTTTGTCAAAGGCTCTTGGTTACCCTTAATGAACAGCTTTTATAACCTGTTTTGGTTGCTAAGCATTTGATTTTAAGATGTTTTAAACTAGCATTTAAATTTATAAAATAATTCTGTCATTTAAGTGTATTTTTGAACACTACATATATTAAAATAGTGAATGTAATTACAGTGTTAAATTAAAATAATGTTTCTTTTTGTATCTTCTCAGCTTTCCTCTGATGCCCCACAACTGTCCAGACCCTCTCTGAACTGCTGTGATCGAGTGGAATTGAAAGGCTGATTGGAGAGAATATCTGTCACCCAGGTAAAATGGCTGATACTACAGAAGCAGAGAGCTGAACATCACACATTGCCCCCTTTTCTTCTTTGTTCGAGGATCATTTTATGTGGACATTTCCCCCTTCCATTTCAATTTTCTCATCATGGCTATGCATGATATGAATCGTGCCAAGGGTTTCCCTTGCAAAGAATGCGACATCATTTGCCCAAGTACACCTAGCCTACTGGAGCACATGAAAGCACACTACCATCAAGAAGAGAATGGCAGATTTGAATGCGAGCAGTGTGGACGCATTTTTAAGCATGCCAGTAGCTTGGCTTCTCACAAAAAAACTCATGAGATGGGCTCCTTCCAGTGCCCGGTCTGCACCAGAACGTTGCCCAATGCAGTGGCTTTAAAAAACCACCTCCGCATCCACACCCTGTCTCCAAGTGCCCAAGCAGAAGAGGAGAATGATGACAATGTTGATGAAGAGAGGGACTATAATCTAGCACAAGATCTGTCTGAAGCAGCTTTCAGGAGTCACATAAACAACAGTGGAATAATGCCTGGCCATGACCATGACAAACTGAAATCTCCAGGATCTGACGATGCCTGGGACAGACCATTTAAATGTGACCAATGTGAAAGGACATATCGTCATCATGGCAGCTTGGTTAACCATAAGAAGTCTCATCAAGAGGGCATGTATAAGTGCAATGTCTGTTACAAACAGTTCAATAATCTTGCAGCCCTCAATGCTCACGAACGCACTCATTCAAAATTTAAGCCCCTTGGAATGTCCATGGGGACTCTTGTGCCTGAAGCACAATCTGAACCTCGTCCCCTTGGAACCCAGAATGATGACATGGTACCCAGCTTTTGCCATCTTTGTCAAGTGGTTTTGCCTAATAAGAATGACTTTCAAGAGCACCTTATGTTACATAATGCTGCATCATCTTCGTTGGGGCTAACACGTAGTTTCCCTGGGATAGTGCCTCATAATCTTAGTTCTGTTCGGTCCCCAGCTGTAAATCCTTACACACCTGCTCTAGGTGACCCTCTTCCACTGCCTCCATTGCCCGACAAGCGTTATGACCCAATGCTAGGCCCTCCTGTTAATAATCCCATATATACCTGTGCATATTGTGGAGCGGGACATCCTGACTTAGAGAGTCTCAAAATTCACTATCTTACCCACGACCCTCATACCACAAGCCATGCTCAAGATGGTCCTGCTATGTTAAATTCTAATGGACTGGCTTCAAACTCTCAACCATCAATATCATCATCCAATGGTGGGACAAGGTCTCAGGCACAGTCTACAATTGATGATGCTGAACGCAAATTTAAGTGCCAAGAGTGCGGGAAAAGCTATCGACATGCTGGGAGTCTAGTTAATCATAAACGCTCTCATCAAACTGGTCAATATCAGTGCACTGTTTGCTGTAAGCAGTATCCACACTTAGCAGCCCTTCAAAGTCACCTCCGTAGTCACAAAACCCGGCCAAATTCACAATCGATGGGTACAGAGGGAGATTGGCTTTCCTCTGAGCCACTCACAGGGCTAGATTCTCAACAAGGCTTTGTACATTCTCAGGATCAGGAGAGTGGTGCAGCAACCCCAATTTCACTGCCTGGTAATCTTGGTGATGCAGCACACTTTGTCCCAGATGGTTCCCATAACAGTGGCCTGGATTCACTGGAATTCCATGACCGATTTGATGGCTCTCTCGCTCAAAGCAGTTCTGGTCACTCACCTCTTCCACAAAACCACCGTCAACCAGATAGAGTCAACCAAAGCGGTATGACCAATGGTTACTTGAGTAACATAAGCTTTCATAGTGCTGGTGGTGCCTCCCTGCCAGGCAGTGGCAACCTCAAAGAAAGTACTCGTCAGAGACGTGGTCACAACCAGGTGCCGTTTGGAGGTCCTCAAGACAACTCCCAGGGCAACAGTAAGAGAATGGATAACAAAGATGATGATGGAGAGGTTTATCAGTGCACAGTCTGTGGAAACCATTATGCCAGCCTAAGGGCACTTCGTAGCCACTTACGAAGCCATGGGGTTAACCAAGGGGCAGGACCCTCCTCTGCCCTCTCTCCAATTGGTGAGCAGGAGTGGAGGAGGCGACAAGAGGGTAATACAACCAGTCTTTTGATCTGTAGCACATGTGGACAGAGCTTCAGCAGAAAGCAGGACTTAATTAACCATCAGCTAGTCCATGGACCTCCCCGGGCAGATGGATCTACCCAGGGCTTGGGAGGAACTAGCTCTAATTCTAATGGCAAAATGGATGGAAGGAACCACATTTGCGTTGACTGTGGCATGTTCTTTGCAGATCGTCATCAGCTGATCACTCACCTGTGTCCAGGCAAGGCGAGAGTGGGGGCATTGAACAAGGGTATGAATGGAGCTAAAGGGATGACGGGTGGTGCTGGTACCAGTGGCAGCGGAGGCCCTGCAAACCCTCAGCAGATGCCAGGCTCTGATGATCGGCCCCACAGGTGCGACCAGTGTGGAAGGGGTTACAGACACCCCTGCTCCCTGCTCAACCATAAGAAATCTCACAAGACTGGGGTCTTCCGCTGCCTTGTCTGCCAAAAACGCTACTACAACCTACTGGCTCTCAAGAACCACCAGAGGACTCATTTTGACTTAAAGAGGTTAGCCAGCATTGCATGTGCCCTATTATACTCTAACTGTTTAGTTCTCTTTGCATACTTTGAATACTTATGTATTATCATGAGTTCCCCACTCATGTGATTACCCAGGTCATCACTGAATGAATAGATTTTAATGAAATTTTGTGTCAAGGCAGTGTGCTTTGGTGATTTTCCCAGGGCAACAAACATAACTCATACTGATGTACACACATACACGCAGTTCAGTCTGAATTTCATAATGTCTGTACCCCATTTGAGCATTGTGTAGTCATCTTTGTATTTGTAAGGGGATCTTCCCTCTTTCTGTTTCTTTAAAAAAAAATGCATTTTAACACTGCTTTCTTATCTTTTGTTTTTGTTTGTTTTGTCTGTTCACAGGCACAAGTGTGAGGAGTGTGGGAAAGCCTTCAAGATTCAAAAGCAGTTGATAAATCATTTACGGCTGCACGAAGAGCACAGAGCGAAGACTGGAGATCGAGACCAACGTGTTCAAAGCATGTCTCACCCAAATGGTGTCCGCTATGAGGGAGGCCCATCGCAGCATCAAGCTATGAGGATGGGAGATCCCAAAATTCAGAATCCTCCTGTGAACACCAATTATGGACAACCTCAAGATTTCAAGAAACCGTATGCGGGGGCTAGGGCCCAGCAAGTGGATGATGGAAGCGGCCGCCGCCCCTTTGCTTGCGATCAGTGCGGACGTACTTACCGTCATGCTGGCAGTCTGGCCAATCATAAGAACCTACATAAGATTGGTGAATACCACTGCAACGTGTGCAACTCCACTTATCCAAATCGACTGGCAATGAAGAACCACCTCCGAATGCATTTCGCTCTGAAAAAATATACCTGCTCTGACTGTGGTAGGGGTTTCAGGAACCAGAGGCAGCTTGAAACGCACACCGGCAACCAGCTCTGCAAAGATCTTCCTGTTCCCATTCCTGGTCCCAGCGTGCAAACTGCTGCTCCTCCAACCGAATATGAATGCGATGGGTGCTCTCAAGTCTTTACTACAACCACAGATCTGGCCTCGCATAACTGCAGTTCCCAGCTTCCTTCTTCCTCTGCCTCCCTCAACAGCTCTAATATGAGCATGGAGACGAGTGATCTGGGATCTCCAGAGCGTGAAGAACGCCCTTTTAGCTGTGACCTTTGTGGCTGCTCTTACAAGCATGCTAGCAGTCTGCTCAACCACAAAAACACACACAAAATTGGCAACTTCAGCTGCTCATATTGTGACAAGCCGTACTCCAACTATATGGCCCTGCGCAACCACATGCGTATCCACACACAGAAGAAGAGGCATATCTGCACAACCTGTGGCAAGGCTTTCAGGCTGGCCCGCTTTCTTCGGAACCACCAGAGAGTCCACGAGGAAGGCCACACCCGTTTTGGCTGCCCCACCTGCGGGAAGAGCTTCCAGGGTCGTTCTGGGCTGGCCAGACACCGCTGCGGGGACAACCAGGTAGGCAAGGAGGGCGTGAGGAAGGACACTTCAAGCACAAGAGAGGGAGAGGAATACCGGTTCACGTGAGTTTACGTCTGTTGTTCGTGTTTTTTGAAGTGAACTAGTAAAGATCACAGGTTTCTACATGTCTATTACAGGTATATGATCTCCAATCCGGCTTCCTCGGGACCATACGCGTGCCGGAATTCGGATTTTTCTGAAGTTTGGACAGTATGATTAGTGGAGACCAGATAAGTTACCCCCCCTTTGCTTTCAGTTAGCAATATGTACTAGATTGTTAGGATGTCTTGATATAATAGGTACATTTTGATGTACTTACTAGGTAGATGTTTGTGTATTGTACTAAATATACCCAAATCATTTATTCCCTCCTTCCTAGTTGATCTTATTGATAATATTCTAGAACAGTGGTTCTCAAACTTTTTACACCAAGTACCACCTCAGAAAATATTTGGATCTACAAGTACCACCATAATGACCAATATGAAAATACAGTAGCGTAGTAGGCCTAACTATTCAGCTACAGTTATGCACAGCTCAAAAATGAGGCAGTTTTATTTCTAATAAGAATATTTATTATTGTCAGCCACCTAAAATTTTTAAAAACATAGTTTGAATATTAACACTGCACTGTACAGCTTACATACAGGTAAATAAAATAAAAAAATTATTAAATTAAAATGTATTGCACATAAAAGTGAAATAAAAACGCCACTGTACTTAAAATATTAAGTAAAAAAAAGTACTGTACTTAAAGTGTAACTAAACCCTAAACCAACTTTTTTTAGTTAATGATCTGTAAGAATGAGGCTTTATTAGTGCTGTTCATTGATTCGAGTAACTTTTTTGACATTTGTGTATAAAGTGTTTTAATTCTACAATATATGGTGTAAAAACGTCTTGAGTGCTGCCCTCTTCAGGTTGAACGGTGGCTACTGCAGTTGAATTTTCCTATTGGTGTTTGCGGTGGTTCGTGACGTAGCGGTTGCAGGTGATGTAGGCAGGTTCCGTACAAAGAGATGCGTCTCAGGTGCACGGCCCCCTCCGCTGGGCTCTGCCCACTTTTCCAGCATTTTTCAAATATTGCCAGTGGGTGGAGTCAGGCTCTGACCAGGGGTTTAGTTACCCTTTAATAAAAAAAATTAACACAGGCTGTGTATTCATATTTAACCTTTTTACATGTACATTTAAAATATTCTGACTGACCCCCGTGAGTTTTTCAAGGCGACCATTATTTAGAACTTATCACTTTATTGTTTCCATGGTGACGCGTCATTGCTTGTCAATTGACACCACAGCCACAATACCGCTGAATGACTGATCTCCTTTTATTTCCTTTTTTTGTCAAAATATTCACAAATTTGTTAGCTATGGCATGAATTTCCGAAATATGGAATCTGATTTTCCGATTGTCAAATATGTGCAAGTGGAAGTGTTTTGTTTAAACACCTTTATAACGATCGCGTTAGTTGAGCTATATGTGCCGCCATGTTAGTTTGTGCCACTGTTCAGAGAATCGGATCTGTTGGATTTACAACACGTGAATTCATCCACTTCTCCCGAAATACAGGAAAGTAAGTGGCCGGTGAACTGGGAGAAGAATAGAGTTAACTTTAAAGTTACTTACACAATGTGTAGGCCTATGTGATATGAATAAAACTTGTCGTCTAATTATAATGGAAATTATTATTATTGCCGCTTCCATAGACATCGGTGTGTATTTTACAAATTCTAAATGTATTGTAATGTGAATTTAAATGTCTGAAACCTAAAATAAACATGTGGTTGAAAACACTGAATAGTTGTGATGCATGACAGCGCTGAGTAGGGCTGCACGATGTATCGTTTTAGCATCGATATCGCGATGTGCGCATCTACGATAGTCACATCGCAGGATGTGCGATGTCAAGTATAGGGATCGTAGTTGATCCGTGATTCATGATCAGTAGGCTACGGGCCAGCAGCTCGATGACCCATAATCCTTGTGACATCATCATAGAGTGAGAATTTATCAATTTGCAAGTCCTGTCAGTTTAAACATCAAGCGCAAGAAGACTGGAACTTGCGTGCTGTTTTGTCACTCTTACTAAAGCGTATTTTTGTCCCGCCAAAGCCTTATTTGACCGGTGAGTGATTTAGATGAGTGATGTAGATGACTGACTGCAGCGCTTGTTTAACAGAAAACGAACGAGCAGAGAGGGTGAAAAGCCCCGGTCGCGCGCGCGCACTCTCACCGTCTTCAAACTGTCTTGCTCTCTCTCCCTCCCTCGCGCATATTAATGAATTGAGTTGACTGATTATCTTTGAGGACACACGATGGTAAAAGGTCGGAAGACCAAAGTTTTTTTTTCTTAACTACCGCTGGTTGTGAATTGGGATCACACAACATGTGCCGTGGTCCGTTAATGACACGTCCGATTCGCAAACTAATGACTACTTTTAACCGATTCACTTTAATGAATAGTTAAAACAACCGATATGTCCTACACTGAACTCAAGAGACATAACAAATCGGAAACACTTTACATTTAGATTTACTCCATGACAAAACCACCCTAGTCATTCTAGAATGATTCATTCTTTCCAAATAGAGCTATTCAAGTCATCTGGTGAAATAGTTTTTAAATCGCAATATATATCGCAGAAAAATAAAATATCGCAATGTCATTTTTTACCAATATCGTGCAGCCCTAGCGCTGAGCGCGTCCGTCTCTGGCTCATTCCCAGTCAACTGCAAAAACACATTTGAATTTAGCAGTTGATCACGTGATGCACTGACCAATCTACTCACACCAGTGGGTGGTCTGGTGATGGCGCAGTGGATAAGACACGTGGTGATGGCGCAGTGGATAAGACACATGCCTATGGTGTGAGAGACCCGGGTTCGAATCCACTGTGAGACACCAATGTGTCCCTGAGCAAGACACTTAACCCCTAGTTGCTCCAGAGGCGTGCGACCTCTGAAATATAGCAATTGTAAGTCGCTTTGGATAAAAGCGTCAGCTAAATGAATAAATGTAAATGTAAAACCAGTGTAATCGTACTCACCAGGGACCAGCCAAGACTGATCACACCGGTTTGATCATACGTGCGCAATTCAGTGATTACTCTGCATTCCACTAGAGGGAGCCGTACCTCACTTTGAGAACCACTGTTCTAGAATGTATGGTATAGTTTACTGTTGTTACCATTTGAGCATTCAGTTGCCATAATAATTCATACTGACCATCTTATGTTAGTTGTAGTGCTTCCAGGAATAAATACTGATCTAGGTCCAACAGCACTCAGCAAACCGTCCATTTATTAAACGTTTCTTAAGTACTATAAATATAGCTTTGTTTGCTATTGTGGTGAAACATAAAAATTGGTTTCATTTGCTGTAGAGACAATAAAAGGAAAAAAGGAAGAAACTTTTTAAAAAAATGTGTCAACATACTAACACAGAACTTCCATACTAACAAATGACATAAATGATCAGAACAAAAATTTATAGAGAAGTCACAAAAAAAAGATACCATGCTCTCTTACCACATGTGCTTGGGAAACAAGTTCACCACACTTTTGTTATGCTAGAATCCAACCAGAATTCAGGTCCAAATCCCAAAACCTTATTTGCTGTACAGTTTTGAAAGCATTAGAAAGACTTTCTGTGTGTACTCATTCTATACTTGGTAACATATTTACCAAAATATGAGTAAATACTTTGAGTTTGAAAACAAACAGTGGCTTGCAGTACATTTTTATAATGTATTTGTGAGGACTAGGTTTGCCCTATAGGCTCAACTACAATTTGTATATTACCACCATAAATTATATATATATATATATATATATATATATATATATATATATATATATATATATATATATATATATTATTATACTACTGACTTCATATTAACACTAAACACAAGTGGTTGATACTTTTATCATTCATATTCAATTTATTAACTTCTTTAATAGGCAATGCTATTCAAGTCACCCTGTGCAAGCTGAGACAGTTTTTTGAGTTTTGGCAGCTGGATTCAAGATCATATACCTGTACTTGTCTATCCATCAATGCTGTTATCATAAAAGTCAACAACATACCGTCAGGTTACTTTCAGACTAATCTAGGTTACTAACTATAGAGGGATTAAAAGAACAGTGAGCAGTTGAGATTTATTTTTTCTCTCCTCTGTCTCTGTCTTCACAGTTGTGACCAGTGTGGCCGTTCTTACCGGCATGCCAGCTCACTCCTTAATCACAAAAACACCCACACCGTCGGCATCTACCACTGCGCTGTGTGCCTCAAGACCTACTCTAACCTGCTCGCACTCAAGAATCACCGTCGCATTCATTCTGAAACTCGACGGCACCGCTGTCCAGAATGTGGAAAGGCTTTCCGCGTCTCTTCCCAGTTACAAAATCACCGCCGTGTGCACCAAAAGGAGCGGGAGTTTGCCTGCACTCTGTGCCAGCGGAGCTTCCCTACCCAGGCTAGCTTCCGGCTCCACTTGGAAATGCAACATGGCCGTCCCCCAAAAACATCGCAACAGCCAGGGGTTTCGTCCAGTGGCTCTAATTTGGGTTGGGGCTCTGGACTTGACCTTACACTGATGCAGGCCCAGCGATTGGATCCTAATGGGCTCCCAAAGCTTAACCCTTCCCACCATGGCCCCAGTAGCAGCAGCTCATCTGGGCAACAACAAAAGCAGTTACAGCAGAGTCGTAATGAGGCGGGGTGTAAGTCGCATGTCTGTGATCAGTGCGGCCGTGGTTATCGGCACGCCAGCTCACTTCTGAATCACAAGAACAGCCACAAGATGGGCACCTATTTCTGCAACTCCTGTCAGAAGGAATTCTCCAACCTGATGGCACTCAAAAACCACAGACGCATCCACACAGAACCCAAGCGTTACCAGTGCCCGGATTGCGGCAAGGCCTTCCGTGTCTCCACCCAGCTCATCTGTCACCGCCGCATCCACACCAAGGAGAAGCCTTTCTCATGTCAACAGTGTGATAAGCGCTTCTCAAGCAAATCCAACTTAAGGCACCATCAAAAGGTCCACTGGAACAATTCGGCTCCTCCTACTGGTCTGAACATGGGTACCAGCAGCTTTTTAGGTATGCCCTCTGGGCCCTTTTTATAGTGGGTTCTATTTGGGAAGCAGAACTTGCAGTTTGTTATGGATATCCATGCCAAGGCTTTTGGAGGTGCCAAAACCCCCCTTCTCACTCACCCATCTTCATCTCTAGTGCTTGAGGTGTGGCTGTGAGGCTTTTGTTGAACAGGTTGTTGTTTAGGTTAACCGAACTGTCCCTGCATGTACCCCGAAACAGTGGATTAAACATTGACTGTTAGTTTTAGGTCATAGTGACATTTTCCCCACCCTTACCCTCACCCTAAACACCACAGGTGACCTTATTTGCATTTTCATAGTTCCCTTTTGGGGTGGGGGACATTGAGGGCCACTGGCTTCATTTCTGATACCAGCCTTTTGAAGAACTAGCTGGCGTCTTGTTTTGATTCTTGAAAACGAATTGCTTTCGGATGAGAAATTTCCATACATGTTGTGTATAAAACAGCACATTTCCCACCATGGTACTGTTACGTCAGTATTGTTTGTGTGATGTCACAATGGGAAGGTTAAACTGTAGCCACATTAGGTTAAAAATGGATGCGCATCCCCACGGTCCAGGTAATGTCACAAGAAACGAGCATATGAAAAACATACATTTCATCCCATGCCCAGTTACCGCTTTGATGACCGCCTTCAAAGCATTCACGATAAACAATCCTAGACAATACAAAGAAAACATGTTGACTGTCTGATGAATTCTGAGACATGTCGAGCAACTTGTATGTTTAACAAGTAGAAGTAACTATGTTTAACAGTGTATAGAGCGTAATTGAAACGTCTTCAGTTAATTTAGGCAACACATTTCTGTGTTGTATAGGACTGTCAACGTTTTTTTTGTATTCCTCCCCCTTTCTGTTGATGCTTTAACTTTTTAACTTGCGTGTTCCTTGCAGCACGAAGATGAGCTTCAAACATTATTATTCAGCTGATGACAGCATTGCGCTTATTGGGTTCATTTCTTAGTGGCATCATTCGTTCGTTCTCCCTTTAATTTTATGATGTTACTCAGAACCCATATTTTAAAACTGCAACTAACTTGCTAGTGTATAGAAGCGATAGGTTGTGCTAAGAAAAAAAAAGAGAAGTGCGAAAGGGGGAAAAATGTATATTGATAGGCTTGTAATGGCATTTGGTTTTACCTTGTATTGTATTGTACCTCTGACTGTATTATTTACAGGAAAACTTTTATAAAAGATCACTGTAGTATGCATTTTATTTATATTAACACTTGTAACTGAAAACATTAGTTTTAGAACTCCCAGTTTTAGGATTTCTTGTTTCAACCCCTCTATTCCCCAGAGGCTATTGGACATGGAGTCAGGAATGGCAGGACTCCTAATGAACACTTGTTATAGTGACTGTAATCTTCTATTTTGTTGCCATTATTTGTTATGCTTTTAAACGAACATTTCTGTCCCTTGTGCAATAAACAGGGAACTGTAATAATGTGTGTTTTGTTTGCAGTACAATGAGTGTAAACATATCACTGTATCATTACTGCCTTTCTCATGTGATGTCGTGACTGTCCCCCCCACGCTCATGTCAAGATTGGATGTGCCGGTTTCACTCTTTGAGCGCGCACGTTAAGGAATGATTTAGTTGTCATTACAATCAGCAAGGCAATCTTATTTTAACTCCTCAGTTACACCTTTATATTAACCCATGTATTTATTTGTTTTGGGCTTTTTTTAATTTAATTGCATTTGACTATTTTGAGCTTGTTTTCAGCCTATATTACCTGGGAGCACTAGTGCTAAGTCGATTGTATTTTGAGTGAAAATGAAGTTGTATGCGCTATGATCAGAGCATGGGACCATTATATATTTCCATACTTATGACCTTGCAAATTTTACACAATTTGATAGAAGGAAATTCTTCCCAGGTGCACAGTTACTACTTTGATTCCAAATATAAATTATAAAAGTAAAAAAAAATTCCCCTGGTTTTTGTCATATATATATATATATATATATATATATATATATATATATATATACATAACTATACTTTTATGCACTCGCACACATATGTATATATATATGTGACTGTATACTTTTTTAGACTACATTTTAATAATTCATTTCCTAACAGAACATGTTGGAATTATAACCCCGATGCCCTCAAATAATAAAAATAAATAGCTGAAAAATTAATGTAACATTCACTTCAAATGTATGTGTGATTTTAAAGTTTGTCACTCATGGTTGTTGTTCTAAAAGAGTCACCATCATTTGGTTTCCATGTCATGGTGTCTTTGTTAAAATCTGTTTATTATGAGTGAAGTATGAACTTTAGGATGTGTAATGCACCTGACAGCTGGGGTAAGCAGTCTGTTTACTGTGGTCAGTAAGATTTTAGATGAGAACACAACATATTCCTGTTACTTATTAATAAACCACATAGGATTTTGCTCTTGATGCTTTATTTTCTCACATAAAAATAATACCCTGCTTCCTGTTCAGACTCATCGCTAAATTAGATGATCTCTAGTTGCTAAATCTAGATAACCTCCTTGAAAATTCCCCACTTTTGGTAAATACACAATTATATATTATTTCTCTATTCTATACTTATTTTACTGATACAATGAATTCAGAATAATGTCACAAATGGGGTTGTGTCAGTGGTTTCCCACTACATTTAGCTTTTTTTTTTTATTGAGCCCTTTTTCTTTATTTTTAGGATAGTGGATTTTAGACAGGAAAGGGGGTGAGCAATTGGGACATGTCCTAGTCGGACTAGAACTTGCGTCCTTGTGAGCGAACAGCTTTTATATGTCCTTGAGCCGTGTGACGTGTTGTGCACAGCAGTTTTATCGAAAGTGCAAAAGTGTATGCCACTATTAGGGTCAGTTCACCCAAAAATGAAAATTCTGTCATCATTTACTCACCGTTATGTTGTTCCAAACCTGTATGAGTTTCTTCAAAAGAAGATATTTTGAAGAATGTTGGTTACCAGACAGTTGACGGTAGCCATTGACTTCCATAGTATGGGAAAAAAAATTACCAACATTCTTCAAAACATCTTCTTTTGTGTTCAACAGAAGAAAGAAACTCATACAGGTTTGGAACAATATAAGAGTGAATAAATTATGACAGAATTTTCACTTTTTTGGTGAACTCTCCCTTTAAGTATCTATAAATCAGCCCAAATCAGAACCAGATGAAATCAACAAAAAATAGGGCGGTTAAACGTATCACAGGCCAATTAAATGCAATAATCTGCAGATGTGTCTATATATGGGCATTCATGATAAATATTGTATCGAAAGCGACCACTACAGGTGCCATACGAAATAACCGCGCGTGACATCAGCTCATAGACTGTAAAAAATAGCATCAGCTACAAGAAAAGCGCGCCATTTCTCCAGTCTCATCAGCCTCGTCACGCCCACGGACCGTTGGCTGAGAGTCAAGTCTGAAACATGGTCTGAAGGTATGGCTACGCGAGACTACCGAGCACCAGACATATCCCATATATCCCAAAGGTAACTAACCTAAAGGCGATGATGATACACAGGGCAACTTTTTGAGCAACGTTGCTGGGCAGTCTCACCAAGCTATTGTTGCTTGGGCACTTTCCCATTTAAAATGGCCAATACAGTTCTATCTGGATAATTTATATCGGTCGTGGACGCTTTCTCACATCTGGTTGCCCCTTAACAGCAACATTGCTCAAAAAGTTGCCCTGTGTATCATCACCTTAACGATTATAGAAATTTAAGTTTATACAGCACTGCATTTGGTCATATTAGACAATATTTCATTTAAAATTTAATCAGAACATTTAGCCTATCCAGATAGTCCACAATATATATATATATATATATATATATATATATATATATATATATATATATATATATATATATATATACTCACCGTCATTTAGTTTCAAACCTGTTAGCAGCTAACCCTTCCTCATAGTGACATCGTCCGTCAATGACACCAAAATTTTAGCACCATACTTTTTTTTTTTAAGTAGTCAATATGACGTAAGCGTTGTATTTCAAGTGTACTTTTGAGTGAGGAACAGACAAAAATGAAGCTAATTTTCACTGATGATTTTTCCCACAAACCGAAGCTGGCATCAAGTTTGGGTCCAGAAATGGCGCGTTGACGTAACTTAGGCTACACTGACGCCATAACAACATGCCTCGCCTGAGGTGAAAATTATCTCTGAATATTAGACCTTATTTAGAGCAGCACCTTCATAGGTGTGAAAGCGAGGCTGTGAGGGACTTACCGTGTTTCCAATGGCATCCACTTTAAAAAGCTGTATAAAGCTATTAGATCACTTGCAATTTTTCACAGCTCTCTTGAAACGTATTTATATATATATTTTTTGCTGTGTTTTGTCAGCACAACAATCCAAAACGCATTAAATGACAGTACAACCCACTGAAGAGACTCTAATCTATCCCTTACAGCCTCAGTTTCATTCCCTCTAAAATCAAAGATGGCACTGCTGTGAATAAGGTCCATAACTTGGTCTTTTTACCCACATGAATCCATCAAATGGCTTCAGAAGACTTGAAATATCACACGCGAGCCATACTGACTTTGAGAGAGCCTAATAATCAGAACATTTTTAAGCAGGTATCCATCTTATTCACAAAAGATTACAACTTCTATAACTGCATATTGCTTTTGGGATACTGAGTATGTTATGTGTGGATGTAAATTCATCTGATTCACAGGTGCTGGGTGCAGAATAGTCTGAATGAGTGAACTGGTTGACTGAGGTCTTAAGACTGTCCACTAGATGGTGAAAGATCCTTTAGGTAAGTTTTCACCTTCACAGACTTATCTTTTTGGCCAGTTATAGCTATAGCAATTATAGCTAAGCTATTTAGTAGCCTAGACATGTTTCTTTCATTTTATTTCAAAGCAACACTGCACTTGAGAGCAAGAGAATGCAATATTTGCAACTTCTCAATTCAGATTTAGCTGAGGCATTTACATGTGAGAGTCCATACAGGTCCTCCGCATACAATTTTTTTTTGACAACTTATACCTGTTTTGAGGCTGTGAAGTCCATGTTTCGGGTCCTGCTTAAAAAGTGTGCTTCTGAGGATGTGGAGTGAAAATTGCATGTTAAACGTTACACCTATAGAAACTACATGCATAATTCATGTTTTGTCTGAATTGAGAGTAACATATCTAAAACTCAGCATAAAACATGCTCAGCATTTTAACAATTTTTAACATACAAAGCTTGTAGCTCAAACAGTACACAGTGACTAAATTATTTTTAAACGAAAATGTACTGCCTGTTGCTTAGCAACTGGAAAACCAGCCCTTCATACCTGCCAAGTTTGGCAAGTTTCCACTGAAAGAACTAAATTAATTAATTTAGAGTAATGATAAGCACTTGTTGGTCTTGCAGAGCTCCCAGGGCATTTTCTGGTGCAATCAATAACAATGTAATTGAGCAAAACCCCATTATCTTTCTAAATAACTTTATCTACTTTGCACACAGGGGTCTGGGGTGAATGTGGCTGGCTTAATAGTTAATTGAAAGTGTGTCCAACGCTTTACAGTGGATGAAACATCTTTAGCACCATTCAGATAGAATTAGTTAGCTAAATGACATTTGAGTTACAATTACTAGGAGGGCATCTTATTTCATCAACTGATTTAGATGTGACTTCTGTCATTTTTACTAAGGTGTCTATTGTTATAAATTTACATTTGCACAAATGACAACATTTTATGTGTTATTAAGGGAATAATAGGTGAGGATCAAACCTGATGCTGCTTCCGCAGTGGCCGTTCTGATCAAAATCTCTTTATTGATTTTAGTTTTTATTTCAGCATACGGTAAAAAAGTGATTTTTCGAAGTTGAAAATGAATCAAAGATTGTTGGAGTACGTTTTACAAGAAAATCCTATTTTAGTCTTCAGAATTTCACGTTTAATTCAATGTTACATGCTGTTTCTTTGTTAGGAATTTTTGAGTGAAAAATTATTTCTATACCAATTTTTTTCAGTGCAGGCCAAACTTTTTACAGGAAGTTTTACACAGAAAGATGTGAAAAAAATCTAAATCCACAAAGATGGTGCACCAGGCAGTGCAGCGTGAAAGTTAACTTCAAAAACACTGTAAAACAAAAGTCAATATACATGTTTAATGCTTAGGCTATACAAGCTTCTTTTGTTATGTTATTGAATTCCCCCACCCCACCAGCCCATGATTTGAGAAAGGAGTACAAATACGGAACACAAATACAGCAGTTGTACACTGGACAATCGTTTTTCTTTATTTTTTGTTTCAGTTCATAATATCTGTTTGTTGGGGTTTTTCTTTTTTCATTTTTCATTTCAACTTAAAATTTTGACACACTTATAAAAGACAGCATCTGCATAGAGTTCTCATCTTAAAGATCCATGGAGAAAAGAGGGAGAGAGAGAGAGAGAGATTGTGAGAGAAGGGAGGAAGATAGCAAAGGGTTTAGGGGAGGAGAGGGATACTGGTACGCCACACTAACCAAACAGAACAGCAAACAGTATTACAAGAGAAAGGGGGAGAGAGGGACAGTTAGGTTGTTTGTTTGTATCTTTTTCCTTTTTTTACAATACAGTACACACATACACACAGAAAATAAAAGACAGAAGTTGCAATTCCAGTCAAAGTTGCAGAAATCGATTTAATTTCTTCCTTCCCATCCTTGGTGCCCATCTCATTGTGGTTTCTGCCCTGAATTCACGTTCAACTAAGATCCTAGTGGGGTGAGAAGACAGTTGGCGACACATAAAACGACGGCTGGAACCACGATTAGTGGCTGTTGTTTCCCTCAACTCCCATAATAGTATTGAAGTCAGAGTGCTTTCAAATGTGTGCGTGAGAAAGCCCTTTTCTTTGTATTGCACAGATGAGTGTTTTTCTGTTTGCTTCGAGCATTATTGTTTCTTACTGTACTTTTAAACATCCATTTACTTTTACTTCCTTTGTATAAGACCAGAGCCTATCCCGTGTTACGTTTAGCTTTTGAACTTCAGCCGTGCTACAGTTTATGCAAGCAAGGTTTTCTAACCGACACTTATTGTGAAAGCGTCCAAACATATACCATGAAAATGCCACTATTTGTTAAAAATTTGACATTGCCAATATGGTGGACCTCTGCAAGAAAAGCAGTCAAGTTGCATGGAAGCTACAGATGGTGTGCATTTGACCTGTGTACATGGAGGGAAGCACTTTTTTTCCCCAGAGTTGAACCGCCAACGGCTCTCTGAGGTAACACAACAACATATTTTATTGATTCTGATGTTAAAGCGTTGCTCAACTTTTCTTCGTTATAGAGCACCCTTGACATCACTGCTTTAAGACAAGCGAGCAGTCAGTAGCAAAGCACTCCGGCCAGGGCAAAGAACAAGAAAATCAATCAACCTCACAACTTTGACAGGAACTATTTTAGTAGTTTTATACATGGACATGCAAATCATTTTTTCTCTCTTTGAAATATTTACAATAATTACAAGACAAAGATTCAGTTCAGATTGACAAAATCGCGAGCATTCAATATTACTACTAATATAACACAACTTCTCGGGATTTTTAAATCATCGTAGTTATATAATTCATCACATTTGATAATGGTATAATTCAATTATGTCATCCTTATCCAGTCATCTTCCCGTTCTAATTAGAATAGTGTTTTCATCACATCATTACAGGCCATCCTCTGTAATTGATGATCATTTTGCTGAAATCACAGTTTGAGCACCATCTCCACAAACTGTTTCCTCGTTCTAAATCTAACACTGAAACAAGAATACTGGTATAAACTTTAATGGGAATATACATCAAAGGAATGACACAAAAGAGGATGAAATTAAAGAGGATCATGGCTGGGGCTGTTGAGAAAAATCACTATCGCAGGTCTTGGGTACTCAATAGCCATGGACCGAGAAGTCATATCTGTTATATTCAAAGACTTTGAGAGCTGTCAGTCAGGTGCTTTGCATCTCATAGACAGCTAAAGCACATGTGGAAACTAAGCAGCGAGCGTTACAATACACAAAGCAGTCTACGTAGCTGAGACGGCTTCGTTGATCATGGCGGGAGCGTTCTAGCTTTGTTGCATCACCGCTCGCTCGCCGTGCAGATTGGGCGTACGGCTTTTTTCTTCCCCTGCAGTGATGATGAGGCACTCAACAACCCCAACCAAAAAAGACTATATGCCGTTAAACTCTAAAGGTACATGATTTTTTTAATATATAAGTAGTTTGTATTTTTCACCCATTTACAAAATGCCTTCTCAATGTGCTGTGTTATGCCAGTGCTGTCTGGTCATATCAGTGTCTGTGTGACGAACATCCTAAAACAGTGTTGAAAAATGAAAATAAGACAACTGAGAGAACTTTCATCCAGATCTGTGCCCATGTTAGAATACAGTTTTTTTTTATTTCATTTTCTTTTAACCAGAGCTGATCTAATGTCTACGTCTAATGTATTGCCAGCACAGAGGAAGCAATGCAAGTGAGCTGAACAAGGGGCAAATGGCAACATAAACAGCATCATTGAGGGGAGAAATAAAAAACTACATACAGTACACACAACATATTTGTTTTGTACGTAGCTGTTTTTGGAGAAAGTGCTTTAAAAGGAACAAGCGTGTGTGGTATATATTATACATATTTTTCAGAATGAATATAAATAAATAAATCAATAAACCTTTATATTGAGAACATTGTCGCTGAAAGAAGTGGAATTGAAAACGTAGTAAATGTATACGCAAAATAGTTCACAAGATTTAGGGGTGGGGAGGACTACACAATACAGTTGACTGTAACATTGTGCTCTGTATCAGCATAACGCTTTGGCTTTTTAGTCTTATTACTTTTCTTAACATTTGAATGAAGTCGGCACAAAACTGGAGCGCTAGAGCTGCATACCATAGACCGGCAGACCAGAGAAAGACCCTTGCACCCGACGCCAGTTAACGTTGCGGTGCGACCGAGGGCTCCAACAGCAAACGAGCACACACACATCCACACACACAAATGCTCATGCTCACTTATACAGCAACGTGTACGTAAAAAAGGAAAAATGCCGAAGGGACAGGGCACGCATACATGGCCATTTGAGTTGCACAATTCGACACCGCAGCACACGACTCACAATAAAGAATAGTCTTACGAAATAATTCACATATCATCACCAGTTAAGCACAACAATCAAGTTTGGGAACACATCAGGGGAAGGGGAAATGAACAAGATGCGCAAAAATGATTCGTACCCAGAGTGTTTCCAGAGGGCGAGGAGGGGGGGGGGGCAATATGTCGTTTTACACTATGGACGTGGTTTAAGAACATAATACCTGACAACAAACAGATTTTGTACTCATGTTCACATCCACAGGGAACACATTCATGGGGACCACAGTAAAACTCCAGCATTGTCAGGGTCATGATAAAATAGGCAGGAGAAATATTAAATGAAGTCAATCCCCCCCCCCCCCCCCCATCCAACCCTAAGAGATTCATAATAAATAATCATAAATTAAAAAAACAAATAAACATTAACAAAACGGAAAACGGTACAACCCAAAAATGTGGCGGCATAAGACAGTTTTCTTTGATTGTAAAGTGCACACATGATCGAGAGCCATGCAAACTAACAAAGCGAAAGTTGCATGCGTTAACAAATAAGGGCCTTCCAGCTATATCGTCTACTAAAAAACAACACCGACATACATATTTACCTCATTTTACCATACATGTAAGTGATTTGACACTAAATACACAGAAGTTTGAAAGAAAACATGCTGGACGTTACTGGAATGATTAAAGCAAAATAGTCCCGACCCTCTGCCTCAGGCTTTCTAAAAGGTGTACAGTGTATATCCCCAAAATCGTTCCTGTTCCCTACTACTTCGCATTGGGTAGGTAAAGGGGTGGCGGGAAGGGGCGGGGAGGGTTGGGGGGCTCCTGTTATATATTCTATGATAAGCAGTACATGGAAAATAAAGTCCGTATTGAGTAAAGGAGTGCACTTTGAGAGTTGATGCATGTTCTGTAACGTCATTAACATGAGGGTGAGGGCGTTCTAAGAGTGCGACGAATCTGAATCAAGCCAAGAGGGATTCTGTATCAACAAAAGCAAAAAACAGAGCTAAAGTTTGGTTTTAAATTTTAGCCCTTGAATTTAAAACGAGCAGTACATAATTAACCCAGCTGGCACTTTCTGTCCGCAAAGAAAAGGATGCAAAGAATGAATGATACAGCTGTTTGATAAAAAAAAAAATTAAAAATAAATCTTTGGACAAAATCAAAGAGTCTTAGTCTAAGCTAGCATTATCTTGACCAGATGCTGTCTCTCTGGCGTTCAGAGCTGGATTTGAGTTGTTTCATATAAAGTTTGTGAAAATTAGTCGCTGCATAATAAGTGTCCTACAAGTTTCTTCAACCGAACTGAAGAATGCGTCTACTTGTAAATATTTAGTCAGATAGCTCATCAAGAGCTCGTCTCATTGTTTCAGATATGTAGAATTATATAAGTTCCAACTATCATGTCATAGTGGTTAATTTTATTAGTCACTCTTCATTAACTAGCACCAAGGTGAAAAACGTCAAACTCCCAAATCGATCCTTCAAGCCTATCCTTTATATCATAACATAAAATAAAATATACAAAAATATGCAATTCATTAAACAAGGCAAATAAAAACTACAAAACTAACGGTTAACCAAAAAATAAGGAATATTAATTTCAGCAGACCTAACCACCCTCCAAAAGATAATAATATTTAGGTTAGGTGTTGTTTCAAGTATTGACATTTTCTTTTCTCAAAATGTTCCCTTTAAGAAATCTTTCAGAATCATTCCAAAGGTTGCCATGAATTAATTCAAAAAGTGGGGGGAAATTACTATCAAAACTGCATAGTTCAACAGTTTGCCACCCTATCAATCCCAGCTTTCTATATGTTAAAATGAAATGTCTGCTACTTCACTGCCTACCATCTACAGTACAGCAAATGAAGTCAAAAGAAAATAATCTTTATGTACAAACTTGCCGATATCACTTCCTCTCACAATTCACAATGATGTGTGCTTCTTAGTTATTTTTTTCTTAGTTTGTTTACAGTTGCCCACAGTAAAACTATTAAGACTGAAATGCAGCTATGTGGTTGACGGTGCTTTTAATCTATAGCACTTCATCAGTAATGAGCTAATATAGTAAAAAATGAGTTTTCATCTGAATGCAAGCAAGCACTTGGAACATCAGGCCATTGAAATCGGACTAGTACTACTGTCTATAACATCTATGCAGTCAGTTGGTTAGTATTCGTAATGCTAGTATGGTTTACCAAACACCGTGTTCTGCCGAAACGTAAAACAATTTAGCAGTGGCACTGTCCTGGAGGCCCCCCCAAAAATGAAAGCAACACTAAAAAAAAAGTAAAAAAAAAAAAAAAAGTTGAGTTTTATTCCTTTACAGGTAGTAACCCATGTGCTGCTTTTATGTTCAAAACATTTACATGTACAGTTTGTAAATATTATGTGTATTTGAACCCACTTTTATATATTTTAAATCAGCTAGTACGTAACATCTCCTTTTATTTATTTATTTTTTGATTGTTTGATTTTTGAATATTCGATTTTTAACCCTACCCAACCCCCGTTTTATAACAGTTTCCTTATCTCGTGTTTAAGTGGATAAAACACTCAGCTTTCCAAGTGTTTGTCTTTCTTCATGTCGTTTAGAAGCCCAGGGTTCCTCCGATAGTGGACGCTAAAACCACTCCCAAAATTACACAGCAGATGATGATCATGATCTTCTTCTGCAGAGGGCGAAAAAGAAGAAAGAAAGATGTGTAATTAAACAGCCAACAGATCAACAATCATTTGGTTTGTTCATCTAACTACTCTATTACTCGATTGTGCAGTAATACACAGTCAGCTAATCTAAGTAACATCACCTCATCTTAACCACAGTTTAAATCATTAAATGAAACCATGAACAATTAAACCATTACCAAAGTAAATCATTAAATTAATTAAAAGTTAATTCAATTATTGATGAAAGGACCCACTCTGGGACATTGACCCTTTGAATACTGAATGTATTAAACATCGACTGCATTTGAGAAGGTGGTGATTAGATATCGCGTAACTGTAATGGCTAAATACAGTCTTAACATCATTCTAAACTTTGGAATCTCCAAAGGAAACATGTAGTGAATGTGATGATGCCATGAAGGGAAGCTGTAAATATACTGGGCCAAGGGACTAATGCCAAACAGAGTTAACTAAATGGAAATGCTGTTGCTTGGTTAGACATGAAAACCACATGAAAGTTTAAAGCAAATAAACATTTACTCTGCAGCTTTTTCTGGTGATCAACTGACTAACATGTAAAGGGACCAATCAATGGTTTTCTTTTTTGTTTATTTTGTAGACCAATTTGGGGTGTATACATCTAAAATAAGCGATTCCAAGACACAAAAGTTCCCTCAAAATATATGACGTGAAAAAAATCATTTTCCAAATATTTAAGTAACTACTCGCTTGACAAACACAAAACAAGTGTCCATTTTTAAAGCTTAGAACCTGGACTTTACGGTACATACAGACAATTTGACCCACTCTTAACATGCTTTTAGTGTTACTGTAATCACTCAAAACAGGATTTCTGGTTGAGGTGTGCTACCCTGGTTTGAGATTCGTTGGCTTTCAAAAACCAAAAATATTTATTTTCAATAATTACTGGCTTTTATTGCCAATCAAATTTGACCTGCAATAGCTGGCTGGGGATTTGCGTCCCCTTGTCTTAGAAGTTGCACCTATGTTATCATTTAAAGCTGCAATGTGCATGGTTTAATCTGAATTATTTTATCATTTTTTTATTTAATTAGTATCCTTAATTGATTTGATTATTAACTGCAAATAACTGTAGATCAATCAATCATTGACAATTCTAATCCAGGCATTCCTGAAGCTCTGGTAAGTGAATAAATGTAAAGATTATGTTTCACCAGATCTGCAATTTGACTTAACAGAAAGCATAGAAGTAGTTGGCAAACCACCAAGAGTCTGCGGTCTTTAGACCACTGCAATGGACGCTAGCCAGCAAAACTGCAGCAAAAAAGCTGGGAGAAGACAGTATCTGCTGAAGAACCAATGAGTGCCAAATGAGCATAATAGTTTTTCTTTGGATGGTTTAAGTGGTTTAGGAATCATTTCAAAATGCTCTCCTATTACAAATTTTTGTACATGACAGCTTAGGACTGAGCCTATGTTCTCTAGAAAGCATTTAAAATTGTACACAAAGGGCATAATATTGAGTGACGTCAGGTGTAACTGCTGGTAGTGTTTTACCTTGCGTGCCTGACTCTGGTATTTGACAGCCTTCTTGGTGTCAGAAACTGCTCTCTCTACATAGTCCACTGAGTGTTCCACGTTATACTCAATTCTGTCAATCATCTCTCCCTGTGAATGACAAAAATAGGGACTTCAAAAAAACATCTTCACAATATCCACATACACACACGACAATCACTGTATCCAATGCAAAAATCAGAAAACTTGAAAGTTAGGATTCGCGTAAACGCTTTATGCAGCCTGATTTCGAACCCCGCAAGCGGTGATGACTGAGTGCACCTCTTTGGCCTTGAGTAAAGGCCCTTAACCCCAGGTTGATCCATGGGGACTGCTATAGAATGCCATCATGTTAAAGTACAAGGATAATGTTGCATAAACAATGTACATAATAAGATAATCAAAACTCTAATCATGAGGACAAAACAAAGTGAACTAGTAATTTAAAAGTTTTTTTGTCAGCCATCTCTAAATAATTTTCCAAATTCTAACAGTGTTTATTATGAAATGCTTATTTATAATGCTAAATGCATGGAAAAAAACTTCTAAAGATGCCACACGTTAACATGTCTCAAACCTGGTTTAGTTAAACGGTCAGAGTCATCTTTATGACAGATAACAATAATTGTATTAGCTGCATTCTTGTTTTCTGCAGTGTTTTAGCGAAAGTATCTATTTTGCTGCTCACCGTGTTTCTGCTACTGTTGGTAAAATAACCTTGTCATCTGCAGCTCTTAATGTGGCGGTTTACGTTTTTAGCGAGGGAGAGAGAGAAGCAACACGCACGGAGCGTAAAGGGCTTGAATGAAACACTTTTGGCTCTAGATAAAAATATTACAGATATAGCTCTGAAAGATCATTACCATAAACAACCCTGAGTGCTTGTGTTGTGAACCCCGCTTTTCACTTTAATCTGTAGAAACGGTAAAATGCCGTAATTATGTCCTGCGTTCTGGATGGAACCAAACCGCAGTCCGCCATTTGAATAACACTGCTTTATATACAGTACTTCACTAACAACCTTGTGGAAGGGACTTTTGTGTCACGATTACATTGGTAGAATTTGATCAAATAGTATTTGGAGCATTTTTGCTCCGATGAAATGCTGGACTCTTGGTTGTACCTGACTCTCCACCAGCATGGCCATGTCCACAAACATGTCGTGCAGCTCACGGATGCTGTTCTCCAGCTTAATGATCTCAGTGTGTCGGGTCTCAATCTCATTTAGTGCCTGCTTGGTCATCTGGGAGTCCATTTTGATCTGTTAAACAGAGAATATTAAAAAAAGTTCATGGCAGCCGGTTAAGTTACTATTATTCAACATACATTTGCACATAGCTTTTTTCGCACATACAGATTGGGTGAAACAGTCAACAAAATATGAAATATGTGAATATGCTTTCATGGAAACCAAATTCATAGTTTCTGTCTCAAATAGCACACTTGATGTTGACTCCTTTGGACGTCTGGGAAGTGTATGAGTAGGGCAGTGGCGAGGCCAGAAATTTGCTGCCCATAACTGTTGGACTAGGATCAGTTTTCTATGTAATAGGATATTGGCGTATTGGCAAACGATTCAGTGCATATCTGTGTTTGCACTTTGGAGAGTGTCAAAGGTTTCTATTTACAACGTGTTTGTGCAGCGTTAAGCAATGTCAATGCCAGCCAATCGTAGACATATCTGTTGATTTCTTGAATGCAACGGCCAATCAGAGGTGTTTAAGTCAGAATCCACTCACTGCTCAAAGCCAGAGTTTTCGTCCAGTGCTGAATTCTGCACGTTTGCAAATCCGTCATTATAAAAAACAAAGTGTGGTA
The DNA here is from genome assembly GCF_051911475.1 of Siphateles boraxobius. Lineage (NCBI taxonomy): Eukaryota > Metazoa > Chordata > Actinopteri > Cypriniformes > Leuciscidae > Siphateles > Siphateles boraxobius. Next base: position 4,005,310 of record NW_027508953.1, read on the forward strand.
GACATTATGTATATAAGAAATGAATTATTGTGAAGTATAGAATAGATTGTTTCATTGATTATAATGCAACTTTGTGAGATTGCATCTTTGCAATGAACTAAGAGTTAACTTTCGGTTAACTAAGAAACTTTCGGGAGTGACATCCACTAAATGCATGTATTTGAGTGATTATTATTGTCATGTATGCATTAATTTTTTTCTATTTTCCCACAAATTTTTTTGTTGTTGTGTGTTTCTCATTTGATCGGGTGGACCAAACATCAATCTGAGTGTGTCAGTGCACCCTGGCCCTTATATAGCCTCGCCACTGCTGGGTGTCTCATTTACCGTTTAAATTTTTAGAAGTTAGTTTTCACTTTGCGAAGCCCGGTTTATAGTGGACTATTACCCAACAGATAATATGGCAAAAGTGTACATTCAGAGTAGTATCGTAAGGGCTCAGGCTGCTATTTGTGACTGGACCTTAGTAAAATTACATTTTAAAGCGCAAGTGTTTAAATTTGACCTGAAATTATGACTTTCATGGAATCGAAATTCAGAGGAAAATTAGTTTGCCATTGATTTCCGACTATTAAACTTACATCATCAGTGAAGATAGCAAGTTTCCCGCTCTCCAACATGTCTTCCAGCTCCTCATTGGTAGTTGTTCTGCCAGCTAATTAAAAATATTAGAAGTACATGGTATCATTATGGTGCATACTGGGTATTTTGATCAGATTTGTGTTCCTGTATTAGATCAACGGGTAGAATATGGCGCACAGGTCATGCTTTTGATCCAGTAACATGCTGTATAGCTTTTTTTGTTGCTTAAGTTAGTAAGATTTGTAGTGAAAATGTAACTACGTTCCAGTAATGTGGAGGATGTTTCTTAACTTTTGCATGGGGGTATATGTGTGTCTTTGTGCATGCTAGCAGAACTCACTAATTTCCAGTTGTCTCTGAATGCGGTCCTTGCAGCGGTCCCTGTATTTGGACTGCGTGGTGTTGTACTCCGTCATCACCTCCACAAACTTGCGTGACAGCGTGGAATGCTGTGGGATAAAGGTAGAGATGTTGAGGATGTGAATGCGCTCGCTGACAGTAAGCGGCTCGGGATAGTAATATTGAGGGCCAAGTGTGATCATTGTGAAATCAGCCCCTGCTTTTGCTGCAGTTTGAGAGATTACTGCACACATTCTGTTTCTGAACAGCAGATGGTGCCACGGAGGGTGTTTGACAGAGCTGCTCAGAGGGAGGGCAGAGTTCACAGGAAGTATGTCAGTCTCTGAGCTCACTGGACACCCTGAAGGTCAGATTTGTTACTATTTTGCTGAATATTGCTTCCCTTTTAGAAAAACTATTTTACATAACAAAAAAGCTTTGAAAGTTTTGAATATCCCCGAACACTTCCTATGACATTATTCCCTAGTGAAAGACACAATGCATGTATTTTTATATACATGCATATGTGGAACTTGATGGACATTATTCATAACGAATGATAAGTGTGATATCAGTGCATTTAACATTTAAAAATGTTAATCCGTAAAAGTAATATTATAAGATTATTTATTAATTGAATTTTGAATATAAGAATAAATTGTGACGTTGCTTGACAATAGACAACTAAACTAACAATAATAAATTCTCAAGTTCTTCCCTGTCAATTATTTTACACATTACATTGATTTAACTGAATAGATTGACAATGATTATCGTTAGGAGAATAAAGATTGTAAATCATGTTTTGACAAGCATGTAGAATATTACAATGTTGTTTGTCATTATTTAAATACCTGTGTCTTGCGGATCCGCAAATCTGCGGATGATCTGTTCAACCCCTCCTCTTGCTCGATACTTTGTTCGATTGCTGTGGAATAGAGAAATAAACTAAATATAATACATTGAATATAACAGCCTGTGGTAAACCCAAGTGCACATGCAGTGATCATGATAAATATCACCTCTTCAACATATTAAAATAATTGACATTTCATATAGCAGCTGTCTCACACTGGTTACCTGGTTACAACAGTTACTGAGGTGGCACAGCAACTACAACACGAAAAAGTAATTGGCGGACTGAACTGTTTCAATGAAAGTGCATACATACTAGCTGTCAGACAGAGTGGTCCCAGAGTAATAACAAGTCCCTTAATCTCGGAAGAACAATAGATCTCACTGTCCACTTCAGGAGACAATGGGATTCACACTCCATTCAGTTCTAATGGTGCGGGTGCACCATGTGTCACTGGCTATATCAATGAAAGTGTAGATGAAGTTGCTATCAGAATGACCGTCACTCTGGGCTATACTTGCCTGAAGAAGATTTAAATGTTTCCAGAGTGATTACTCACATGGCATTTACGGCTCAGGACTGGATTTCCAGATAACGTTGTCTCATAGCGCGCTAGGAAGACTCTAAAGGTATAACTTAACTTACTTCATTTCTAGGCGTGTTCCCCAAACTATGCCTTTGGGGGTTTCTTAAAATATTCCTTCTTACGTGCAACGTTACCAGGTGCTGTCCGCGGCGGTGGAGCTAAATTGGTTAATATCGATGGCTCGAGAATCAATTATTCACTCATGCAGGGGCTGCTTCACTGCGTTATGTGAGAAAGCGTTGTTCTTTAAAAAAGAAGCACTGCAGAAATAGTTGAAATTGCATTTATCAGTACTCATGGGATCTAATCAATGAAAATAAATAATCCAAATTGGAAACTAAATCCAACCCTGGATATTTCATATAATTTCGAAACGAATGGGCGAAACCTTCAACCTCATGCCCAAACGTATCATGCCTCAACCCGCTACACTAACTGGCAGTATTCTTTCACTCGCCTTTGAAGGGATCATTTATATTATCATAATATATTGGAGGAAAACCTCCAGCAGCTGAATTTCGGGGCTGAGAGCTCCGTTGAGTTTGTGTCGACAAAATCGGACCAACAAGATCTAAAAGCTGCTGACTTTGCTGTCGTGGCAGGAGAAATTTCTTTTGAATTGAATCTTCTGACACGGTAGCCAGGGAACTAAAGTTTTCACAGATATAATAGTGCACGTCAACAAAGCTGGCAGGATGCAGGCCACGTACCTCTGGTCGATCAACTGCCATTGAGAAGAATGAGAATGCTAACTGATACCTTTCTCCAAGTATTAGGTATTGGTGTAATAAAATCAATTTTTAATTACACACTCATATTGTCATTGAATTAGTTGCTGAAAAATATTATCTTGTTCTTGGGGTGGAGTGTAACTTTGTGTTTTGTCCTGCACGACTTCAGTAGGAGAACACTTCAAAAGAGATTAGTCCAAACTCCTACTTCAGAATTTTCTATTGCTTAGCTCTCTTTCCCTCAGGTGGCGACTTTTGAATCAAAGTTTGACTCCAAATTAGATTTGCCTATGTGACCGTGAAGATTTTAGGAGCTTTTAGAGGACTAAACTTCATGTATACTTTGAAATAGACCTGAACTTTTCTAATTTTCTCACGCTAAATTCAAAGAGTTCAAGAACAGTGCAAGAACGTTCAAACTGATCTCAGATCTGTTTCATTGTTTATATAGAGCTGTAAGTTGCAGACTGTTGCTGACTTACTAGAGCTGGCTGTAACTTTTTTATATTTTACATAATTGTGTGTTTTTTTTCTAAAACAATCATACTAAAATATAAAAGTGCTAATTAAAGTAAAAAATTCTATTTTTTATACCTTTTAATTTAGAGCGCACTTTATTGGCTGTCTTCTTAATGTCAGCTGTGAGGTCCTCCAACTCCTGCTTGGTCTCTACAGAATAAAAACACAAGGAAATACAAAAGAGAAGTTGTTTAAATGCATATAATGTTGAGTTTTCAAAGTTAATGAGTACTGGTTGCATGATATATAGGGTGTAAAGTCATGTGACAAACATACTGCATTTAGATAGATAGATAGACAGACAGATAGATAGATGTATAGACTTGTTATAGAATATATTTTAACAAAAAAGGTTTATGCTTAATAAATGCAAAAATAAATTTAAATTCAAAATGTATTCTATGAAAAGTTTTCTTATCTTTCATAATTTATCCATTGTTTTACTGGAGAAATACAGATTAACAATCCTGATTTTTGTAGTGCAATGTATTTTAGTTTTTATGACTTTAACCTTTGAAAATATCTCCGGCCATATAAAGTTCTTGTTCTTTAAAGAGAAAAATGAGTGCTCTCTTGTTAAATGGTGGATGTGTACAGACTGCAGGCTGCAGTCATATGTTGATTGATAGTTACTGCAGTGCCATTCAGTCCCTGGACACCACCTCAGCCTTTTCAACTCCCACCTACACACTCCTTTCCTCTGACTAATCCAATCCCTCGCTGCTTTCTCTCTTTTCTCCAGCCATGAGTTTGATGACCATGACATTTCTTTCTCTACGAGTATTAATGCCAATATCAATTTATCATCAGGGATTATTTGTGCATTTATTAAGAGAAATAAAGCATTTGCAAATTCATACTGAAATATTTATCCTAATATACAGTGCTTAACACATTTATTAGACCACATGTCATAATAAAGAGAAAACACAACTATTTTAGGAATCTGTCAAAAACCTGTTCAAAAGCTAAACATTGTATTGTCATTTATTATGCAAATAAGAAACTGAAACAACTAAATAGCCTTTATTTACACATAATAACCAAAAAAACGTAATGTTTTGTATGATGTCCTTTGGCCTTGGTAACAGCTTGCATTCTTGCTGGCATTGTTTTTATGTACAGTACTTTTCCACAGTCTCGTTTGTTATTAACTTCCAAATAGTTTCTTGTTGTTCCCAAATGCTTGCTTTTGAAGAAACTTTTGTGCAATCTATCTTTGAATCCACAAAATCCCAAATTTGTTCAATAGGACTCAAGTCCGGGTAAAGAGACAAAATATAATGGTGGATTAACCATTACAGAAACATAAAAAATTATTTTGGTAATCACCAATACTGTTACTTTAGAGCGGCTGTGGCACAAACCTTACATTGGGAGGTGGTCTAATAAATTTGTTAAGTACTGTAAGTGCAAGTCTCAATTTTTTTTATTAAAATATGTACTTCTGCGTTTTGCAAAACATATATACATAGTTCAGCCGTAACTTTAACCGAGCGTTGATTGGTTCCTCTAACACTGTGGCATTAGCCAACCAGACGTACTTCCTAATCCACATGATGCTGTGCGATTTATCAAAACTTCTGTTTACCCCTCCTCCTCCTAAGTGCCACCTGTAGAAATCTGCTATTGGGGTTTTAATGTATTCTTGCAGCAGCATGTCCTTACGTACAGCATGTTATTTTAACTAAGCTGAACAAATGTTTGTATTTTCTTAGCAGCAGCGTAGCAGATTTCGTCTGCTAAAATTAAGAATATGTACACTCCATGCCCCATGCCAATAAATGCTGGTTAAATAATTCACTCCATGTGTTGTCAAGATTGAAATACATATACACAACTTATTACTAAATAGGGTTTTAATGAGCTGGTTCGAGAATTTATAGAAGCCTCACACTTCAAATCACTCATCGTCTCCTCCTGGCCATCAATATTGTGGCTCCTGCTGATCACTTTCAGGGGATGGACGGTGGGCGGCGGGTGGAAGAAGGGTGATAAATTATATGTCTATACATCGTGAGCAGTAATTTATCACTTTGATTGGCGTTTCATAGTAAATACGGGTGATTCTTCAATTAGGGGAACTTTTCTGTTCCCAAGGATGATTGCTTTTTTAGCTTTTAAACGAGATATCATAATGTCTTTAAACACTTTAATTGTGTGTCCTTAATTACTTTTCCCTCCTTTTTAGGAGTGTTGAAAGGTTAAATTTGCCAGAACTGATCTATTTGACTCAATTTATTATCTCTTTAGTTAAGTTAATTGATGGTTAGCTTTCGGCAATTGGAAATTATTTTGATTGGCATGTTGGATTGACAAAATTCAGTATGCCGGAACATATTTTTGTAATATCCATATTATATTTAAATATGAAAAACACTTTTCAAGCATTTAGAAAAATCTGAACATCTGCATTGAAACCTTATTCCCTTTTTCAGAGAATTACAAACATTCAAAGAATCGAAATTAATTAAATTAATTAAAAATAAATTAAAATAATTTAAAAGTGATTCATAAATGTTGGTAAATGTACCATTAAAAAAATATTTAAAGTCACTTTAATTTAAAGCTTGCACTATGTAACTTTTGGGCACTCTAGCAGTTAATAAACAAAACTGCATTCTTCTTGCGGTAGAACATTGTAGTCGGAGTTACTTCTCTCTGTTTATGTCACGAGTCACACAGGTACTGGGCTACTCCGCAGCGGTGGTGACCTGACCGGTCTAAAATAGTCAGAATATAAACACTTATAATAGGTGTACCGTAGTGATTCAGGATAAGACAAAAACACGGTTTGGAAAATGAATTCACAATGTACTCGCTCATTATATACATTTTGTACATTTTGAACACAAAAAAGTTACATAGTGCAGCTTTAAGAAAAAAAAAGTACATAACAAACAAAACTGTACAAAAGCGCTTAAAAAGTAATGCTGTCCTGTAAAACAAATGATCTGTTTAGTCACTCGTGTCCGTTAAAGTGCTGTAGTCAGGGTGTGGCCAGTTCCCCCGTTCATCGATTTAACAAAAGTGTAATGTATCTCCTGTCACTGAGTTCGCATCACAATATTTGCACACCGCTACATCATTGTTGTCCTTACAGACCGCTAAATGCAGTCCTGCTCTTTCCTGTTCTAAACAAGCCATTGTCTCATGTCAGCTTTTTTTTTTTTTCTCATGTGGTCGAAAGATCGATTTGACCAACGAGAATGTTTTCTTGTCACACCCACTGTTTAACATGACATCTAACCAGCACTTTAATAGATCTTGAATGTGATTTTATTTATATCGGTTAGCAGTTGCCACAAATTTGCTGAAGTAGACCTGTTGCAGAAACATGAGATTTAGGATTTCTGCTAAATTTTCACTCATGCAGTTCTACAAAATCTACCTCTGCATGTTTGTTTATCAAATATTTTTCACAAATTCTCAGAATTCTGCAGATTTTTGAGGTAAAAAGGCTCTACAGGTCTGGCTCGGTCTATTAATGACTGACTTTAAAGATCTTTTATCAGCTAATGTTTATCTAATATGAATTTACTAGTCATTTATGATAGATAGATAGATAGATAGATAGATAGATAGATAGATAGATAGATAGATAGATAGATAGATAGATAGATAAACTACATGAACCTGAATTCTTTGTAGCATATGGTGTTTGTTGATGTCTACTTTAAAGAAAAAAAGATTATGTAATTTCAGCAGGTTTTTTTTTTATTATTATTTTTAGCCACATATTACTGCCTACTGCAAAATGCATTTAGCAAAACATTCCAACAAACAAGTGAGCACTTATAGCAATGCTTTTATGTTTGTTTCCGAATACTAAACATCCAACAAAATCCATCCAGACCACAAAAAGTTCTCAACCCCTAAGGATTGGCAGTATAGAAAAGCTAACCGTCCATTTTATCATCACCCCTCAGCTAAGTAAACTACGCACAGCTCATTTTTACTTGCTAAAGTCACTCACCTGCAGGGCAACATGGAGAACTTTTAGGGGCAGGAGTTCATTATGCGCTATTATTCTGATGGCTAATTTAGTCATTTAAGCTGATTGGGTGAATTAATGAACTAGGGCAAAGAAGTAACCATTAGTCACCCGTAGAGCCAACCGAGGTTAACATTTTTGCTCAAGGTCACAATTGCTGAATTTAAAAGAGAGGGATTCGCTCATCTTTTAGCAAGCTGGCTTTTTCACAAACGTTGCATATTTAGCTTTGTACAGTAGCACATACACAAAAATGTAATGTTAAAGTAGGGTGACCTCAGTAAAAGGATTATAAAAAATCCATGAAATGCTTTGGTTTTGTGATGGGGGTGTATTAATGGAGAACTTGGGCTGCTAACATACAAGTTGTGGATTAGCTTCTGGGAGCACTGACCCAAAAATGTTTTTGAGATCACAATAACCCTGTGTTACTGAGGGTGAGGAGGGGGATGGTATTACAGTCTTGGTTAAAGATCTAAGCACACAAACGTTAGCTTGATCCCAAGTAGACGTGACCCACAAACTTGCGAGTGACTTAGATCATATTCCTGTCATTATATTCTGAGTAGGATATTTTGGATAAAAGGTATCTGTTAAATGAAAAATAACAGTGTCTGTCTTTCCATTTTTGTATGTCCTCCTGTGACTGAATTCAAAGGCTTCTGCTGTAAGAAAGAGAAATGGGCATTGGGCCTTGAATTCTTCTATACTGCACATGTTATGCAGTATGTATAACATTACAAGCTCAATAATACAAAAACACACACAACACTACTTAAACTGAAGGAGAATAATGCAAGGAAAACAAATTAAGTTGGACATTTAAATCCATAAATGGCAATTTTATCATGTTATATACTCATTCTCAAGTCATTTTCCCTTTATAATTTAGCAAAACTCAAAAGTCGTTCTTAAGCAGAATGTCTGAACATCCTTTTCCACAAATAACAGGAGATGGTGATTTACACAACCAAAAAGGAAAAAAAAACAGTATAATCTACTTTTGTATGAAAAGGTCTTCCTAACATTTTGGAACGACGTGAGCTTGAGTAAATAATGACAACATTTTCATTTTGGGTGCACTATTCCTTTAAGAATTAGTTTATTAAATATGTTCTCCACCTCTCCTCTGGTTTCCGGTTCACACTGACACAGATATCGAGACAGACACTCAACTTCCACAGGTTCTCTTCATCCTTCATGCAGCATGGTGAAAACAGACAGGGGGGAAAGCAAAAGAAAAGAGAACAGGGAAAAAAGAAAGAAAATAATGTTCTTATACATGCATGCAACAACTTAACAGAAACAAAGAAACCATGCATTGAAACCAAAGCCAATCACATGCAGTTAAATGTAAGAAACTGAACCAAAACTGTCAGACACAGTGAGACGTCATCTATTAAATATTCATCTATAGCAGCTGAGTCATTCACAGGCTGTGGATTTGTTGGATCTAAGCCAGGCAGCTTCAGAGGGCATCCTGGGTTTTGGGTTCAGTGCGTTCAATAAGATTTATCAACGGCATTTGTGGCATTAAGTCAGATACAACAAAATAATTTAGAAAAATGTGTAGTTACAGTAAAGCACTAACAATGTAAGTAAACAGAGGCAGATAATGCATGCTAAAATATAGTCATAAGCATAGTATAGCCACAATACTTCCATATTAAACAGGTTAACATGAGACTAATATAATGGAATTCTTTAATAACATGTTTTGTGTGGTTATTTACAATATTAAACAGTTCTGGTCCTCGAATTTGATTGGCTGAGCTGCGCTCCAAGAGTCACTGAATCATTCACTCAAAAATGATTTGTTTAAAAACACTAATTCAATCAGAAACAAAACAAGTGACTGTCTTTTTGGGTAGTCACTGAATTATTCACTCAAAGGATTTCTTTAAAAACACTAATTCAATCAGAAATGAAGCAAGTGACTGTCTTTGTGGGTGATTCATTAAATCATTTACTCAAATGATTTGTTTAAAAAACTATCAGGAAGGAAAGCACCATTTACTTCCATTTTAAATGGTACATGTCCAGAAAAACAAAACAAAACATGGAAGGACTATGGCCCTTTTTTTTGTTAGCGAATAAACCCAAATCTATTTTTATAAATTTAACCTGCCCTGAAACTGATGTTTGATTACTATTTTAAGGTGAGGTATGTATTTTCAGCAGCACTAGCGCCACCAATAAGAATGGCAAAAATAATGACTTTCACTCGCTTTTCAGGAAAAAATTGCATATGAATATGCATACTTATGGTTGTCTCTGCTTATTAAATGGGGTAAAAGTACACACACAAATACATAATTCACCTTTAAAAACTGTGTATTTGCCATTTAATGATAATTTAGAAGAAATATTTGAGTACCTGTAAAATAACAGATTCCACAAAAACATTTCTTCATTAAATAACGTTGTAATCGCACTGATTTGGAAACAGTTGGCTTACTGCACATTTACTAAAGAGCTGTTCTGTCAGAATGACCTCACACATTAGTCACAGACAATACTGGAATCACTCAAACACTCATAGACATTTGCCGTAATTAAAGATTGTTGCTGGGGAAAGATGAGGTGAGCAGGATTTTTTAGAAAAATTTGAGGACTCAGAGATGAAGAAACAGCCTCTATAGATGCCGTGTGGGCTGGTGCACTCTGAGGTGTGTGGGTTGGGTCTAACAAACACTTGGAGCGATAGCGACTCTTTTGTAGAGTGGGTGGCGCAAATGCAAGGTATTGGAGAAAGGCTTGAATAGGCTCACCAATGAGCTCATATATCTTACCACACAACTGCAGTCAAGTCATGGAGCTGGTGCTTTCCAAAAAGTGATAAATACTTTATCGAATTTGCACCCCTCAAACCTTGCTGCATTGTGACCGAATATGCATGTATGATAATTTTTTAGAGGTTGCACATATGTTAAAGAGCTGTTCCCCCCAAAAATTTAATTCTGTCATCATTTACTCACCTTCTGTACATAAAAGTTTAAATTTGACTTTAAATTCCCATGCAAAGATTTTGAATATAACACACAAGTCATATTTTATGCAATGAACATGAGTAAATGATTCATTTTTGGGCAAACGATCCTTTTAAGGGCGAGCATATATAGTTCATCACTTTTAAGGCGAGACACTACAGGTGAATAGGGTAAACATTTTAACGTACAGATATCACCATGAAACTTTACCAGTTGATTACTCACATGAATAGGAGAAAAAAATTTATTGCAAGTTTTCTGTAATTTTATGTTTAAATATGCTAATCAGGGTATATCTAATTAAATATGCACTAATTTGCATATATTTTAAAGTGACGTTTTTTGAAGATGAAAAAAACAAGGTTCAAAATTATTTTTGCATTTTGTTGATATATTCAATGCAAAGGCATTTACAGAAGGGATTATGAATATCTCCTTTTGTTACCTGTAAATCAGAAAATACTGCCAATAGCCTTAACTTGATTTCCGCCCTAATTTTAGGCATAAAATGTCATATAAATCAGGCCAAGAATGATATATCAACAAATCCCTCTGAACAAACCTTCACAATATAGTTAGGAATAGGACTGTAAAGTTTGATGTATGTAGGTGCTACAGAAGTGGAAAATCGTCACTAGGAGTGTGAGAAAAAACTCATTTTGAGAAAACGGCCTTTAAAGATTTTTATGGCAAAATTCCACTAATTTCTATTGAAAGCCATAAATTACAGACAAAATATGCTTTAGGTCCATGTAAAATCAATGTATCACACTCTTTAACATTCAAAACTCATCATCGCTTCATCCATCACTGATCATAACATCCAAAACAACACTTCAACTCATCAAGACCACACATCAACAGTCCATCACACAGGTGAATATGATCTGCCTGAGGGACTCACAACAACTTTAGGATCCCACAATTACAGATTTGTTTAGTGTTATATAGTAATTATATTATACAAAAACTGAAATGTGTTGTGTAATGTAATTGTTTTGTATAAATAGTGTGTAAAGTAATATATGTGATGCATGTATATAATGTCAGAGCGCGTCACGTGACGATTCTGAACGAATCACGTTGTCAGAAATTGGCATCAGCCGATGAGATTGCACATTTCGAATTAAATCGCCCGTTTTACCTTTTGCTGATAAACAGGAAATGACCATATTTGGATCCGATAGCGTTGCAAATGAGAGAGAGAGCTTTCTAACGGTGTGTGTGATGACAGGGTGCACACAGCGATCGCGGAGCAGCTGGATGATTTAGAACGCCAACTTTTGTTGAATTTATGCGAAATCTACACACGCAAACAGACAAAGTGTAGTAAAATAAAGACCTAAAATGTATATTTTATAAATGTGTATTTTGGATTTTTTTTCAGCACAAGTCTGAAAGAAGACATGTTATTAAAGACAAATAGCCCAAAATCTCAAAATTGACCAGTGAAAAAAAAAAACGATGTTTTTGCCTGCCGTGTCTCACCTTAATGTTGAAAACGTGGGTGGAGTTAAAAGCTAATGTAAAAATGTTTCATGTTTCCCTGAGATATAGATATGCATTTACAAACATGTGTTAGGTTTATATTTGTATACGCTAATGGATAGATCCTAGAGGGAGATATGGGGAGGTAAAACATAAAAAAAATATATATATATATATATATATATATATATATATATATATACATGTTCATGTTAGTAATCTGAAAAACAACCATATTCTAGAGGCAGAATATTCATTTTTAAACCACATTGAAATGAATGTGAATGCTTTTTCATTGACACTGTGTAAACGCTGAGGCAGTAGTTTGGATAAAACTGTGTTGATGGGTGGAACTCACTTTCATCAGGGTTGGGTGCTGCTAGGATGGCACTGTGCTGCTTCTTGACCTGTTCTACATCCTCTGACAGCTTTTCAATACAGCCACGGATCTCCTCAACCTGTCAAGAGAACAAGTGTTAAATAATGCTCATAATCCATATAGTGACATTTGCAAATTATATGAAAGAGGACTACATCTAAATGACTACTTGCATATTGTGAAACTCTGTGTAAAAAAAAAGAGACAGTAATTGGCTAATCAGCTTGAATAACATGGAGCAAATTAATATTTGTATTTATTAATAATAAAAATAATAATGTATATTTATAATATAATTATATATTTATAAAAAATAAAATATTTTGACATTTTCATCACATTTTTAAATATCCCATATTACAGATACCATATTATTTCATGTCACATTAAATGTTAGCTTAGCTATAAATATTTATTTGCGATCAATGTTCATCATTTTGAAGAAAGCATGCAGGAACTAAACTGCTTTAAGGTGTGAACTGCATAAAAATGAATAAATAAGTAATAAAAAACAGTATGGGAAACAAATGCCAAGAGACTTTTTTTTATTTTTTTATTAATTATATTTAATCATTTTGAATCTGCAGTATTGGTCAAAAGTGATGTCCAGCCAAGGAAAATTGACATCCTCACCCTTTATTTTATTTTTTTTCTTCAAATATTATTCATACTGGCGTGATGAATCCGATTCTGCCTGAATCATAATCACACCGTGTTCGTTCGCTGGCCAGAGGAGAACTGCCCCTCGACTGAGGCTGGTTTCTCCCAAGGTTTTTTTCTCCATTCTGTCACATGATGGAGTTTGGGTTCCTTGCCACTGTCGCCTCTGGCTTGCTTAGTTGGGGACACTTAATATTCAACAATATAGATAACATGAACTAATTTAATAATTGATGATCTTTACAACGGAACTGAATCAACACTGAACTGACTTCAACAACAGCCGAAATGCATCATTTTCCTGTTATCACTGTATAGTTGCTTTAAAACAATCTGTATCGTATAGAAATGAAAGAGACTTGCCTTGACTTGATTATTAAATTAAAAAAAGATTTTGTAAGCATAGTTGTGCTTGTACTAGTAATTTTTTATTTGTGATAACGCTATAAAATAAGCCAAATTGTTCGGACATAATTTTTGGCCTGGCTGTCATACGAAGAAATTATGAACGCATGCAAAAACAAGAGAGAACCAACTTAATATTAGTCTGTTGTAGTCAATGTATGTTTATCTTGTGAGCTTTTTGTTTTTCTATGCATTTTTTTTTGCATAGTAAAATAAAACCTGTAGCTGAAGTTATAATTTTAAATAATTTTGTCAGATAAATGCCTTAACCAAATTTAGTGTTTTGTTTTTCCTGCATATTTAAAATATAATAAAAAAAACAAAAACATTTTCCTTATATGTTAATAGTTGAATCAAACTTGTAGTGTCAGAAACAAATATCCCCTCCGGACATCACTTTTGGCCACTACTGTAGATTGTTTTCATTACAAATGATATTATCAGAATTACCGTTTAAAGGTGCCCTAGAATTTGAAATTAAATTTATCTTGGCATAGTTAAATAACAAGAGTTCAGTACATGGACATGACATACAGTGAGTCTCAAACACCATTGTTTTCTACTTATTTAAATCTCGTTTTTGAAGAAAAAAAAAAACCCAGACCATTTCATTCTAGGGCCAATTTCTAGAGTTGAAAATGGACCTGTAAAACCATATCTGGATATTTTAAATGCCCTTAAATAAGCCACATACCCTTATGTAGAAATCAGAGACAAAATTAAAATATTATTTCAACACATTTTAGGGCACCTTTAAGTAGTTAAGGCTGAAATACTCTACACAACTTTTTTTGCCCTGATTTACAGTGTGGACGAGTCAGGGCAAATCTGCAGACATTGTGCAGTCGAATCACGAAGTTTAGGATGGGCAGTTGGGCACAGACAACTTTTTTTTTTTTTAGCTTCAGACTATGATTCCATCCAGTCAGAGGATATCAAACATTTAATATTTTGAGCCAATTTTAAAACACATATTGTTTTCATTTTTCATCATGTATCTTCTGTCAATGAGATGCGTGAGTTTGTTGTGTTTGGAATTACGTGAAAGTCTGGTAGTATTTGATATGGATTTACTTTAATGATGCCCAGTTTTTCTCTGTAACCATTTACAAAGTCAGCAAGTGTATGATGCGTAGTTTTTTTAAAATCTGTTCAAATTTTTAAATCAAATAGTGAGTTCTGGGCCGGATTTACCTCATATTGTGACAGAGGCTAAATACACCTCCCCCCTCCTTGTCGAAGTTGATATTGTGGATTTTTATATGATCATATAGTTGCATGTGCCATTATATTAGCATACCAAAATCAAGCTCAAATAAAATTGACTAGTGAATGTCGTGTTTTTGTCCGTTATTAGAACGTCCATCTGAGGCAGTAAGGTCATCGCATTACGTTTCCATAAACTTATAGGTTATAAAGTTCACTGTAGCTATGTGGGCGCTCAGTTTTTTTTCTATTTGGCCAAAATCTCATGTTATAAAAGATGAAGTGCTACGTACAGGCTATTTAAGGCAGTATTGGCTATGACTCTGACAAATAAAATAAAAAACCCAAAGACACTCTTCTCTGCTCCTCAAATACATAAAACTTTAGTCTTTATATATAGGGCCAGATTTACTAACAGCTTGCGCCAGCACAAATCCTCTTTTGGCGTTAAAAAACTACTGTCAGGATTCACTGAAGACTCACAGTGAAAAATTAGCACTGGTTGTTCTTGCGGCTGACCTTATTGCACATACATTTGTAGGAGTTTCCCTTTCAGACGCAAAATGAATTGGGGGAGAGTATTTAAATGAATCACGCAAGGTGATTTACTATGGTTTGCGCTGGTAAATTTACTAGTTTTTGCGGCATTATTTACCGCCCAATTATTTTATTTGCGCGTCGTCGGTAGATCACGTGCAGAACTTTCCTCACCCATCGGCACTTTTATGGAATTGTGCTCTCTTGCTAATTTGCCGGGGTGTAGTTATGTGGTTTTACCAACAGTTTGAAGAGCCAATGAAGTTACGAGGTTTAGTCACAAGCTTTTTTGAATCCTTTTCATCTGTTAAAAACTTGCAAAACCCACAGACAGATGTAAAGGGTGACCAATAGTAATACTTTTATGTAAAAAAGAATAATAAAATGACGAAATATGGAGATACGAGGAGGTTTCTGCCCAATAGTGAAGATTTTGTAAGTTTTATTAATTTATGAAGTAATTGTCTTACCGAATTTTAGCATTAGAGTGAAATGATGATAAGAATAATTAAAAAAGATACATATTTCTCCTCATTGTAATTCCCCCCACCCCCCGACATGCAAGAATGCCTATATGAATAAATCCGGCCCTAAGTGTGTTCCAGCTTTAAGTTGAAATCGAATATTTACATGAATCTCAGAATGTTTTAGTAATTGGTTTGTCTCTCTTTTGCATTAATGACAGCAGCACTCAGATTGATATGAACAAAACCTGATGATCAAATGAGATCAGCTACATTTGCATAAATTATAACTGGATATGATATTTGCCTTAAGATAAAGTTTACCTGTTCAAAAAATTCATCCATAAAGTGGTCTCGGTCGACATGAACGACTTCCTCATCATCGTCACTGTCCTTAGCCTGTGAGGAAAACAAAAACATCACTTAGTTAGAATGTTTTAATAATCTCAATCCAAGAAAAATAATTTCTTTAGTAGTTTTTATAATGTTGGGCAATAACTTGGACAAGCACAGAGTGAAAATAAAATGAAATGTTGGACAACATACCTCTACAGTAAATGGTAGGTAAATAGGAAAGGTGTATTACAATAAAATGATTAACATTTAGTTGGATTAGTTTAGCTGATGCTTTTACCCAAAGCGACTTACAAAGGAGGAATACAACAATAATGATTCATCTTAAAGAGACAGTTGCTCAAAAAAGAGCAATCACCAGTATTAATCAGCATTTCTTCCATCAGTGCAGAATAATTCTTTGCTGGTGTTTTGGTGGCTTCACTCAATATCTCATTCTCAACCAAGAACTCAGTGATAGTGAGATAATGGCCCAAACACACAGTAACTGGCTTTCAAAAGAGCAACCGTACTCAACACATCCAGCGGCTTCTGCATTTCTCATATAGAATAATAAAGTAGGGCAGCCTAATAAACTAATGCAAATCACATGTTTCCAGATGAGCACACGGTGTCACATTTAAAAGATTGTTTGATTGTGTTCACATATTGGTATGAGAATTGGGGATAGCTGGCGGGTGATCTCAAATTAGCTGTACGGCCAATCCACACTGAGTGTAATAGGATGTTCTCCTGTGTGTGTAGCCATAAAGACCATCCCCCGTCCCAACCTCTGCACCTTTTCTGGGAACTAATAGCTTTCCATTTCAAGCACACTGCTTCGCATCCGATGAAACGGCTATGTCCAAGGAGAAAACATAGATTATAGTGACAGTCAGGAGGGTGAGCTGGAATCGTGTTTACTGGAACACGATTTGGAATTTCATGGGCACTCGTTAATATTTAGTGGTTAATCATTAATATTTACAAAGCAGTTCTTGGTCAATTATGTGACATTGTTGCCAATGAAACTAATACAGCTTTTATGAGGATTTTGAGCAATTATCATCACCACAGACAGGCTCTTAATATATTTTTACTGTAATAAACTAAACGGAGAGCAGATATTATATTCATGCAGATGAAAGAGACAGGGCATGTTTATATTTAAATTGAATAATTCAATTAATTCTGAATAATTACGCAATGCAGTTATTGAAAATAACATATTAAAACTGGTTTCCCAAAAACTTGCTATTCTTAGAAGAAATACTTACAACAAGAGGTTATTAATTTCCATTGGAGAGTTTTATGAGGGCTGCATTGAGTTCTGACTCTCTGCCGAAGTGACATTTGTCAGATCATATTTGTTTTACTTATAACTTATATATAACTTATGCGGTTAAAACTTTACGCGAAAGTCCAACTTGATATGACGCATTCCAATCAAAACTATAAACGTGAAGTAAAAAAAACGACAATGATATTTGTCTAATGTCATCTTAAGCACCTATTATGTCTATAAAAAGGACAGTTATAATTAAAGTAGTCAAAAATAATTGTTTATTCTGTTTAACACTGTAGCCTTGGGCAGACCATAAAGTGTTCCTTTTAAAAGTAATAGATATGTAGTATACGGATACATGGCATTATTCCTCCATTACACTATGGGCAAAAAATGGAGGGTGAATGTTTGTGCTCTGGCGCGATATAATAATGTACAACATATTATATTTTAATAGAAAAAATAAAATAGCTGCTAAAAAAGCCAATGCAGTTGTTGGGCAAAAATGTTCAATTCGTACTCTGCCGCTGATTTGGTAGACATAAATTCACAGGAATACATTTAGGTGATTGGCAACTGGCTATTTCTTGAGATGAATGTTTTTAATCTTAGATGTTTCCACAGTATATAGAGCTATGCTAGACATAACCGTCTGCCTGTCGGGTGATTGATGCATCAGCCTGTCTATCTCCAGCTCACATCATTTAATTCATGCAGAGGCTATTTTCACTCTCCCATCATCAGATAATGGCAATAAAGTCCCTTCCCCCATGAGCAAAGGTGAAATGTCTGATGCTTTTAGCTTACTGACAATTGCATAGTCAACATTTTAGCCAGCCGTTTCAGGTTTAGCCACCAGATTCTATGCATTTCCCTGTGACGAGGATTGCATGTCAGAGCACAATGAAATAGTAACAGAAAGTGTGTTGTCTCATCAGCCGTGCTAATGTTTACTCGCCTGCTTCTCCCCTTATCTGGCCGCTCCCTTCCCGAGCCCTGCCCTCCCTGCCCCCTCAGCATCTGCTTTCACGGGGAGTGGCTTTTCCGCTGGTCCCCTGTGCTGTATGTCTACGGTACCGCAATATCACTCGCTAATGACCTTCACAAATAAATTCTATAGCAACAGATTTCAGGAGGAGAAGGAGGAGAGGCCTGGTGGATTTCTGAGTTTAAGGGCTGAGTTGTGCCACCGAAGCCTCCTACCAGTGTGTGGGTGATGATGGAAGATTCCGCACATGTTGTTGCCTTTTTTTGGGGGTAGACACATTGTGTGTCTACAAAGCTGGAGAGCACAGATAAGGTCAGGGGGAAGAGTTTGGAGACAATAAATCTCTTACGATGTTAGACAAGGGTCACAGTGGGACAGCAATAAACAATTCATATCTGCTTTCATCCCTTTTGTTGTTGAGTGACAAGGAGGGATTCTCTGCTAAAACAAGGGGAGACATTTTAGAGAATTGTTTTAGAGATATATTTGGTACTAAAAATATTAGCCTGGAAATGGAGATTTATACTGGCTTGAAATTAAGTAGCACAAGATTCATTAGGAATGTCATTATTAGTCATCAAACAACAGAATATTTTTTTTTTAGGTTTATCTAGATTTTATAAGAAATATATATTTTTCTATATATTTAAAATGTATTTTATTCTTGGGATGGCAAAGCGGAATCAGCTGCCATTACTCCAGTCTTCAGTGTCACATGATCCTACAGAAATCATTCTAATATGCTGATTTGCTGCTCAAGAAACATTTCTTATTATTGTCAATGTTAATAAACAGTTGTGCTGGGTAATATTTTTGTGGAAGACTTTTTTTTTTTTTACAATAATTTAACATTATTAATGTTTTCGATACACTTTTGATAAATTTAATCCATCCTTGCTCAATAAAAGTACAGAATTCTTTAAAAAAAATCATACTGACCCTTTTGAACAACAGTGTTTATATATTAATGTAAATTTATATTTTGATTTTTTTTAGCAATGAGCTATATAGTTAGTGTGCTGACAGCATGGTGTTGCATTTGGCCATTTTATTGCATCTCACGCTATTTGTGGGGCGTTTCACAACTTAAAATAGTCGCATCTTTAGATGAAACATTCTGCTAGTTGTCTAGCTGTTTTTGCACACAAGGAAGAGAGTCATATCGGGGTCATGTGAACACAAAACCTGCCTTCCTTAAGGCAGATTATTTGTACATTTCTGAATTTTATCCAAAGCGATTTGCAATGCATTCAGGGTATTCATTTGACCAGTTCTTACAAAAAAAATAATAAAAAATCCTTTATGGTTCAATGTAGGTATAGGAAAATTTTCCATTTCCTTCTCTGCAATCCAAATATATATTAAATATAGATATATAAAGAACCCCGATAGTGTTCTTTTTCACATAGTATATTGGCTTTTCTTTTTAAAAAGAGCACCACTGTATGCTTGGGGATATGTCACATCTACTCATTGCCAGCCTTATGACAGATCCCCTGCAAAACTACAGCATAAGCAACCCAAGGTCATTATAGTCTATTTGGGTACACAGCAAATGTCTGAGATTGCTTTTAAGCAAGGGATATTATACAATGAGAGGGCCATTATCACAAAATAAACCCAGACAGGGTGTTCAGGATCTGGTCTTGTACCAACCTGAGAGCGTCTGTTTTGCCAATGACCGTCCATGACTGTACATTACCCTGCTTGTTACACGGCTACTTATAAAATACATGGACATTATTCAATTATTTTAATCTTATACTTGTACAGGCCACAGGGAGACAAAACCTAAGCACATCTGTGAGGGGAAACTGTATATTTTATGACCATTTTATTTGGATTATCTTGGTATTTTCAAAGAAACACATCATGACTTTAACAAACACACAATGAATTAAGACTATGCCCAACCTGAAGTTTATTCTTTATAAACCAATCAGAACAGATCTGCAGCCCACCAGTTAAATACCACCTTAATACAGTGTACAAGCTAAATAAGGGCAAAAGATACTTAGGAAATGTCGAACATAAGTACCTGCTATGGCTTAAGAAGGAAAAATGAATAAAAGGTAAGGAAGATTATGTTGCATGATGAGCATGTGCATGATCCAGCATCATCTGTGTTATCATTGGAGAGAAGTGGCTAATAAGCACATGGAGACAAAGTATGCAGACGTACTGCTGTACATGACTCATTTTGAATATCATGTCTATATCAATTTCTAAAGCCCAAAGAATACTTCGGCCCTCCGTATTCCATAATGGTCTGAGCACTGTGCATGTGACGTCATTTTAATTTTCGTCATCACGAGAGTTCATGGAGGTCCGCGAACACTGTCTGCGTGCAGCCCAATTTTTGTGTCCATGCGGACAGTGTGCGTACAACAGCGCATGTGCAAGTGACTTGCGTGCATTAGTGCGCACGCGCGAATGCATCTTTCCGCAGCCAAATGAAGTATACTTTGAAAGACTTGTGCGCTCAACTGAGTTGAACATGGAAAATAAAGTATACCTTTGGCACTTTATTTTACATTCCGCATTTATTTACTTATTATAGCAATCAAAATAACTGGGTTATAACTAGGTAACCCTGAATCTATCCCTACCTAACCTTAACCCATGTAGTTACCATATACAGTATTACCAGTACTTTCTTGGGTAACACTATAAGTACACAAACTGTAAAATAAAGTGTAACCGGTTATACTTTATTTTGATGGTCCAATTTAGACTAAATAATAAGAGTATGTTGACATGTAGCTGTAAAGTTACTTATAGTTAGTAGAATGTCTAAAGTGAACCACTGAAATAAAGTGTTAACAGAAATTGTTATTCAATTAATTATACTGGTCTATAATTATACTTATTCATTTTAGCCATCAAGAGTCCCATTGACAACCAGCTTCAAACAAGACAAGCTTGCATTTGCACAACAAGTAAACAAGCATTCAAAACTCAACATAGGCTGCTTGTTCCAGATACATTTAACATTTGTAAAAATTGTCATTTTCACTTATTTTGTAGGGCTTATACTATTATGATTCTGAATCAGATTGTGAGAAATCCCAGTAGCACCCTGTTGCCCTATTTCACCATGAACCTCAGGAGGTAGTTAGCTCAGGTAATTGACTCACCCACATAGAAAGTCTGAGATTGACAACGTACATTTATGCATTTGGCAGATGCTTTTATCCAATGGGACTTACATTACATTTAGGGTTCATGCCTTCCTCGGGAATCGAGCCCATGATCTTGATATTGCCAGAGTCATGCACTACAACCGGAGCAACAGGAACTTAGCCCGAGTTTATGAATCCAGATCACCCTGATATTTACCTTTAAATTATGCAGGGCCTCCCTTTCATGCTGTCAAGATAAAATGAAATTTGTTGACTTTGTTGTCACTAATATTTACCATCTTACTGAACTGATTTTGCTAGACTGCATCTATTATGTTACTTTAGTGGGCCAGAATTTATATCCCACCTAGTGTACAAATACCAAAAATGAAACAAATATAGTGAAATATTCACATTTTCTGACTTGCTGGTTTTAATGGTAGCTGTACCATAACTAGACAGGAAGCCATTTTGTTTTAGTTGTTTTATTGGCGGTGTTAAAGACTGGTGGGTGGTGTGCAGCAGAGAGGACATGACATTGTCCCTGCAATAAAACTGTCCTCAATATACTGCAGGCATAGTCGTACCCACGCAGTGATTGGAATACAAACACGCATACAAACAAGATTTGAGCATTTATTCCATATCGGTACATGTGTACATTGTTTTAATGTCACCAATTATCTTATTTTTGCTCTTAATAATTGACGTGGACAACATACTGCATGAAAATAATATAAAAAGCTTCAGTAATTATATAAAAGTTTCACACTCCCGAAAGCTTAAATATGAGGTATCAAATGCTGCTTTAGTTAATTTGAAAATATTAACAATACTAATAAAAAATGTGCATAAAATATGCCTCTTATGAAATACGTAATTGTTTTTTTTAATACTTATTTTAGTCTTTATTTTACAAAAGAAAATAATTCTGACATATAAATTGCCCACATTCATAAGTTTCAGAACACGCTGAATTGCTGAAGTGGTGCTTTCCACGGAATGAATGTGTGTCACTTTCAGCTTTTTCATACTTTGATTTATTTACCCACATTGCGATTAAAAAAAAAGCCCTTGGCAGGAATCGAGCAATAGTGAGTATGCTTAGGATGCGAAAGCAAGAGTGTATGAGTGTGTGGCAGGGAGAATCAAGAGGAATAAGTGTGCAGCTGTAGGGGGAGGGTTAGGAAAGTGGAATGAGAGGGGGATGGGGAGAGAGACAGACCTCCACAGGGAAAGAGAGAGTGATGGGGGAGGCGGGGGGCAGAATGATGCGGAATAAGTTGTCACCGGAAAAGGACGTTTAAAAAAAGTATCCCGTTCCGAGCAGGTGACGAGGACCTTCGCTAGCAGTATACGGCAGGCTCTCGGAAATTTTCACTTGACTCTGTGCCGGGTTATCGCGTAATAATGCAGTGAAAAATCAGGTGTGGGGGTAATGCAGAAGTGTCATAATCCTGCATCCCTGCCGTTGGCCCATCTGCGCTGAGGATGGCCATTGGCCACAGGCATCAGAAGTCCTTACAGCGTTAGACAGTAACCTCCTTTAGCCTCATAATACTGCATTAGTTTCTGTTGACAAACATGAGGAACCACGAGAAGTGGTGGAAAATGTGATTATATTTCCAAAGTGGAAGTAAATCACATCCCTGCTCTAACCTGTGGATTTTATTTCGATATAATGGTGCATTATGGGAAAACATTTGAGGAATGGCATTAAATTGTGCATCACATCTAGCAACAGCACAGAAAAAAAGCATGGAAAGATGCATGATTGTTGTTATTGAACCACATGTGCCATGCAACCAATATTATTCCTAGAAAAGTGATAGTTCTTGCAAAACATGGTTTCCTTTATCCTCAATCACATCAAATTGATACTTTTATTAGATTCTACGCTTAATTATGGCAATGCAATATATAATTACCGCATACAATTTTGCATCATGTCTAGCAATGTCCAAGTTCCTTCAAGGGAACCTTCCATTTAAGGGAAAAGTTGTGGCTGTAAAAACAGGCAATAACTGTGTATAAAAGATGAGGAAGAGGCATTATATTGTGTATTTTGTGTTGTCTGCTGCATGATGTCCTTCTATCCACCCAAGGGACGGGGTTATTCCCAGGTCAATTGTGCTATAAACCGAGGCTAATAACAAGAAGAAACTAAATAGACAGTTGATGAGTCATTTGTCAAAGAACTAAAAGCATAGGCTATATATGGTCATTTGAGTAACCTCATGCCATTAGAAATCAATTGAGGCAGATGTGAACAAGCCTAAATAAAAAAACATAAATCACAATCCAAAAATGAATCAGCGGCTATTTAACTACGCACAGCTTCTTCATTAAAAAAAGACAAATGACCAAAACTGTAAAAAATCTTTTTACGGTTTAAAAATGAAGAAAATGAATAATATAATAAACTTTACAGCAGCAGAATTTGATATCCGTAAAAATGATGTATGATATTTATGAAGATGTTTAATGTATAGCTAAAAGAAATGTAATTTTGGACCAATGAGATTTTACAGTGGGCGGGGTTAGTGCAGCACAAAACTGCAAAAATAGAAACCAGCAATCAACAAAATGTCCCGTTGCTTATTACAGTGTTGGTTAAAACAGGTTGTTAGTGTTTTAAACACTGCTTCTGAAACATTGCTCTATGCTTTTCAGAAAAATCCATGGAGAGAACTGTAGAAATTACAAAAGAAAAACAGAGATAAGGTTTTGATTAGCATGATTCTTGCTACTGAATCATATTGCATGTGCCACACAACCAATATTATTCTTAAAAAAATGATAGTTATGGCAAAACATGGCTTGTTTTATGATTGATTACAATAAATTAATAGTTTTATCAAATGTTATGAAATGTATGAATAACAACAGCTTGCATGTCACAGAAGCTGTGTCCAGGAAAGTCTATAACAAATGTCAGCTCGGGTAAACTATTAATCATGTCCTTGAACATTTAGTGTTTTAATAAGGAAACAAATCATGAAAAAATATTTTGATGATATTTACAATAATGTCAGTAAAATCAGAAATGTTAATAAGATCATGATATGTGGCAGCAGCTCCAAATAAACAGACGCTTCTTAGAAAAACTAAAAGGTGCGATTGGGACATACCAGTACTGATAAAAAACGTTTTCAGTTTCCCATTGGAATAGCCACTGCCTTTTCACTTAAGTCAATAATGACTCGGGTATGAAAAATAACTATCTGGTTCAAATGACAGCAAGCCTCTGGAGAATGAACACGAAACTTGCTGACTCATTCTCTGTCCGCAGTCAATTTAAAACATAAATCCATCCTGTAACTTTTAAATCATGGCAAATCTTGCCGATCTATTGAAATTACCCATCAGGGTGGTATTTTGTGGAAGGAATTAAATCAGAGCTGGTCAGAAAGGGAAAACTGTGATTCAGTCTTAATGAAATTGAAAGCCCATGCAGCCTGACCTCAGTCTAACTTGCTTGATGTTGATGCTTGACGTCGCATACAAAAGATTATCCTGGTCTATTATGAATTTTCCATTACATGGTGTGAAAAATGTGCCACAGACACAATATCATGGATGATGCTCTACAGATGTTCATTCACATTGTTTTATGAGGCAGTCAGTGCTTTACTTTGATCATGACTAAGCAAAATGTGAGTGAAATATAGTTTAGTAGAAGGTCATATGTGACCCTGGATCACAAAACCAGTCACAAGTAGCACGGGTATATTTGTGGCCGTAGCCAACAATACATTGTATGGGTCAAAATTATCGATTTTTCTTTTATGCCCAAAATCATTAGGATATTAAGTAAAGATCATGTTCCATGAAGATGTTTTGTAAATTAACCTACCATAAATATATTAAACATTTATTTTTGTGAGTGAATGCAGCACAATCGAGAACATAAATGGACAAATTTAAAGGCGATTTTCTCAATGTTTAGATTTTTTTGCACCCTCAGATTCCAGATTTTCAAATAGTTGTATCTCAGTCAAATATTGTCCTATCCTAACAAACCATACATCAAACGAAGGTTTATTAACTCAGCTTTCAGTCGATGTATAAATCTCAATTTCAAAAAATGTTCACGTGACTTGTTTTGTTGTCCAGGGTCACATATGAACATTCGTTCATCTGCAACTTCAATTTATATTCATCATCCACTTTTCCCATAGTCAGGTCTTTGTTGACCTTAATCACATTGGAGTCAATATTTCAAAACATTGCATTGCAATTCAATCATTTTTCGCATTTGTCTGTAGTACTTCAAAAGCCAAAAAAAATGAAGGAAAATGGATCAATAAAAGAATGGATCAATACTAATGCTGTTGTTGACAGGACCTCCCTCTTTAAATTCTTCAGTAATTGCCAAGACTGCTAATGGTGGTGCAACCATACGGAAAAAAAAAATCCAATTACTTCAGTGGGCGCCCACCCATATGTTTAGACAGATTAAAGGAACTGGCCATTCAGAAATTAAAATTCAAAATCATTTACTCACCCTTATGTTGTTTCAAACCTCTATGACTGACTTTCTTCTGTGGAACACAAAAGACATTTTGAAGAATGTGCTGTTCTCTGAATCCATACAGTAACTTTGTTTGAGGAACAGACTGAAATTTAAGACTGGTATGACACCTTTATGGTCCTTTTTTTAAGTTTGAAAGCATCAGTCCACATTAATTGTAACAGCATGAAAAAGAGCAACCAACACATCAGTACAATAAAACCCCAGCAATCAGAGTGATTAGGACACAAATATATATATATTCAAAAACAAAGTCATATTGGTTTGTAATGATATAAGGGTGAGTATATGACAGATTAAACTATTCCTTGGATGCTATTATGTGTCCACTGTCCAGATTTTAATTTGAGAAACTAGTCTATACATCTATACATATCAAACTTTAGCACTAAAGTACCATGACTATGTTTCCTGCGCTGCTATTCTGAATCCGCTGCACCACGGCAAAAATAAAGTTTTAGAATGAATTGTGTGTTTGCGGTCTGAATCAATTGTGATTAGGGAGAGAGAGAGATGTGAATGCAAAGATAGACAACCAGCTTTCTATTGCGTTGTCCTCACAAACATACCAGTGTTGCCTGATTTCCAAAGAAATGAATCTTTTGAGTCATTAGGCTGGTTCTGAATTGGTCAACAAAAATAAAAAATCTGAAACTCACGTGTTCTCAGTCTGAATCAGCCGAATGACAAACTGAATCATAAGAATTAAACTTGTAGTTAAAAATACCCATCCAAAAGAGATTGCTTCAAATTAAAAGAAAAGTATATTCAAATATTATTGTTTTCAATATGTTTAAGCTCATAGGTAAAATTGCTATTCAAGTACTAATAAAACTATTCATAAATTCATTAACGAATACGAAACACAATAAGAAATACGATTCGGAATGGATCTTACAATTCCCATCCCAACAAAGCTAGCATCCAACTAACCAGTAGAGTAGCAAGCCTACTAGCTATTTTCAGTGGTCAGTGGATATGATGACCTGCAGGGGTCGCTGTGTAGCTCATAAATCCACTAAGCATGTTTCATAACAATTGGACATAAAAATATAATGTACAAAATCAATAGTCCATGACATACAAATCTAAATCTGCTTAGACCAACCATTTAACATTAAAATGTCACAACTGTGACAGGTGCATTATTATTTAGGTGTTTGGTTAATAATTTACTATGTAGCCTTAGTAATGGTGGTATCCAAAACTCTATATTTCAGAAATCAAGAGATCAAATCAACTGTGTAGACCCAAGTTGGATATGCCTTGATGCCATTATATATATATATATATATCTTTTTTTTTTTTAAGTTACTGTGAGGTATCAGCCATACGTAGTACTCTATGATACTGTAAGCTAACATGCTAGCAGATATCTTCATATCTTCAGATCTTTCATTCAGGATTAAAGTGACACTTAAGTGTATACTAGTGCACTTTTCTAAAATGTATTTATAGCAGATCAAAAACTTTGATTTATTTCAATGTAAAAAGGTTTTACAGTCCTACACTATAGATTCTTGACAAAGTCATTAGCATGTATAGGGTGCATCCATTGCCACAGTTCTTCTAAGGCCCCATCCACCCTACTGCCTTTTAGTTTAGAAACGGAGAATTAAAACGAATACGATCTCCGTCCACACCAGCGTTTTAGCTGCGTATTAGAATTGATCTCTGTCCACATTAAAACGACTGAAAATGCGGATCACGTGACCATTCACCTACACTGAGCATGCGTGTACCGGTGTAAACAGGAAACAGATCGACTATTCCTCAGATTTCGCAGAGGTTGATAAGTGCCGAACTGGACATTCGAAAGTTTTCGCACCATTCCTCAGAAACCATAACTTCATTAATAAAATTATCCCACCATGCGCTGATTCTTCCCGGCTTAACCCAATACGACGCTACATGTACGGTCAATTCCGCTGCTGCACACGGGAACTGTCACAGATCGCTGGAATAATAACTTGCCTCCGGCGCATGTAGGCAGTTATAGCATTGTAAAATGCAGAATTTACTTGCACTAACGTAACTGCCAGTCCAGGCTGTTGTTGTATGTTTCCTTCCGTTGTATGACACCCAATCAGAGAGTCGAGAGTGAGTCTCTGCGTCATCGTTTCTAAAGTCCTCCGTTTGACCCGTCTACACTAAAACGCCCTGCGGAGATTCAAAACGCAAAACGGGGTCGGCAGCGTTTCTAAACTTCTCCGTTTTAGGTCTTCGTTTTTGCCGTTTTAGTCTGGGCGGGAGGTGCAAACGTAGCAAAAGGTCTCCGGTTTCTAAACTAAAACGTAGTCGTGTGGATGGGGCCTAAATCTGGTTTTAGACTATAAAGAATCCCATGACAGTCCTTCAACTACTTTTAACCATTTTAACCATTTTAACTTTATCATTCAGCCCCAGTTTCCACTGTTACAAATCACTAACAATTTAATCAGATCTGTACTATTTTAAGTGGAAACATTTCAGTTTAATCTCAAAGCATCCTCACTACACTACCTACCGCTGAGCTTTTTATATGCAAAAAGAGCAAACCAAATCAGTTTAGGTTCAAAACTCATTTTACAATATTACAAAGCAGTTTTACCCAATTCCTGCGCATCAGCAAATCTACCCAGTGCACAGTTAGTGCAATAACCCCACAACTGAATCATTAAACCCTTATTTATCTCCTAACCACATGTCTTTATGATGCATCTCATGTATTCTCCATCTGTTACAGTACCTGTGGCCTCCACTGCTTATCCCTTTTTCTTTTCTCTACTCTCTACCTCTTCCCATTCCGCCTTTTCTGAGATTTGTGGAAATTCCACTTCCCTCTCTAACCTTACTGCAGTTTGATATCTGCAGTGCTTCATTCTTCCCTTTTCCCACTCACACAGCCTCATCCGTGACCTATCTCGACCTATCTGTTGCATCTGTTGTTGGGCAGCGGCCAGCCTCACATATGTAGCCGTATATTCCCGTCTCCCTCTCTCTGCCAATTATTATCTACCTGTTCCGGCCCCGTCGGCTGACAAGACACATGCTGAGTTCAGTTTCCCCATGAGCTCAGCTCTTGCTGCCGTCAGCTGTAGCGCTGCTCGCTACTTATCATTCTGATACTTTCTCTGTGTGTCGCGTCGGCTACCGGGGTTCCCTGCTTCTGTTCCATCTGTCCAGAGAATTAATACCACATACTTTAAAAAACGAATAAAAAAAAAAACCCTTTTTGAGTATCTAACAGTTAAGCAACCAAAGTCACAAATGAGCGCATGTTTTGGGGTTAAATAAGGTAGCAGTGATCCAGAACATTATTTTTGTTGATTCCGAAATAAAAAAAATGATTGGCAATCCAATCCGTTTCTGTGTCCGAACAAGTGTGCCCACTCAAAAAAACCTTTTTAAATTCATTACATTAAGCATTATGTTTCCATATTCAAACCTGTGTTTGTCCTAAGAAAATCTCTAAATGAAATGCAACCAATTATGCCCCATTTTTATTTAAACCTACTGATTTGCAGAAGCAATTTTTTCTTGGTCATACACAATTCTAACATCAAAAACAAGTGATATTTGTACAGTTATCTGGGTGTGTGTTCATTTTAGATCATTTATTTTATTCCTTTTTTGAGCAATTAGGCCTATATTACATCAGCACCCAGAATTGTAAAATTAAGTTACACATATGTTATTGAGTTTATAATTTACAACCTGTATCTGTGGGTTCTATTAGCACTCATTTAGTATCAATTAGCAAAATGTGTCTCACCTCTCCTTTTCTGGACAAAACTGGGCAAGATACTGTATGTGATGTCACATAGTCTTTGCCTTCCTGGCGCTTCTGAGTAAATTAATATTAGGTTGCCAACTTTCCAGTCAGTCCACACCTGCGGTTTTTCACCGAACAATAATCTGGATATCATGTTCATTGCAAAACATATCACATTACGATAAAGAAATGATTTATACCATTCTCTCTACAAATACTGTATTCATCACTCAACAAGAGTCAGTGGCTTCCAACACAAATACTAATTGGGGTCTTAATTTATTGGTACTCATTCATTTTCATACATTTTTCATGTTGTTTTGCTTGCTTGTTCGTTTATTTTGATGCACAATAAACTACATTTTCCCCACAGTTTGCATATTCTCACCCATTCATTAGCCAACTACCTGAAATATACATATCAAGTGGGAAACCATGTCCTACATTAAAACTGATCTGAGAAAGCTCTTCAGTACAGTCATATAACTAAATATGAATTTTAATATTCAATCCGATATTCTGTGTTTTCAGAACATTTCAATATTTAAACACTAAGCCTATACTAACAAGCTATAACATCCAGACATATCTTGTAACTTATTGGGCTTTTAGCTTGGGTCCCGCAAAACATGTCTACATGACTTCTTACAGTAATAGTTCACTCAAAAATGAAAATTGCCATCATTTATTCACCTTTGTAACTTTTTGTCTGTGGAAAATAAAAGAAGCTATTCTGTGGAATGTCTCAATATTTTGTCCACGCAATGAAAGCCATTGGTCACCAAAACTATTTGGTTACCAACATTCTTCAAAATATCTTCTGTTGTGTTCAGCGGACAAAAGATACAATTTTAATTTGGGATTGAACTATCCGTTTAATATACCATATTCTGAAGGCACAACAAAAACTTGTTTCGCATTCAATAATGCACATATAATTCAGGGCCTATATAATTTAAATTAGGAGTCTTAAAAATGACTTTACCACTCAAGCCTGTTAGCTTGAAAAAAAAAGAGAAAGGCTGAGAGACACAGACATTCAACCTTGCCTCTCTCAAGGACATTACAGGGCACAGTGAAGCACAACAATACATTGTGCATGTTTAGTATCAGGATTTGAAACAATTTTTCTTCAAATGTTCTGCTTTTTTATCATATTTATTGGCTGCTTGCTCTGTCACATTAACGCTCCAATGCTGACATAAACTCTATCCGCTTTTCAAAAGACACAGCCAACACATGTCATTCCCTGTGGAGACCGTGCATGATGCTTAGATGCTTATATATTAGGAGAGTCACACATTTTACTCTGGTGAATATTTCTTAGATTTATTTTTGAAAGTCTGTTTCAGCACGGGCTGATGCCTTATAAAGTCTTGGTTCCAAAAAAGCTTTTGAACATTTACACTGCCAAGGAAAAAGGTTCAATCAAGACACATTGACCTTTTGTGATATGTGATAACATGCTGTCACACTATATGTTAAGTTATCACAGTGGAACCTGCCAGTAAACAGCCTATTCATTTTTGTGGCTATATTTAAACAGTAAGACAGTTATGAAAAACAAAACAATATGAAACATCAAAAGTGAAAGGTTAGTGTGTGTGTGTGTGTGTGTGTGTGTGTGTGTGTGTGTGTGTGTGTGTGTGTGTGTGTGTGTGTGTGTGTGTGTGTGTGTGTACATTAACCTTTCACTTTGGATGTTTTGATGTCTACTTTTTATTTTATTTTTTAAATTGTTTTAACATTTTTTTGAACTAGGTGTTTGAAACCAATGTACACATTTGTCTAATTTAACTTTTGACTCAAAACCTTACAGTTACAGCGATATTGCCTGAGTGACAACTTCTCCTGTGCGACAACTAGCCGCAGATCCATAGGTCTATTGTCTGGATCAAACGATCTGCCATTGATATTCTGTTCAATTCTCTGTAGATTCCTTCTGGCTGTTGTCAGTGCAATCATAATAAAATAGGTGTGCTAATTATCCGAACGAGGCTGTTATGGTGACGTCTTATAAAGGTCATAAATCTACAGTCCTTATGTGTCATTTTATTTGACCTTTTTATTTATTTATTTAGCTTTTTTTGGAGCCAACGGTTTGCTTTGGCCACTGTGGAGCATAATGCTTTCCAAGCCCAATTTCATTATAAAATACTGCAGGGTGTAATTACCCCATTCAATCTTACTCATTCATTTAATGTCAGATCTCTCCCCTATTCAAATGAAACCTAATATTGAAAGGGGCAAGGTCAATGAATTCTGTCAGATTATCCTTGCTTGCCTCCACTATGCATAGACACGCTCGCCCTGCGCACGCCCACAGTCCAAGTAAACCATAGCCTACACTTCCCTCACCGCGCGACCAATACGTCACAGTGATGTTGACGATTACATAAAATTCGATTATTGCCCAATCATGTCGCATCAGATTCGCGCTGAACTATTAGCATCTTTTGAAGCTAGACTAATGATATATAGCCTATGTTTAAAGCACAGTGGCAGCGCCAGCATACAGCACTCAGCTTTAGGGAGTCTGCACGCGCATCACGTATAATTGCGAATTCTGTAAATCCAATTATCTGTAGATTACATTTCTACGTTTCGTCTGATAAGCAAATGCTGATATCAGATGCTCCGGGTCTCCAGGGGAATAAGATAAGTCTTGGACTGACTCCGGTCGCGGTTTTGTACAAATGACTTTTTTATGATGAAGCAAGTGGCTCACCGAGAAAGATGCA
The DNA here is from genome assembly GCF_051911475.1 of Siphateles boraxobius. NCBI lineage: Eukaryota > Metazoa > Chordata > Actinopteri > Cypriniformes > Leuciscidae > Siphateles > Siphateles boraxobius. Next base: position 4,037,803 of record NW_027508953.1, read on the forward strand.
GGTCTTTGGGCTTGGTTGTGAAGTTGCCGATATGTTTTGTTTTACTAACATGTTAATGTACATATCTCTCTTTCACCCCCACCCCTTTCGCTCCTTGCAAAAGCGCACTACACACTGATGAGTGCAGTGCACTGGGTTCAGGCGTTTCCTTTTACGATATTCCATTGATCTCTGGCGACGGACAATTCGTGGAGGTTGGGCGACGCATTAAAGCTTCAAGGCCCACCTTCGATATTACTGAAAAATGAAATAAATAAATGATTAAGTCGCTATACCGTCGCGACTACAAATAGAAATACTTTGGCGGCCATGTTGTAGGCTATTCTTTTAGCTCAATTGGGCGATACGTGCAACAATATTACACCCTTTTATATTTAATATAGGGGCTTAGAACGGAACAATGTGCGCTGTAATAATCGCACATCTCATCCAATGATCCAAAGGTACGGAACAAGGGGGAACCTGCTCGGATGAATGTCATTTTCGTTTAACAAAAAAATAGGTATTAATAATTAATCATGCTGGTGATCATAGAATTAGATATTGGGATGGTGCGTATCAGTGGAAGGATAAACTGCCTTACTATCCGCAGCAGTCTATACTCACACTCCTGGGCGACATGTATCAAAGGTAGTCTGTGTGCATGCTAATGTGGGGGGCTCATTTCGCGAATTACGCCATATAACCGGATTTAATCGATAAATCGATCCATCGCACATGGAACAGCTAGTGCTCGCGTGAGAGCCGCTGTTAAAAGCATAATGTGTAATGTGGTAGACGGCTACATTTGTAATTGCATAAAGAAAAAAGATAAAAGGGAGAAAAAATATCGGAAATGTATGAAATCCGTACCATGCCCATAAATGTTCAGCCGTGAGCGAGCAGCAGTGAGATGTCAGCTGCTGACGCCCGGTTGCGGTGAGGAGACGGACGAATATGGGAGGAGATGAACGATAAAGCATCAGCAATAAAGACTTACACTTCGTAGTTCCTGCGTGCGATCCTTCATTTTTCCCCGCCGTGCTGGCCAAAAATATCGCTTGAGATGTCCGCTGCGTTCGTGTATTTATTATTAGCAAATGTCTCGCTCCTGTTTAATTTCCCACAGATTTAGGTGATTTCAAAAAAAGAGAGCCCAGTTCTTCCCCTCTGCACTATTTCACGCCTTTTCCCTTTTCCCTTTTCCCGGTTCTGTGATGGTGTGTCCTCCGTGGCGGTGCAGTGATGCCCCGCAGCGCGCTCTGACTCCAGCACACGAAAGCAATTCCGAACGCGGTACTGATGCTGCAAAAAAAAAAGAAGAGAGATGGGGGAGGGGAGCGATGCAGAGGGCTGGAGCGCTTCTGCGCATGCGCCGCCGTCTCACTTTACCTCCTGCCCCTCCCCCATCCCGCTCGCTTGCTGTACTGCGTGTCTCCGCAGCGCGTAACTGACCTACGTTCCCCATTATAAGTAGGGAACTGTAGTTTGTTTTAGGCGGAATACAACACCTCTTGTTGGCTTGACGAAATAATCGATACGGTTCTGTTTTATTTTAATGGAGAGAAAAGTGGGTAGGACGCATTGAAAAAGATACTTCAAGATACTTAAAATGCATCTCAATGCATTTTAAACCTTTAAAATCTGAATTTCTTTTATTCCCCAATTTCCCCATTAGCTATAGGTGTGAGGTAACAATTTACCTCAGATCTCAAATGTCACTGTTATGATGTGTACAGAGACATACATGCTAATACAGTCAACACATTAATCTGCAATAAGACAGATAAAGTGATCCAGGTGTTTTTTAAAGTGAACCTGAATTGCAGCCTGTTTTAAAAAAATGACATATTTTCAAAAGAACTACAATGTTCAGTGGGTAAAAAAAAATGTAAAATGAGACTTAATTTTATCTATCAAAAATGAGTGATGAGCAATACCCTTTTTTCTTTAACAAATTCAAGTTCAAAGTTACTTTTTAGTTTTCTTTGAAGAGTGTGATATGCGCATCTTCATGCAAAATAAATAAACTTAAAAATATATATATTTTTAGAAATGTCTTGGGATTTATTATGAAAGTTTCTAATGTGAGGATGAATTCTCTTAATAGAGCATCCGTATATTATTCATGATTTAAATAATATTTAAATGTATTATTATTTATTATTATAATTTAAATAATATTTAATTAAAACATTTTTTTAAGACTTATGGACATTATTGGTAACCATTACCCAATAATGGCATCTGTGAAAGTCGTTTCATAGAAAGAACAAAGTACATTTTGATGAAAGATTACAAAGACCATAAGAGCAGGGGAAGGAACATGCATTATAAAAGTAAGTACGTTCATTTTGGATTTCATGCTGACTTTAAAGTCCTTTGAATATATGTAGGCCTATATGTGAATGTTCAAATTTTACAGAGACCCTGCATAAACTGTTGAGTTGAGAAGGGATACAGCGTTGGCCTTGCTGTTGTCTGTTGGTCTTGGTTTGGATTGCTTGAAACATCTGCCAAAGGGAAGCTTCTGGAACAAATGATCAGGTTCGGGAGGGATCTTCAGTGCATCTTTGTGCCCCAGTTCACTGTCCTGGACCGGCAGAACTCAGATATGTGAACTACGTGAACTGGTTTTTAAAGTATATGGCCAAGAATATAACACCTTTTTGCTAATCCCAGTGCCATAAGAGTGTCAAGTGGCTCCATATTAGACAAAGACATCCCCATCTAAGGGGAAGTCATATACAAATAAGTTTTGTCCAAGTAAAATGAAATTACTTTTTGCATATTTTCTTGCACATATGTTTCTGTAAGAAGAAATGTATGCAGTAGGCTATACACAAAATACTATTTTAATGTCATTGCCGTTTTAATGACATTGAAGATGTTCGTGAGTCATCTCTGCACCACCAGCGCTTGCAATTCATTTGGTGGTTCATATAGCACATTACTTGCATTTGACCACAAGGCTTTTAATGTATAAACCTCATCAAACACCAATATGCATGTGTGTGAAGTTTGTTAAATTCAGATGAATGTTTATAAGGCCTTTAACAATAGTGATTGACGAACCAGCTTTAGGGAGGTTTGGGCCTGAATTATTGAACTGAACACAGCAGAAGGCCTTTAGGAGATACTTCTTGTGTAAAGCATGATCTTTTTTTACAGGGGTCATTGTTTGGTTCAGAAAGACTGCAGTCACAGGAAAAAGATTTGTCATTTTTAATTGACCCCTTTCACTTTCCGGGTTTCTCAGAAGCGGAAGTCCTCATAGTTGGGTAAACTTGAATGAGAGACTACATTATATATATTACATATTACATATATATTTTGTTCCTATTTGCTCAAATAGCAAAAGAAAAAACTCCACAATAGTGTTTTTATAACTTTAAAAAAGAGGAACAAATAATGATAACGGCAGTCAGAAGAGAGAAAGACGTCAATTTTACCGTCACTCCCACAGTCGTTGTATTAGAATCACGATCACAGCAGCCAGCGTAAATTTTTTATCAATTTTTTTGTAATTTGATGCGAAGGTAATAAAATAGAAAGTGTTACAAATGTACTATACAGGGGTGTTGAATGCTTGAATCTAATTGGTTTACCAACGTTCCTGTGCAATTATTTTAAGGGAAACACACGGCTAAAGAAGATCCGGCAGGTCTTGACCGGATTACAGTTCCATATCACTTCGCCAAATGATTTCAGATATTTCAATGGTCTTTACAGACCACAGAACTAAAACCCACAATGATACCGGCCGAGCAAAAAAATTTAGTAAAAACAACAAATTATTTCCATGTTTTTTTGCCACAAAATTAAAGTAACATTACCACCTCGGTGTGCATTATTTTTCTAACAATTCAACGGCCCGTCATCAATTTTAAAAAAATGAAAATATGAAAAACTTTGCTGGATTTAAGATGCTGATGACTGTTTAAACGCGTCATCACAGTCTGCAAAAAGGGTCCATCTGTATCTTCTTATTTAGAAAGGTGACACTTTCTTCAGGCCATAATCATCTTCCGACATGTTGAATGTGACTCGTTTTAATTAGAGCCATCAATGCATAATTGTACTTCATCTAATCATGTGTTTTTTAATATTTACAACAAATGTTTACTTTATTTATCAGAACCATTGTTTTACCTTTTCTCTGTTATATCTTTTATTTTCTGTAATTAAATTTAATAGTTATAATAGTTCCCAAATCTAGTACCTCATTTCACCCACTATAATGATTGAAATAAGCAGCCTAAAGTGAAAACTAGAGACAAAATACACTTTTTTTTCAAGAAAGTTTTTTTATTGCATCAGTCTGAAAAATGTTTTTAATTTAATACTGCGGGTTGTATAAGATTCACATAAAATGATAAAATTAAATCATGTATCGAGAATCTTTTTTAAGAATCAGATAAAATCAATTTATCGAAGAAAAAATTCAGATACAAGTTCTTAAAGTGACTATTAAAAAATAGCTTTTGCAAATTTGCGTACAAATCAAGTCAATGGTATTTCTCTGCCAAATATTTAAAAAAGCTTATGACAATTTTTATACATGCGGTATCTCAGAAGGCCCTTCATTCACATTTTACAGTATCCTTACATTCTACAGTTGTTGTATTACAGGAAAGACACATTTCTTGTAAAGCCATTGGATTTTTTAAACACAGTGGGCTGCTCTCTGCCAAATGGCTGGTAACGATTTAGAATACCATCACCACCCGGCGTAGGAGCGTATTTATCACAATAAACCCCTGTAAGACTTGGCGCACACTTTGCAGTGTAGCTGATAAAAAGAGTGCCGTGCTTGAGTCCAAACGTCTTCTGCAAATTGTTGCCTTGCTCTGGGATAATAGATTGGCTTCCCAAAAGATCATCATTAAACCGGTTGTCACGGTCCCACACCTCAAATTTCAACTCCCTGTAAGAAAAGAGGATGTTCATGACATGATGTGCAATATTTTAAAGTTTCACATTTTTACAACATGAAAGTTTACAGATTTTTTAGAGCATTATCACGTTTTGAATTCATCTACAGTATTGCTGACAGAAACTGAAACTTTGATTTTGAAAACGGAGAATATACAGTAATTACTCACGTTTTTGTATTCAGATCCACAGTTCCAACATTGAACATGTAGTTCCACTGAGGAAAGTTGTTGTTCCAAATCACAGGGGTTGTATACTTTTCCCTTCCGTAGAAAACTTTAACATAACCATCTGTTTTACCGACAATGTCGCCCCATAATCCCTCAGCTCTATTCACGGTCACTTTCAATGTGGCCACTCCTGACTGACTCGGACAGCAGTTGCTATTAACTCTTTCGTGACCACTGCATTTGCATGCGCAATTATTGTCACGTTGGCCCACTTTGCATTTGGAGGGGCAAGCGGTTGATATTGCGTTATTTGTGATGTATTTGCTGATGGCAGCTTGCAGACTGGCTTTTCTAACAGAGTCATTTTTCACAAGAATATGCAATGAGCTCAAGGTGTAGGACACCACTCCAGGAATTTTCTTCAGTGACTTGAGCCACACGTCATAACCATTATTGGCACTTGGATTGAAGAGGATGTCTTGCTGCTCACCGTTGCCGCCCAATATATCAGTGACGCGGTCGGTAAAGGAGCCACTGAAGCTGCTTTTAGTCTCCAGTTTACTTTGCCTTTCTTTGCAGAAATGTGTTTTCGCGCTCACATTCACGGGCTTAATGATGGCTGACGCTTCTAACGATAAGCAGAAGCTCACTTCTTGTACTGACAGACCTGACATGGAAACCTTGCAGGTCTTCAAAGCAGTGGTTGACTGTACGTGGCCGCCCAGGTCGACTCTCCGCAAGAAGTGTGTTCCATAGATAGAAATAAAATGGTTGTATGCATCTTCTGACTTGCTGTCATATTTGGCAGGAAGTAACCTGAGGGAACCGGCAAATTCTTCGGTCATTGGAGGACTGTCCTGAAGACGAAATCTGATGAAAGGAAAGAAAACAAGATTTTCATGCTTCATGTTAGTAATCTAATGTAACATATCACGTATAACACTGTTCAATATGAAAGCCTGTTTCTGCCATAGAGTTAAACAAAAATTTAAAAAGGTAATTGTGACTTTATTGACCTTAGGTTAGACGCCATGTTGAATTTTAGGCGGATGAAAAACTGATTTTATCTACTGAAATTTTGTAGGGTTTCGTCAGCTGAACAATTGGCATGTTGTTAACCAAAAGTACAATCCATTGAACATGCTGTATTTCTATCAGTCACTGCCTTGTTTTCATTTTTTATCTCACAGTGTGATTATTTCTCATTAGAAACTTTCTCACAATGACCATTTTTATGTTTTTCCAGTGCAATAAAAAAGCACATTTCCACAGAGTTTGTAACTGATCTTTTATAGTTAATCCTGGGTAGTCAAGTTTTGAAATTTCACACTGTACATTTATAAACCCTAGGCTAATGTCATGTTTTGCATATTTATGAGGTCACTCACATTGATTGGACGAGTGCAGATGCAGGCATTACATAAACTCATAATAATTGCTTTTTCCTCCCTACTTTATTCCCAATACTATGATGATAATAAAGATCCTATATTTTTGAGAGTGCACACACTTACGAGTAATAGCGACAGGAGAAGGTGTGGCCTGTGAAGGAGTACTTGTCTTCAGCTGAATGGGTCATTGCAAACTTGGTTTTCTTGGAATGAGTGCCAGCGATAGCCACACTTGCCACCCGCGGCACACTCAGCCCAATCCTCCAGCCGACAGTGAGGGAATTGCTGGTTTCCTTAAGAACTGAGCTGGCCGATTCATACACTTGCCTACTGAGGGTTTGACGGCATTGCACCTTGACACGCCAGTCGGTCACAGAAGCTGGCACCTTCTGTTTCTCATTGAGTAGTGAGTTCTCACACACAGTGCAGTTTCCAGGCCCTCCTCCATTCATGTAGGAAAGCACATCCACCACAAAAGCTCCGGTGGTCTTCATCCGCAAAATGTCAAAGCCTTCTCCCACCAAATTATGCCCAGGCACGAAATTAAGCTTCTTGCAATCTTCGTTGGGGATCGTTTCACAACAGAGGGCAAAAGGAAGAAAGAGGAGCAACAGAAGAGGAGCCATTTGTACTGCAGGCTGAAAGAGAGGAGATACTCTTTCACATTATTCGAATTTAAAAACAGATCAAGAAGTATTTGGACACTTAACGTAAAAATGTCTGTGTCTTTACATTTATAACAAAATATCAATACATTATACATAGTCTGCTAATGTTTTAATTTGTCAGTTGGTCGATCATTGCATAAATATTTTGAGTGATTACTCATGCATCTTTCAGTTTCCATCACTAACCAATGCTGAAGAACTGTCTGTTCAGTTCAGAGGGTTAACAGCTAATTAAACAATACATATGTCAAACACTAATTCTGGTGTTCTGCTTACATAGACTGTTACTAAGTTTTAAAGTTATCTGTTTTTACATGACTTTTGAAGGAGTAAAATCATATGAAATCATCTCCAGAAGGATACAGGCTGTAAATATTATATTTCAAGCTTATAAGTGGAAGGCTGTAGATTAAAAGGTTCCAAGGAACATTCCAAAAGAAACATTTAGCATTCAAAGAGTGTCCAAACTTTTGATGCAAGTAAAACATGACCTGTTTAACTCCTTAATAAATACTAAATAAATCCACTAATTTGCCCATGCAGAAAACGCACATTCCCATGTTGAAGTGAGACTACTTTTGGAAAATTAAAATTTCTTTATCAGAATTCTTCTAATTTAACACTTATTTATCCTACATTGTACCAAAGACATACATTTAAGCATTTACAGAAAGATGAATAGTTTACAATTTATAATTACAAAATACGAAAATACCAAGCAAACAATTGACATTTACCTTGAGATGTTTTCTTAACAGCTTTGGTAGAGCAGGGCAGAAGATTAGGTTAAATAACCCTAATGTTAGAAAAAAAGGGAGGGAGGGAGGGGAACAAAAAGAGCAGACTCAGAAACACCAGTTATGTGTTACCCTCACACTGTTTTCAGCAACACCAACACAGAAATACAAAATGGGTCTTTATGGGTATCAAAAAAAAATCTTCGCTCTCTTACATTTAAAAGAAATCAGAAAACATCTGATTCTGAACAAATTGTAACACTCTTTTTGTAAGCAGCATAGCCTGTGAGGAATAGACTTATTTACACTCTTCTCAGGCCATCTATTACTATGCAGTCAATAAAATCAATAACACTTCTGTAACTTAATTTCAGAAATTTCATTGCGCTTTTTCTTCATGAATGCTAAAAAAAATAAAAGATTGTTAAAGATTTTTCAATATGAGATAAAGATATGAAACAATAAAACAACAGAATCCTAGCTGTAACGGTAAGCAGGAGAACACTTTTAAAACTAGGTTTTGTATTGTATTCTGCATTTCTCTATGGCAGTGAGGTGCATTTACTGCAAATGAATCATGACATATACTCTTCTACTAGTGAAGCTCACACTGCAGGGTCATACTAATCGAGATTTGATATCAGTCTTGATTCAGTCTCCTCTGTCTGCTCCTTTTAATGCATTAAATTGTAGACCGTTGACCTTCGCACTGGCTGCGATTGGCATCTCTGGATCTGTGCTCGATTGGTTATCTAACTTGAATGAAAATTCCTACGAAGACATTTGGAAAGAGTCAGTCTCTGTACTCTGTACTCTCGGGGATTTTAGAGGAATGACCCAACCATGTATACGATTTCACACATTTTTGGACCTCACTGTAAATTGTGCAGGTTTACTAGTATACAACATCCAATCTATGTGAATAGGATCAATGCGAAATTTCTTGTGGACACTTGGGCTTTGCTAATTCTCACGTGAAATGACTTTTATCATATCAAGATCTTAGAGTGTTCTAGACCAACTTCATTTGGTGCAAGTATTCGATGTATCAGCATTCATAAATGTGGGGTGAATATCTGACTAAACGTTTTTAGAGTGAAACAGAAGTTCTTCACACCTATCATCTGCAATGTCTGCAGAAATGGTGTAAACCACTGTTTCTCTGTAACAATACATCAACGCATTCAAAAACCATTAGGCTTTGACTTTTTAGTTTCAACCATTTGACATTTATTCAATTACACTGTTTATACAGTATATCATATTATAGCAGCCATTATAGTTCTAAATCTACACATTTATTAAGTCCCCAGGGTGCAGTCAGAGTTTGGTAAAACTGCTTTCTCTTTTTATGCTTCTTGGGCATGGAAGGAGCTGCAAAACACCATTAATAAAATTAAATTAAAAAAACACTCACCTCTATGAATACCTTTTAAAGGTCTTTTACAAAAACATGTTGCTGTTTTACATCGATTTGCATAATTTTGTTATGTTTTTATTCATTCTATACACAGATGAGCCAAAACATTATGACCAGTCACAGGTGAAGCGAGAATCATTGACCATCTCATAACAAGGCCAAATATTAAGGTTTGGGTAGATTAGATGTTGGGTAGATTAGATGTCTTTTCTGAGCCAACATAACTACTGTGGCACAAGTCACACAAAATTTGAATGATGGTTATGGGAGAAATGTGTCACAAACACACTCTGCTGCGCATGAGGAGTGCCTATGCTGTCCCCTGCCGAAAACGGCACGATGAGCATCGGAATTGGACCTTTGAGCAGTGGATGAAGGTTGCTTGATGAGTCCCATTTATGTGAACGACATTTACGTGTATATCGTTTACATCAGGAAGTGATAGCACCAGGATGCACTGGGGGGTGAAGACAAGCCGGTGGAGGGAGTGTGATGCTCTGGCCAGTGTTCTGCTAAGAAACCCTGGCTCCGGCCATTTTTGCGGACATCAATATGACACGAGCCACATGATTGCAGACCAGGTACACCCCTTCATGACAATGGTGTTCCCTGGTGGAAGTGGCCTCTTTCAGGGGGATATGTACTCTGCCACACTGCACACATTGTTCAGGAATGGTTTGAGGAACATGATGAAGAACAAGGTGTTGCCCTGGCCTCTAAATTTCCCAGATCTCAATCCAATTGAGCATCTGTGGAATGTGCTCGACCAACAAGTTCGATCCACGGTGCCTCCACCTCGCAACCAGGTCATACGTTTTTATGCATTATATATGTTTTAATGAGTGAAATTGTTGTTGACTCCCTGGAAGATTTTGTATCTTAATGCAGCACCGCTTTTTATGTCAAAGTGCAATTCAAGACAAATTTCAAGACATCGCCTGCCAAAGTCAAAATGACCCACCTTTGAGTTCGATTCCAGTATAACAGAGATATTTCACCCAGTATATTTAAAAAGGTCACTTGAAGTGACAGAAATAATACCTTGACTCTTTGCAGATTGATTATGCAGCTGATATTTTTTGTGAGATGAGGAACATGCTGACTCCTCCAGAGAGACGTATCTTTCTGCTCTGGTGGCTTATTACTTTATTCTTTCAGAACATCTACCTGAAGATCAATGTACGTCAGAAGAGACCAAACCACTCTGAGGGGAATTTCATGTTTCATGTTTATACTTTTAGATATCAGGACATTTTGATGTATTCAGCCCTTTTCTCCTACACAACAGAGTTTCATGCAAGCTAACTATGTCCAATATTTTTTAAGGAAGACAATAGCTTGATTTATTCAAAATGAAAGTAATTAGGATTAAATAAGATTTTAAATAATAAAAAAATAAAAAAACAATGAGGTTGTTAAATGCAAATTCATTTGAATAGTAAGTAAGCTCTGACAATCTTAAAATAAAATTGTTTTAGAGACGAGATATTTTTTCATCCGATCCACAAAAACAATAAGGTTTCGCTACTGGTTTCATTCTGCCACTGATCAGTGAAAACTCTTTATGTGATTAGATTCATTCTGAAGCTCGCTTTCTGTTTTTTGCTCATTCAAGCAGCTATCAAAACAGCCACGGTACCTCTGGCACACCTGAAATCCACTTTAAATTAGTACTCAGTCATATTTGACCAATTTATAATGAACAAACTTTGTTAAAGGCACAAATAGCAATTTGCGTTTTGGGACCAATGTGCATTTAAAATATATATAACTTATAACCTCGGTTACCAGGGCCTCGCAGCATCAGATCTTGGTTTTAGTCCTGATTGTGATCTAGGCCATGAAGGCTTGCTGTGGAATGTGTGTTAACCCATTTACACCAGCAGCGTAGCCGAGTTCGACCCAGATGTTACATCAGTTGTAGAGTTCTTCAGTGTGACAGGCCTGTGATCTGAATACAAGCTTTACTGAGTGTTACGTCTCCCCCTTTAAATAGGTCTAGAGTTAAAAGGGAAAGTAACATATCTATTAAATTTAGAAAAATGAATAAAAAGAAAAGAAAACAGGTTCAGTTACTGATAACTTGTTTTGAGATGAAAAAGACAGAGACAGATATAGTTGAATTATTTTTAGTAGGCCATAATAATACACCCAATGTTTTTTTTACAGAGGCAAAGTGAATAAATAATTATTTACCGAATATACACAAGTAATAAAACAAAACGCAGAGCACAGGAGAAAGGGACAATGAGCGGTGCTAAAGCAAAGAAATAAACATAACAAAACACACTAACTTTAACCCCTTTGATATTCCTACACTAACAAAGAAATAATACATGAAAATGAACAATTCTCCGGCAAAGAAACGCCATCTAAGCTACACTAAATAACAAACATAAATACATGAGGTGGCATCTGCTCCTTACCTGATGTGTATAAACAAACAAACTCTAACGTGTTGCATTGTGTGGATCACGTGACAGACTAACTATCCCTTCTCATTGAGTCTAGTAAGATCGATTAATGCAAGATGTGGTGATAGCGCACACAAAAATAAAAAGTCTGTAATTTTATCATTTCAAACTTGTATCACGTGCACATCACACAAAAGAAGAAAATGCCAAGTCACATAGACTAATGGAACGTTGGTATGTTGGTTTGCATTCCTAAATGATGACAGATGTTTCATTTTTGGCTGAACTTTTTCTTTAACACACTATTGAATTGATTGTTAGGCTGTGCTGAGCGCACTGCTGCAGTAGGCCTTGATGTTTTGCATTCTGTACTGCAATTTATGACCCGCGTACAGGTCACTGAGTGCAGCGGCAGTGAAGGGAGAAACTTGCAGTCTATCTTAAATGCTTGCCAAGCTGCATCTCAATGCTACAGCAGTCCCTGTGCCAAATTTGAACTCCCTGCCAAATGATTACCCCCCTGCTACCTGGTTGCCTAATCCTAACCCCACCCCTACGCTTAATCCTAAACCTACCCATACTGGGGTAATAATCTGGCTGGGATTTGGCACAACTCCGGCAAGTGGCTGGCAAGTGACCCCAGGGGTTTACAATCGAAGAACACACTCAAGATTTTTTTTCTCCCATTAAAATTCTATAATTTTATATTTGTATTGTTTGTAAAAAAAAATTATTTCAAATAAATGAGTTGTTCACCCAAAATGAAACCTGTCATCATTTACTCTCCTTATACCAATCATACCAAACCCATGACTTACTTTCTTTTTTGTGGAACACAAAATAAGTAGGCTATTTTTAGGAATTGTCCTGATTACTTTACCATGCAATTACAATGAATGTGGACTGATGCTTTCAAGCTTTAAATAAGGATCCCATAATAGTATACACATAGTCTACAATGCATTATTCTTGTTCTTAAGATGTCAAATCCCTAAAGTAAAATGTTAAAGGCGTGGTCACATTAGCGACATTTTGGTGAAAAAGTCCATTGTCAGTAGTGTTGCAATGCCTGAAGCATAGTTTGCACAGCCACAGAAGTCAAGTCACTTTTAAACCAAGCAGCTTTCTGATGGCCAACCCGCCAAACTGGGGTTATGCGCAACAAACTTCCTTATTCTGTAACAGGTCGCATCACTTCCGGTTCGGGTCATTTATATGTGCTTTGTTATGAGCCGTTTTACTCAAGATAGATTCAAATGAATGAGCAAAGATGAGCATAACCGATGTCCATCGTATAGATTGATAGCCTAAAAGTTTTTATTTTTTATTTTACTTCTTCTAACTAACATTTAGATATTTAAATCGAATAAAACAGCAACAGTAAAAAGATCTTGCTAGGTTAGCCTTTAACTTAAAAGTCTGAAAAAAAATGTATTCTGACCTTTTGTAAATGTTATATGTTTTTATCTGGTTAATTTCACTGATTTTAATGTGTTATTTAATCCTACTTATTTTTTATTATTAATTTTCAAATTCACTGCCCTTATTTAAAACAATTTAATTGTATTCAATTAAAAGAAATTGGGAAAAAATGTTTAATTTAAAATTGTGGCAACAGATTACAGGCAATATTATTAATTAAATGTAACACATTAGAATTGAGTAATAATTAATCAAAATAATTCATTAAAAGTTAACCATTTTCAAATGAGTAAACTGAGAGAGACTGATTGGTCGTCTGAGTAAAATGAGCCCGCCCCCTTGACACTGTGATCCAGAGCTATGGTCAATACAAAATCCCTATGCATTTTAAACAAAAATAACAGACAGACGTCAAAGAAGAAGTAATAAGTCTTTATTTTTATTGCCAACATTGAAGATTCCTGATGTTAACAAGCTGAATCACGGAAGGAGAAAACCGTAATTTTGTGTCGCCATTATGGAGATTAGTGTTTGTTTTAGATGGTGTCTTGACCCTTTACTCATTTATTTTAGATTTTGTTTGACTGGTATATCTGAGTTATAACAGCTAGTTGGACAAATTGAAAAAATGATTTGATGGTGTTGGTTGTTATTTAACAATCATTATTTCACAATCATTTGACCTGAATCACTGAATTTAATTTGAACTGCAGCATATTTTATAATTGTCACCATTGATGAGATTCACAGGCTGATTCGTGAAACAATTGAGTAAATTCAACTCATAGTAATTTAGCTAAACTTATGAATATAATTAATCTGAAATTACTTATAAAATATAAGTACACTCAACTTAAAACATATATCTGGATTGAGATAATTTTATCCCTTGACATAATAAAATTAAGTAAAGTCAACATAACATTTTTTCAGTGTCGTCAGTTCGTACTGCCAATAACACTTTCTCCGACAAGCGGATGCAATGGGAGAAGTTTCGCCCTCACACGAAACAATAGAAATTCTATTTTAAATTACTGGATATTTTTAGACTTATAAAATAAATTAGATAAAGCATTGGTAGAAAATACTTACCTAGTATGTCATTACGGTAAATGTCCGAATTCACAGTAGGCTTACTCAAAAAAGACTACTTCTGGCGAGATTCTGAAGTGTGCATGAACACTTGACTATCCCATGAGGCCACGGAAGAGGATTTGTGAATGGTGGTGACACTGTAGGGCATGTGATAAGGGCAACATGGCGAATGTACCAGGCCTACGTCCAGATTATTCAGATTAACACTATATAGAATGTACGTTTTTAGCGGTTGTGGAGTAATTACTACTCAGAAGACTCATTTTCAGCTGGTTTCTTCTAGATTTTCCATGATTTAGGTGTAAAATAAAGCCTGTGTAAACATACTTTGTTTTGTTCTACAACGTAAATTACACACACCCATAGTGAAAATAATAATTTTGAAGCTGTTCATTTTTGCCTATGCATGTTTCTAATAAGTAACTAGATAAGACAGCTTGGGGTGTGAGTGTGTGCAGTGTACATTGTAGAACAAAAGTTGTTTACCACAGGTTTAATTTTACTCATAATCTGAAAAAAACCTTTATAAAACCAGGAAAATCTCGAAGGAACCAGCGGCAAATTAGACTTCCGTGTTCTGAAGTCATACCTGCAGCTATTCCACCTCATTCACCACTGCAATAAACCTTATTCATAGCACCGCCATGTCAGGTATAAAAGTGAGACTGCATGTGAGGGATAGACTTACCGTGTTTTCAATGGCATCTTCAGTAAAAAGCTGTATAAAGCTCCTAGATCACTTATAATTTTCCACTGCTCATATTGGCGGGAGGTTTCAAAATCATTTACATAACATTTAGGGCAACAAAATGTGCTGCATGTGACTAGTCCCAGTTAGTCTAGCAATTGTTTATATATATATATATATATATATATATATATATATATATATAGGTATACAATAATATTAATATTAATGGGTCAAGTGTTGATGAAAAAGATGCATTTTCAGCCGTTTCTTGAAAATGGCTGCTCGGGTTCAGTAAAACAGGTCGTTCCACCAGCATGGAACAGTCAAGGTAAAGGTCCGTGAATGTGATTGTGTGCCTCTTTTAGATGGCACACAAGGTGCTGTTCACTTGCAGAACACAAGCTTCTCCAGGGCACATAAGTCTGATGTAGTGAGTTTAGATATAGGGGTGCAGAGCCAGTGGTTGTTCAGGCAAACATCTACATATTAAGTAACATAGCTAGATTAAAACTTAAAAAGCAAGGTATCAGCTCTACTTATAATAGCTGATTTGACATTCTGCATGTTTAATTCATGAGAAGTGCTCTGAATTTGTTTTTCTGGGATGTCCTTGTCATTTCAGTGCACGGCTGTAAGAACTGAATAGTGTCCTATTAGGAGCATCAAGGTAAAATGGATCAACTTGATTCATCCTCCAACTGGTCTCTGCTGGTGTGGAGAATAGCAGACCAAACCATCCACTGCACATTGCACTGTAATAATGAAATAAATGATTTTAATTTGTTTTAAACGATTTGAAGGTCTATGAGACCATGAGGACCTATGACATAGCGATTGTCACCTTGTGCTTAATGGAGGTCTTTACCTTAAACTCTAGCAGCTGTTTTTACATCTTAATTACTTAAATGTAAACATAATTGTTTATATAATCCCTAACAAGATTACTTTTAATTACTCCAGGCATTGTTTTGTTCTGTTGTTCTCCACTGAAAAGGTTTAATGCAATTACCGGTACTTTAGCCATCATGCATGCTAAAATGGATGATTTTAAGCTATAAAACAGTGTTTTATTTGATACAGTTATCATACTGCACCCCCTGCTGTTTGAAAACTGAGATTTTTTTAGAGCAAGAAACATATGCTGCAGACTTTGAAACAGAGTTTTGTTTAAATAGAGTGAAATAATATATATATATATATATTGTGGCCCCCACATGGTATGATTACATTTCTGCTGATCTGTCATGCTTATTTACTTATTCACATCAGTAGTAACAAGCCCTGTTCCTTTACATGGTTTATCTTCAGTATTGCATGAGCTACATGCACTATAGGCAATGACATCACAAAACTTGCACAACAATAATATTATTTCATAATTACTAAATAGGTCCTTCCTTCATTTGTCAATTTTAAATGATTTACATAAATATTCTATTTATTATTATGATTGAATCATTCATGCCTTTGAGGCTTTCATGCTTCAAATTACACAGAATCTTTCATAATAGAAAATGACAAATAAATATTGGTTGAAATGTATTTTCAAACGTAGTCGTAGCTTTCAAACGGTATTTTTCTAATGTAATAGCTTACAGCTACCAAGTCGTGTTAAAATAGGCTATGAATATGTTTGTACTCATAAATAACTAGTTTTGTGCTGTCACTTTAAAGACTTGTCAAGAACAGTACAGTTGTGATAAACATCGGACTTTAATCCTTAAATTAAAGTTTAATGGCTGGACACTGCATGAATGCACTTAACCTGCTAACCAAAAAAAAAAAAAAAGAGAGAAGTGGAAAAAGCAAACTGTTTAAAATTTAAACAGTGAGTTTAGAAAATTGCGTGTAGGATCAGTTTTCTCAAAAGCTCACTCTAGATGAAATCATCTGGAAAACCTAACAATATGTAGGTTACAAAATTAATTAATAATTAAATAATGATTATGATCTTGAACAATCAACTATTATCCTGTGTACAGCTGTAGGCTACATTATATCTACAGAAAGAATACCTCAAATTAGCTTTATCGCTTTGCCCCATTATAAGACCAGCAGTTTAGGTAACACTGTTGGTGTGAGTCCTGTCTTCTTCCTCTGCACTCTGCAGTTGGTAGGAACAGGAACCGGGGCTGTGGTATATTTGTGCCCACAGATCTTATATGCGACAAGGGAGCTCTTTTCCTGCCGTTTACAACTTCAAAAACTAATATAAAAGGTTTTACACAAAAGGAAACGAACAACACTTCTTGAAAATGATGAACATTTACATGAGATGAGATGCAGTCATATTAGTAGCCTAATAAACGTTAGTTTGTTTTTGTTTAACATGAAGCGGGTCGCCTCAAGAAGGTAGACAATATTTAGCTTGTGGAAGTAATGAATGAGTGACTTTTACAATGGCTCCAGTAAGCCTAACTGAAAATTTAACAGATTCAGTCATATGCTTTTGTCCAGTGTAAGTCTAGCATCATATTGTACCTTAAAGAAGACATCATGAACTTTTCTATTATCTCAAATGTTTGTGGGCGTGGTCAATATAATAAATAATGACATCATTAATAATATCCATGGATTTATTTTCTCAAAATCATGTTTCTCATGCAATAATATATATTTTTTTAAACCCCACTATAATTATCTTGGAAAAGTATACGCTGGCAGGCAGCTCAATTTCAACGCACCATGCACCACAACATGCGTTTGAATCTGAAATCTACCATGATACTCGCCCAGCTTTCCTCTTAGATCATGCAGCGGCTGTTTTACCGTAATCAAAGTAGAGGAGTGCACCATAAAACGTTTTGTAATAAGTATGCTGGAAAATCGAAATATGATGCACGAAAAAAGTAGTGCATAACTGGATATAATTGGCAATAACTGAGTAGCTATAATCTACTAAACGTTAAATATTTTTTAAATTGATCGGATCATTTATGCTCACCCCTCGACCTCAGTCCAAAACTACAAAACGTCGGATGCACAAACCTACTAAACGGCTTTATCAAACTACTTTTATTGAACGTTGAAACAGTGTTTTGCCACGGTTTGTTTCTGGGTTATGTGCGCAGGACGTTTTCAAATGTGGGGCAAAATGGCGAAGTGGTCGTCTGAGGGAAGATCCTCTAATGGGCTTCTGGACTACTTTGACTCCCTGTGCGACTTCACGGTGTAGATTACGGTACAGCCCACTAAGGGGTGTATACATGTCCACGATGTGTTTCTCGAGAAAGGGGTAACTGTTGTTTTTTTAGGCAGTTGTTCTGGGAGACTGCTGTATATTTAAGTATATTTCGGGGGGTGGGAAGAGGAAGAATGACAGAGGTCTTTCAACGGAGCGGTTGTAAACATGAACGGGTCCCTCTACATTTCGTTTTTCCAAGGTCAGCTGGAGTCCGCACTGGAGCAGGTTGTGCAGCTCGCCGTTCAGGAAATCACCAAGACTGTTGGGGCCACTTTGAATTCAATGCTATTGGAAACAGCAACCAAAGAGCAGGAAAATCAGCGTTTAAGGGCAACCCTCCAGTCTCGGGAGCTAGAATACGGAGGGAACGGCAAAAACAATGCGTCTAAAAGAAAAACAGACTCGAACGATGGAACAAAGCAACACACCCCCAGTCAGAGCTCTGAATGTGGCGATCAGTCTGAAACGCTCAGGCGTGAACAGAAAGGGCGAGCAGTTGGTAAGGTTAAAACTGTCTTTTTATTGAGTAGAAAATAACTAAATGCCTTTTATATATTGTACAATAAAATTTGCTATTGAAGCGCTTATGTTTAGCTACAATGCAAATCTGACTAGATGGCTTGGTACGCAGTGACGAGGTTTATAAAACAAGGGTAAACACCATTTTGAACGGAAGGAGGAAGTCATAATAAACTTGGTCCCTTTTATTCCACCCATGCATTTCAATTCCCTAATTGTGGTTAAACGCCCGTACATTTCAGAAACGTGGCACGAATAACCCAGCTGTTAAATCCAAACCATGCCCTGATGGAAAATCCAGCTTTAGATTTAGCTTTTGTGTAACGTTAGTTGGTTTCTTGCGGGTCGTTAGCTGGTTTACCAGACATCATGTTTCAAAAACCAGCTTAAACCGTTTTCTTGCTGGTCCAAGATGGTCTAGCAGCTTGCACCAAATTATGACCATCTTAGACCAGCTATAAACCAGCAACCCTGATCTAAAAACATCACTAATAGTAAAAGCTGGATTTCAGTCTTATTTGTAAGTCTAACTTATTTATTTTCTTGCTATAGTTCAGATAGCCATTAAGATAAACTCATCCATAGAAGCCGTTTAAGTTAAGGGGCTGTTTTTAAAATCAAATCCTCTGTGGAAGGAAGTGTCCAAGTCTGCAGAATTGTTCTTAGTAGACTGTAGGGAACAACAAGCCATTGTTTTAGACAGAATGTTTTGTCTTTGTTGAGTGGAATCGTATCATTTAAGGAAGTTTTTGATGTCTGGTCTTTGAAATGAATCTTTCTTAGCAGTCCTCAGGCCTGTGTGGGCATGTACACACAGACAGTTTGATGTTTGGAGTGTGGCTGACTTTTTATGACTGCTGCCAATGGCTGGTCTGGGTGATGACGCTTCTGTCGTTGAGCTGCTCGTTAGCGCTGCTTTTCATACTGCGGTGACGGTAGCCATGGGGAGGGTGTCCTTACCTTGCATTTTAGCCAATGGATGTGGTTAGAAGAAGCCACACCTTCCAGACCCTGCGGAGGGTATCCATGGTTGGGGTTTGGGGTGGTGTATCATGAGAGTCTTTGGTAATGCATACGTTTTTTCAACAGTGCCCATTTAATTTCTTTGATATAGATACACCACTAGAGTAGAGTCAAATATTAGATATTTCCATTTACCTTGCATACAGTTCAAAATTGCATTTGAATAGGTAAATCTTTATTTTCAATTGTGGCTTTTTTAAAGTCAACATCAGGGCTCAACAGTAAGCATGACCCACTAACCCGGTGTCAGTGTGAGATCGTTCCAGGACATTTGAAACCACTGCTTTGTTGAAACGTTTTATGCAGACATAATCTGATGTATTTTGTGTTGTTTGTAAAAATTCAAAATCTGCAGACAATGCAAGAATGACTGGCGACAGTTTTGGTAGCATCAGAAAAGGAGTGTTTTAAAATAATACCTTTAATACCTTTTTGTTTGGTCATATTTAATGGTTGGGCCCGAAAAAAATCTTTATTTGTTGAGCCCTGAAAATTAAATCGAAATTGATATTAATGCATTTTTTAATGCTTGTGAATAATTCATTAGTTCTCATTATTCCAAATAAATAAAAGCCTATGAAACTACTTTTTAAATTTTTTTTATTGATGTCACAGAGCGCTCTTTCTTTTCAGGCTGTGTTCACTCTTGGTATGTTTGATTCGAACCCTGGTGCGATTGCTCTGTTAGTGCGGTTCATTTGAATAAGTGTGAACGCTGCCATCTGAACTCTGGTGCGCATCATCAAACAAGTAGACTGAGCTCGCTGAAAAGATGGGTCTCGCTACACTTCCAAACGAACTCTGGTCTGGTTCAAATGAAATATAAATGCAACATGCACCAAAGACATGTTAACGAACCAAAAACAGGACAAGAAACAATACTCACCCCTAACCCTAAGCAGGAATGCTCAATAATTCCTTTCTTTCTCGTCATAGTCACAATGTTGCCCATCACTGTTCGGTACAGGCATCAGAACTGCGTCTCCTTGCAGCAGATCTTCATTTGTGTGTGTAATGGAGGGATTCCTGCCACTGTTCCTTTACACATTTTAAAGGCTCTTCACGAGTTCTCAGCTGGTCCACATACCATCATATGTAGGCTACGCACACACAAGTGCACTTAGCCCAGAACACAGCATTGTTTTGGATGTTTGATAAGTTCTGTTGTGAAATTTACATAATAAAAGCAGACCAATCAGGTTGTAAACGTATCCCTATGCCTTTATTTTCAGCATCTTTAGATTCTATCTTAAAATGCCAATGTGAAGACCAGGACTAAATGTTTTTTTTTGGTCCGGACCAAACGAACCAAGCGAATTGAACTACAAGTGTGAACACACCCTCAGTTTCTCTCCTGTCATATAAGCCCTGTTTATTCCTGGCATTAAGAAGCGTTTTCGTCACTCTGATCACAAGTTGACCATGATAAATACAGGTGTAAACGGGGTCTAAAACAGTTTGAGCTTGTCCACTTTAGACCACTTCCAGAGGTAGTCAAAAACGCATTTGACCGGATTGGTTTCGTAGTGTACATGTGTTCGAACCACAAAAGAGCACCTACTCTCTCCACCTATTGACCTGATGCGTAAACCGTATCGGAAGTGCGCTAGCTAGATGGGATTTAAACTTTGTCGGCTGAAGACCTAATTTTGGTTTGAAGATGAAAAGCATAGCTTACCAAGCACGATGTACCATTCCTGATACTGCAAGCCCTGTTTGCAACTGGTATTACGATGCGTTTTCGTCAGTCCAATCACAAGTGGACAACGCTAAATACAGGTGTAAATGGGGTCTAAAACGTTTTGAGCTTGTCCACTTTCGCCCACTTCCAAATGTAAAGTGATTGAAAGTAGACAAAAGAGACAGATTAAAACACCAAGTGTAAATGGGTGTGTGTATCCCCCGTCTACTTGTGATCCGATTGACCAAAACGCATCTTAATATTAAGTAGCCTATATAAACAGGGCCTATAGACCACTTTGCATGATCCATCCAATTGCCAGAGGATCAAGTCAAGTCATGTACTAGTACATTTCTTTTTCTTGAATATCTGGTTTCATTTTGCAATTCATCATATAACAGAAGTAAACTGGTTTGTGAATGATATTTCATGTTGTCTAGAATGTTGCAGATTTTCATCATTAGTGCAGTATTTTTTTTTTAAAAGGTGCATTTGCAGGCCCCCAAACTGCTGTTGTTATGCCAAATGTTATTATATACCACTCAATCTTATACAGTATAACAGAGATCCCTGCTCCATCTCCATTGAGAGAAACCCTTTGGTAGTGACATTCTTCTTAGATTACTTTAAAATCTTGACAGTGTAATTGAGGCTTTAAATCTGAACTTTTGCTTGCTGAGAGTAAGGAGGGAAGCAAATTGGTGTGATTCTCATAAATGTCAGCCAGCGGTCTTATTTGGTGCAGTTCTCTTCGGTGTGTGGATGGTGCAGAGAGAGATTGGAGGGTTTATTTGCAGTAACTAACTGATTGTGTCATAAGAACCTCACCGTATAGATTTTTTCTAAGTAAATATATCATGATGTCCCCCATTTTGTCTCCATTTTTAAGGTCAGTTAAAATCTGTTATGGAACGAGTGCTGGAATTCGCCATTTGTGAGCTGACCAAAATTGTGGAAGACAGCTTTGATGACCTGCTCTTGGAGTTCACCAATAAGGAGCGGGAAAACCACATACTGAAAGAGCAGCTACAGGAAAAGAACATAGTGGCAACCAGTGACGTGGTTGCTTTGGTACCGGAAGACTTTGAAAATTACTCCGCCTCTCCAAGCAGTTCCAAAGTAGAAAAACAAGAGTCGAAAGGCCTGCAGGACCAATCACCCAAAAAAGGGCGGGGAAAGGATCAAACTGAGCCCACCAATGGTAAAAAGTTCAAAAATACATAATTTATATGAAATAGATATTATAAATGTCTTTAGTGTCCCTTTTAATCAATTTAAAGCATTCTTGCTAATTAAAAGTGTTTTTTTTAACATACAGAAGTGTAAAGTTGGATAGAATTGCTTCATTTTTGTTTGGAACAATGTGGGAAGAATTTAATCCAAATGAATTGTGCCTGCTGATAACATTGTTTATTTGCATGCAAGGTCTGAGTTGTTTAGCTCACGGTTCACTAAAAGAATTATGAAAACCAGATAACTGTACAAATGCAATTTGTTTGGTCCAGTTGAACTGTCTTTCAGATCAGTTCTGAGAGCTAAGTTGCGGAGGATTCAGCAGACTACCCTGACAGTAATACTTTACTGTAACTGAATGTCAATGTAACAGTGTTCCTACATTGTGATTGGATATCAGGCTGGATATGCAGCTGTTTGGCATAATTTTCTTGTGATTTGAGTAATAATAATAGCTCCCACGATCAATAGAAAAATCCACGTATCTTTTAGGTAAAATATGCCCATCGTTCAAAAACAGCAACACACCAAAACTGAATTTCCCGTTATTAACACATTATTTTGGCATGCCTCAGTTTATTGTTCAACAGTGGACAGACCAGAAACAAAAATACTTTGTTTTGCCATCTGTTCTTTGAGTTTCATTCAGAATTCTATTTTTAAGCTCTTATGTAAAAACAAAGCAGACCTGGCCAACAATTCGTCTCCAGAGATTGCTTACTTTAAACATCTTCAGACAGATATCGCCTGTATTGCAGGTAATTAGTAAGTGAATAAGTGCCTGTTTACACCTGGTCACTTCATGTGTTTTTACTGATCAGATAGCTAACTGGTTTATCAAAACGATTCCATTTACACCTGGTGTAACAGTACACAGTACCACAGTACAAATGTGTTTTCGCAAAACGGATCTAAATCAGATCTTCAATTCCCGCGCTACATGCAGATTTAATGGAGTTTACGTCACCGAAAGCAACTTATACGAGCTGCTATTTATTGATCATCAGCTAATTTCAAATTCAAAGACCGCAATAGGAGAGAGTGGCAACAGCACTGGTAAGATCATTTTGTTTCTTTACTTTGAATGAAGATGATTGTGCGTTAAGCGACTTTTTTCACTTTGATTTGCGATAGTTTGCACATTGGCTTGATGAATAGATGCTCAGCTGCTCATCTGCTGTGATCATCATCTAGCGCTGTCATGTCTGGCTATGACATGTCATATAATCCATAACACGTTCTCACGTTTATTTTTTAAGCATTGTTGGGAGGAGTAAAATATACATATGTGGTAGACAGATGCATTTACACTTGTCCAGTTTCGAATGGAATGCGGCCCAGACCTCCTGAAGTGGTTTGAGCGATCGGATTAAAAATCTGTCTCGAATGAGTTTCGGAGGGCATTTACACCAGGGGCCTCATTTATAAAACTGTGCGTAGGATCCTTACTAAAAGTGTACGTGCGCCAGAAAGCTAAAAATGGTGTACGCAAAAAAATATTCAGACTTATAAAACCGTACGTATGCCAGAACCTGCGCAGAATTCACTTTATAAATCCAAGTTAGCGGAGGATTGTGCGCACATGCGTCTCCTCCCCGAAACAACCATATATGAAGCTTACAACGCCTAGTTTTACTATGCATATCCTCATCTGCAAATCATTTGCATATGATTATTCATCCACGTCATAACATGTTTAACGGTACAAGACATTAGGAAAATATGAAATGCGACTGTGCTGTCACATTAGTTACATTAATAAAAACCAGTAGCCTATCCTTGCCTTGTTTTTGAATAAATAAATCAAATAGTGTAAAATACATTTCGGAGAAAGTTTTTCTTAATCTTTTCCACTGGCCAAAGAGTATTTTTAATTGATTTATGTTTTTAATGGAAACAGATAGACCTTGTTGTGCATTATTTGCACAAAACCATTTTCTCAGAAAATTTGTTATTATCATGATAAGCAATTATCTCTTTAGTTAAAATATTAAAACACAGCATGCAAGAGGAAAAGTGTTTGAAAGCATTGCATCTACAACAAATATTTCTATTTATTGAATATAATTTTTTTTGTAACTTCTCAGTAATGATTTTATGTAATTTAAGCGTTTAACTACATTAATCAGAATGGCATATTTAATCTAAATCTTTACAACATAAGTAAAACAAAGTTTAAATCATTGTTTTATTTATTTAAACTGTTATTGTGAACATGAACTGTATTTATGATTAGGACTTATAATGAAGATTTACGGTTTCAGATGCGTTATGCTGTGCGGTCAGTTTCACTAAACAGCCAAACGCGCTCGCTGGCGTGGACATTTAAGAAGGGATGGACGTTTGCTTCATGTGATAGGCTTGGTTTGTGAAATTATATTTATATTATCTTTCTGTATATGTATAATTTTCTTTAGATTTTCTGTCTAAAAGTGACCAAAAAAACATTTAACTCCAGCTCACCATCGGTGTCGCCAAACTGCTCCATCTCCAAAATGTTCGTACGCATGGGTCAGAGTTTGCATGCAGGTGCGCAAATTTTCCCGTCAAGTTTGTTTTTATAAGTCACAACTTGTGCGTCGTAAGTGGCGTACGCCTCTTTTAGGGCCTCTGCGTACGCAATGGTTATAAATGAGGCCCCTGGTCTTTTCATGATCGGATAGCTATCCGATCACAGAAAACGCATGAAGTGGCCAGATGTAAACAGCCGCAGACCTAAGTGCTTGTGCTGAAACATGATTTTGTTTTTCAGTTACTCTAACAATTTAATTCTAACTTGTAATTCTAAGTTGTTGCTTTCAAAGGAAAAGTCACTTTGCGAAATGTCCCATGGATTGAAAAGAGATTTCTACATTATTTACAAATGAAATACAACTGAACTCCTCTAGATCCTTGATTGCTAAATCAGCAAGCAAAATTCATTTGGATTTCCAGTTTAGTCCAGTGTATAACCCTAATAATGAGCTTGTTTTTAGTAAATTAAGCTTAAAAATAAGTAATTGTTCTTCATTTCCTCCTTAATTATAATTTTTCCGTCAACAGAACCAGACAAGCAGACTGTCATTACAGTGGCTCAAGACTGGATGCCCATCCTGGACAAAGTCTTTGGGCAGAAGTGGTGCAGTGACTTCTGGCAAATCAAAGAGGTCACCACCAGTATGGAGGAGCGCACCGAGCTGAGCTCGGGCTCGGTAACTAACATGGACAGCCTAATTAGAGAGACGCTCATGCCGTCTAGCTTGGCCACTCAAAGGAAACTGGAGCTTGAGGTGGGTCAGCCGCCCTGGTTGCAGGTAGATGATATGGAGGTCGTTTCTCTATCCTCAAACACACAAGGCGTTCCTGTCGTCAGCTCCACAGGTAGGTGGCACTGTGCTGATGATCTCGTGCAGTTATAATTTAAAAGCATGTTTCAAGTCGCACTCTTTTTATATACAGGCGACGACTCTCAAATCAGATCCCCGTCTATGTTGCAAAGACTCCTGACGCTTCCATCCCAGCTGCTCGAGGATGACGACGAGTCCATGGATGGTGTTCCCAGTCAAGAAGTGTCCGTGGACCCAGCTGATTCGCAAGTCGGCAAAGGTTCAAAGAGTAACCTGCTGAATAAGAAAAAGGAAGTGAAGGATGAAGACGAGGTGGACAACGAAAATGACGACGAGGCAATGGGCAGGTGTGAGTCCTCGAAGCCCAAAGGTAGGAGGAAATCCCATGCTTGCAAAGAGTGCGGCAGAAAGTTCAGCCGACCGCATCTTCTCAGAGCTCACCGGCAAACGCACGAGGAGACGCTCAACCAGTGCCCACAATGTGGAAAGAGTTTCTCCCAGTATTCAAGGCTTCAGGCTCACTTACGGACGCACACGGACAAAGCAATATAAGAGCGTGTAGATGGAGCAAATTCAGGGGAAATTTACCAAATGGAAAGGGAGGTTTTCAAATGTTTGTTGCTTTTCAGAGAAGAGTCAGACTTTCAAATTCATGTCAAGTAGGGATGCTCCGATCAGGATTTTTTTGCAGCCGATACCGACTACCGATTTCTTATCATTTAAGCTTTATAGAAGTGATATGTACGCTCTCTGTTGACTGTCATTGTTAACATTTTTTTCAGATAAAGTAATACCACAGATGTTGCCTTGGTTATATTATTTACAGTAGTTTGTATTTGTTTTAATTGAGAATCAATTAAGCACAACAAATATTGATTTGAACAATTTGATAGGCCATTTTAGAAACAGCTTACTCAAAACACCATCCATATTAAGATACTTTGGCTTATTAAAGAGCCTACAAGACTTTATAACTGAACATAATTGGAGGCTGTCAGTCAGTGCAGTTACATTATTGCTTCACAAGATGTTGAAATTATTTTAACTTTGAGCGCCACTTTACAAAGCTTAATCGATTACCAAAAGGTCACCTGGGTTACTCTGAAGCTGATGTTTCTCTTCAGTGCATTGAACAGAGTTGACGCCAGTCATGGGAAATCCCTTTAAAAGGTTGAAAGGATACTACGAACAAAGATATCGCTTTAATCGAATATATGATTTGACCTGAAGAAGGACAAATCTTCAGTGTGTGTGTGTGTGTGTACACGTGTTTGGAGGAGCTGCCTGAGCCCTGCCTCAGACACCGAGAGCAGACGACAGAGGCAGCGAAATCAGGTTCGTTATAGACCTTATTCACAGCAGCATCATCTGTTCCTACACGTGATATTTCTTTAGAACAGGACAGCAGGTGACTGGCGCTCTAAAGTTTGACGTCATCTTGTTCTTTACGTCATCAAATTGGGATCGGTTTGTGAGATCGGATCTGCGGCCGATCTATCGGAGCATCCCTAGTTTCAAGAACTGAAGGAAGTACAAAAAACGCGTAGACTTTTTTGCTAGTTGAAAGGTACTCGGACATAAAAGGATTTGTCATCTGACATGATTTAAAATGTTTTTTTCCCCTTCATTTTGGTTCCCTAATTTGGGGGGAAATTGTAAGGAACAAATACCAGTAACAAGCTGTGTACACGGTGTAAATATCAGAGTAGGGCTATATTGACATCACCATAAGGATTGAAGAATTTCCTTTTTCCATTTGGTGTAATCTTGTCATAATAGATCTCAAAAGATCTTAAAACTTTGTAAATATTTCATGTGTTACATAAAACTATCATGGAAAAGGAAAGGAGAGCAGTTGATGGATACCTTGCAGCATGGTCTTTTTTTTAACAAACTTTTTAAATGTGTAAAAATGAACAAGAGATAGTGTAATGCGTCTCCTGCGATTAAATCGACCATCTTTTCCTTACTGACTTATTACTCAACATGAAATACCTCTTATGTTCAGATGTAATACTGGATTTTTTATATAATTAAGGTTTTGACTTGTATGTCCGATTCTAAATTTTTTATTTAACCTTTCACCATGGATAGAGGAGAGCTTACAATTTCCGACTTGAAGTTGCACAATTGTCATCATTGCATGACTTACACAACCAAGAAGCGGTCTTCAAGAGGCAATGAGTCTAAGGATGAAGTTGGTGTTAGGACAAGAAAAGTACTTTGAAATGGTTATTGGAAAGAAGTTCCTAGCCCTTCATATTCTTGTTTCAGTGACTATAAGCGGATTTGACTTTCCCAGTATCCTCAACTAGAGTAGCGTCTTCCTGTTCTGATTGTGCTGTAGTGTTTGCATGGCTCTACATCTTGATCTTTGAGAAAGGCTCAGTTGCTGGTTGTGATATTTGGTTTTCCCAGCATCGGTGGCATATATCTAAATATGGAGTCTTCCTTATAGAAGCTGTTATCTACAGTTTTCAGAGAGGCAGACGAACCCTGCACTTACAATTTATGCCCTAAATCGAAGGGAACGCTTACAGCGAAGTCCTACTTGTTACGAACATTCCCTGAAGATTTACAATATCATCTTTGTCGGTAATAAGCATGATGGGAAAAAAAGTACAAGGTGTTACTGTTACTTCTTGGATCAATACCTCATCGATGGGACCATATACTTTGGGATTTCTGCAATATCAGGAGTTAAGGTCCTGTTCAAAAGAAACGTTTACAAATGGAACGGGACTTGCTGATGGCATACTTATTATTTGATTGTGGATTTAAAAATGTGGCTTATTTTGTTTAATGCTACCTAATATCTCTCTGTAGGAAGGTACCAAGAACTTGCACCCAAAGATTACAATGAAGGGAACCTTATTTGAACATGCATGCTCTTAAAAGATTGTAATTTTTGTGTTTTGTTTTTTTCCATTATGAACCTATAAGGCCCTGTCCCAAATGGCGCATTGTGCACTTGTAGCCTTGTGAACTTGCAATGGCTGCTGCATGCACATGTCAGTTTAGTCCACATTACGGCACAAAAGTGCGGACTTGGAGGAAGATTGCAAGGGCTTAGGGTTCCATTTGGGACAGGGTCTAAGCTTATTTTCAGGTTTATAAAGTATCTTAAGGTGTGTTACACTTGGCATGTTTGGTTCGGTAAAAACGAACCCTGGTGCGATTGCTCTGTTACTGCGGTTCATTTGAATAAGTGTGAACGCTGCCATCTGAACTCTGGTGTGCCTCAACGAAGCGGAGCGAGACCGCTGAAAACATGGGTCTCGCTCCACTTCTAAAGGAACTCTGGTGCTGTTCAAATGAAATATGAACGCAACATGGACCAAAGAGACCAGGGGAACGCTTAGTGGACTAGGAGTAAATGTGTTTTTTGGTCCGAACCAAGCTACAAGTGTCAACACACCCTTAACTTCATTAGTAGACTATAATGAAGTACATCATCTGTTGCTAGTGCCTAGATTTAACCGTTCAATAAGCTGATTAATTCATTGTTTAGCACCATGTCTTTGATAAGAACTTACCAGAACTCCTCCTGTCTCGTGCTTAGTGCTTTCATCTGAACAGTCAACTATAGATATTGAAGTAGTTCTCTTTATCCACGTTAATGCTAGTCAGATCTGACTTCTGTGTAATTAAGATTGTTAAAAAAAAAAAACTGTTTGTTCCATCGATGCAGAGAACAATACTGGAAAGGGATAGTTCACCCAAAAATTAAATTACTCTGAGCTTTCTCAAAATATCTTCTTTAATGTTCCACACAAGAAAGTAAGTCATACAGGGTTGGAACAACATGAGGGTGAGTAAATTATTACAGATTTTACGTTTTTGGGTCAATTATAGTTGATTGATCCAAATGACTGAACAGGGTCTGGTGATATTGTTATATTTCCATTTGTTCTGGGTTACAATCAAACATTTAAATTAATATTGAAGGACTAGAATTTTGCATTTAATTGAATGCAGTGAAATGGCCCAATGTACGCCCATCTATTTATCACCATGAATTAAAGAAACTGCGCATGTAAAATCTCTTTGGGGTGCAGCTGTTTATTCTGATAGTAATGGTGAATGTGTAATGCAGTCTCATGTAAAAAAAAGAAAAGAAAAGACATTGCAACTGTGTGGTATGTAGTGCCTAAAATTGTTTGTGTGTGCGTGTATGCAGTTTGCAGTCACTGACTTTCCATGAAGTTGATCATGATGATAATAACTCGATTGACCAGCATTGATATCCTGTAAGAATGCTTTTACCTGTTCATTTTTGTACCCTTTTTTATGAAGCAAAATCAACAGTAACCGAATGCCAAACAGTCAGAAAAATTAGTTTTAAGAGCTTTGCATTCATTCATTCTCCCAGAGAACTGCATTATTCTTACAAACTACTTGAGCATTTTGATGTTTTGTTTTATGTTTTGCATGATGACTCCTTTTATCTGTTTTTATTAAGAACCTGTATTGCATTGTATTGAAAAGAACTCTTCTTCAGACCAATTGGATCAACTCTTTTCCATGGATCATGTTTAGTAGTTTTCTGTTGTGTTAGAGTAGCTCTGAATGGATTATAGAGGATCCGCATTTGACCAATAAATGCCAAGTATTACGTTTGTACCATTAACTTTTCCTTAATTTTTTTACTCCGGTATATATTTTGCACTGTTATTCCACACATCCATACCTCAGTTTTGTTGGTAGTCTGAAAGCTTTTTCATTGGAATCAGATTGTTTGTTTGCTCAGTTCATTACTTCAGGATCTTTTCTCTAAATGCTCATATAGTTGCATGGTGAAAATAGACAATTACTAGTGCTCCGTTAAATTTTAATTCACGCCTTAGCGTTTACAATTAGTAATAATTTTGTTGAAATAAACATCTCTAAATTGGGGGGGGGGAGTGTTAGGGTGATTAATGAAAACTCTACTGAATTCATATTTGTTACACTGTAAAAAATATGATCAATAAGTTATGAGAATGTATGTTTTTTGACAACTCATTTTTTAAGTCAGTTTAATGTAATTTAAGTTGAAATTACTTAAACATCCAAGTTGATTGTACGTTAAAAATTTAACGCAATTACAGTTTCTTTACAGTGTAATTTGCAGGAAATCATTGTTATGATCCAGGTAATTATGAACCACATACACAGAAAATCAATACTAAATCTAATTCTTTTCAATGTTGCACAAAATTTGGTCAATGATCAGAAATTGTTACAATATGGAAGTTGGGTATATTAGTTTTTGGTTGAATGATTTTGTTTTACATCTTAAGAATGCCTGTTGTAACCAGATTTTACCTAGAAAAAAAAGAAGATTTCTTTTCTATCACTGAAATATCTTTTACTGTGACTTGAAGTAGTTGTACATTTGAATTATGGCAATACATTAAAAGGTGGAAAATTGCATCCATTACATCCTTTGTCATTTTTCATTCTGAGTCTTGAATTGTATCTTGTATCATCCATAAAATCTGCTTCCTTCATACAGTGCATTTTTGAGTTGGGTGAGTTTCTAAACTCTATGGACTACAGCTGAGATCATGAGAGATGAATGTTTTTCCGAAGCCTGGATCCACAGATGGGCAAAAGACAACCAAATAAATATCCCTAAGGGTGTTTTTAGCTTTATAATAAATTCTAAAGTCCTCCAGCTAGATGCAATTTGAAAAAGCCTTCCTGTTTGATGCTATTGTGATGTACGAAGTAGTAACAGATGTGTGATGCTTGCAATTTGATTCATATCAGTTGTGGAAATTGCTGCATAATGCAAAGTAAACCTTCACAGCATTGTTTCTTAGAGCAAGTGACACAGATATCCAATTGTTCTTTTCAAGAAAGAACTTACAGGATGAATATATAAAGTTTTCTTCACACATTTGTGAATGATAACGCTTGAATTGAATGAGATTGACAATTTCTTTGTACAGAAGTCATTCAGTGGTAAAGTGAGACATTGATTATCATATTATAGCCTACATAAATTTGAACAAGGTTCTTAACCTGCAAAAAAGGTGGGTAACAAATGTGAGAATATTCCCATTTGTTACCCACCATTTTGCAGGTTAAGAACCTTGTTTGGCAAATGCAATATTTAATTTATTGCATTTTTCATTTGTTTTGGCTTTGTAAAACATCCACAACACCTCTCATACATTTTATTTGCTGCATTTTTACCATTTACTTTTAATATTTTGTATACAGCAATTTGTATTTTGTGCATGAAAGCGTTTATATTATAGGCATGTTATGCATAAAAGACAAAAATAATAGGATCAAATTATATTTTATTTATTACTAATGGCCCACTTGTCATGTGCAATGTAATGCAGGTCTCAATTTACACATCATTGCTTGATTAATAACCATGCAATATCTATCCACTTCATAACAACTCTGGAGTGTCAGGGCATGTGATGCTCCTCTCTAGCACTCAGCTTTTGTCATGAGTAACTGCTGATGTGTGTTCCTTCAGATGATGCATGATGATAGCACTTAATGAGCAAGAGTATGAAAAACCACATCTGGTTGCACAAAACACTATTTGCTTAGTACGTGCAGATGTTCATTTAATTCCCTCGACCGTGCGTCCTTTGATAATACGCACGAAAACGAGCATTTGTCGGAAGTAAACAAAGTAGCTGCTTAGAAAACGGTACTGCTGCGCGCGCATTTACATTTTTACGACGGAAGTACAACGGCTGAAACGGAGGAAAGCGACAACTAGAGTGAAAACGAAGCGGAATTAGTCAATGAGAGGGAGGAGAGAGGGGGAAAGAAGGAGTGTGTGCGACAGGGAGGCTGCTGGACGCTGGGGCCGAGGTGGACGTGGCGGGTCCGGCAGGGGTTTGGTGTGGGTTCCGCTTCGGCGCGTTGACGGCCGAAAAAAAAGCAATGAACAGGTAAAACATCGCCGAGGCGTCCTCACGAGCGTTTTTATTCGCGTTCTCCTGTCTTCATCTTTTTTTCCCTCCTCCTGTCTCCTGATAGGTAGTGATGAGAGTGTGCATGTACCGCGCAAGTCATGCAACTCACCACATACGCTCTTCTATCGCAGCGAGCGTTTTGCATTGTTATGCAAAGGTGAACGAATCGACGTTTGCTTTCGAAAGTTGCAGCTGGCTCAACTTTCCCTCAGCGGATCGTTCAGTTGGCTGATGCAGCGACGTTCAGCTACAAACAAGATGGCCACTGGCTCGCGCATGCTGAAGCTGTGGCATTTTCACCCTCCTGTCTTTGTACGTTCTTCATCACCACCGCTGGAATCACCGAAACGCGCCCTGCATGCCGATATACCCGCTATTTGCTACCCGTTCTGTGCTTGTATAACACGTTCGCCGTTACCAGGCGTCGTGGATTAAACTGTTCTCTTGCTGAAAAAAAATTGCACAAGATTTATTGTGTGCAAAAACGCCGCCAGATTCAAGAAAGGCAGCAGAAAAGTGCATGATGCGTGGCGAACTAGCGAAGCTATGTTACCTTGACTAGTTGCTCAGTGATTCTCGGTAAAAATCAACGAGCCTTTTTTGCGCATTTTTACAAAGTAGGCCTACATCGACATAAAGTTTTCTTATCTTTTTTTTTTCTGTCTTCCTATTTTCGCCGGCCCAAAACGTGTACTCCTAGACAATCGGCACACACAATTACACAAATGACGCGACGACGTTGTAATTATACACTTATAAGCTTGAGTCTCCCTCTTTTGTTTTGTTCCCTCGTAAATTTGCTTGGTATTTATATTTTGTGTAACTATTTCATAAAAAATTCTAATGTAAACATCTGGTTGTAATGATTCTCCAATGTGTCAGATTGACTTTGACATCTTGATGTGATGTGTCATTTAACAGGTTCATGTTTTCATTCATAGCTGATGCTATAAGCATTTATTAGTGTAGCCTACTGCAGAACCAAAATATACCAAAGGTGTCAACTAATTTTGAGTTTCGCATAAGCAGGTTTGTCACATGCATTCAAGAAACAGCCATTTTGAAATGACATTTGAAGTATGTACATAATATCAAATCAAGTGAATTGGTGTTTGATCTAGCATTACTTTTTAAACTTTTGACCTTAGTGTAGATACAATTTTGACAGCCAAAGTCTTGCACATGGTCCTTTCAAGTCGTGTCAGAATAATTGCATTTGTGTGTTCAGTTCAAATAAATGCCAGCATATAGAAATTACCAGTGGAAAACTGAACATCATAACTGAATCAAATCAATAATGGAAGAAGCAAATGGCTTGAAGTCATAAGATGTAATTGTGAATTGTACATTGTTCTTTGTACAATATAGTTATAAATGTTCTTCATTGTTTATGAATTGCAATAAAGCTAGTCAGTTACCAGGTCTGTGATGAAACTTGTGTGAATAAACTATATTTCCCATCATTCTCCATTGCAAATAAATAGATAGATAGGTAGATAGATAAAGCATCAAGTACACACCTAATGTGCATAATTTTCTCTTCATTATTTTTTATTAGTGCTATAAAAGCTTCATTTATGTTTGTTGGGAAATAAAAAAGATCACAATATGAAATTGTCCACCAAGTCACAACTTAACTCAATCTTTATTTATAAAGCATATTCAAAACTACCAAGGTAGGCCAAAGTGGTTTACAGAAAAGAAAAGAAAAACACATAAAACATTTCATAGAAAGACCATACTTAAAACAACTTTTCTAAATCATAATGCCCAAAATGACAAATAAGTCCGAAGTCTGATTTAAATCTTAAATGGAAAACTATTCCACAGAAAGAACACCAACTGTTGCTAGGCATGTGTTGGTTCTCCTCCGTCATTGGTAATGCGTTTTGCACTGGTACATAATTTTCCTGTGGAACACACCACCAAAAAATTATTTGATGTTGACATGGGCTCAAAAGTACTTTAACAACAGGATATGGAATTTTGGTACCATTGTGCAAAATATTTTGTGAAGTTATTATGATTTTTATACTAATAAAGGGACATTCAAATGCGGTTTAAATGCTGTACATTTAATGTTTTTCTTTGTTTGTTTCCTCTCCATCCAGGAGCCAGGGGACTCACGGTTGTTCCTAACCCAGTTCAGAGGTTGCCTTTGCAGCAGTGACAATCCCCGCTCAGGAATCCCGCTTTTATCTCTGTGAAAGTAAGGTATATTACTCATAACGGAAGCTTCGATCAGACGGTGGACTAGCTTCCACCAGGATGGCTGAGTTGGAGACAGAATGCA
Source organism: Siphateles boraxobius (assembly GCF_051911475.1). Taxonomy (NCBI): domain Eukaryota; kingdom Metazoa; phylum Chordata; class Actinopteri; order Cypriniformes; family Leuciscidae; genus Siphateles; species Siphateles boraxobius. The sequence continues at coordinate 4,072,916 of NW_027508953.1, forward strand.
TCAGTTTAAGACTAAATAATTTGGTGTCGGAATGCGACTCTCCGCCACTTGACTCTTTGCGAGCGGAGTGCGTCACGCCGACCTTAACCATGCTCTCGTCAGAATGTAGCACGCCTACGCTCAGCTCGCTGGCGTCCGAGATCGTGGAGCCTATGGCTATGCTGCCGTGCATCAAAAGCGAGCCCGACCTCGACCCCATCAGCACGGTGGACCTCTCGGTGATTCAGCCCCTGTGCACGGCAGAGCTGGGCTCAGAGCAGATCAAGATGGAGATCAGCGGCCTCGACTACATCAAATCGGAGCACCACAGCGACCTCCATTCCTTCCACAGCACGGAGCTGGACTCCTACAAGTCACACTATGAACCCAGCCTGGTGTTCGACTACATCACCCACGTCTCGGACAGCCTGGAATACATCAAGTCGGAGCAGCATTCGGACCTGCATAGCTACTACGCCAGCGAGCTCGGTGCCATCAAGACCGAGTACGAACCCAACCTCATGTCCAGCCACATCAAAACCGAGATGAACGGCCTGGAGTCCATCCACATGGCGGAGCTGCGCACCGAGCTCAACAAGCTCAGGCCCGAGACCGTCATCGACGGCATGGGGAAAATGGACTCTGATTTCCCCTCTGGAAACCTTTACGAACTGACGTCCGTCCAGGCCAACAAAGCGCCTGCTGCGCACAACCAAACCAGCACAAAAGGCCACGGGCCACGCAAACCTCGCAACCTCACTGGTGAGAAGCCGTTCTCTTGCACTCAGTGCGGGAAGAGCTTCAGCACCCTGGGTAACCTGAAGACTCACCAACGCATCCACACGGGCGAGAGGCCTTACACTTGCTCCCAATGTGGGAAGAGCTTCGGGCAGGCCGGTAACTTGAAAAGGCACCAGCTCATCCACACGGGGCAAAAACCTTACACCTGCGCACACTGCCCGAAGGGTTTCACCAAAGCGGACGACCTCCGCTCGCACCAGCGGCTGCACACGGGCGAGAAGCCGTTCACTTGCGCCGAGTGCGGAAAGTGCTTCAGTCAAACGAAGGAACTCAAAGCCCACCAGTTGAGCCACACGGGAGAGCGGCCCTTCTGCTGTTCGCTGTGCGGCAAGAGCTTCACTAAAGAGACGAGTTACCGGAATCACCAGCAAATCCACACGGGCCAGAAGCCGTACAGTTGCGCCCAGTGTGGCAAATCTTTCAGCAATTCAGGGGTCCTCAAAACACACGAGAAGATTCACTCCGGGGAAAAACCGTTCGGCTGCACCCAGTGCGGCAAAAGTTTTGGTCGCTTGGGACATCTTAAAGCACACCAGCAAATTCACTCGGGCGAACGGCCGTACACCTGTCAACACTGCGGGAAGAATTTCAGCCAATCAGGTCATCTCAAAGCACACGAGCAGATTCACAAAAGAGAACGGCCAGATCTTAGCAGTGGCAGCAGTCTCAGTAACGATAGTAGCTGAAATAAAACCTCATTACATCTCAAAAAGTATTACTCTTTTTATTCTTTTCTTTTTTTTTCTTTTTTTTATTATTATTGCTTTTCACTTCTTATTTTAGTTTCTTTTTAAAAAAAATAAAAGCTACAATATATATAAATATATTATAAAATATATATGTTTCATTATGTTTTCATACCTTACATCTCTTCTTTTCTTAATATCTTCTTTTGGTTACAGTCGTGACTGATTTTCTCTTATGAAAGTGTCTATGTTTGGGATCGGTGAGCTTACAGAGAGTCTTTGTATCTTGTCTGATCTGTGTCGTAGTGAGTGCCATTCTAGTTCCTTTCCTCCAGTAAAATACTCCGTGTACACGTTTAATTGATAATATGTAATTCCTAAACCATGTACTGGAATGAATTATTAAAGAAACTAATGTTAAAAAAACGAAAACATCTGCTGTTATTTTTGAAACTGAGTTTGAATAGGTTTCTCACCTCCCTTTATTTACAGCAATGGTTGATAAATGCAAATGCAAAATGGTTGGTACAATTTTTATGTACTTGTGCATCTAATGACAAAATAGAAGGAAGATGGAAATTTAAGGCTCGCCTACTTGATTGTTTGAGTGTGGCTATTTTGGGATTTATTGAAAATATCATCTGTAACTCTTGCACCCAACTGTTAAAATTGCATCAATGAAACCATGACAAACAAATTCTGCACCTGTAGGTTTTGGTCTACTTCCAGTCCAGTAAAAGCTGGATTTAATGTAAAAGATGAATGTAAATGGTTGAAGAACAAATTCTTAGAAACTAGACTTTCTTAAACTCTTATTTTTTGTTTCTTATTAGTGCCCAGTTGCTGTTTAAATATTTTGTGATTTTTATAATTACATGGCGTTCTTATGAGTCATAAAGTGTTGACGGAGCTCAAACTCTGGGATTTCTTAAACAGAGGGGTTTGTTAGAGAGAAACAGGGAGTGCACATATGTTTTCAATCAAATTTGGTTTTAAAAATAGTTCATCAGCAAAGTAAAGTTTAGCCCTGAAAAAGTCCAGTTCTGAACTGTGGACTTATTTACATCAGATGTATTTCAGACCGAGAAATCGGTGATCTGGATTTTGGGGTAAATAAAAGCAGACATTATGCAATTGAGCATTCATCCCGGAAGTTAAAAAATGTAATCTCTCTCTCTCTCTCTCTCTCTCTCTCTCTCTCTCTCTCTCTCTCTCTCTCTCTCTCTCTCTCTCTCTCCACATGCTTCATCTCTAGCGCTAATGATATTCGCAAGTCCTGTGAGAATCACTGAACTTGGTTTGTTTGACTCCAAATAGTTATGGGTGTTTATCACCTAATTGGTGTCCCAATAGTCTCATCATTCACAAGGGAGCCCGTCTAAAGTAGGCTAAAGTAAACTTAGCATGAACTGAAAAGATTTGGATGTTTTTCTTCCAGCTGTGTGTGGGTTAAAATGACACATTATGGCAACAAGGATAAAAATCAACATATGGTTATTTTTTATTTTACAGGCAGTTTTATTGTCTGTGCATGGCTGGAGCTGCATTATAATGTTAAATGATTTAAAAGTAAAAGTAGTTGCCAGTAGGTTTATTTTTAAGGATGTGGACTGATAACACACAAAAACATAAAGGCTTAATTCCCTGCTGTTCCTGGGCAATTATCCATTCAGTTAGTGAACTAAATGTATATTTAAGGAGTTGTTGTACTAACCACAATGACTTGAAGCTGTGTTTTGCCTAGCATGGTCTTCTGAGTCAGATCTGTATTCTTGCTGCTGGCTGATTTTTTCTATTGATATATTTTGCAACATTGGATACCACAAAGGATACAAAGATGGCAAGTGCTGGGTATTAACTGATTACATGTAATCTATATTATGTAATCAGATTCCAAAAAATAGGTACTAGTATTAGATTACATTACGTTTTAAAATACTCTTATCAGACAGTAACTTTTATATTGATTACTTGATGTTATTATCACAATGAATTATTATTCATAATTTGTTGATTCTCCCTACTACTACTCTTAAATGTTCCTTTGTTAAACTGCTTGGTTACGTTCAGAAGGTCTTCCAGGTTTGTGGAATTGCACACAAAGACCGGACTCTAGTCATGAGCCTGAAATCACTGAAAACTGAGACTCGCAGCATTTGATCACTGGATTTACACGAATCATTTCACTATTAAGAAGTGTTTTCTCAACATTGCATTTCTAATCAGTTAGTCGTTTAACCACATATTACTGTCTCTGGAAGGCTTTTGTTTTGCAAACACATTAAAATGTACAAATTCATGTAATTTCATATGCAGTAATTCCAGAATTTTTTTTTTCTTTGTCACCTGAACCTCTTTGAACTAATATATTAACTTTAAGCACCACCTGAGATTTTAAGTTAATAAGCTGGTCAATAATAAAATTAGGTCACTAATAATAATAATAACATTTAGTTCACGGTGTTCTGATGTCAGTAATGTTTACATGTAGGTAAACAAATTTAAAAAAAAATAAAATCTTTTTTAGTAAGTGTTTTATTTAGATTTTTTTTTTTAATTTTACAATTATTTGTATTCTTCATATTTATGATTTAATTACTTAATAGCTTTTCATTAAACTCCTGCAGTCCCTTCACGAACCCTAGTCTCGAAAACCCTGACAATGTAATATTTAATGCACTTCATATTGTTGATAAAGAATGGAAAATATTTTCTTTCTATTTGTATTTTTATATTATTATGGTACAAGATTATCCAATTGAAATTAATGTGATAAACGATTTAGGTCAAAAGAAATCAAAACGTAGTCTTTTTTAAAAGATTATATTACCTTAAATGTGTAATGTAACTGATTACGTTACTAACCGACTGACTTTGTAAATAAACCACCCAGCACTGAAGATGGCTTACATAGTGTGAGGTTTTTAATCCAATGTTTATTACAGAATTAAAATGATGTTTGATTTCTAAAATAGGTAAAAATATTTTTCTTTTCTAAATTTCTTTTGTAGTATACCGAAATCTTGACATCATTTTTCTACCCAGGATTCTTAGGTCAGCCACCAGAGGTCTCTGTCACCTCAGCGTCAACACATCTGCTCCGAACCGCCTTGTAACCAAACCTGCATTTTTGTAGTTGTTTAAGATCTCTTACATGGTTTTATTTGGTTTTATACATGGTTCTCATTTCCACACTTTCTTAATACACACCTGTATATTTAACTTATTTCAATTTGGTTCTCCACTCATGGAGTTATGACTCTAAAAACAGGCCTGTTTTGATTGCTGCGTCTGCTTCATTTTTTTAAATTATAAACAATTTTATTGCTGTGTTGGGGTGCCACTTGATGTCAACTGTAAAAAGTGGGTCCTAAAACAAAAAATTGTTACTTGGTTGAACTACTGGTCTTTTTTGGCTTTACAGATTTAACTCTGGACATTGATTATAGTCACATTGCACTTTGAGACTGCAGAAATGTTAATGACTGTTAATGTTTCCTTGACAGGTTTGCTGGTGAAGATCAAGGATAAAACAAGTAAAAGAGTAGCTTGAAAACTGAAAGAGCCCAATCTTATTGGACATTCAGGAGCGCCACCTGCTGTTTGTGCACTGTAGGTCTTTTATTTATTTTTTTATTTTTTTGCATGAAAAAATAGTTAAACTGGAAATGAGCTAGTCTAGTGGATTGTTAGAAGCCTGATGCCACAGAAAAACCCTCAAAATGAAACGAAGGTATGACAAAGTGCAAAAATGATGTAGAACTAGGAAATGCTGTTGCTGTTTGAAGATAGATTACAATAACATGCTAAAAATATTTTATAATTAATGAGACCTTTCTTTCTTAAAGATAAGGGCTCCTGAAGGTTTTATTTTTCATATACCATATTGGTTCAATACTGGCTTACACAGTGAAGAACATTTTAATAATCTAAAGAACTCTTTTCCACTATAAACAACACTGGACAGTTGTAGGTTAAAGGTTCTTCACAGAACCATTTATGCCATTAAAAAAACTTTATTTTTTAAAAGAGCGCTTATTTAAATGCATTTATTTATTTATTGTACCCCCCCCCCCCCCATCTAATATTATTCATAAATAAATGTAATCCCACTTTAAAGAGGTGTATTCTACAGCGGAATACACATCTTTAGATATAGATATAGATAGGAATGCATATTTTCTGCAAAAATGTAATTTCATAATTAAATAAAAAGTAATTGAACGTAATAATTTCCAGCAGGATACAATTTCAAAAAGGTATTTAATATTTTTTTTTTTTAGTTTTATTTGAAAATATTGTATTTTATTATTATTATTAAAAAATATAATCCCACTTTTAAGATTATGTAGATCTGCTGACCATGCATCATTACCACAAAAATGCCCAAAACACTTTTTTATTTGGTTTCCAGTTTTGTGCATACAGCAAACAAACGTGCATTACAAAACTATGCGACTGTCAGACATGGCTGAAGACGTGGAGCTGGAAACCACTTTTCCATCTACAACCTCTTCCACAATTGTGATGACTTTAGTCCTCGAAGTGGAGCTGGATTTTGTTTGGACACTGTAGAAAAAAACAACTGTTACAGGACCTTCATTTTAAACTCAGTATAGCCTATTAATAATAGTCTGTTCCTGGGAATTTTGTAGATACTTCATTTTTAATGTTTTGGAGCTGAACGACAGTGAATTATGTGAAAGAAATCAACAGATAAACTCACGAGGCTTCTCCGTCCAGCAGTCTCCTGTACTCTGCGATCTCCATCTCCAGTCTGGTCTTGATGTCCAGAAGCGTCTGATACTCCTGACGCTGGCGCTCCAGATCGGCATGAAGCTGCATGATATTCTCTTGCAGATTGGTGACCTAGAACAACATGTGGTTTTGTTCCTTTTCAGATCTTACATTCTTAATATGTGCTGAATAATGTGTTTTTTAGTGTTCAGCAAGTCAGGTTTGCAGTGACATGAGGGTGAGTAAATAATGATTTTTGTATGAACTATCTCTTTTCATTGTGAATCTACTCACCCGATATTGGTAGCTTGACAACTTCATGGAATAGCGATTCTTTGTTTCAGACAATGTGGCCTCCAGAGATGCTTTCTAAAATGATTATAACATGCACATTCAGAATAAAGTAAAACTAAAATACTAATATAAAGAGTCAGTGCCACAAAAACTGCCAATTGTATATCACTAACCATGGCTGATATGGACTGGAGTTCGATTTCCAATGACTGCATTCTGGATTTGACCTCACTGATTTCAGAGCGAGTTGTTTTCAAGTCTGTGGTGCTGGTGACAACTTCTTGTTTCAGAGTTTCTGTCTAAAATAAAAATAGAGGGACGTTATATGTATTGAATTGAGCTGTCATGACCATTCTGTCATGAAAAGCACATTAAAAGACCTGTGTCCCTCACGGTATGTTTTGATAAATCTCACCTTTGTCTTGAACCAGTGCTCAAGATCTCTTCGGTTCTTCTCTGTGACTGATTCGTAGTGCTCACGGATTTCTGCCAGGATCTTGGTGAGATCTTCCTGTGGAGCCGCATCAACCTCGACGTGAACCTGTCCGCTCATTTGTGTGCGTGAGGCCAAGAGATCCTAAGAATATGTAGAATCCATATTCATGTCAGTTCAAGTAACCTCACTGATAAATACTGACTTATTTAACAGTTTATTTATCAAAAATCTGTTCTCACATATACTTGGCATATAGCATTAGGATATAGATTCAGAGTTGAACTGTAATTGACAAATTACTTTATTTTTGCTAGTATAACTTATTCTAAAACTACTTTCTCTAAAGTACCACACAGAAGCATTATATACCTCCTGGTGATTCTTCTTCAAATAGATCAGCTCCTCCTTCAGCGCTTCGATCTGCATGGTGAGGTCTTTTCTGCTGATGATGAAGTCATCAAGCACCCTCTTCAGGCCGGCAATGTCTGCTTCCACAGACTGACGAATCACATGCTCCGTTTCATATCTGTCATGCAGCAACATTTTCTTTAGAAACACTCACACTGGACATTAGACAATATACTCCAAGAAGTCCACGTCCAAACTGAGGTAAAACTCATTTAATGCAACACTCATGTATTTTATACATTCTCACTGTAAAAAAATATATGATGAATAAGTTATGAAAAATAATTTTGAAAATAATGAAACCTTTTTTTTACAAGTTACACAAGATCTCAACTCATTTTTTTAAGTCAGTTTAATGTCATTTAAGTTGAAATGACTTAAACATTGAAGTTGATTGCACTTAAAAATTTATTGCAATAATTATTTGTTTTACCGTTTTAAAACCTTTAATTACTATAAATTATTTCTGTGAAAAAAACATTTAACAATTTAAACAATATTTTGTAATTGATATGGTCACAGAGATGACATTATTTGTGACAATTTCATAATATAATATAAAACATTTGGGTTCCAAAATATGAGTGAAATACAAGTAAAAATTGTGCTATTTTGCATTGTTCTATTACAAATTATATTATTTGCTTGTTTCATTAATGATCAGGAATTTTTTGAACAATATGAAATATTTATTTTTGTTTTAATTCAAACTTTTACGTTTATTTCAAGCCAAATGATTAGGCGGATAGATAGAGAGATATAACATCCCAGATTTCCATTCCTATACTGCATTATGTTGCCATCGGTAGAAATAATAAGATTTTCTGCTATGATATGAGTTGAGTTGAATCTGCTTAAAAGACTCACTTCATTCTGAAATCATTAATGGCCAGGCTGGTGTTGTCAATGCTGAGATGGACTCCACCCTTCAAATGAATGGCTGCCATGATCTGGACATATAAATTAATACATGATTTACTTTTTGCCCCATATTTAGCATGTCACCCTGAAAACCCTAACATACCTTAGTCTGAAGATCCTTTATGGTGACAAAGTAGGCGGTGTAATCACGAGCAATAGGAGAGGCTTTACCATCAAGGAACTGACGGATCTTCAGCTCCAGGTCAGCGTTGGCCTTCTCCAGCGAGCGAACCTTGACTAGGTAAGCGGCCAGACGGTCATTGAGGCTCTGCATGGTGTGTTTCTCATTGCCAATGAAGCTGCTGTCTGCAAATGCTGACGCGCTGAAACCTCCTACAGAAAGAGAGGATTTGGAGATCCGGACCCCTGATCCTCCTGCACCACCGTACACGCTGCCAGACCTCACTGTGCTCATCCGGCTGCTTCTTCCACTCGACGAGGATACGCGCATGGATGAGCCACTGGAGGACCTGTAGCTGCTGCGGGAAGAGTAGGTGGAGGCCATGTTGACTGAGAGCTTCTGTCTGCGTCTGTCTGACAGGTCAGTAGATGAAGGAAGGAGAACTCCGGCTTCTTTTATAGAGTGATTATGAATACCAGACACAATACCTGGAATTCCATGCATGTCATCTCAGCACATTTTCTGGAACAGTTCCAACAACTTTAAAGGTCACACCAAACGAGAACTGTAGGATTAATGACATTGATAAATGTATTTTTAGACTTTATCCTTTATATGTTTATATTTCTTATGTTTTTTTTATGTTTTCTTTCTGTAAACATGCATAAAAACCTCTCAAAATTCGGTGAGTTTTATGCTTTAAAAAGCTTGAGATCAATAATAAAAGTTAACCTTTTTATTCAGCAAGGTTCCATTCAGTTGATCAAAAGTGAGAGTAAAGACGTTTATTAGGATACAAAAGATTTCTATTTCAATGAAATGCTGTTCTTTTGAACTTTCTATTCATTAAAGACTCCTGAAAAAAGTTATCATGGTTTGCACAAAAATATGAAGAAGCAGCACAACTGTTTTCAACATTGATGATAATAAGAAATGTTTCTTGAGCAGCAAATAATTATATTAGAATGATTTCTGAAGGATCATGTGACACTGAAGACTGGAGTGATGATGCTGAAAATTCAGCTTTGGTATCAGCTATTGGTAACACTTTACAATAAGGTTCATTAGTTAACATTACGTAACTACATTAGTTAGCATGAACTAATAATGAACTGCACTGTACAGCATTTGTTAATCTTTGTTAATGTTAATTTCAACATTTACTAATACTTTATTAAAATGTTGTTAACATTAGTTTATGCACTGTGAATTAACACGAACAAACCATTAACAGCTGTATTTTTATTAACTAAAGTTAACAAAGATTAATAAATACAGTTATTACTCTGTATTACAATGTATTATTACTCATGGTTATTTTTTGTTAGTTAATACATTAACTAATGTTAACTAATGAACCTTGTTGTAAAGTGTCCGATATATTTACTTGAACCAATACAAAAACACTGTAATATACACTACTGTGCAAAAGTCTTAGGCACGTTAGTATTTTCACACCAAACTTTTTTTTACAAATTTGTTTAGTGTACCTTGACAAAAGCAAAGGGTGGTCACACCAAATATTGACTTGATTTAGTTAATAGAAGTTAATTGATAAATCAAATCATTTATGACATTATTTTTGAAAGCATCCTCACTTTACAGCATTTTTACACAAGTGCCTAAAACTTTTCACAGTATAGATTTCGCAGGTCGGTTTCTTCAAGTGTCTTGGATTCGTTGTCGCAGTTCTTGTCTCCGTTTTTTTCTGTTACTTGATGTAATCACAGACAGACTCAATGATGGTGAGATCAGATCTACGTGTGGAGCACCAGCTGTTGAACATACAAAAATCTCACTGGATTACAATAATTAATTTAAAAGGAATGTTTGGAAATGTAAACTGATATTTTCTACTGACACACTACAACAAGAGATATAAATAATTGGCTTTAAACTTTTTTTTTTGTAGGGTGAATATAATAATGTGCCTAAGACTTTTGGACAGCACTGTGTATTATGTATATGTATATATATATATATATATATATATATATATATATATATATATATATATATATATATATATATATATATACAGGTGCTGGTCATATAATTAAAACAGTGGTTCTCAACTCCAGTCCTCGGGACCCACTGCTCTGCACATTTTGTATGTCTGTCTTATCTGACAGACTCAGTTCAGTTCATGGAGTCTATCCTAACGAGCTTATGAATCATCTGAATCAGGTGTGTTAAATAAGGGAGACATACACTATATGCAGAGCAGTGGGTCCCGAGGACTGGAGTTGAGAACCACTGAATTAAAATATCATCAACAAATTTGATTTATTTCAGTAATTCCATTCAAAAAGTGAAATTTGGATATTATATTCATTCAGTACACACAGACTGATATATTTCAAATATTTATTTCATTTAATTGTGATGATTAAAACTGACAACTATGAAAATCCCAAATTCAGTATCTCAGAAAATTAGAATATTACTTAAGACCAATACAAAAAAAGGATTTTTATAAATGTTGGCCAACTGAAAAGTATGAACATGAAAAGTATGAGCATGTACAGCACTCAATACTTAGTTGGGGCTCCTTTTGCCTGAATTACTTCAGCAATGCGGCGTGGCATGGAATCGATCAGTCTGTGGCACTGACAAAACTGACAAAAGGTCATTGTTGAAGAGGCTGGCTGTTCACAGAGCTAGAATAGATAGAGAGGCGAAGGGAAGGAAAAGATGTGGTAGAAAAAAGTGTACAAGCAATTAGGGATTGAACCTACTAGTCGATTAGTCGACTAGTCGACCTTAATGCAATGCCGTGACGCTTTAAACTTGACGTCGACTAGTCGCGTTGATCATGTGACACTATGATTGCGCTAATTTTGATACTAACATGTTGCAGACGACAACAGATGAAGAGCCCAGGGGGTCATTGCAGCAAGAAAGCAGCATTGGTACATCAAGTGTGTGTAAATACTTTACTAACCTAACACTAGATATTGTTGAAAACGAAAGTAAAAGCATGACGCACGCTCATTGTTTTACCGGGAAATGAGAGTTCAGTCTCCTTATTAAAATATTATTTTTTTCTTATATTTATTTAAACATAGTAATGATGTAGGCTAACTCTAATTCACCCGCAATTCATTGGAATATTATTTTGTATTAGGCTACTTGGATCTGGGCATCACTAACGCGCAGATGTGAATTTATAGCTTTTTTTCCTTTACTTTCTTCTTTTCATCCTGAATGATGATGTAAACAGCGGGCTATTTACACCTAGCCACTTCATGTGTTTCTCTGATCTGATAGTTGTCCGGTCGTGAAAAGACCAGGTGTAAATGCCCTCCGAAACGCATTCGAGATGGATTTAAATACGATCGCTCAAACCACTTCAGGAGGAGGTCTGGGCCGCCTAACAGACGAAACTGCATCTGGTTGTTGAAAGAAACCACATATGTAAATTGGACTTCTCCCAACAATGCTAAAAATAAACGTGTGCGAGTGTCTTAGCCTAGGCTATATTTCATGTTATATTCATTATATGACGAAGCTAGGCAACACGCATCACCGCAGAGATGAGCAGCTCGAGCATCTATTCGTCAACGTGCAAACTATCGCAATCAAAGTGAAAGTAAGTCGCAGACGCTTAACACACAATCATCTTCATTAAAAGTAAAGAAACAAAATGATCTTACCAGTGCTGTCTCTCGTATTGCGGTCTTTGATTTTGAAATGAGCTGATAATCAATAAAATGCAGCTCATTACTGTTGCTTTCGGTGACGTGAACTCCGTTAAATCTGCATATAGCGCGTTGTTTGAAGATCGGATTTATATCCGTTTTGCGAAAACATCTTTATGTGAGCAGGTGTAAATGGAATCGTTTTGATAAATCAGATAAGTAAAAACGCATGAAGTGACCAGGTGTAAATGGCCCCATTATGAGCTTATCTGCATCTGTATAATTTTCTGTTAATTAATTGCAAATTGTGTTAAATCTCTTGTGTTTTTTTGAATGACGTCATCGACTAGTCGACGTCGACTCGACTTTGATGTCATAACAGTCGACTTCAAAAAAATCTGAAGTCGTTCAACCTCTACAAGCAGTAGGGATAACCGCACCCTGGAGAGGATTGTGAAACAAAACCCATTCAAAAATGTGGGGGAGATTCACAAAGAGTGGACTGCAGCTGGAGTCAGTGCTTCAAGAACCACCACGCACAGATGCATGCAAGACATGGGTTTCAGCTGTCGCATTCCTTGTGTCAAGCCACTCTTGAACAAGACACAGCGTCAGAAGCGTCTCGCCTGGGCTAAAGACAAAAACTGATACCTACATCAAGATGTTAGGTCTGGGAACTCAAAATTGGCATACCTCAATCCGAGGGGCGGGATAAACGGTTGTCTTTCAAATTCCCTCTGCACGTAATAGGACAGCGCTACAACCAACCAGAGCAACGGACGGCTATTGCTGAGTGAGTCCCATGCGTTTTTCCACTAGCGGAGCTAGTTGATATATTAAACTTTTGCCATATCCGGTCGTCAAAACTCCGAACACATCTTCCTTTTTTAAGAATGACTTAAGTGACGTTCTCTTAACTCCAAGTCATCCAGAGTTACGGCCAAAGCCGATTCGAAAGACCGCTGTTCGCCAGCAGCATCTTCTTTGTTTTCAAGTAGCAGGGAAATCACGTGGAACCGTCACAAATCTGCCGTCATTATGTTAAGCCCGCACACCAACTCTATACACGATGTGATTGGCCTGACCAGAGTTTGGTTTTAGCAGCTCGAATGCCAACGGAGTGTTGCTAGACCACACATTGCTGCAAAATAATTTCTACTGCCGCTAGGGTGCGTCTAGATTTCTAGGCTAGGTTTGGGGTGCCATGTCATCTGCTGGTGGTGGTCCACTGTGTTTTAGTCGTCACAGTCGTCTACCAGGAAGTTTTAAAGCACTTCATTTTTCCTGCTGCTGACCAACTTTATGGAGATGCAGATTTCATTTTCCAACAGGACTTGGCACCTGCACACAGTGCCAAAGCTACCAGTACCTGGTTTAAGGACGATGGTATCCCTGTTCTTAATTGGCCAGCAAACTCGCCTGACCTTAACCCTATAGAAAATCTATGAGGTATTGTGAAGAGGAAGATGCGATACGATACGCCAGAGCCAACAATGCAGAAGAGCTGAAGGCCACTATCAGAGCAACCTGGGCTCTCATAACACCTGAGCAGTGCCACAGACTGATCGACTCCATGCCACGCCGCATTAATGCAGTAATTCAGGCAAAAGGAGCCCCAACTAAGTATTGAGTGCTGTACATGCTCATACTTTTCATGTTCATACTTTTCAGTTGGCCAACATTTCTAAAAATCCTTTTTTTTGTATTGGTCTTATTAAATATTCTAATTTTCGAGAGATACTGATTTTGGGATTTTCATAGTTGTCTTTTTTAATCATCACAATTAAATGAAATAAACATTTGAATATATCAGTCTGTGTGTAATGAATGAATATAATATCCAAATTGCAAAAATAAATCACTTTTTGATGATATTCTAATTATATGACCAGCACCTATATATATATATATATATATATATATATATATATATATATATATATATATATATATATATATATAGGTTTTGCTATGCACTTCTACTTGCAAATTTGTTGTACTGCACCATAAACACTTTCTCCCCTTTATTCTTTGCTAGTGTCATTTTTCTTTTTTCTTAAAATCATTTTCTTGGTTATTTTGACGTTGTTTCAAAGGCTGCCAAATTTCAAAATAGAAAATAAAAAACTAAACTAATCCTGTGTAGAGAATCCAGTAGCACAACAATCATCATGAAAAGCTTTAAACGTGTGAGTTTAAATACCATGAAAATGAATTCTGCTTACTGACCAAACCAAGTTTCTTTTATGGGCTTGGCTGGGCTGGGCTGACATTTCAGTTGACGTGTTTGACATTTGTGGTTTCTTTTATGTAAAGCAGCGTTGACATGGAAAGGTGAGGTTTATGCAAAGCAAGTTCATCAGAACAATTACCAGATTTGTTTGTTTGCCACTTGTCATTTTAGCAGCAATTGAATCATCTTTCATTACGGTTTGACCTTTTTGTTGCTTTATAACATAGCAGGAGAGATTTGGCAAGATTGTGTAATGCTAACTGCTTTATTGTGCACTGACCCAACACTAACCCTATACTATAAATTATCTTATCATCTTATCGTATGAAGGTACTCTCACTACCATTATTTTTTCACATTCCTGTGTATTCATTCAGCAGCTGCAGTCATCTGAAGTCTGTTGCTAACCCAGCCCATCAAGTGTTGAAACTTTCGTAACTTTTGTAGATAGTTGCATTTCTGACGTTTTGCTAACCTAGTTAAAAACAATGTTTTTAAGATTTTGGATAATGGGATGAGACATAATGCTCACCTGGATTTATTTGAGGAGGTGATTGAATTGGTATTGAATATGTTTAATGATTTGCATTTGTAATTCCCACTTTGCATTTGTTTTGTTGACTTTAACTTAAGTTGAAACATTTCAAACTTGCACCCATACACAATAGATGACAGAACCACACACATTTTGTCTATGGCATGTTTTTATTGCTGTAAATGCTCACAAAGTACCACCACATTTTTGACAGCTTGATAAGAACCACAGGTGTATTCTCCAACTGACATGACTCTGGTGTGCTTTACTTAACAAGGGATGTTGAAGAGGAAGAAATCAGCGTCCCACCATCAACCACCTCTTCCACTACAGTGATCACTGCTGTTCTGGTGGTGGTGATGGAGCTGGAGGAGGAGCTGGAGCCAGAGTTGGCTGAGATTGCGAGGCTGTTGGGAGACAAAAATATGCAACCAGTCAAACCTCACATGCCCAATTTGCACTATCTATCTATCTATCTATCTATCTATCTATCTATCTATCTATCTATCTATCTATCTATCTATCTATCTATCTATCTATCTATCTATCTATCTATCTATCTATCTATCTATAGTATCTAGCAGGAAAATAATGTGTAATTTTCAGTCTGCATGTATGCAAGAATATACCAATTTGGAGCAGAGCATGTACTTGTTGATTTCTATATAAACATGTATGTGATTTACCTGCCGCTGGCCTCTGCATCCAGCAGTCTCCTGTACTCTGCGATCTCCATCTCCAGTCTGGCCTTGATGTCCAGGAGCATCTGGTACTCTTGACTTTGGCGCTCCAGATCAGCCCGGAGCTGCACCAGTTGGCCCTCCATTCCACCCACCTACAAGCCCGAGGGGAGAAGACAGAACTTTTAACCCCAACACAGGTCATTTAAAAGCCTAATTAATGAGCTGGCTACAGTAAGAGTGAGATTTATGAGATTCTTAGCCTTACTCTTAGGAGGTCTCACCTGTGCCTGGTAGCTGTGTAGCTGCAGGGAATAGCGATTCTCAGTCTCACTCAGGGTGCTTTCCATAGATGATTTCTGGGAGGTAGGGATAATGAGAAAAACATATGTTAGCAACTACCAAAATTGTACATTTCTTTAAACTTTTGTCTTACTTTCAAATTGTTTTATCAACATTATACATTTATTTTATGTTTAAATAATTTGCTTAATGCTTAAAGGGGTAGTTCACCTAAAAATAAAAAATTCTGTCATTAATTAATCACCCTCATGTCGTTCCAAACCCGTAAGACTTTCGTCCATCTTCGAAACACAAATTAAGATTTTTTCGATGAAATCTGAACGATTTCTGTCTCTCCACAGACAGTCTACGCAACTGACACCGAAGCTTCAAAAAGTTCATAAAGAGATCATAAAACTAATCCATATGAATTGAGGCGGTTTAGTCCAAATTTTCTGAAGTGACTATCACTTTATATGATTAACAGATTTAATTTAGGCTTTTATTCACATATAAACATTAATCAACTCACACATTAGTTATGGTAAACAGAAGCTCAAGCATGTTCGCTTGACGTGCGAAAACCAATGAGTTTCATTCTTGTGTTACGCAGCTCGTTTGAGCTTCTGCAAGAAGTTTGTTTTCACGCATCAAGCAGTTTCAGTTGAGCTTCTGTTTATGTTTGCTGATCAATGTTTAAATGTGAATAAAAGCCTAAATTAAATCTGTTCATCATATAAATTGATAGTTACTTCAGAAAATTTGGCCGAACCACTCAATTCATTTGGATTAGTTTTACGATCTCCTTATGAACTTTTTGAAGCGTCAAAGTGTCAGTTGCGTAACTGTTTATGGAGGGACAGAAAGCTCTCAGATTACATCAAAAAAGATCTTCATTTGTGTTCTGAAGATAAAGGAAAGTATTACGGGTTTGGAACGACATGAGGGTGAGTAATTAATGACAGAATTTTCATTTTTGGGTGAACTAACCCTTCAAGTAAATGGCACTTGGTTTGAGATTTTGATATCTATTGCACTGACATTCATATATTGTTAAAGTTAAAACTATGTTATATTGACAGCTAGCGGTTGAAATGGGTACTGCAGTCCAAACTCAAAATAGTGGAGAGAATTTTTTGCCGCCCCCTTCTCCTCAGACTTGGGCTCACACCCAAATTGATTGTAATTGATAATGGAAAGCGACGAGCCATAGAGTATAAGTTGACCAGCTAATGTGTGTTTGGAATGTTTTTATTGGTCGGTAGAATTTGCGATCTCTGACCCGGGGTGTTGAAATGCCATTGGGTAAATTGGCAGTTGGTGGGATCACACAGACGAAAACAAAAACAGATATTCTGACACAGAACGCAAATTTAAAAATAGAACAACTGGCTGTAACATTGTTTTTCAGAGAAAGGAGCATTTGAATGTTTAGCATTAGCATGCTTCCTACATCTCTGCAAATGCTTCACTACAGTAAAAAAGAAAACGGCATAGAACACATTTAAGTGTGTCTAAATAGTTTTTGGGCCCACTTGTACATTTCTTGAACACATACTCACCATGGAAAGGAGGGACTGAAGCTCAATCTCCAGTGACTGTACTGTGCTCTTCACTGTGTTGACCTCGGTTTTTGACGTCTGCAAGGTCTCTGTGCTTGTTACAACCTCTTGTTTCACGGTCTCAGACTGCAAAATAAGTATTTAATTTTTAATTTTTTGATTTTATGCATGTATAAACCCAACATAGAGGTACCTGTGAGGTGATTTCTTTAAGACTGCAAGGGAAGCTCAGCTTCCCCTGTATAATGTCAAAAAAATAATGGTCAAATATGTACTATTGTGTTAATATTTTATTGACTAAAAATGCGTTAGAACAAGTTAATCTCGAAGACGACTTCGTTCAGAATCAGCAACGTATAGCAGGTCGGCTGACTCGAGTTCCTTCTCATACAGTCTCGTAGCATCACAGTGCATTTCCCTATGGCATTTCCCCATTGAAGCTGAGCGTCCATTGACTTCAATGGGGCTGCTTAGAACAGTTTTTTTCAGTGCTTCGAAACTAGACGGTCATTGGATAAATCTGCGATTATGTCCCGCCCACGGACGCTCAGCTTCTCTGGGGTGAATAGAGAAGTGGGCTGGCCCAGAGTCCGGGCGTCTGCGTGATGATTGGAGGATCTGTCGAAAGACTGCATCTCCTTTTGACTGACAGCTATTTTGTACTATAAGAAGTCGCTGAAGCTATTCGCGCTCAGTCCCATCGCGGATTTCTCAAGTGTAGTCAAAAGACAAACTGCTGCAACCTATTTCTTGATATTTGCGTGCGAAATTACCAATTTTCATTTATATATTTCACAGTTACACACCACATCCCTTGTTTGAGTTTTAGCGAGTTTAATAAAAATTTTTGATCGTCATTCATTCATTCATTCATTTAGTAGGCAAGGCTAGCGTGGGTGAAACTGCACACGATGTCAGACAGTGCTAATATTGTCGACCTGATTTTGGCGAAGTCATTTGAAAGTCTTCCTTACGAGGAAAAGCTTAAAATTAAACAGAAGGGCAGATCACCACCTAAGATTGATTTAGTGCAAAAAATAGGGAAAAATAACAGGTCCTTTCAGCTCTCCTGGTATGACAAAATTAGCTGGCTGACTGGAAGTGCTGTGACAAATAAAATGTAGGCCTACTGCTGGCCATGCCTCTTAATGAAACCATCTCACGGATGTGTTGTTTGGTCAAAGGTGGGGTTTGAAGATCTGTCTAACTTTGACAGGGCATATAAAAGACATGAAAAGAGCCATGAAAATGTGAGTGCATGTGCAAGATTAAGTTGCATGGGCAGGATCAGGGTTGAGCATGCAATCAATAAAGGTGCTGGCATTCAAGTGGCTTAACATAATGAAACAGTAAAAAAAACAGGGCCTTCCTAAACCGCCTTATTGATGTGACATCCTTGCTTGGCCGGCAGGTGCTGTCATTTAGGGGACATGATGAGAGTAGTGAATCATCCAACAAGGGGAATTACAGGGAGTTCACAGAAACATTAGCTACATATGAAAATATAAATAGTCACTGGAAAAGACGCCTAGTTGGTACGACAGGGTCACAGAGCATTTTCTTGAAAAGGAACGCAGGGCAGAATTTACGTTTAAATAAATGGACAATTCTATGATGTAGGCCGAAAATGAGCTTCCCCTCTTTGAGAGACCAGCAGCCGCCACTTATGGCACATACATACTACTTCTCACCAAAATAAAAGTTTTTTTTTTTTTTTTGCAAGTTCTGATCAACATTTTGTTTTAATCTTAGTATTGATGTTTTGCTTTCCTTTCATTAACTATTATTTGGACCAACTTTTTTATTCTATTTCTGATATTTTTGAGCTGGGCCCATGGAATTCATATGACTGTATGGGTGTTGTGTTACTCATATACAGAGTTAGGTTCTGGACTGAACCAACCTTCTCCCGGAACCAGCCTTCAAGGTCTCTCTGGCTCTTGGCTACGACGGTCTCGTATTGCTCACGCAACTCAGCTAGAATTTTGGAGAGGTCTTCCTGTGGTGCGGCATCAACATCCACGTTGATCTGTCCACTCATCTGTTCACGTGAGGCCAAGAGGTCCTGAAGATACATTATAATTTTCAGATGTCAATTCAATTTCAAAATATCTTCCCATCATCACCTGTTTATTGTCTTCAAAAGCCATGGTATGGAAATATGTTACACAGCAGTGACATCTTGAGCTTAAGGCTATAAAGCACCTGTGTGAACAGGTTATGTTCCATTATGAACAGCCTAAAGTGTTTTGAAATGATTAACTACCTCCTTGTGGTTCTTCTTCATGTAGACCAGCTCCTCTTTGAGCCCTTCGATCTGCAGATTGAGGTCTTTATTGTTCAGGTTGAGCTCGCTAAGAACACTCTTTAACCCGGCTATGTCGGCCTCCACAGACTGACGCATTGCCATCTCATTCTCATATCTATCAAGCAACATTATTAAAAGAACGTTCTTTAATCAACATCAAGATTTTACGTTAAATTCATTGTTTACAATAACAAGTGCAAATAGACTATTAAACTATTTAAAAATGTTTAGCATTTGTCACAGAGAAGAACATGCAAATGACCCAAAAGCAGATTTACAAATGACTTGCACTGCAGTTATATGTTGTTGTTTTTCTAGAATGTATGTGCATTTACATATTCTATATTATCTATTTATTTATTTAATAAAAAATAAATATAATTACTTCATTCTGAAATCATCTGCAGCCAGGCTAACATTGTCAATGCTGAGGTGGACTGTGTTCTTTACCTGCATGGCACCCAAGATCTGAGAACAAAACCCAAGAAAAGTAAAAAATTATTTGATTTTGTTTTGTTTGCATATTGTATAGGGAATAAAGATGATTAGGTTATGCCATTTTCTTATAGCAGTAACCACAAAGAATCTACCTAGCTAGACTTACTTTAGCCTGGAGGTCACTGGTAGTAGCCTCGAAGGCTGAGTAGTTACGAGCACTGCCAGAAGGAGAGATTCTGCTCTCAAGGAATTGGCGTATTTTCAACTCAAAGTCAGCATTGGCCTTTTCAAGGCAGCGAACCTTCTCTAGGTAAGTAGCCAGACGATCGTTAAGATTCTGCAATGTGAACTTCTCATTGCCAATGATGCTGTCATCTGCTCCTCCAGAGACACTGAATCCTCCCCCTGCTGCAGCACCAAATCCTCCAAAAGCACCTCCTGCAGCACCAAACCCGCCTCCAAATCCACTTCCTGACCCTGCTGCGGACATGGAGCGAGAGACACCGGAGATCCGGACCCCTGAACCCCCTGCACCCCCATACACGCTGCCAGCCCTCATGGCGCTGATATGACCACCTCCACCTCCTCCACCTGAAACGGAGAGTCGCGAGAAGCCCATTGAGGACCTGCTGGAAACAAAGCTGCCGCTGGAGAAGGTGGTAGCCATGTGGACGGTGGTTTTCTGGTCTTACTCTGCTCTGCCTGGAGAGTGAGTACAGTGGAGAAACTCTGGGTCCTTTTATGTGCTGGTGAAGATGGCAAGGATTTCCATCAAAAACTTGCTGACACAGGCATTCTGTCAGCTTCAATGATCTTTAAGTGAAAAGTGACTCTAAAACAAAATTGGTTGATTGATAATCCCCTCAAGTAAGTAAGATAGACACTTGCACTCCCCTCTAAACTTTCTCAGGTGAGAGCTCTGTACATGTTTAGACATTTGTGGACATTTTTCACTGCTGATTTTGGTTTAAAGCCCCTCACTCTCTAAACCCTGGAATATTCTAGACCACCCTTAAAAGGACAGTTCATCCAAAAATAAAAATTCTGTCATCATTTACTCACCCTCAATTTGTTCTAAATCTGTATAAGTTTATTTCTTCTGCTTCACACAAAAGAAGATATTTTGAAGAATGTCGGTAACCAAACAGTTGATGGCCCTATTGACTTCCATATTATGGAACAAAATACTATGAAAGTCACACGGGCCCATCAACTCTTTGGTTACCGACATTCTTCAAAATATCTTTTTTTTGTGTTCAGCAGAAGAAAGAAACTCATACAGGTTTGGAAAACTTGAGGGTGAGTACATGATGACAGAATCCCAAGTATCTCTTTAAAGGCTGTTAACTAACTCAATAAAATGATACTCTCATTTAAAACTTTACTGCTTGTTACTCTAAAATCTGAGCCACAAAAAACTCACTGCAGAATTTGAACACCAGCTGCATCATACAAGTGATGTAGCCATATTGGAAGAAGAAAGTGTGACTTCAGAGCTATGCTGATCTCATTGACAATTGAAGATTTGCATGCAGCAAATTATCAGACATTCTCCCGGAAGTTCCAGGAGTCTCCTGCATATTGATAGCGGCTCCCTGATGCCCGTAAATTAGTTAAAATCTACTGGAATCTAGAGCGATTCCTCCCTGAAATGACTTTTTGCAGGTTGGGATGTCTTAATTATGATCTAACAGTTTTACTATATAGGGGCACGAAGAGGTAAACGTGGACTGTTTGAACCTTCTCATGTTTGAGCATGTAGCAGGATGTTTCCCACCATGTTTGGCTTCATATCAAATTCCTCCCTTAGGCTGTTGAGCTCAGTGCAGACCTCTGCGTAAAAAGAGATTCATGATACACTTTATTTTGTATTTATTTTTTGCCTTTAGTTCTCTTGTCGTTATATTTAGTATTTGGTGTAAGCTTAATTCTTACTTTAAAATAAAAATGGGCTTTTTCTAACTAAATCTTTTTTCAACTCTTTAATTTGGGCATAAGATTCCCAAAGTAAACAAAACTATTCTTCAACGCCATATAAGCGATGGTGTTCAACTGTTAAATTATACAAAACTTGATTGTCTGACCTCAGTAGATTTTGATTAAGTTTGTACAGTGTGAGCATGTTAACATTTATATACAGTACAGTATGGTTCTGTGCCCATGCATGTATACTTATGTATGTATATACAGTATATATATATATAGGCCTATATATATATATATATATATATATATATATATATATATATATATATATATATATTATTTTTATTATAATATACATTTAATGTATTAATGTTATTATAGATTTCATGTATTATTGTTATTATTATAGATATTGCAGTTTATATGTGGTAGGGGGTGGGGTGTTCGTCTGGTTGTCTACCAAAGTTAAACGTGGGGATAAAAAAAAAAGTGCAGATATGTTCCCATGACTGTATTGCACTGTTTTTGTTGTTGTTGTTGTTGTTGTTGTTGTTGTTTTACTGTCTGTGAAATAATAAAACTTGTGGATTTAAGATTTGGCTAATATTTAATGATTATAACTATGTTTAATATAAATGTGTGCGTGTATACCCTGTGATCGATTGACAAACAATCTGCCCAGTGTTTCACCCCCGGCCCTCCAGCATCCTCTACAGAGGACAGCAGTTTGGAGAATGAATGGACGGATGGATATTTTATGTAACAAAAATATCTGAATGCACATTTGATTGATGAGTTTTACGTTTTAAAACTTCAAATCAGATTATCAGTAATTATAATACTATAATTGATATATTCATTCTTATTTACCCAATTTTGCTGTTCATAAAGTACCCAGTTTCAGATGTAAGCTATAATTCAGCATGCTTGAGCTGCAGCTGAAAAAGTTCCCTGTTCCCATAGCGTTGTCTGGATTGTGAGCAAAAAAATAAATTCTCCGTTGTATATAGGCCTACCCAAAAATGTTCGTCAAATACTACACTATTGTAAAAAGTTATTTTTTTTTAATGTAATTCAAAGTTTTAAACAATGGTAACTAGTCTTATTGCATTTTCATAAGTAACCAGTTGAAAATGTATTACAATTAATAATTGTTCATCAATTTTGTCATTAATTTATCTTAAAGCATGTGGCATAGGCTATTTATGTTTTAAATATGCCACAACGGTGAAAAGTATGTTCTCTAATGCAAACGAGTCACCTTAAGAAATCCGGTTATTTGAATCCCAGAAATATCCTTTTCAGGACAATATTTAGTTAAGTTTCTTGGAAATATAAACTTGATGTACAAACACTGTTTGTTTGTCAGCGTGCGAGCCAACCACAAGAGCGCGCGCGCGTGACAAGAATGGCGCGGTTTTCTGAGGAGGAGAGTCAAGAGAAGGTGAGACACTTTACTTCACTCACCAACAAAAAAATATATAAACGTTTATGGCCAGATGTGGAATATCATAATATTAATAACGTTATAATCTATAATTGAAAACCCTTATTCATAGAGTAGGCCTACTAGAAATGTTTCCCGAATTTAGAATGACTTGTAACAACAACAGTTGAGTTCCATAATGACAGATAAAAAAAAAAATCCAGATAAAGACAGTGGTTTCAGATAAAGTGTGTAAAGATATTCTACATTTGGCTGAGTTTGACGACTGCTGCGAATAAAACAAGATTCAGAATCCAAATGCTAAAGATAATGGTCTCATCCATATTGATGTAGCTACAACAATAATCATTATCAATAATCATAATAAATACTTCAAGTTGTCTTATATTCCCACAAAATTTACCTTATAATTGGATTTGCAATTTTACAAGGATGTGTAGAAATGTGTCTGCATTACATTCACAATGCTTAAAAGTTTACTTTAAGTGGGCCTATTGAGATTTACCTAGCTTTCTTGGTGCCATAAACGAGATAACATATTTTGAACAATCTGTCAACTTTGTGTTGTAACCTCACCCTTTACCCCATGGCATAATAAAGTGTGAATGACCTAAAAGCACAAGACTGGTCAAAATTGGTTGATTGATAATCCTGTCAAGTAAGTAAGATAAACACTTGCATTCCCCCTCTAAACTTTTCTCAGATGAGGGCTCTGTACATGTTCAGACATGTTTGGAGTTTTTTTCACTGCTGGTTTTACTATCATTTGTCATGTTTTAGACTCTACATACTCAGTGGTGCATAAATGCATTCAAATTGTTGAGGGTGTGCCAGAGCGAAGTTTATTTAGTTATTTTGATGGCTGGTCGTATATGTGAAACATACTTTAATTTGTACATGGATATATCTATCAAAAAATAATGTCTTTGTCCTTTGCAGCAAAGTGAACATTAGCCTGATTTAATGTATTTAATTTAATGCATCGGCATCTTAAAGCTATTTAAATGTTTGTACTGGTATTTGAGAACAGCCATGTAATCAGGTCTTTGAGTTAGTTGGTATTTCTTTTTTCTAATTCTAATGTTTTACCATAATACTAGCTGATCTGTTTTTTATTTGATTTAAATGCCTTTTGCCTACATTCACATTGACTCAATATGGTATCAACACAAAACTAAAGAAAATAAGACAAACACAAGAAATTCTCAGTTAGGCCAGTTTATTGGTATTTTTTTAATCACTCTTTGGTAGATTGTTGCTGCTCAAGAGCTCTTTTGAGTGGTGGTCTTGCTGGTAGCCTGGGAAGATGAGCTGACCACTTTGCCATCCACCACCTCTTCCACAATGGTTACCACTTTGCGTGTAGTTGTGCTTGAGCTTGAGCTTGAGCTTGTGCTTGAGAGGCTGCAGAGGTAGAAACATACAATTAAATGACTGAAATGCTAGGCAGGTTTTTCCATCCCACTTTAATTTAGTGTGTTGCAATAAGTCACCACTGCTCACTGAAAAATGTTGTCACTACTGTCAATAAATGTTATGTTGTAGATGTCTCACCTAGAAGTCTCTCCATCCAGCAGTCTTCTGTACTCTGCGATCTCCATCTCCAGTCTGGTTTTGATGTCCAGAAGCATCTGATACTCTTGTCTTTGGCGTTCCAGATCGGCACGAAGTTGCACCAGTTGCTGTTCCATGCTGGTCACCTGGAACTGGTAGCCGGACAACATGGAGCCGTAGCGGGCCTTTGTTTCTGCCAAAGTGCTTTCCATTGATGATTTCTGTTGGGGGGGGGGAATTAATTATTCAGTGTTCTGCACAATGTGATGACGAAAATGTATTTATTAAGGGGTTTTTTTTCTCCTTGCTTACCATACTAAGTTGAGACTGCAACTCGATTTCAAGACTCTGGAGTGTGCGTTTAACCTCTGTGATTTCAGATCGGGATGTTGTAAGGGTTTCTGTGCTGACAGCAACTTCCTTGTTAAGGGCTTCGCTCTATGAAAGACAATCCATAGCAAAGCAGTCATGTAAGTCTGTTGGTTTTGATTATAATGCTGACCTTTCTTTAAAAACATCAGATTTTTACCTTGGACTGGAACCAAGCCTCAAGATCTTTGCGATTCTTATTAGCAACAGCCTCATAATGCTCACGGATTTCAGCCATGACCTTTGACAGGTCTTCCTGTGGTGCTGCTTCAACCTCTACATTGACCTGTCCACTCATCTGGGCACGTGCCGCCAAGAGTTCCTAAAGATGTAGTAAGAAACCACTGAGCATTTGCTTCGTTTAGAGGAATCACTTATTTATCAAAGAGTGTGAGCCAACATACCTCCTCGTGGTTCTTCTTGAGGAAGATCAGCTCTTCTTTCAACCCCTCAATCTGCATCTCCAGATCAGATCTGGTCATTGTCAGCTCATCCAGCACCCTTCTCAGCCCAGCAATATCTGCCTCTACAGACTGACTCATGCTCAGCTCATTCTCATATCTACACAAAAAAGTAACTGATATAAATGATTTGACCTTTTATAGATGTTGGAATTGCTGATTGTTTATTCACTTACTTGACTCTGAAGTCATCTGCAGCCAGCTTAGCATTGTCAATGCTCAAGTAGATGCCTCCGTTTAGACCAGTAGCATGCTGAATCTTAAAGTGGAAAAATGAATAAATAAAGTCAAATTTAGATATCTCCTGAAGTTACCTTCTTGAGAAATATGGTATTATTCCCATGCATTTTAAATATATGCTTTGCAAATGAGGAAACATGGGATATTGAAATTGGATATTTTTTATCTAAAGGTAGGTTAATGATTGACTTGACTTAGATGTTCTGTAGTTATGTCACGTACCTTGGCCTGAAAGTCACTGATAGTAGCGTAATAGGCACTGTAGTCCCGAGAAGAGGGGGATGTCTTGCTCTCCAGGAACTGGCGGATCTTCAGCTCAAGATCAGCATTGGCCTTCTCAAGGGTGCGCACCTTCTCCAGGTAGGTGGCCAGACGGTCATTGAGGTTTTGCATGGTAGCTTTCTTATTTGCAGACACATCAAAAGCATCAGCCAGGTTGAAACCAGCACCTCCTCCAAAACCAGCGCCTCCTCCAAAACCAGCGCCTCCTCCAAAACCAGCACCTCCAGCAGAGAAGGAACGAGAAGCAGAGGCACTGGAGATACGGACACCGGTTCCTCCTGCTCCCCCATACACACTACCGGGACGCATTGCTGAGACACGACCAGCTCCGCCACCAAAGCCAGAGAGATGAGAAGATCCTCCTGAGGACATGTAGCTGCGGGTGGATGATGAAGAAGACATCATTTTGAAGGAGGGTTGCTGTTGTTCTCTACTCTGGAGAATGAGCGAGTGGATGAGTGAGGAGGAGAAGACCCTTGCTCCTTTTATGTGGACAAATGGGGGAGGGACTAGATGGATGGATTGCCTAAGGTGGGGGAGTGTAAAACTATTTGCCCATTCCCCGAGGTACCAGGCGTGACCGAAGACAGGTTTGCATGGTATGTTAACATATAACAGTTTCACTTAAATCCCTCAAAAATTCCTTAAAGTTTGACTCAAGCATGAAATCATGGATTGACTGAAATGGGGGTTTTCCTTCTTTTTTTGTGTTTTGTTAAATTAACAAATTTCTTTCTGCTTTAATGAAACGTTTGATGTTTGCACAGTATATTGGCCCTATCAGTCCGATAAGTAAAATAGAAGATTATATGTAGATATAGTCTAGAAACAATAGAAAAATGATCATAGGACCCCACATTATATGTAGTTGGCCTATTATTAAACACAAATTAATTAAAATGTTTACTCTGTGTGGGACACAGGCATTTTATTTCTTGATTCTTTGTTATATTATTCTTGGCTGTACATGTATCTATCATTTATTTAATACAGTGGTTTATAATAGGACAATTTGAAAATGATTGTTGGATAAAAGTTGTATTTGTTTTATTTATTCCAGCGACTCATTTGTTTGTTTTCCCCTGCACATATTGTTTGGTGTCATTTGACACAAGATGTAGACTTCAAAGGTGAAATTATATGTATTTTCATAAAAGGCAGATTCATAAAAAAAATCTGTGAATATATTAATAATATAAATTATCCGTTATCAGGATTGACAAATTCGATTACCTAGTTTGCATATGTTTTATATATATATATATATATATATATATTTTTTTTTTTTTATTACCAGATTTACATTACATTTAAATATACATTTAGACATACATTTAAAGAACAAATTTGCTTAATGCCCTTACTATTGCATCAAAATGAGCTAGATTAAAAACCAAATTATTTAAAGTAGGTTTAGCTTGTCTGAAGTGGGTTTCGGATGGGTTTGATACTAACCAGATTTGTGAGGGGTTGGAATGTTTGGCAAATTAAAAGTTTCAATGTTGTATGTAACAAAGTTGTGTAGGGCAACTTTTAAATGTTTGGAATGTGGAGTGAATGTAATACCATAAATCTAAACACAGTTTGTTTCTAATATACAGTAGTTTCATTCAAAAAAATTAATAACTGTATAAATTCCAAATATAATAGAACTAATTATTAAGTGGTGATTATTAGATTTTGAGTTCCGAGTGACACTGTACAGAGTTAACCCTACTTTACACCTTTTGACCAACAGGAGGCAATGTCCAGAGGCTATGCAGTGTCCCTCCCTGTATTCAGTATGTAGTCATGCAACAAAAGGGACTTTATTACACTGCAATTGCTGCAGGGATAGTCACCTAGAGCAGTGTTTCCCAACCTCATTTCTGGAGGCACGTTGATGAATCAGGTATGTTTACCTGGGGTTTGCTCATTTACTCAAGGCAACAAACCCTTTGGGGTTTGACCCTGCAACATTTACCAGCTTATGTCAATTCAGTGGTATTGCTGACCGCCATTCTTAAGGCGGTGCGACCACACCGCGCCCCATGCTTAAGGGGTTCCTGCAGTGAACGGACCGAGGGGAATGGACCATGCTTGAGACGGCCCTGATTTCTGACACACTTTTGGTGCATTTATTAGCAAACCGTTTTGAAAACGCTTAATTTGATTCCATCCTGACTTTGGTCAGGAATGGTCTGTTGATTACCTGATTTAATTTGATGAGGATCAGAGAAACTTTGTAGTAGGTATTAACAAAGAAAATTAGTTTTTGAAGAATTTAAAAATAGATGATGGACAATACAGTAATCAACAGCGGAACAATTGTAATAATTGAACTCTGCATGCCTCTGGGAATCTTGAGCAAAAGCGTGATGTAGACGCTCAGAGGCTGGTAACAAAGACATATGCAAGTTTATTTTTTTAACACTCAAAAGCATTGCTTAGATGCTGCCTTAAGGCCTCATTATGCTTCTGCGTCAACTCCACGGCGTAGCTACGCCGTCACTCCTACGGCGTCGTGGCCGTTTTATGGTTCTGCGTCAGGTTGAACTGCATCGCGGTGCATCTGACCAATCACAGCCCTTGTGGTCTGCGTTGCCGCGACGCGTAGTTACAATTTTTTGGAGATGCACGTCGAGCTACGGCGGAGGGGTTCGCGGCGACGCAGAGGGGTCTGCGGGGGTACGCCGTCGATTCGACGCAGAAGCATAAAACAGGCTTTAGGCCCTGTAAGACTTTTTCATCAAATTAATTACTTGATATATATTTAAGGGTTCGTATGGTCATGAAAAACATTGAAAAGTCATGGAATTTTAAAATAACTATTTCCAGGTCTGGAACAGTATTAGAAAAATAAATAAGAGAATGTTTTCTTATACGTCGTATATGCGAAAAACTTTTCTTTTATTTGTACATGGATATATTTATTAAAAATTAGTGTCCTTGTCCTTTGCAGCAAAGTGAACTTTAGCCTGATTTAATGTATGTAATTTAATGCATAGGCATCTTATTGTTATTTAAATTTTTGTACTGGTAATTGAGAACAGCCATGTAATCAGGTCTTTGGGTCAGTTGGTATTTCTTTTTTCTAATTCTAATTTTTTATACCACACCTAGGCTAATACTAGCTGATCTGTTTTTTTTATTTTATTTAAATGACTTTTGCCTACATTCTCTCATTTACTCAATATGGTATCAACACAAAACTAAGGAAAATAAGACAAACACAAGAAATTCTCAGTTAGGCCAGTTTATTGGTATTTTTTAAATCACTCTTTAGTAGATTGTTGCTGCTCAAGAGCTCTTTTGAGAGGTGGTCTTGCTGGTAGCCTGGGAAGATGAGCTGACCACTTTGCCATCCACCACCTCTTCCACAATGGTTACCACTTTGCGTGTAGTTGTGCTTGAGCTTGAGCTTGAGCTTGTGCTTGAGAGGCTGCAGAGGTAGAAACATACAATGAAATGACTGAAATGCTAGGCAGGTTTTTCCATCCCACTTTAATTTAGTTTGTTGCAATAAGTCACCACTGCTCACTGAAAAATGTTGTCACTACTGTCAATAAATGTTGTGTTGTAGATGTCTCACCTAGAAGTCTCTCCATCCAGCAGTCTTCTGTACTCTGCGATCTCCATCTCCAGTCTGGTCTTGATGTCCAGAAGCATCTGATACTCTTGTCTTTGGCGTTCCAGATCGGCACGAAGTTGCACCAGTTGCTGTTCCATGCTGGTCACCTGGAACTGGTAGCCGGACAACATGGAGCCGTAGCGGGCCTTTGTTTCTGCCAAAGTGCTTTCCATTGATGATTTCTGTTGGGGGGGAAATTAATTATTCAGTGTTCTGCACAATGTGATGACGAAACTTTAAGGGATTTATTTCTCTTTGCTTACCATACTAAGTTGAGACTGCAACTCGATTTCAAAACTCTGGAGTGTGCGTTTAACCTCTGTGATTTCAGATCGGGATGTTGTAAGGGTTTCTGTGCTGACAGCAACTTCCTTGTTAACGGCTTCGCTCTATGGAAGACAATCCATAGCAAAGCAGTCAGGTAAGTCTGTTGGTTTTGATTATAATTCTGCCCTTTCTTTAAAAACATCAGATTTTTACCTTGGACTGGAACCAAGCCTCAAGATCTTTGCGATTCTTATTAGCAACAGCCTCATAATGCTCACGGATTTGAGCCATGATCTTTGACAGGTCTTCCTGTGGTGCTGCTTCAACCTCTACATTGACCTGTCCACTCATCTGGGCACGTTCTGCCAAGAGTTCCTAAAGATGTAGTAAGAAACCACTGAGCATTTGCTTCGTTTAGAGGAATCATTTATTTATCAAAAAGTGTGAGCCAACATACCTCCTCATGGTTCTTCTTGAGGAAGATCAGCTCTTCTTTCAGCCCCTCAATCTGCATCTCCAGATCAGATCTGGTCATTGTCAGCTCATCCAGCACCCTTCTCAGCCCAGCAATATCTGCCTCTACAGACTGCCTCATGCTCAGCTCATTCTCATATCTGTACAATAAAGTAACTGATATAAATTATTTGACCTTTTATAGATGTTGGAAGTGCTGTTTGTTTATTCCCTTACTTGACTCTGAAGTCATCTGCAGCCAGCTTAGCATTGTCAATGCTCAAGTAGATGCCTCCGTTTAGACCAGTAGCATGCTGAATCTTCAAGTGGAAAAATGAATAAATAAAGTCAAATTTAGATATCTCCTGAAGTTACCTTCTTGAGAAATATGGTATTTTTCCCCCTTTTTTTAATATATGCTTTGCAAATGAGAAAACATGGGATATTGAAATTGGATAATTTTTATCTAAAGGTAGGTTAATGATTACCTTGGCCTGCAAGTCACTGATAGTAGCGTAATAGGCACTGTAGTCCCGAGAAGAGGGAGACGTCTTGCTCTCCAGGAACTGGCGGATCTTCAGCTCAAGATCACCATTAGCCTTCTCAAGGGTGCGCACCTTCTCCAGGTAGGTGGCCAGACGGTCATTGAGGTTTTGCATGGTAGCTTTCTCATTTGTAGACACATCAACAGCATCAGCCAGGTTGAAACCAGCACCTCCTCCAAAACCAGCGCCTCCTCCAAAACCAGCACCTCCAGCAGAGAAGGAACGAGAAGCAGAGGCACTGGAGATACGGACACCGGTTCCTCCTGCTCCCCCATACACACTACCGGGACGCATTCCTGAGACACGACCAGCTCCGCCACCAAAGCCAGAGAAATGAGAAGATCCTCCTGAGGACATGTAGCTGCGGGTGGATGATGAAGAAGACATCATTTTGAAGGAGGGTTGCTGTTGTTCTCTACTCTGGAGAATGAGCGAGTGGATGAGTGAGGAGGAGAAGACCCTTGCTCCTTTTATGTGGACAAATGGGGGAGGGACTAGATGGATGGATTGCCTAAGGTGGGGGAGTGTAAAACTATTTGCCCATTCCCCGAGGTACCAGGCGTGACCGAAGACAGGTTTGCATGGTATGTTAACATATAACAGTTTCAGTTAAATCCCTCAAAAATTCCTTAAAGTTTGACTCAAGCATGAAATCATGGATTGAGTGAAATGGGGGTTTTCCTTCTTTTTTTGTGTTTTGTTAAATTAATAAATTTCTTTCTGCTTTAATGAAACGTTTGATGTTTGCACAGTATATTGGCCCTATCAGTCCGATAAGTAAAATAGAAGATTATATGTAGATATAGTCTAGAAACAATAGCCAAATGATCATAGGACCCCACATTATATGTAGTTGGCCTATTATTAAAAAAATATATTAAAAAGTTTACTCAAATATATTTTTTGTTGTGTGGGACACAGGCATTTTATTTCTTGATTCTTTGTTATATTTTTCTTGGCTGTACATAGGTATCTATCATTTATTTAATCCAGTGGTTTATAATAGGCCAATTTGAAAATTATTGTTGGGTAAAAGTTTTATTTATTCCAGCGACTCATTTGTTTGTTTTCCCCTGCACATATTGTTTGGTGTCATTTGACACAAGATGTAGACTTCAAAGGTGAAATTATATGTAATTTCACAAAAGGCAGATTCATCAAAAAAATTCTGTGAATATATTAATAATATAAATTATTCGTTATCAGGATCGACAAATTCCATTACCTAGTTTGCATATGTTTAAAAAAAAAAAGATATATATATATATATATATATATATATATATATATATATATATATATATATATATATATATATATATACATAATCATATATATATATTATACATTTTATACATTTAGATATACATTTAAACAACAAATTTGCTTAATGCCCTTACTTTTGCTTCAAAATGAGCTAGATTAAAAACCAAATGATTTAAAGTAGGCTAGGTTTAGCTTGTCTGAAGTGAGTTTCGGATGGGTTTTGGGTGACTTGATATTAACCAGATTTGTGAGGGGTTGGAATGTTTGGCAAATTAAAAGTTTCAATGTATGTAACAAAGTTGTGTGTAGGGCAACTTGTAAATGTTTTATAATGTGGAGTGAATGTAATTCCATATATCTAAACACAGTTTGTTTCTAATATACAGTAGTTTCATTCAAAAAAACTAAATAAATTTCTAATATAGTAGACCTAATTCTTAAAGGGACATTGTGTAGGAATTTCTCCCGTCTATCGGTGAAATTGTATTTTGCATTCAAACGAATTGTGCTCTCCAGCGCCTCGCTTTTTCAAATGCGTGTTACATCTACGTTAGCTGTTATGTACCAAAAAGCTATGACAGGATGTCTTCTAAAAGCACTTCGTCGAGTTTTCCTTCGGGTGAACAGGTTTGTTATTTAAAAAAATTCTCCTGTGGCTCAGCATATGTATGGTCCGCCATTAAAAACAACAGTGCAATGCAGCCTTTTAAACTTGCCGGGGCGGTGGCAAGCGCCTCTCACTGCTCTGCTCCTCCGTTTCTGCTGCTTTCAGTTATGTGACGCTGGTTCTGAACGAAATCGCATTGTGGAAACGCGTTGACCTATTACTTTTTGACCCTCTCTGCTATTATACTTTTTCAAGATGGCGGAACGACATGGAAGCCTCCGTGGACCTACCCCTCACACGTATATAAAGATAATAAATTCTTCGTTTACGAGGATAAGTCAGATAATTGGCAGAGGTATTTGTACACCATTGAGGACATATTTATGAATAAAAATATTGATTTTAGATAATAAAATACCTAAAACACTACACATTGTCCCTTTAAGTGGTGATTATTAGATTTTGAGTTCCAAGTGACACTGTACACAGTTAACCCTACTTTACACCTTTTGACCAACAGGAGGCAATGTCCAGAAGCCATGGAGTGTCGCTTCCTGTATTCAGTATGTAGTCATGCAACAAAAGGGACTTTATTACACTGCAATTGCTGCAGGGATAGTCACCTAGAGCAGTGTTTCCCAATCTCATTTCTGGAGGCACATTGTTGAATCAGGTATGTTTACCTGGGGTTTGCTCCTTTAATCAAGGCCACAAACCCTTTGGGGTTTGACCCTGCAACATTTACCAGCTTATGTCAATTCAGTGGTATTGCTGACGGGGCCGTTCCTAAGGCGGTGCGACCACACTGTGCCCCGTGCTTGAGGGGTTCCTGCAGTGAAAGGACCGTGGGGAATGGACAATGCTTGAGACGGCCCTGTTCTCTTACGAGAGGTTCTCTTGTATTTCGTAAGCTAGCTTACGCTACGGGTAAAGTCATCTTTGCTCGCGATATTGAAGCCAAAAATTATCCTTAATTTTGCATTTATTGTCAACGCAGAGCAGCAGCCAGCAGACCTAGTGCAGGCCATCTTGCGTGCTCATTGGCTGCTGTGCGGTATTTGCTGCAGCCTACCACTGAGCCTCGTGCGTGACGTCACGCGCACTGAGGACGCTTCGCGCCTCTACGCGTCACAGCCCGCCAAGACGGGGGTGGGTAGCGCATAAAAGCCAGGCTCGGAGGCTGCGTCACTGATTTCATCATCTTCAGCGAAGCTCTCCGCATCGCTGGACTCTGAGAGAAGCCGCCGCCGTTGAAACCAGCGACCAGCACGCAGAGGAAAGAGCCTGAGGAAGGCGGCCATCTTTGCCGCCTTCAGCCTTCCGTGCCTGCTATGCCATCCAGCGACGAAACTCCTTTTAATGCTATTGCTTTCTGTGAGGGTTCGCCGCTGCGACACTCACTTTCTAAAAGAGTGCGAGGCGTTTTTCTAAAAATGCCTCGCATTTCCTGTGGCCCGTGCGAGACCCGCCCGGCGCCGGAGACCGCCATGTGATCTGCGCTCTCTAGCTGGGCCCGGAACATGTGAAGCGCTTCCGCAGTCGACCCTGCGGGCTCGACTCGAGGCCTTCGCTGTGGATACGATACTGTCACCCCGCCCTCTGGACCGCTCAAGAAGAAGCGCCGTTCACAGAAGCGAGCGGAGCCTGAGGTCACACTGTAGAGCTCGCCGGATTACGTTACATCCCGCCAGCTTCTCTCTCTCCTTCTCCGCCCCTCCTGGACGTGCAGCTGCCGGCTTTGGCCCTCACAGCTGCCGCCTCAGAGGACGAAGCTGAAGGAAACGGACCCAGGTGACAGCTGTTCCATGCTGACATCGGACAGCGAGGAGTGGTTGAGTTTTCATCACTCCGCCTCCTCCTCGATCCAGGAAGGCTACAAAAGCTACTGCAGCGGTGTATTCGGCAGCCAACAAGCCGGTAATGCAACCCGCTCGCCTACACAAAATCGCCGTTGCTGTGGCGACCCAGACAAATCTCTCAAAAGATGGTTGCGTCCCGCTGTGGCCGGACCACCATTGAAACATCACGCCCTGTCAGTCCCCTTAGAAAGGCTACTGCAGCAGCAGCCAAAGAGCCGGTAATGGGCGAGGGCGCACACATGGCTATGAATGTAAGTTACCTGCCAGCTTACGAGCGCTCACGCTTACTAATAAACACCCGGCGTTTCTCGCGCATCACAAAGTTATCTCAAAAGTTCCCCATTCAAAGCAATCGGGACGTCTCATGTGAAACAGCCAGCCATAGCTGTCAGCGAGCCGCCGCATTCAAGCACTGAGGGCGCGCACGCCGCGCCCATACCTCCGGTTCAGTTTTCCGAGCCGACGAAGTGTGACGATCGGAACCCGGAGGCTATTCTGCCCGTGGCTATGAATGTAAGTTACGTGCCTGCTTACAGCGCTCACGCTTACTAATAAATGCCCGGCGCTGCTCGCGCATCACAAAGAAGGGTATAATGTTTGGCTATCCGACTCAGGCCGATGGTTTCATAAGTGTAGATAAGGTGTCCACATCTCAGTGTTCACCCCTACACACAAACACTATGCCCATGTCTCTCGCTCTCACAGAGCCCACTCTCATAAAGCTGGCAAATGCCGCTCGAGTGCTAGCTGTAGAGAATGTGCCCACAAATCTGTGCTAACACCTACTCGCTGCCCGCTCTGTTACACGGCAACAGCCTCACAGCGGCCAAGTTATGACTGTAAGTCATGTGCCCACTAACGAGCGCTCACGCTTACTGACAAACACTTCGCCCCAGGCTCCGCTCGCATTATATATCGTCACAAAATGTTCCCCATTCCCAGTAATCGGGAACAGCTGTCAGCGAGCCACCGTTCCTGAGATCTGAGGGCGCGCGCGCCCCCCGCACACTCCTCCGGTTCAGTTTCCCGAGCCCGCGAAGTGTGGCGATCGGAACCCGGAGTCCATTCTGCACATAGCTGTACATGTAGAAGCATGGAAGGCTATTCCCGGTGTGTCAGAATGGGTGCTGAGCACAATAAGACAGGGCTATTCGCTTCAGTTCGCTCGCCGTCCCCCTCGCTTTCGAGCACGGACCGAGATGAAAGTGAAAGGGGAAGTAGCGCATCTTCTCCGCGCAGAAATTGCCAAACTGCTGTGCAAAGGGGCCATAGAACCAGTACCTCCTTCTCTGAGCGAGTCAGGCTTTTACAGCCGTTATTTTGTTATTCCCAAGAAGGACGGAGCTCTAAGACCTATCTTAGATCTGAGATATTTGAACAAAGCTCTTATGAGACGGCCGTTCAAAATGCTCACGACCAGACAAATCCTCCCGCAAATTCGGCCGAGGGACTGGTTTATCTCTCTCGATCTGAAAGATGCATACTTTCAGATCCCGATAGTCCCCCGTCACAGGCCATTCTTGAGATTCACCTTCGACGGTCGGGCATATCAATACACCGTCCTCCCGTTCGGCCTGTCTTTGGCACCCGTACATCTACGAAGTGCATGGATGCGGCTCTTGCCCCCTTGAGACTGAAAGGGCTGCAAATAATTTTGAATTATTTGGACGATTGGTTGATCTTAGCACAGTCAGAAATAGAACTGATATCTCACAGAACAGTGCTTCTCAGCCATCTGGAGCTTGGGCCTCACGGTCAACTGGACCAAGAGCTCATTACTGCCCAGTCAGTCAGTTTCCTTCTAGGAATAGAACTGGACTCTGTGGCTATGACGGCCCGTCTATCGACACAGCGCGCGCGCCGTGTTCGACACCTGGCCGCGTCTTTCCAGGAAGGCAGCATCAGATCTCTGAAGACATTCCAGAGGATGTTAGGCTGTATGGCATCAGCTGCGGCTGTGCTTCAGCTAGGCTTGCTGCGCATGCGCCTGCTACAACGCTGGCTGAACGCCCAAGTGCCTCACCAGGCTTGGGTTGCAGGCTACAGACAAATCAGAGTGACTCAGAGCTGCGTTTTGGCTCTGCAGCCCTGGTTAGCGGCCGACAGGTACCAGCGGGGAGTGGCAATGGGGGCTGTCTCACACCAAAAGGTCATCTCGACGGACGCCTCCAACTTAGGTTGGGGCGCCGTCTTCGAGGGCAGACCGTTCTTAGGCCTGTGGTCAGACCAAGAGAGACGCTTCCACATAAACTGTCTGGAACTGATAGCGGTCGAGAACGTGCTCAAAAGCTTCCTCCCGTTTATACAGGACCACCATGTGCTAGTCCGCTCGGACAACATGTCTGAGGTGTCCTACATAAACCGTCAGGGCGGTGTCAGTTCCAGAAGTCTTTGCCATCTGACAGAACACCTTGTATGGTCTCAGGACCCTCTGCGCTCGCTGAGAGCTGTGCATGTGCCAGGCCACTTGAACGACGGTCCAGACGAACTGTCCAGGAACTACGTTCCCCCAGGGGAATGGTCCCTGCACCCCCAGACAGTCCAGTTACTGTGGCGCCTTTTCGGCAAAGCGAAAGTCGACCTGTTTGAATCAAAAGACAACGCTCATGGCCCACTGTTCTTTTCAAAGAACGAGGATGCGCTGGCCCAAGTCTGGCCCAGCCTCCCACTTTATGCTTTCCCTCTGGTCTCTCTGTTACCACAGGTAATCAAGACGATCAGGGAAACGTGCCACTCAGTGCTCCTTATAGCCCCGCGCTGGGAGAATCAAACCTGGTTCCCGGAGCTGATGCGGCTGTCTCACACAGCCCCTTGGCCGATTCCGGTGAGGAGAGATCTCCTCTCTCAAGCCCGCGGCTCAATCTGGCATCCTCATCCAGAGCGCTGGTCTCTGCACGTATGGTTAATCAACGGACACCCGTTGTCCTGCCAGAAGGAGTGATGAACACGAATCCAGAGCTCCAAAGTGTTCTCCAAATGGTGTGCTCATAGAGATCTAGACCCACGAACGTGTGGGGTCCCGGGGTTCCTTGGCTTCCTTCAAGAGCTGTTGGATAAGGGCAGGTCCCCATCCACGCTTAAAGTTTATGTGGCAGCCGTTGCAGCGTTCGCTGAGTCGACGCGCGGTCAGTCAGTAGGAAGAAACGAGCTCGTCATCCGCTTCCTTCGAGGAGCCAGACGGATGAATCCCCCGCGACCCCCGTCAGTTCCCATATGGGATCTTTCATTGGTTCTGGAGGCCCTGAAAGCTTTCCCCTTTGAACCGATAGAGTCCGTGGACCTAAAGTACCTCTCGCTCAAATCCGTTTTCTTGACAGCTCTGTCGTCAGTCAAAGGTGTGGGGGATTTACACGTGCTATTTGTTAGCGCTGCGTGTCTTGAATTCAGGCCAAATGACTCTAAGTCATCCTTAAGCCAAGACATGGTTATGTCCCTAAAGTATTGGGCACCCCCTTCAGAGCGCAGGTCATTTTTCTTTCCGCTCTGCGAGCATGCAATAGTAAGGGTGATGTTAATCTCCTCTGCCCCGTCAGGGCGCTGAGGGCTTACATTACACGCTCCGCCTCTTTCAGGCGTTCGGAACAGCTCTTTGTCTCGTTTGGTGGGCGCACCAAGGGTCTCGCCGCCTCGAAATAGAGGCAGTCCAGATGGATAGTGGAAGCTATCGCATCCGCTTATAAGTATAAAGGTCTGCAATGCCCCTTGGGCATCAGGGCGCATTCCACCAGAGGCGTTGCCTCGTCGTGGGCTTGGTCCAGCGTAATTTCCATTCAAGACATTTTTGAGGCGGCAGGCTGGGCCTCTCCGTCCACATTTGTTAGGTTTTATAACCTGGAAGTTCCCGCCTTGCAGTCTAGACTTCTGTCAGTGTGAGCGGTGTGTATATTCTGCCCAGATTATCATGCGCAGACTACTCTCACGCAACGTTAGCTCTCCTGTTTGAGCTGCACTATATGGTGAATAGTTATATGGACCGGCGACGCCGCTCTGTATACCCTGTATGTGCTTATAACATTGTAACATTATAACATTATAACACATATAGTATTGCGTAACCCGACCGTGCAGGCGCCACGAGGGATTTTCACTTCAGCTGATGAAACCAGTGACGCAGCCTCCGAGTCTGGCTTTTATTCGCTACCCACCCCCGTCTTAGCGGGATGTGATGCGTAGAGCGGGCGAAGCATCCTCATTGGGCGTGACGTCACGCGTGAGGCTCAGTGGTAGGCTGCAGCAGTTGCCTCAAGGCAGCCAATGAGCAAGCAAGATTGCCTGCTCTAGGTCTGCTGGCTGCTGCACTGCGTTGACAATAAATGCAAAATTAAGGATAATTTTTGGCTTCAATATCTCGAGCAAAGATGACTTTACCCGTAGCGTAAGCTAGCTTACGCAACACTCGTTCCCTCTTCTAGAGAGAACCGAGGTTACGTAAGTAACCGATTTCTGACATACTTTTGGTGCTTATATTAGCAAACCATTTTGAAAACGCTTAATTTGATTCCATCCTGACTTTGGTCAGGAATGGTCTGTTGATTACCGGATTTAATTTGGTGAGGATCAGAGAATCTTTGTAGTAGGACTTAACAAAGAAAATTAGTTTTTGAAGAATTTCAAAATAGACGATGACAATACAGTAATCAACAGCGGAACAGCTGTAATAATTGAACTCTGCATGCCTCTGGGAATCTAGAGCAAAAGCATGATTTAGAGTAGACGCTCAGAGGATGGTAACAAAGACATATGCAAGTTTATTTTTTAATACTCAAAAGCATTGCTTAGATGCTGCTTTAGGCCCTGTAAGACTTTTTTCATCAAATTCATTACTTGATATATATTTAAACGTTCGTGCGGTCATGTAAAACATTTAAAAATGTTATGGAATTTTAAAATAACAATTTCCAGGTCTGGAACAGTATTCGAAAAATAAATAAGAGAATGTTTTGGAAAGTCATGGAAATAAGTTTCACAAATATCCAGAATATATATTTAATCAGTGCTTAAATTTCAGCATGGGAATGCAGGTATTGTGCATAGTTTTACTCATTTCAGCAGGTTTTGTGATTATAATGTGGAAAATTCATGAAAACATTTATTCATTATAGCATGTGGTATACCGTATCCATGCACTCGATCTTAAAGTGACAGCAGCCTAATAAACCAGCTACTGTCTGTGTCATTAATGTTAATCAAACAACACAAGACAAAGAGAAATTCACTCGCCGCTTTTGACTGAATAACTTTTGTAACTTTTATTTTAAGGATTAAAATAAGCAGTAAAGACAAATAGACACTCTTACTTTATTACATTTCTGTAGTATTTCTGATTACTGAGCCTACTGTTAGACCTACCTAAAAAGAAAACCTTTTATTTTTATCTTTATTACGTTGTATTTATTTGTGCTACTGCTTGTAATTTATTTGTTCTTATTTTACTGACTGTTTAATGAACTCTATTCAAAATTTGACTTTATACAGAAGCATGGGAGTGTCCCACCGGAGTATTGATATTTGCAGTATTGCAATGACCCATGTCAAGAGTAAGTATAGTCATTAGTAAAGTCAATCTTGCAAATATTTAGTTGACTAATTTCACCTGTCTCTTTCACCTATTAACAACTATTAAGTCATTATAAGATAAACATTAGAGAAAAGAAAAGTGATGTTCATTAGAATGGATACTAAGTCTGAACTGGGTATAGTAATGTATTTATGTGGCTTCTTTAAAATACTTCTGTTTTAAAAAACATCTTCATGAACAGTAACCCAATAAATCAGTGGCAGAACTACTAAAAACATTAATTGATTTCGAAAAATGCTATAAAATGCATGACTGTGAGTAAGCAGCCGCTTTGTTTTGTCTAATTCCAATATTTTTATATACTTGCAGTTTTTACTATGGCTGGTAATTGTTGATTTTAATTTAAAGATTTCAGCCTTATTCTATTTGACAATGGGATTTGATTATGAAAGGTGTAGATCAATTTTAAAACAGCCATGTGATTCCTGACCAGTCTTTAGTTGTCACCATTTTTTTTATGCTAGATAATTATTGTTTTTAATTGACAACTTTCCATAATTTAGGAGTTGATTTCATGCAATGTCCAAATGACAGAAGAAAAGGACAAATTATGCACAGTTAGACCAGTTTATTTGCTTTTTATCACTCTGATGAAGATAGCTTTTGCTCAAGAGCTCTTTTGTTGAGACACGATCTGGCTGGTAGACTCGGAAGATGTGCTGACCACTTTGCCGTCCACCACCTCTTCCACAATGGTTACCACTTTGCGTGTAGTTGAGGTTTTGCTTGTGGTTGAGGTACTGCAGAGATAGAAAATGAAGAATATTAAATAAATAATTACTTCTAACTCATTAAAGTTGTTATACTTATTAAAATAATTTAAAAATGCATTTTTAAAAGATATTTTGTGTTGAAGTTGTGTCTCACCTAGAAGTATCTCCATCCAGCAGTCTTCTGTACTCTGCAATCTCCATTTCCAGTTTGGTTTTGATGTCCAGAAGCATCTGATACTCTTGTCTTTGGCGTTCCAGATCGGCACGAAGTTGAACCAGTTGCTGTTCCATGCTGGTCACCTGGAACTGGTAGCCGGACAACATGGAGCCGTAACGGGCCTGTGTTTCTGCCAAAGTGCTTTCCATTGATGATTTCTGTTGGGAGAAAGTCATTGTATACATTGTGATGGTAACAAAACACTTTACAAGATTCCTCTTTTTGTCTGTGCTTGCTTACCATACTGAGTTGTGATTGTAGCTCTATTTGAAGACTCTGGAGTGTTCGTTTAAGCTCAGTGAATTCTGATCTGGACGTTTGGAGAGTTTCTGTGCTTTCAACAACTTCTTTGTTGATAACTTCGCTCTATAAGAGGGAGTCCATAGGAAAACAGTCAGATATGTCTTTTGTTGGTTTTGATTACAACCCTTCTTTGCAAATTTTACAGATTAAATCTGATTTTACCTTGGCCTGGAACCAAGCCTCAAGTTCTTTGCGGTTCTTGGCAGCAACTGCCTCGTAATGTTCACGGATTTCAGCCATGATCTTTGTCAGGTCTTCCTGTGGTGCTGCGTCAACCTCTACATTGACCTGTCCAGTCATATGGTTACGTGCTGCCAAGAGTTCCTAAAGATGCGATATCAAACCACTGAGCATTTGCTTCATTTAAAGGAATCCCTTATTTATTA
This sequence comes from Siphateles boraxobius, assembly GCF_051911475.1. Taxonomy (NCBI): domain Eukaryota; kingdom Metazoa; phylum Chordata; class Actinopteri; order Cypriniformes; family Leuciscidae; genus Siphateles; species Siphateles boraxobius. Next base: position 4,115,061 of record NW_027508953.1, read on the forward strand.
AAGAGTGTGAACCAATCACCAACTTACCTCCTCATGGTTCTTCTTGAGGAAGATCAGCTCTTCTTTCAGCCCCTCAATCTGCATCTCCAGATCAGATCTGGACATTGTCAGCTCATCCAGCACCCTTCTCAGCCCAGAAATATCTGCCTCTACAGACTGCCTCATGCCCAGCTCATTCTCATATCTGCACAATTATATCAATATAAATGTTTTGGGTTTGTTATAGATGTTGGAAGTGCTTTTTATTTTTCAAGTCTTTAAGTAATGGACTTACTTGACTCTGAAGTCTTCTGCAGCCAGCTTGGCATTGTCAATGCTGAGGTAGATGCCTCCATTAATATGAGTGGCATCCTGGATCTTCAGGGGCACAGAACGAAGATGCATAAAAAGTCAAATTTTATTCACTTTTATCTAAGTACTGAAGAAATGCAATGCAATCACATGCTTTGAATATATTCTTTGCAGACAAAGAATGGTGGAATATTGCTAATTGGTTAATTTTTGTCTAAGGTGGTTTAATGATTGTCTTGAGTAATAGTTCTGTAGTTATGTCACGTACCTTGACCTGAAAGTCACTGATAGTAACGTAATAGGCACTGTAGTCCCGAGAAGAGGGGGATGTCTTGCTCTCCAGGAACTGGCGGATCTTCAGCTCAAGATCAGCATTGGCCTTCTCAAGGGTGCGCACCTTCTCCAGGTAGGTGGCCAGACGGTCATTGAGGTTTTGCATGGTAGCTTTCTTATTTGCAGAAACATCAACGGCATCAGCCAGGTTGAAACCAGCATCACCTCCAAAACCAGCACCTCCAGCAGAGAAGGAACGAGAAGCAGAGGCACTGGAGATACGGACACCGGTTCCTCCTGCCCCCCCATACACACTACCGGCACGCATTGCTGAGACACGACCAGCTCCGCCACCAGAGACAGATAAGCGAGAATATCCTTCTGAGGACATGTAGCTGCGGATGGATGAAGAAGAAGACATCATTTTGAAGGAGGCTTGCTGTCGTTGTTTGCTCTGACTGGAGAAAAAACGAGCAGATGAGTGAGGAGAAGATGACCGTTGTTCCTTTTATGTGGACAAATGCGGGAGGGAGGGACTGTCAAGATTGCCTTAGGTGGCAGAGAGTGAAACCATTTCCCAGTTCCCCAAGGCAGCAGGTGTGGCTGATTACAGGTTTGAATGGTATGCTATCATTTAGTTTCACATTTCCTTAGAAAAGATTATTTTGGAGGTTGTGAAAGTTTCAGCTGTCTGTCCTTTTCCTTGGTTATTTGAGCTAATTCCGCAATACTTTAGTTTATCTTCGGAACAAAAATGAAGTGATGAAAACTTTTTTGATGAAATTTGAGCCATTTCGGTCCCTCCATAGACAGCTACGCAACTACCACTTCGACGCTTCAAAAAGTTCATTAGGAGATCGTAAATCTAATTCATATGAATTTAGCGGTTTAGTCCAAATTCTCTGAAGAAACACAATCACTTTATATTATGAACAGATTTAATTTAGGCTTTTATTTAGGCCCTCAATTCATATGGATTAGTTATGATCTCTTTATAAACTTTTTTGAAGCATCAAAATGTCAGTTGCTTAGACATTTTCAGACAGGAATGTTGTTCCAGGATCAAAAAAATATGTTGAACCAGAAACATGTATTACTTGGAAAAATAATGGTGACCCTGTCTATGGAGAGACAGAAAGCCCTGAGATTTCATTTGTGTTTCGAAGATGAACAAAAGTCTTACGGGTTTGGAACGGCATGAGGGGGAGTAATTAATGACATGATTTTCATTTTTGGTTGAACTAACCATTTAATTGGGAGTGGTGTTAGTACTCAAATACATTATAGGTAGATTTGTTTTTAAATTCTGAATTCAAGAGATATTAAAATTAAATTGTTTGTTAAGAGTTATTAGATGCACCTTTTTTAAATTAAAAATTACGTTCAACTTAAAACCTTAGAAAAGTTCTCAGCATTTGTCAAACATAAAACTGAAACCTTCCTTATCTCTACAACATTTCAAACCTTCATCCAGATCCCACCTCAGACAAGATTAACCTGTTTTATCCACTGAATGTGTCAGGTCTCAACATTAAACCGTCAGGTTTTCAAAGTTCAACAAGTACATGAAGCCCTTTCTGAGATTCTGAAATAATCAGCTCTCAGATTAGTCCATTCCAGAGCAGATCATTTATTTAGGTAGTATAAGGTATGATGACAGTAAAACAAACCCTTTTCATGTGAAGTTCATTAGATTCATTACAGAGTGGACCTCTGTAGCTTTTATCTCTGTTCTTGCAAAGTGCATTGATTAGATTTAGGTTCTTGCTGAAGCTCAAATGTGCTGCGTAACACGGGAATGAACCTTATTGGTTCTCGCACGTCAAGCGAACATGCTTGAGTTTCATTTTACCACTATTGATGTGCGAGTTGATGAATGTTTATATGTGAACAAAAGCCTAAATTCAATCTGTTCATCATATAAAGCGATTGTGTCTCTTAGGAAAATTTTGGACTAAACCTGTTATGAATTGGAATACTCAGTAGGATCCATTTGCAGCTTTTAATGAAGGAAAGTCAAAACAGGCAAACAAGGGTCAGGCAACAGCAAAACAGGGTGATCAGAGAACAAACACAGAGAGTAGTCAGGTCACAGGCAGAAGTTCAGGGCAGGCAGCAAGAGACAATAATCCAAGAGCAATCCAAGTCGAGACAGGCAGCAAACAGGCAGAAACAAGATAACACTCCGAGGTCAATAAACAGATCAGTAGAATAGTGGAAAATGCTCAGTGATTACAGTGGTCTTCTGTTTGAGTGTGGTTTATATAGAGTGTCTGAATGAGATGTAGGTGAGTGTGCAATCAGTCCCAGGAATGAAGCATTATGGGAATTGTAGTTTTGTGAAGTGATCAGTCTGGTGTGGAGTGCCCTCTGGTGACTCTCAGGGGCACTCCAGCTGGTGATCGTTACATAGCCCCCCCCCCCCCCCCCAAAGAGCGGCTTTCGGTGGAGCGGAGGCGGATCCGGGGGTGGGATGGAGGACCAAGTCCGTGGAGCGGAAAAGGACCTGCAGACTGCGGCAGAACGGATGGCCAGGGCGGAGCGGGCGACCCCTCAGGCGACCAGGGCGCAGCAGTCAGCCGGGCAGGCGACCAGTGCGGAGAAGGCTGTGCAGGCGACCAGGGCAGAGCAGGCTGTGCAGGCGACCACTGCGGTGAAGAACCCTCGGGTGGCCACGGCGGTGAAGAACCCTCGGGCGGCCACGGTGGTGAAGAACCCTCGGGCGGCCACGGCGGTGAAGAACCCTCGGGAGGCCATGGCAGTGACGACCCATCGGGCGGCCACGGCGGAGACAATCCTTCAGGTGGCCAGGGCGGAAACGTCCCATCGGGTGGCCATGGCGGAGACCTCCCTTCGGGCAGCCACGGAACAGGAGCAGGCATCCACCCAGGAACAGTCATCAGTTGCTCTGGTACAGACCCTGGCTCAGGACTAGGAACTGATACCTGCTCAGAAACAGAAACAGACACAGACACAGGAACAGACACTGGCTCCGGTACAGGAACAGACACCGGCTCAGGAACAGACTCTGTCTGAGGAACAGGAACAGACTCTGTGACGACGGCCATCTTGTCCGTAGACACTGGCTCGGAGGCGACCATCTTGTCCGTAGACACTGGCTCGGAGGCGGCCATCTTGTCCGTAGACACTGGCTCGGAGGCGGCCATCTTGTCCGTAGACACTGGCTAGGAGGTGGCCATCTTGTCCGTAGACACTGGCTCGGAAGCGGCCATCTTGTCCGTAGACACTGGCTCGGAGGCAGCCATCTTGTCCGTAGACAGTGGCTCGGCAGAAGTGACGTGAAGCTTCTCTGGCTCGGCAGAAGTGACGTGAAGCGTCTCTGGCTCGGCAGAAGTGACGTGAAGCGTCTCTGGCTCGGCAGAAGTGACGTGAAGCGTCTCTGGCTCGGCAGAAGTGACGTGAAGCGTCACAATCTCTTTGCTGGACGGGGCCAGCGGGGAAGGCTCAGTGCTGGACAGGACCAGCGGTGAAGGCTCAGTGCTGGACGGAACCAGCGGCCGGGGCTCTGGAAGCTCTCCTGAGACGTGTCGAGGCTCTGGAAGCTCTGCTGAGACGTGTCGAAGCTCTGGAAGCTCTGCTGAGACGTGTCGAGGCTCTGGAAGCTCTGCTGAGACGTGTCGAAGCTCTGAAAGCTCTGGCTGGATGCAGCTGACGTGAAGCTCTGGCTGGACGCGGCTGACGTGAAGCTCTGGCTGGACGTGGCTGACGTGAAGCCAGCTGGTGATCGTTACAAAACCGCTCAATTCATGAATTAGCTACGATCTCTTTATTAACTTTTTTGAAGCACCAAAATGTTAGTTGCGTATACATTTTCAGACAGGAATGTTGTTCCAGGATCAACAAAATATGTTGATCCAGGAACATGTTTTACTTTAAAAAAAAAATTGTGTCAGGTCTCAACATTAAACCGTCATGTTTTCAAAGTTCAACAAGTACAGGAAGCCCTTTCTGAGATTCTGAAATGATCAGCTCTTAGATTTGTCCACTCCAGAGCAGATCATTCATTTAGGTAGTATAAGTTACGATGACAGTAAAACAAACCCTTTTCATGTGAAGTTCATTAGATTCATTACAGAGTGGACCTCTGTAGCTTTTATCTCTGTGCATTGATTAGATTAGATTTAATGTTTCTTTTTTTATCCAATAAGTAAAAATAAATATCACCCTTCAGTCTATAAACCCACTGGGCAAATTACTCAAATGACCAACTTAAAGGAGAACTCCGGCGCAAAATGAACCTGGGGTGTAATAACACATTGGTACCGAGTCGACTGTTCTCTGGGATTTGTTTTCATGATAATCGAGTGTAAAGAGTTTTATCTCTAAAAACTGTTTAGCTTATAACGCTAGTATATGGGGCATATAATAGGCCTAAGAAAAAAGAGATCGCTAGTTAATACCACTAACAAGGCTCAAAATAGCCCCACACTAACACGGTAGCTTAATGAGGGTCTCTACATACAAACCGAAGCACTGAGAACTTTGTAAGTGTACAGACAGTTTAATAATAATATACTTTATAAAGACAGTACCATCGCGGAGCCTTCTTTGGATAACAGTCTCGACCAGTCGAACCACGAACGCCGTGCTACGAGCTTAACTGTGACTCGGAATCTCAAAGTTCAGCTCACTTAGCACGGCGTTAGTGGTTCGACTGGTCGAGGCTGTTTCCCAAAGATGGCTCCTGCCTGTATACGCGATGGTAGCCTACTGTCTTTATAACGTATATTATTATTAAACTGTCTGTACACTTACAAAGTTCTCAATGCTTCGGTTTGTATGTAGAGACCCTCATTAAGCTACCGTGTTAGTGTGGGGCTATTGTGAGCTTTGTTAGTGGTATTAACTAGCGATCTCTTTTTACTTATTATATGCCCCATACTAGCATTATAAGCTAAACAGTTTTTAGAGATAAAACTCTTTACACTCGATTATCATGAAAACAAATCCCAGAGAACAGTCGACAGTCGGTGTTATTAAACCCCAGGTTCATTTTGCGCCGGAGTTCTCCTTTAATGACAGAAGCAGATGGAAGTGTTCATGTAGGTTGTCAGGTTGAAAGTGCCAGGTAATATAACATTTAAATTATGCAGAAATTTCACTTGATTGGGCAAGAAAATATTTGATGAAATGTGATCAGTGTTTTAGATATTTAGATAGACACACCAGCTACAGTACTTTGATTAACTGTTTTATTAGACTTTATTTATTTATTTAATCAAAGTGTGGTTCCTTTTTCCTACAGCTGAATTAAATGTTTAACTTCTAACTCAGATGTATTAGTGCTGTGGTTTTTAACAATCAGAGGATAGCTAAAAGATGTATTCTAAAATATAGGAAGCTTAGAGTACCAGAGGGTCAGCTGTTTAAAACAGTTGTGTCATTAACTAAATGATCAAATGCTGGTGGTATCACGTTACAGCTGTCAACCCTGAAGAACACAATACAGTTGCATAGATTTACAAAAGCGATAGATGTGAAGTTGGTAACCGATGAAGTATAAGTCACTACATTGCAGCACATTGCATGTCTGTACAATATTGTTTCGCACAAGTATTGTTGTAGCCTATCTCTGACGTGTCATATTACTGACAGGATCAGCTAGTTTTCTGGAAATGACAGTGTGCAGCATTCTGTTCAAGGAACTAGTTTGCCATTGGACAGTTTGTGTTGTAGTATGTTTTAAGAAAGCGAACCTGCAATATAATCGTTCTGCCATCAGGAGTCACTCATTTATGAGGCGCCACGTAGGATTTAAATCAAACATCGCTTATCAATACATATTACACACGTGCATATACACCTATAAATTACTCGCATTTATATACATGTTTACTATTGGATGTTCAATATATATGAAATACACGTGCACACTAGTATGAAATACATACCAATACATATTATGTTAGTAATGAATGCATATACACTTTTGAATAACTTGCATAAACTTGACGCACGCATACACCTATAATTACTCGCATATACACAGGCCCGCCGACAGGGGGGGACAAACGGGTCTGTTGTCCCGGGCCCAGGGTAGTGGGGGGGCCCAGAACTGGGCCCTCATTAAATTATGGAATAATTGTTAAAAAATAAATAAAATAGGCATATTTGTGGAAAAAATATCTAATATTTGAGTTACATAAAAGCTTTTTATTTGTTTTCTTCCTAATTGTCCTTGAAATAGTGGTTAAGAACCCCCCCACCGCCAAAACAAAAATGGTTTGGCCACTGATCAAAATTTGATGTTGTCATTTGATTTGAAGTTCAATAGGATAACGTTACGATCAAAATGTCACAAGTCCGGTGCTCAGAAAAGAAAAGAAAGGAGAAGAAGAGAAGAAGAAAATAGAGGCCTTCGAGATGTCCTAAACAAATATTTTAAAAAAGGTAGTGACGGTGAAGCTGGAACTAACGTTAGTAAAGTCAACGTAGAGCAAGGTAAGAAACAGCGCAGCCAACGTTTTTGAGTGTTGTCGAAGACCCGGTACTTCGGTACCAAGTCGGTACTATTTTTTTTAAACGTCACGCCACAGTACCAGGTTTTCTCAAACCCGGTACTTGATGCGCGTGCATGCCCGAAGCGCGTGCAGTTGCGTCCTCTTCATAAAAGTGCTGAGACATTGCGACCGGCGGTGCTGCTGATGTAGTTGTAAATCCACTTGTTGATAAGAAAGGAGGAAAGAGCCACATATGGAAATATTTTGGATATTAGCTCATAATAGCGACGCGGCGCGCTCGTTTTTACAGGCGCGCCTAAGTTCATTGTTGCATAGCAACGACAGACGCCACGGGAGAGCACGCGCTCGTGGAAAGGAGAAAGCGGTGCGAACTGCGCTCTCCATGATGACGACGAAGTATTAGCAAAGAATTCATTGATTTCTAGCCCTAGCATTAGCTTTACTACTATATATATTTATGGAGATGAGAAATAAAAAGCCGGCTGAAATGCGTCACTGTCATCATCGGTGAACAGATAATGGGCCAGATCCGAGTCTATTTTTGCTGCGCTGCTCATGGTTAATTAAAAGTGAAAGCACGCTTTTGATGGAAAAAAAAATATGATTTCACACAAAAAGTGCCCAAAATACACAGATTTTGCACGTCTGTGTTTTAACAAGAACTGGAGTAGGCTATGTCAGAAAAGAAAATGAAGTCATTTATAGAAAATGTACCCATTTAAACGTGTTTTTATTATTCAGTTTGTGTATGCGAGGCATTTCATATGTGGATGTGCGTGAACTTTTCAGTGCAAACGGAAGGCATTTCAATGTAACCGGAAGGCATTTGTGCGTAAGTGTAAGGAAGTCAATTTTGTAAAAAAAATATCGTGCCCACTTCGATACAACCAGGCCACCTGTTTATGAGGGATGCTTTGCATTGTGTTTAAACTATATTTTTTAAAATGGATAATTTCTTGAATTTTCTAAAAAACGACATTTATGTTTTTACCTTTAAAGTCCATTTTTTGGGAGGATAAAGCTCAGTATAATAGAATAAGCAGAAAAGACTTCACATATAAAAAATAAATATAGCCTAACACAAACGAAAGGTTAGGTTTATTATATAAAAATAAAACATTCATAAATTATTTTATGATTAAAATATTAATGTCTTCAGTGAACTCATTTATAGTTATAATTATAAACACAAATAATAATAACAATTATCATTATTATTAGTAGTAGACTACATATTTAGAAGCTGCTTTTATCAAAAAAAGGAACAAAGCAATTCGTCAAATGTCAGTCATAATAGTATAGGCCTGATAATACAGGGCTAAGATTATCATAAATAAACACAAGATTTTGACGCATATCCAAGTGTTTGTGCGGAGTGTGGAGCGCGCGCACTGCATGGTACGGAGGCGCGGGCGCGGACACTTGCATTGTTCTATCAACAGTGGAAACAACTTAAAGTAACACTATGTAGTTTTTCAACCTTCATTATATATTTCCAAGACCCTTGTGATGGTACATCGACTTAGGTTGAATGACACGTCTGCCATAGCCTGACAGTGTCTGTATCGCTTTTACTGGCACTATGTAACTTCAGGTTTCGGGTAGTAACCGGAGCACAAAAAAAACTACAAAATTCGACTGCTTTACGGCATACGTCACTTCCCCCACTTCCTCAGATTCTGACGTGAGAGCCCAACTAGCGTTTGATACCCGTCTGTATGTTGTTGTCATGACCGAAGCAACAACTAAAAGGAAGAAGGCAAAGGTTTTGTCAGAGGAGACTAAAAGAAGAAAAAGGGAGAGTGACAAATTAAAAGATCGGACGAGGATCACTACTGGAGGGAGAGCAAGACAGTTTGAAGACGGTGAGAGTGTGCGCGCGCGCAACCGGCTCTCTCTCCTCGTTCTTTCAGTAACATGCACCCTGTCACAAGCGCAGCAGTCAGTCATCTGTAAAGTGTTTATTCATTTATAAATAAATCAGGGAGTCAGGGAGCCGACTATCGCGCGAAATGTAAAAGGCTGAATTACATGGCCTGGCCATGTTACGGAATCTATCTGGTCCTCCATTTATCTTCACGAATCAATAATGCTAGTAGAGTAGCGAATTATCAATCTGGTAGCTACACTAACATGCTAGTTTACGATGGTTTTAATAAATAATCTTTCAGGATAACTATCCTAATGTCTGCAGGCTGATATGTTTGTGTATTTATTTTTCTGGTGAAAGTGTCTTGCCTCTGACTATAATGCAAATCGATTTTCAAATTTGCAGATTCATCTATGGTAGCTTGATATTATAATATTGACAATATATGGCTATTACCTACCACACAAATATTGAATTGAATTAGCATATCCGTTATGTAAAACAGTAGACAATAGGCTACTTGTAAACGTGAGCTACGCAATCTTTTGACGTTTGAAAAAAATAAAACCCATAAAATTATATTCATATGACATGCTGAAATATATGCCAATGTACCTGGGGTAAAGACATTTCACACGCAACGCTGGCAGTCGCCTGGTGTAACCATGACAGATTTTTGACAGTAGTAGAAGACAATACTGTTTCCCAACTGTAGGGGGACCCCGAGAGCAAAAACCGCAAAAACGACATAGTGTTGCTTTAAAATAGGCTACTCTATCATTTCTGGTCATACAGAAACGAATAATACATCATTCGCAACTTCTTTTATTTGTGCAAAAACGAATGGACGCAAAAGTACACGGACCCAAGACTATCAAACTTTTTCTACAAATACATTATTTGAAATATTTAATAATATATGGTCCGTGTACTTTAGCGTCCACTCGTTTTTCTTTTTTTAACCCGTATTGAACGGCTGTTGGGCTATTTTTAAAACGCAAAGTTGAGCACCAAAATTTGAATTTGAACTGTAGCCTATGCTGAGCAAAAAAATATATATATATAATAATATTGACGTATTGTCAGATTTTTGTTTATGACTTTTTTCCCCTTTATTAAATATTAGAAATATTCACAAATTAATATGAAAAACACAGACCTGCCAACCTGTACGCATTTTGCGTAGCGGATACGCATTTTGACCTCAAAGTACGGTGGTACGATTTGTCACCTATGTTTGTCACTCTAAACTACGCAAAAAACCTGGTGACGCTTCTGTGCACGCGCAGTCCTCAAATCAAGCAACAGCAAATGAAGCGGAGTTCGACCAATCATAGCGCTGGGTTCATTCCCCAAATAGCAAGCGGGGATGATTGACAGGTAAGGCCTATCATTAAAAAGAGACTGAAAATCGACAGCAATAAAGAATCCCGCTCGATCCCGTTTCCACTCCCGCGGCCCACACGCAGTCTGGCTGAGTTCATAAGCGAGGACAGTAGCCTAGTAGTCACAGCTCTTCTGACTCCTGAAGGTAAACGGGCTGGGGTGGATTTGGAAAGTTGAAATATTGTTTTTAGTTAACTTAATCTGGATTTGATGATCACACGGGAGTGATCGCATGGATTAAAATACTTCGTCATTCATGGTCACTCAGATAAGAGGAAAACATCATTCAGCCATGCAAATTATAAAATGCTTAAGTATGCATGTTAAATCTAAATGAACAATAAATCTAAATAAAATAAAAATCGCTATGGCTTAGTGATTATGAAAGTTTTGTAATTTGTGGATTAGGCCTATACTGATAAGTCTGAAGTTTATTTATTCATTCTCAGTGTTGAGAAACGTAGTCTGCATGTGTTATGTTATTGTGTTAATAATAACTAAAGTACCTAATTATGTTACATAATTATTTTGTATGAAAACTAGTGCATTAGTTAATTATGGATTAAAAAGTAGGCCTACCGTTGTATCAGTGCTGCGCGAGGTCTCTCTCTCACGAACACAGACCGCGCGCACAGAGAGAGAAGATAATTGTAAATTGACGGGCTAAGTTTAAATTTTGTTTTGGTTGTGTTTTTTTCCGTCAAAATGTCAGAAAGCATTTTGTATTATCCATCCGTGTTTTTAAAATTCGTTAAAAGATAGACGTTTTATTGTTAACACAGCCCCATATTTCGGATTCATCTAAACTTATACTTGAAATTCTTTTTAGAATAAGTGATTCGTTTTGCTATTATTGGTCATGTGACAGGACTCCTGTCTATCAATTTTCAACTATTTTCTAAAAATATGTTTGTATTGGCTAACGTTTATTCAGCTAATGCATGTCCTGTTTAAAATGTGCAATGTTCAAATGCAAAGACAGCACGTCATAAATAAAAGTGCTTTTTTCTGTGTGATTTAGTATCATATTTGGATATCGGAATAATAAATTAAGTAGCCTATCTTAAATGTACACATCTATTTGTTGTTGTCTTTTACTGTTTTCTAGGGGTTTCTTAATTTTAGACTAGTTAATCATAAATAAATATGCCCCCTCCTCCTCCCCCCGCTGATGCTACGCAAAAAATATTTTCAAGGTTGGCAGGTCTGAAAACATAACATTCTAATGCCCAATTAGACCTAAATTATATTCGATTTTTTTCGTTTAAAAGTGGACATTTCAAGCTTTGTATAGGAGGCTATATTTTGTTTCAGTTCATTTTTGAGACGCGCTCCAGTTCACGGAGATCATGAAAGCACGCCTGATTGTTTTATTTTATTTTACAAAAGCACAAAGTTTTCTTGTTATTGTGAGTTTTCACAAATAAAATTGTGTATTTTTATACATTAATGTTTACACATAAAAAATATTCTGAGTATAGTTTATTAACTGAAGGGACGGATTGGACAATCGTCGCTACGGATTGTTTTGTTTTTTCCCACAGATGGAGGGTTTTTTCCCTCCATAATACGGGGTTGAAATATATATTTTCATATTCATCATTTATATTGTCCATTTATGCTACATAATAAAAAGAATACACTAAACAAAATCGCATCAAGGTAAGATATAAGTGAACATTTGAACCTTTATATGCCTATGTATGTTTTTCTTTTCTTTTCATTATATTATTTAAGTAAGTTAACACCCAATAGGCTACTTGAACAGTTTATAGTGTAATCTGGCAATTCATGAAGCAGCTTCTGAATTGGGACGCAGCAAACCAGCTCTGGCCATGGTCTTGGCTATGAAAGCCGAAAATACATGACTGAAACATCCTCACAATGTCCTCCAGTAAAATATAAAACAAAAAAAAGACAATAGCCAATTCTGGATCCATAGCTGTTTATTCAATTATAACAAATGAATTATCAGGATGGCAGCTCTACTCTCGCACCGTTGCTTGGCGCCAGGAGCACCTGGTTGTGCAATTAGGAAATCCTACGAAGGCTACATGGTGCGTCCTTCGAAGGACGAATAGGCTGCATCCTTGGAAGTCCGCGCCCTTCGTGGGATGCAGCCTTCACATTGGGACACAGCTAATGATTGCAAATGCGGTAAATAGGCAGGCTACTTCCGTGTACGCACAAATGCCTTCCGGTTACACTGAAATGCCTTCCGTTTGCACTGAAAAGTTCATGCACATCCACATATGAAATCACTCGCATATACACACAACTAAAGCATGCATCCACGTTTTATTTTGTATGTATGCGCGAGTGTTTTATGGATGTGTATGCGCGCATCGGGTTTATATATGTGAGAGTGTTTATAGGTGTATATGCATGGAAGTTTATATGTATGTGCGAGTGTTTATAGGTGTGTTTGCGTGCAGTGAATGTATGTGCGAGTGTTTATATGCATGGAAGTTTATATGTATATGCGAGTATTTATAGGTGTATGCTTGCGTCAAGTTTATATGCAAGTTATTCACAAGTGTATATGCATTCATTACTAACATTAAATGTATTGGTATGGATTTCATATTAGTGTGCACGTGTATTTCATATATGTATTTTGAACATCCAATAGTATACATGTGTATGGGAGTAATTTATAGGTGTATATGCACGTGTGTTATGTATGTATTGATAAGCGAAGTTTGATTTAAATCCTACGTGGTGCCTCATGGTGGCGCCTCCTGGCCCTGCAGTTCGCCTACAGAGCCAACAGGTCTGTAGACGATGCAGTAAACATGGCCCTTCACTACACCCTCCAGCACCTGGACTCCCCTGGAACCTATACCAGGATCCTGTTTGTGGATTTCAGCTCTGCTTTCAACACCATCATACCGGCTCTGCTGCAGGACAAGCTCTCTCACCTGACTGTGCCTGACTCCACCTGTAGGTGGATCACTTACTTCCTGACGGACAGGAAGCAGCACGTGAAGCTGGGGAAACACGTCTCTGATTCCAGAACCATCAGCACCGGATCCCCTCAAGGCTGCGTTCTTTCCCCACTTCTCTTCTCCCTGTACACCAACAGCTGCACCTCCAGTCATCAGTCCGTCAAGCTCCTGAAGTTTGCGGACGACACCACCCTCATTGGGCTCATCTCTGGTGGAGATGAGTCCGCCTACAGATGGGAGATCGACCATCTGGTTGACCTGGTGCGGCCAGAACAGTCTGGAGCTCAACGCTCTGAAGACAGTGGAGATGGTCGTGGATTTTAGAAAGAGCTCAGCCCCACCCTCCCCCATTATCCTGTGTGACTCCCAAGTCACTGCTGTGGACTCCTTCCGCTTCCTGGGCACCATCATCTCCCGGGACCTCAAGTGGGAGCTGAACATAACCTCCATCACCAAAAAGGGCCAGCAGAGGATGTACTTCCTGCGGCAACTGAAGAAGTTCAGCCTGCCAAAGACAATGATGGTGCACTTCTACAACGCCATCATTGAGTCCATCCTCACCTCCTCCATCACCATCTGGTACGCTGTTGCCACCGCCAGGGACAAGGGCAGGCTGCAGCGTATCATTCGCTCTGCAGAGAAGGTGATTGGCTGCAATCTTCCATCACTTCAGGACCTGTACGCCTCCAGGACTTTGAGGCGAGCAGGAAAGATTGCAGCTGACCCCTCCCACCCCGGACACATACTGTTTCAGTCTCTCCCCTCTGGCAGGAGGCTGCGGTCCATCAGGACCAAAACCTCTCGCCACAAAAACAGTTCCTTCCCATCGGCAGCTAGCCTCCTTAACAAGGCCCGGGTCCCCCACTGACACTCCCCCCTTGCAAATTACTCAAATGTCTCTGCACATGTATAAACTTTCTTCTCATTTAATGCACAACCTGGCACATTGCACATACTTGTAGTTAATCTTTATTGTTGTATATTTTATTTTGTCAATTTATATTTCATTTCATATTTATATACTGTATATTCCTACATTTATTTATGTCAGCTGTAAGTTTGTCTACATGTAGCACCTTACGACCAAAGCAAATTCCTCGTATGTGTAAAACACTACTTGGCAATAAAGCACCTTACGATTCTGATTCTGATACTCATTCCTGAACTTGTTAATGAAAACGAAACCAATTGTCATGTCATTATTTCCACTGTGTGCTTAAAATGTTGGACTGAACTAAGGAGGTCTAAAACACTTGAAGAAAGCTGTCCGTTAGCATCTCATTCACTGAAATGGCAGTGCATGCAGCCCCTGAAGTACAAGCCATTTTATGGGCATTTTTTTGGTAATTTTAAATGTTGCTTGCAAAAGCACTTCTTTCACCAGAATACAGTAAATGACCTACAATAGAGAAACATACCTACAGTACATAGTGGTGTAATTACAGCATCTACCAGCAGGGGCTAATTAACCTCCCCTCTACTGGACAGAATTTAAAGGAGTTATATTTAGAATTCAGAAACCCTTGTTATTAGGAACAAGTGGAGAAGTTAAGTGAACTGCAGGCAGCAGCTTATTGCTCGTGCTCACACTGGTGCACACATAACGTACAAGAGACTGAGCCTGATTCAATGACCCGGCAAACTTCTTTTTCATTCTTTGCTTAGAAGTTGAAAAAGAAGTTGGAAATACCTTTGCAGCAATATACTGTTAACGAACATTGAGACGCCGTCAGTGCTGCTGAGAGAAATGTTTAGATGAATATGTAAATGTGCTGCATGCTTTCTTCTTAATAACAAAATAAACACAACAAAAATGATTGCGGTGAGAAAGCAGCAGTTAAGAAAGCATCTGATCATATATGTGTTAAGAAGCTGCATTGTTTTGTGTTGACTAAACTCATATGTAATGTGAAACTGTACCACTAGAGGTCCCTAGAGGGCCCGTAAAAGATGAGAGAAAGTGTATAAGACAAAACATGAAGATTAAAAGTTCAAGTTGAGATATTGGCCTATGCCATGTCTTCTGTTCTTAATTGCACCTAATACCCCAAATAGCGATGTGGATATGTTTGCTCCAGCTCCGCAATTCACCGGCATCATGTCGACAGATGAGGAAATTAAAATTACACTTATGATAGTTTATGGAGTACATTTGAGACTGTAGACTATATATATATATACAGTGTATATATAAATATTTATATATATGTGAAACTATAGTTTCAATTATTCCCTTCTTCGCATGACACATTGACATTACAGTAACCTGACAGAATAGCTCTTTCGTCATAATCCTGAATATTTTATAAACATTCATTTCATGTGTCATTGAATGGAAGAGAGACACTTCGGGGAGCGCGTAAACATCACATCTTTTGATTTTCCTCGCAAGACCATCCCGAGTCCTTCTCAGTCTACAGGCTTTCATAGACGACCAAAGTCTGGGAAGGCCTCGTTTTTTAAGTTTGTTACAAGCTATACACATTGGCAATAAAAAGCGACTAATACATCAAAATTCTTACATACAGCCCCTTTAAGTATAAAATTGTTTATTATTTGCAATTACCTATTTTTTTTCTCGCCTCACTAACACCTCTTCCAGCAGCAACCTGGTTTTCTCATGCATGACATCTCCCATCCAGGTAGTAATCAGGCTCAACCCTGCTTAGCTTCGGTGGGCAACCAGTCTTGGGCTACAGGGTGATATGGCTGCTGGCCATGAATGTAATGAGTGCACATTAATGCACAGCTCCAGTCTTTATAGCAGGCATCTGAATGTGACTGCCACATCCACCAATATATCTATTCTTTTATAGCGTCAATCTGAATCCTGATTCAATCTCTGCACAAGCTCTACAAAAGCATTCCCAAAATAAAGAATCATACACCTCTCCAAAGATGTTGAATAAATAAGTGGGGCAAAAAAAGGTAAGCCTCATCTTTACAATGCCAAAGTTTGTTTTTGTCCTGACCCAATGGTCGAGCTATCTGGCATGCATTGATGGTCATATCTACAGATTACTTGTCGGTCAGGATCTCATTGTATTAAAATGAAAATGTCTCAATGTTAGATTGTTAAAAACCAATGATCTTTCAGTATAAGACCTATACCTGCACTGGAAAATCTTTTCAATCTTTCAACTTTTCAACAACGGTTGTGGTTTTACCCTTTTTTTTTTCTTTTTTTTACCTTGTCTACCTGTTAAGGATGCATATTAATTATATACACCCTTTACATAAGTGTATAAGTGCACAGCCCTGGTGACAAGCCGCTTTAGCCCTAAAGGCCTGGCTTTTGCAAATATTTGTCTATAAAATATTATAAAATAAACTCATTTGTGTTGAAATAGGGTATAACTGTTTGGATTTGCAGACTTTTGCACACATTTGTTTTAGTTTTTTTATGTAACTATGTACACTATTGTTCAAAGTTTTTGGGTCAGTAAGATTTTTATGCTCTTATGCTCACAGCTGCATTATTTTAACACTCTGAAAACATTAATATTATGAAATATTACAATTTAAATTTACTCAACTTTTTCATTTTAGTCATAGCTCCAGTCTTGTCATTACTCTTAACACATGATCCTTCAAAATATAAATAAAATCATTCTAACATGCTGATTTGCTGCTTAAGAAACATTTCTTATTATTATCATCAATGTTTAAAACAATGTACTGTTTAATATTTCTGTGGAAACCATGATACATTTTTAGCAGGATTCTGTAATGAATAGAAAGCTCTAGAGAAAGTATTTATTTGTAATAGAAATCTTTTGTCACATTATAAATGTCTTTACCGTCACTTTTGATCAATTTGGATAATTGTGTTTGCTCATTTGAATAAATACGCTACCATTTCATTCTTTCATCATCGGACTAGAAAGTGACAAAAAGTATTAATATCTTCCAAAAATAAATTTGAATAACCCCAAACTTTTTAATGTATGCCTGTATATTACATGTGTATTTTTTTTTTAAATGTACCAACATAAAAAACAAATGTTGCATGACATTCGTCATGAGGTTTTTGTAAAAGGGAAAAAATATTCCTGATAAAATAATTTCTGAATTATTTTGAATTATTATTTTCTGAATTTCTAAGTGTAAAATAAGACTCAAACACAGAAGCACATTTAGACCACTTTATTGTTTTTCATCACTCTGAGTTAGGTTGTTTTATCTCAAGAGTTCTTGTGCTGGTTGTGCTTGTTTGAGATCTCACTTGGTCTCGGTAACTGCCTGGGTGGAGGAGATCACTTTGCCATCCTTAACCTCCTCTACAATGGTCACCACTTTGCGTGTAGTTGAAGTTGAGGTTTTGGTTGAGGACTGTGCAGTTTGAATGCTTCTGAAGTTGGGGGGAAAATGGGGAAAAAAGGACTCAGAATCATCTCAATCTCATTCTGCTTCCTATAACTTACTGAGAAATCAGGGTGTGAGTGTGTATTTTAGCATCTCACCCAGAAGCCTCTCCATCCAACAGTCTCCTGTACTCTGCGATCTCCATCTCAAGCCTGGCCTTGATGTCCAGAAGTGTCCTATAGTCTTGACCTTGGCGCTCCAGATCGGCACGAAGTGACATCAGCTGCTGTTCCATGCTGGTCACTTGTGTTTGGTAGCCGGACAACATGGAGCCGTAGCGGGCTTGTGTCTCTTGCAAAGTGCCTTCCAATGACGATTTCTGTTGAGGGAAAAGTCATTATTCTAAAGGCTATGTGATTTATCAAAACCACAAATTTCGAGACTGACCTGGTCATCTACTTACCATGCTGAGTTGTGATTGTAATTCGATTTGAAGACTCTGGAGTGTGCGTTTAAGCTCATTGATTTCTGATTTAGATGATTGAATGTTTTCTGTACTTTCAACGACGACTTTGTTGATGGATTCGCTCTATGAGAGACAATCCATAGAAGAGCAGTCAGATAAGATATTTGGTTTTGATTTGGTTTTGGTTTCTTTTGACAAATATAAATAGTCTGAGTTTACCTGGGCCTGGAACCAGGCATCGAGTTCTCTTCGGTTTTTAGCAGCAACGCCCTCGTAGTGTTCACGGATTTCGGCCATGACCTTTGACAGGTCTTCCTGTGGTGCTGCGTCAACCTCTACATTGACCTGTCCACTCATCTGGGTACCTAATGCCAAGAGTTCCTAAAGATGCGATATCAAACCACTGAGCATTTGCTTAATCTGGAAGAACTGATTTATTCAAGAGTGTCAACCAATCACCAACTTACCTCCTCATGGTTCTTCCTGAGGAAGATCAGCTCTTCTTTCAGCCCCTCAATCTGCATCTCCAGATCAGATCTGGACATTGTCAGCTCATCCAGCACCCTTCTCAGCCCAGCAATATCTGCCTCTACAGACTGCCTCATGCCCAGCTCATTCTCATATCTGCAGAGAAATTAAACCATTGTAAATCACTTGGACCCATTTGAGATGTTGATAGCTTTTCTCTTTGTCATGTGTGGACTTACTTGACTCTGAAGTCATCTGCAGCCAGCTTGGCATTGTCAATGCTGAGGTAGATGCCTCCATTAATACGAGTGGCATCCTGGATCTTCAGGGGACAAGCATATAGTCAAATTTAGATATCCCTTCAGAATGATTTGAGTTTAGTGCTAAAAGATCTCTTACATATATCAAATACAAAGACAAAGTTCTCAAAGATTTAAATGGTTATTTTGCACACACACACAAAAAAATCACTTATATGTTCATTCTCATAAACTGCATATGACATCCTTTATTTTAGCACATTATTAGTATACAGGTAGGTTAACAAAAGATAAGTTGTTTATTTAGTAAGTTATTTATTTACTAATAACTGTTTAAATTTTTTCTTCTGACAATACCACATACTTTGTTTTGGAGATCACTGATAGTTGCGTAATAGGCACTGTAGTCCCGAGAGGAGGGGGATGTCTTGCTCTCCAGGAACTGGCGGATCTTCAGCTCAAGATCAGCATTGGCCTTCTCAAGGGTGCGCACCTTCTCCAGGTAGGTGGCCAGACGGTCATTGAGGTTTTGCATGGTAGCTTTCTTATTTGCAGACAAATCAACGCCATCACTAGCACCACCACCGAAACCAGAACCACCACCGAAACCAGAACCACCTCCGAAGCCGCCACCACCTCCAGCAGAGAAGGAACGAGAAGCAGAGGCACTGGAGATACGGGTTCCAGATCCTCCAGCTCCCCCGTACATGCTGCCAGCACGCATGCTAGACACACGACCACCGCCTCCACCACCGGACATGGAGAACTGAGATCCTCCTCCTCCCATGGAGAACTGAGATCCTCCTCCTCCCATGGAGAACTGAGATCCTCCTCCCATGGAACTACGTGCGTATGAGACAGACATGATTGCAGAGGAGGCTTCCTGTTCTGCTCTTTGACTGAAGAGAGTGTGAGAAGTGAGGAAAAGATGACCCCATGATCTTCTTTTATTTGGAAATAGAGGGAGGCAACTATCAGGAGGGGCGTTGTGGTGTAGCCAAGGAGGTGGAGTGAGAATCCATTGCCTCACTCTCCAAAACAAACAGGGGGTCACATGCACTCACACAGCATTCAGCCAACTGCAGGGTTTGAATGTGTTTAAGATCAAGTAGGAAGGCATTTTACCATAGTGAAGAAAGAAAATAGTATGCATATGCTTTTGATTTGAACTGCACCATGCTTAGTCTTGTAGTTTAGTTAAAAAAACCTTTTATGCACGCAAACTCAGTGGATTTAAAAGGAACATAATTGTATGTATGGTCTATGGTACATAATATATATGGATGATATAGAGTGTGTGTGTGATACTGTATATATGCGTATAAACATCTACATCTGGACCGTTATATCAACTTGGACTAAAATACATTTATCCAACCTTATCGATACATTCTAAATGTTCAATACAGTATATCAATGATTATATATTGTTTAGAAAAATCATAAAATTCAGCTAACGTTTTAGTTTCCCTAATTTATTTTGAACCTGAGGGGAAAACGGTGCTGCAAATACAAGAACTAGGAAAGTGAGAGTTTCTGTCCTCGGGGTGCCAATACTGAGCCACACCCAGAGAGCAAGCTGCAGCAAAGCCACAGTTATTACACACAAGATTATATACGCTTCATATCTTTTTATTAGAAAATATGCTTCATCACATGTGTACAAGAATATAGAATAGAATGTTTGAAATCCATTTATTAGAAAATACATTTTATTTAAAACTCTTAAAATTTACCCATCAAAATCTCAAGTGATGCTTTTTGTTTGGAATAAATAATTATTTACACTGTCCTTGTTAAATCTTCCAAAAATTTGAAGATAAGCCTTAATTTTGTTGCCATGGTGACACGAACAAAGTACAAAAACAAATAATAAGCAACCAGAACAAAAGGGAAGAATATTTAGCAAGCGTTAAGGCCGTAAATTTGATGGCCTGATAGGAGAACAAGAAAGCCCTTTAATAATTAAGCTTCGTCTGATGGTAGGGAGTGTTTTGTAGTAAAGAAATAAAGGTCGGATATGAAACACCCATCACCATAAAAACTGAAAAGAGACTGTGAGTGAGAAGAATCAAAATCATTTGTGATTCTTTATTATGTTTGCTTGAGGCATTAATGATAATAACTTTTTCTTTAACAAAACGCTATATTGCTTTATTTAAATCACAAGCAAATGGATATTGTATAGTCGAGCTGTTTTACAAATAGGTTTTGAAATGTGTCAGAGGTCTTGGAGAGTTTTAGTTTGGACTACAAGACTTCCCGCTCCTGGCTCACATTATTTCAGTTTATATGCCACAGTTTCACGCTTTTCTGCAGGAGTATTAATATTTCACATAGACTTCCTTACTGTAAAGAAGTGATGCATTTATGACCAAGGTTGTGTCCCTATGGAGGTGTAACTTCACAGATAGAATAAACTTATACTGAACTCAACAGTAACATGGCCAATGATTTAAAGGGTGGTTCTTCCTGAAGTTTTAGGCGCATAGTGTCAATAAAGTAGGGAAGTGTCAGAGAAAAGTCAAACATTTGATGATATACCGTTTTATGGTATAGTCAACCACAATTTACACAGCTCTAGTGTGACAAATAGCGGAGTGTGATAAAGTCTAATGCCTAAAGTATATGACAAATTAGGTCTGATGCTCCTAAGTGCAAAATAGTAATTAGGTGCAAAATAACACTTTTGTCATTTGTCGTTCCGGTCTGAATTATTCAAAGCTGGTAATGTGCACCTGGTAAATATTGGGCATACATTAAATATTTATGCAAGCATAATTTACCAATAATAATCGTAATGCAAATGAGAAACATCTGTGAATCGTATATTCATTTACAAGTTGTAATACATTGCACTTTGTGAGTCATATTTTCAATTAGCGAATGCAATAAAAACAGAATTTTCTTTTTTTAAATAATCCAAATATGACTCACATTGACAAATGACAAAGACTTTTTTTTTTAAGAAATTGCTTTTGTATCTCTCTGTGCAGCATTTGTTTTTCTTTTTTCCTCCAAACAAAAGCATGCATTTTGAATGCATATTAATCCATGTTTTTTCTTTGCCTTCTGTTTAGATTTTCATTGCAGTGCTTTTGTGCTACTCCCTTTATGAGCCTGAACTAGGATAGCATTTGAGGACAAAGGGTGTGTCTGATCAATACAAAGCGCTGTGTAGGTTAGGTAACATCTAGAGACTGACAAGGGGACAAATTCTTTCATTTCTCTCCCTCGTGGTTTGACAAGTATACGCAAGTATGAGCATATAGGGAAACTGTGTTATAGCAGTACCATCCGCCCTCAGAAGAAATCTTGAGCAACTCTTCTGTTCTTCTGATAATTGCAAATAATGATAACTAAGGGAAAGTTTTGTAAGTGCAGATGTGTTTCAACTGTTTGGTCCAAAAGTACTTTGCTTCAAGCAGAATAGGCTACATTATAGTGTTGCTGTCAGTTCTATCAATGTATATAATATAAGGGTTATTTAAGTTTTTGTAAATGTTGTAGTATATTATTATACCTATGAGCAGACATAGATATGATATGCAGAGTGGCATGCTAAACTTCATCTAATCCCTAGTAAAAAAAAAGGTATGCTTTATTGTATTTGAAATATATTCCTTATAACTTATAAATATATACATTTTTCAATAGTACATTGCAAATATACTAACAAAAATTGTACTGTCTTTAAATATATTAAAAGTATATTAGCATCCTTTTACCTATTTTCACAATACAACTTTTAACACACTTTCAAATAATTGTACTTTAGTATATTTTCTAAAAATATATTTTAAAAAATATATACTTGAAGTGAAAATTCAGTTTATTTTTTAAAAGTGTATTTATTTGCACTTTATTAAAAATGTATTTTAGGTATATTTTAACTGTGTGTTGGAAATTATCATTGTAACAATGCATTGAAAGTGTACTTTCAAAATACATTAGGCTATAGTATACAATAGTATTTTGTACAATGTATTGCTAAGTTTTATTTATCTAATAATGTACATTTGTTATTGAAGACAAAGTATGCTATTTGTAGAATTTAGAATAAGGCAAAGGTATTAATGAGCCTATAGTTTTTACCCATCTTGTTTAATAAAAAAAATACCTTTAATTCAAAAAACTACCTTTAACAACTATTGAATGTACAAATAATGGGGAGCTTATTGAACAACCTGAAGTGAAGTACCTGGTAATAATTGTAGACAATCAGTTGAATATTAAAAGTCATAAAGAAAATCAGTAAAGCCATTAAGGCCAACTTGGGCTGTTTTATGATGATAAGAAACTGCTTGACTCTAGACTGTACTTTTATTTTTATTAATTCTATGATTTATTATGAATATGCACCACCAGAGCAGCGTTAAAAGGCAATTTTATCCCTATGCGTAGAACATCATTTGCCCAAACTGCCTTTTCAGTAAAAGAGGCGAAATTATGTTATTCTCTACCAGACCACTTGAAATGTATTCCAACATTACCCACCTTAAAAAAAATGAACACATTGTGGTTAATTCAGGAACAATATCACTCGCATATTTAGTTTTTGCATTGTGCTCTCTCTGTATACTGTTTTTTTTCTTTTCTTTTTTTGCTCTTTTCATTGCATTTCATTTAAAAAATTTTTTATCTCATTTATAATAATGTTAGTCAGTGTTTTTATTTTGAACTAAAAGCCCTACTAGGGACAAGTGCTGTGAATAGCTTTAGCTAAAAACACTATGATATACATCAGATGACTGTTTAAGTTCATCTATGTTTTTGTATCTGTCCCTATCTAAATAAACCTAATAAAATAAAATATATTGCACCACAATATCCTCGAGGGAAAGTGCGTAGACATGTGCTTCGGGAGACCCGAGTTCGAGTCCCGGCTTGTGAACCTTTCCTGGTCCAATCCCCTCAGTCTCTCTCTCTCTCTCACAACTAATTTCCTGTCTAGCTACTGTTCTATCCTAATAAAAGGCAAAAACGGCACTTATGGTATATTGCTTGTATGTTTCAAAAACACTCATAATGATTATATAATGTACTTGTAACACAAATAAATTATACTTCAATATATTTAATCAAGCATGTAATTAGTCTCTACACAGGTATATACTTAAAGTATATTAAATAAACTTGACGTTGTTCCAATTTAGTACACAAAAGTACACTTAATACATTTAAATAAGTTATGCTTTACTACAATTTAATTACATCTAAAATATACTTAGTACAAAATCAGTTGTTTCAAAATAGCACACTTCAAGTTGACTAATCATGAACACACTTCAAGTATACTGATAATTAGTCTGGCTGCAAGTATACTTAGCATTTTGTCTTTCACCAGGAATGCCTAGGACAAATTGTACGATTTTGTGCTGTCCCATACGATTTCTGTGGTCGTGGCTCCTAAACGCTAGTCCTACGTCGTACAGTGAGAGAAGTTCGAAGGCGGCCGTTGTCACGGTCTTTCGACCAAAGATAGCCTGCGATAATTTTCTGACAGTGTCATCTCCTCACCTGTCACCTGATCATCTCACAGTGTGTTTGGATAAATGCAACATGGAATGGCGTATTGATCAATGCGGCATGGCACTAAAACTCAAAACAGCTTACCTCAAGCTTCATTTTGCAAAATTGACATGCCAAGTTGGCCTCTTTTCCCTAGCCATGACTGCATCCATATTCTCCTACCACAATTGCTAAAGTGTGATTCATCTTGCTTTATTTGTTTACCACTAATGCATGCTGATGATGATGATGATGTTTTATTCTTCTATACCAGAGGTATCCAATCCTGCTTGTGGAGGACCACTGTCCAGCAACTGTCCAACACCTGAACTAGCTAATCAAGGACTCAGGCATACTAGAAACTGCAGGTAGGTGTGTTGAGGACAGTTGCAGCTACAGTTGTTATAGAAATGATTCAACCCCCATTGAAAATCAGGTTTATTGGGAAAATGTATAGACTTTCAGCTGTTTGCAGTGAACAAATCAAACAAAAGTAATTGAAATGCCTCAACACAACAAATGTTTCAAGTTGTTTCCCTGAAGTCAACTGAAAATGCAACTTTTAATAACTGCTGCAGTCTCAAAATTATGCAACCCCTAGAATCCCTGACAACAGCACAGATCTGCAAAACAGGTGTTGTCTCAAGCATGCTACTAAACAATGGCCTCATTAGTTGACCCGGTATCTGCACCCTGACGAAGGCTTGTTTGGGCTGATACGCGTTGGTGTTTTTTAAGATGTAGCCCTGTCTTACAAAGGCTTTTTACATTTCTAACTATGTGAGTGCCTGGATGTGGATTTTCTTGTTCTACAACAGGATCCACCTATCATTTTTGATATTTTGTTCCCCTTCTGGAGCACCCACAGTTTTGTTTGTGAGTATCAGATGCACTCCTTGTTGAGATATTTTCTTCCATGTTGAAGAGATCCATGTTGTACAGTGCAGTTTCCAGACATAACTGCTACAGTGTGATTTCAGCAATCCCATAAGATCATTACAAATCCCACTGTGCAACATGGATCATTGAATACATTGTTCTAAAAAAATATCTAAAAGAATAGTAGAGTCCAAACTTATCATAATGATAACGGCAAAGAGAAATTATTTATTTTTCCAGCTGATGAACTATCAAAACATTGACAGCCAATCAGAATCCACCAGACTTTAAAGAGCTTTCAGAGCTTTCAAAGCGGCAGAGAACAAAACTTCAGCGTGCATATAATAAACAGAATGTCATCGTCCGCTAGTAGTAGTTATCATTATAGTTGCCATTTTTGGTGTGAACGGGCCTTAAATGGAATATACTTTAGGGCTATCAAAAGCTAAAAAGTGATTAAAAATGGTTAAAAAAAAACTTCAAAAGGAATTTGTGATGTCACCTTAACTAAAATAAACATATCCTTATACATTTAAGCCTAAAATCTTTGTTGAAACATTTGTGTCAGTGTGTCTTAATGAGGAACTGAAAATAATGGTCAGGAATGTGCAAACAAAGGCTTGTACGAACCTGTAAATCGTCTGCTAGCCCTCAACCAATAAAGATCTAGCCTTTTCACCTGATCCTTCGGGCCACAATAGGAGATTGTTGATTTATGTGGTTTTCAAAGATTTATGGCAACGTTGAAGGGAAAAGGTATATACTTGTCAAGAGGTTCATTAACACTCGTGCATGCAAGAAAACAGCATATCATTATCCAAAAAGGAGGTATGGGTGTGTTGCTGTAAAAAAGAAGAAAAAGAGTGGGTCCCTCAGTAATCTTAAACAAGTCTTGCTCATGAAAAACTAGTAAGAATGTGGCGGGGCCAACAAGGATTTAGCTCTATGTTTTAAGATGGAAAACTTTTATTTTTAGCTCCTGTCTTTCCCCCATGACGTACGGATTTTAAGGGAAAAACATTGAATTGCTTGATTTTAAATCTGAATAATAAAGTCTTGTTCATCTGTAACCCATTACGTAAGTCTTCAAGCATGAGAGGGCAGAGGCACTTTAAACAGAGATTTCAGTTTGCTTTAGTTTTATTGGACTACCCAAACCCCACCCCACCCCACCCCACCCATCGAAGCTCACATTACTGCAGCGTACAAGCTCAAATCTCCTCAAGGATATTGGTATTTTACATAGACTTGATTACTATAAACAAGCAAACTAATAATAAGGACTAAGTCTGTGTCCTGAGTGGTTTAATTGCCTTTCAGGTCAAATGACCTTGTTTGTGATGGTATTGAACACTATATTATAAGATTAGCCTAACCACAGCAATTCGGTTTAGACAAAAAGAGCAATAATTCTGGTAACTTTCTGCAAATAACGGTCCTTGCTTCCAAGACCGATTTAGTTTTTTCTTTTTTTTTTCTTTTGAGGACAGAGGTATCTAAAAAAATACAAAATTGGTATCTCAGATATTTATCTCTTGCTTTATTGCACCTAAATTGGCTGCAATTGCATTATAAAAACATAACTGATATTAGTAATGGGACGCCTACGCAATATACAAAGAGTAAAATTGCGGTGAATACACTGAGCAGAATAAATCAGAGCTACTTCTCTACAGCTGGAAACGAGATTTAAAAAAAAAATCAAAATCTGAAAAGACACCCGTGAGAACCTGTCTATTCCTGGCATTCGTTCATAAATTAACTATTGACTTCAGTAATAAGTTGTGAGTCATAACTGAATCATTTGTTTACTGTAATGGGATTATGTTGAAACAAAGTGTCTGTTTGTACAAGCGGAAACCTTTGTGAATCTCTGCATATACCAACTTTTTGTCAAACCATGCAATTGGCTTGCATTTATATAGTTGCCAATGATCCTTTGGGCAGGACAATGCACACATTGTCCTGCTTTTTCTTGCTATGAATGTGGCCTGTAAACATCAGGTGAGGGTTTTGAGGACAGAGGGTGTGTCAGATTGATTTGAAGCGCAGGCTAGGTAACACCCAGAGACTAGGGGACATATTCTTTTAATACATTCTCCCTCAGGGTTTGGCAAGTAAACACAACCATGACAGCAGAAAAACTGCTATCTGTGAACTATACGCCCTCCCATCAATCACTCTTCATTCACACACTCTGCGTACAAATATTCTTGCGAAATACTTTATTGAGGTTGCTTTAAAGCTTAGGAAAGCTTTTCAGGTTGATGAACTGTGACTCTGCTTCCCAGATTACATATTTTGCCATTTCTTTTTTATGCTTGTGCCACATATAAAGGTGTGCAATTGAAATTTAAAATGCATGAACAGTTCTGGTAATGCTGACATCTTTAGACTATATATTTCAACATAAGACTAAAATCCTTGTCTGCTATCCTAAAATATACAGAAGAAATTTTCTTAGAGCGTGTGTCAGCTTGTCTGAAATAGTTAGTTGCCCTTTTAAGGTCTGCTGTTGGAATCGTTCTGCGAGTGCAGTCCAACAGAGCAGAGCGAGCCAATTTCTCACACATGTGTCTAATATATGTCTCCTTAAACCAACCATCCAACTGCAAACTGTTGGGCTTCCATTTAATTAGAATGATCTGTGGAATAATAGATGTGCCTTTTCCACTGCTGTTGCCCGGGAGTGAATGTAACTGTTTTTTTAAACTGTCTGAGTGTTAACTTATTTATATTGTGTACATATATATCCAAATACTTTTTTGTCCCCTCTAACTTTTGTTCTGGTGGTTTAAGCCCATGAATATTGCCCTATAAGGTGCTGTATAATCTCAGGGTCGTAGTAACCTGCCCTTGTCACAGTACTTGATGTGAAGAGCTAAAGGCAAAACACGCAGTGAACCAGAGGAATGTGAGAAGCTTAGTGAAAGAGACAAAACCAAAAACGTACATTATCTCGATTAATCCACACTGCAACTATGGAACAAACTAAATCAAATTTGTGATGTCAGGGTACTAAAAACTCACTCCAGCATGACAGAATCAAATGAATTGTCGGTAACACTTTACAATAAGTTTCATTAGTTAACCATCCACATTCCTTTAGTAAATATAACATGAACTAAGAATGAACAATACTTCTACAGCATTTAGCCTATTAATCTTAGTTTTTTTTAATTTCAGCATTTACTAATACATTATTAAAATCAAATTTGCATTTGTTACCATTAGTTAATAAACTGTGAAGTAACAAACAAACTATGAATGACTGTATTTTTATTAACAAAAAATAATAAATATTGTAGCAAATGTATTGCTCGTTGTTACTTCATGTTAATGCATTAACAAATGAGACTTTATTGTAAAGAGTTACTAAATTCTTCTCTGTTCACTTTTCATTTATATGTTACATAAATACTAAAGTTACATTTTATATGCCTCATAATATATGCTAGTAAGGGCGGTTTTTACCCTGAAGCAACATCATGCAATAGAATGTTATTAATGTAATGAATATATAAGGTAACACTTGTTCAGACAGAACTGTGGGCTGCAAAAAGCTTTTCAACACATTCTCTTGTAACTAGACCCTACATGACACCCCATAAGCTCCAGTGCAAACAAAGGAAGTTATGTGAGGACTCATTTTAGGGTTTTAGGGTTTAGGGTTAAAAAAAAAAACTTTTTAATGAGTTTTGACCGTTCATTTACACAACAATGGCTTTTTGAGGACCTGAAAACGCAAACTTTTGTAAGCAAAATTGTTATCGTCTCTGTCTAAACTACAAAAACGTGAATTTGTGAAAACTTTGACGTGCACGTGCGTATTACATGTTCAGTCTATAGGCGCAGTTTTTTGTTTTTTTTACAAAGTGACATCGCCAACTACTGGCCTGTCAGCATAATACAGCGCTTTTAGATATTTTCACGAATCTGTGTGAACAGGATCGTTTTGACAACGTTTTCTTCTATATGTGAAAAACGCAAAGGAAAAACGTTCCCGTTTATTGGTATATTCTTGTGATGCAAACGTACCCTTAGAGTTCGGTGCATATCATGGAATAATTCCCCCATCATTGACTTAAAATATGTTGCAGAAGCTTTATTGCAAAATTTTGCACATGAAATCTGTGCTCCAGCTGGCTTGCATGTGAGATATTTGATATGCTGTAACCACAGCCCACAGCCCATTGTGAGCTTTCTTTCTAGAAGATTGCAGTGACTCGTTCTTGCTGAATCATACTTGAATGAATTTAAAAGCAGTTACACAAGGACAAACGTACAGTATGATCACGTACACTGAAGTAGACCACACACACACATGCACATTGTAAAAATGTTTTCTCCAACATATTTGTTTGAGAATTAAAAATGTGGTTTAAGCTCAATGATTAGTTTTCAGAGTTTCAGTTCTGTTCTTCATCAGTAAATGTGACTGCAGGGGATTTTACAGCAATTAATTTTTCATGACTTGATTTCAGATACAAACTTAATGTGTGTATCCGGACTCTAATAAGCGCAATGTTTTTTCTCTAGTATTTTTCATTCTACTCCCCAATTATCTTCGAATAGGCCTTCTGCAAGCACAATTCCCCACAGTTGGCTTTTTCTGACAATCTCAGCACATGAATAGTTTCTTTAACAACAAACAGTGTTTTGTTTCTCTCAGATAATCCTGAAAATAACAAGCATCTCATTAGTAAAACGAATGCTTGTGCAACTGAGAGCATTGCCACCGGCTATCACCCATATGTGCAACAGCATAGCAACACCAGACTTGAAGATTTCAGTATGTGGTCCGAGAGATTATTTATCTTGTTTACCATATGCAAATATTAAATGTGTCCTTGCATTTCAAATCGGATTCTCTCTTTTGAGTTAATTTAAATCCATGATAGTCATCAGTGTTTCTGAAGTGATCATCATGCTTTGTCTAATGAGTGTAGATATGAGTGATCCTTCTTATCCTTTCTAAACAATAAGTATTGATTTGATAAGGATGCAGAAACTCCTGTTGTGACCCTTATGTGCCAAATGCATGTTTTCTGTCTGGTTAACACAACTAAGCTCCTTTGATTCCAATGTTATCATCGTCAGTTTTAAGAGCGGAGGCAATGACCGTTTTCCTACTTTATATTCATGCCAAATTCCAATTCAAAGAAGCGATTAATCTGTCAACATCCACCGGAATCCACAGCAACACCAGGGCGGCGGTTTGAGTAATTCTTCACACATGCTAAGATCTCCACAATGTCAAGCATGCAGATGCTGTCTTGCTGTGTAAATAATCGGACTCTCATGGAAACTCACAAGAAAACAAACTTAAATCTGCTCCGACCAGTTCTACCCGTTACCACTGCTGTCCATTCAGTTGCCTTCCTCCCAGGGTGTCTGAAGTGGAATTATATTTACAAGTAATACCAAACTTTTGTCAATCATCAAAAAAAAAAAAAAAAGAGAAAGACAGAAAGAACATGAAAACCTGATGCTCAAATCACAACTGTAATTATAATGTTGCCACGGAGTAGAACGTTTTGTTGGTGTGTGTCATCTTAGCCCACCATGATGCTGTTCAGTTGGTTTTCATAAGTCCCTTATTGCAGTGCTTTGACTGAACACTGTATGCTTTAAAAGGGATGAAAATAAATGTTCAAAACTCAAATTGTCATTATGTATTCTCCCATGTTGTTCCAAACCTGAATTGTTTTTATGATTTTTTCTGTAAAAAATAAAGTTGCTGAAATTTTCAAGTACAATCAACTTGGATTTTTAAGTCATTTCATCTTAAATTACATTAAACTGACTTTTTATTTTGTAGAACTTATTTTTTTAAAAACAATTGAAATTGCTTAACTTATTTTGATGAGTTAAAGTGATATAACAACACATGTTATCATAACTTATGGATCATATATTTTTTTTACTGTCTTTGAAAGTCAGTGGATCCCAAACAAAACTGACTTTCACTGTGTACAAAACACTTTAAAATAATGTTTTCAAAATAGCAATCCCTTTAACACGGGCACAAATAATCCTGGTGGAAAGTTGCTTACGAGTTATGCATTACTCATAAATCTCTTTTAAAAAGACTGTGACTATGCAGTTTTTTAAATTGAGGTAAAACATCATCATAGAGCACAGCATGCTTCGACAATATGCTTCAAATATCTCTAATGCGTGTGGCAGTTTAAGACAAGCCCTGTCCGTGTAAACATGGTCCAACATAAGTACATGATTTATTAATTCATTAAGTCAAGTCAGGTCATTTTATTTGTATAGTGCTTTACACAATCCATTTTGCTTTTACCTAAAATCTTTCCTTAATGTCTTTAATATCTCGGTAAACAAGCCAAAGTTGACTGCGGCAAGGAAGAAAAACTCCTGGCAAAAACTCCTAATACTGGCATTTAAAAGCATTTGGCAATCTGAGTGATGTTAGAAAAGAGCTTTAGCTTCACGTGAAAGCAGTGCAAAGTATACTGTAAACAATGTCGTTTTTTTTAACTGATTTGCAAATTCTACTTTTATATTAGTCTGCCAAGTATAAAACTGTAATTGTTTATTTTAAACAGAGAGTGTTTCTGGATCAGGGATTTGACAGTGCCATTGCAGTGAATTCTCCTTTTCATCTGGAGCCATTCCAATGAAAAGCTGGCCTTGTGATAAAAACTTGTGCAACATTTTCCAACATCCACTGTTGTGTTTAACAAGATTGCCTTCTAGTGAAAACAGCTCCATAGCATGAAGTTTTACCTCAAAATCTTTTTCTCTTCTTATCAAATTGAATGCTAAAAAAATTGTCAAAATCCAGACAAAGGCAGCTTTATTATTTTTTTTTTTTATTGAGCTATATTCACTCTTCCACTCCCTAACTCCTGGTTCTTGCACAAGTGCCACTGCTCACACAGAAAGAGAGGCGTTTCGAGGGAGTGTCTGGTACAGCTTCTGCTGGCTGATTATTGTCCCAGTGGGTGCTGTCGCTTGTTCTACTCAAGTATTTCTCAATCCTGATTCTATGTTGATGTCTTTCTTATCTAACCCTGATTCATCTCATTAGCTCATGAGTATTGTGCTGCTCATGACCTGAACTGGGTGTGTCCGATGTGCAGTGCTAGAGGAAGCAGGATTGTGAAACACTGAACGATTATAATAATGTTAAGAACTCTTTAACTAAAATTCATTTATTTCTATAATACATGAATGTGGATATGCACTTTTAAAAAACAGAAAAGGTACTGTTAATTTTCTGCCAGGACATAATCTGTTAATGCAGTGTGTCGTTCAAAATATGGGTAAAATCGTCAGAAAAAATACAATACGGAAAATATCTTTGTATTACATGATTTGGCCCTTTTCTTTTTTTACAGACTTTTCTGTGCTTCACTAAGAGAATTAGTTTCAGCCATTCACTGGAAAAAATAAATATCTAATGAAAATATTGTGACTTCATCTTATATAGGCTATTGTGTATACCCATTAGTAAAGTATACCACCTAGAGGCCAAAAAACAAAAAACAAAAAAAAAACATTTACCTCTGGACCACATCTTTGTACATGCATTTTTATTGCTACATGAAATGAAAATCCAGGAATTCCTCAATAAGGTCATAATCATAACTAAGTTTGGTTTTGAAATTCAGTTTGATATATTTTGTATTAAAAGAGAGTTTGAATGCCTAGACAACTGATCGATTCAGTTACTCCATATAAACAAAGTTTGTGGAGTATTCTTACTTTAGCTTTTCTAAAAACACGCTCAGATGACACAGAGATGTTGTCCTGCCAACAGGCTGCCATACTTTCTGAAAGTGCTAAACAAATATACTAAGGCAACGTTTTGAAAATTAATGCATTTGCTCCCCCTGCTGCTTTCATTGTGCGGTTTTCTTTCTTTCTCTCTGAACTGGTTGCATTAAGATTTTTTGGTTGGTTAGCATGGCTTCATTGGCCTCTGCTGGTAGATACCATAACTACACCATCTCCTTCTAAAAACAGCTTTCTTCATATCCATTTAGCTACGTAGCATATTCTGATGAAATTCTCCATTCTTCAGATGTACTTTAATATAATATAGATTTAACATACATTTGGATTCTTTTGAATGACTAAATCAGAGAAAGGGTAAACATCAATGTTTTTTCTTAAATGAAAGCGAGGCAGTAGGGACAGTTTATTCAATGGGTGTACTTTTATGTTCAACTAACATGCATTTCTGTTTTCCCAAATCCTGATGACAAAAAAAAAAAAATCTTTACATTTGTATTGTTAAAATCACATGCAACAGGAGCTTAAAAGGATAGTTTCAAAAATGAAAATTCTGTCATTAATTACTCACCCTCACGTCGTTCCAAACCCTTGAGACTTTAGTTCATCTTCAGAACACAAATGAAGATATTTTAAGGAAATCTGAGTGATTTCTGTCCCTCCATTGAAAGCTACGCAACCACCATTCAAAAAGTTCATAGAGAGATCGTAAAGCATATGCATATGATTTGAGTGGTTTAGTCCAAATTTTATGAAGAGACACAATCACTTTATATGATGAACAGATTAAATTTAGGTTTTTTATTCACATATAAACACTGATCAGCAAACATAAACAGAAGCTCGACCAAACATGCTTGACCCGCGAGAACAAACCTCATTGGTTCTTGCTGAAGCTCAAACGTGCTGCGTAACACGAGAATTAACCCCTTTGGTTCTTGCTGAAGCTCAAACGTGCTGCGTAACACGAGAAGTAGTCTCATTGGTTCTTGCTGAAGCTCAAACGTGCTGCGTAACATGAGAATTAACCCCATTGGTTCTTGCTGAAGCTCGAACGTGCTGCGTAACACGAGAAGTAGTCTCATTGGTTCTTGCTGAAGCTCAAACGTGCTGCGTAACACGAGAATTAACCCCATTGGTTCTTGCTGAAGCTCAAACGTGCTGCGTAACACGAGAAGGAGTCTCATTGGTTCTTGCAGAAGCTCAAACGTGCCGCGTAACACGAGGAGTCGTCTCATTGGTTCTTGCTGAAGCTCAAACGTGCTGCGTAACACGAGAATTAACCCCATTGGTTCTTGCTGAAGCTCAAACGTGCTGCGTCACACGAGAAGGAGTCTCATTGGTTCTTGCAGAAGCTCAAACGTGCCGCGTAACACGAGGAGTCGTCTCATTGGTTCACCCACGTCAAGCGAACATCCTTGAGCTTCCGTTTACTAGCTCCGATGTGTGTGCTGATGAATGTTTATGTGAATAAAAGCATAAATTCAATCTGTTCAGCAGATAAAGCGTTCGTGTCTCTACTGAAAATTTGGACTAAACTGCTCAATATGGATTAGTTTTACGATCTCTTTATGAAGTGTTATTTGCGTAGAAATTGCTCAGATTTCATTAAAAATATCTTCATTTGTGTTCCGAAGATGAGTCTAGCGTATGTGTTAGGACACAAAGCGGGTGAGTTGGCTAAATGATGACAATTTTCATTTTGGGATAAACTAACACTGCGTATCCCTCACAAGTCACAGCCTTGTTTTCATTCTCATCTGGTGTCTAATCTGTAAAAGGTTTCTAAACGCTTTGATATCCATAGATTTTTTCAAATATTTGTTTACGGTAAGTAAATCTTTCACTGTAATCTGGAAATTAAATATAATCTAAAACCATTTATAATGTCCATATTTGACCTAAAAATGCCGAAATATTTACCCTACCTAACCATAACAGCCTACGTTAGAGACAGCAGAAATCTAGCATTTGGGTGACGTCATGTCCTCTATTGGAGGCGGGGCTAAACAGAACTGTTTTCAAGTGCCCGAATCATATTGTCGCCATTTTGTAAGCTCGGCAAACGCTGAAGAAGCACCGAGTGAGAGAAACCCCCTCAATAATCAGCCCAGATTATTAAGAAAACAAAACCGCAAGATCACCCGTTGTCGTCCGAAAGGAAAGGGAATCTTATCGTATGTCCGCTATCCAGAACCTCCAAACTTTTGGTAAGACTTTACATCTCTGAAAACATATATTATTTTATTGTGTGGGGGGAAGGGCGAAAGAAATAAATCCTTGAATCTTTTAGCAAATAAATCCTTGAATGACTGTTAAAAAACACAATTTGTGATCAACAATTCCATTTACCATGGTTTTTAACAAATCATGGGATTTACCATGATTTTTGTCGTCGAAAATCCCTGTCCGAAACAAAAGCTATGGAGGCCTCAGTTTTTATTCTTGTTTGGCTCACTCCAAATATTGATTACTCGCCTAATTAAAAGAACATATCCGTGTTAAATCGGTCTTTAATAATTTTTCAGTTGGTTGCCGTCGTGTTTTTGTTTTATTTTGAATTAAATCGTGATTCAGCTCAAAGATTATGCTCTACCTCGATTTTGATCGTCAGCTTGTTTTTCTGGACGAGAGACAAAATGGAAGGCGCCACTCGATGACGGATTATTTTTAGATTTCAAAAACATCTCGGGCACCTGGTGTGTTTTGATAAATGTCAGAACTGAAGACAATATACGTGTTAAGCAGAAATAGTTGAGCTTTGGCTATAGGGCAATAGAAATCGTCTTTTGATATATTAAACTGAGCCGATACACAATCGGTTAATGAACACCCAGATCAAACCTGAACTATACCCTGTAGTTAAAGGAGATGGTTTGCTTTGTTCCAACGTTTCCTTCTCAAGTAGCCTACTTACAGACCCAAATTTTGCATGCATAAATATTTGGGAAAATGCCATTAGAGTAATTATCCTTCAGTCAATTTATAAAGTGCATTAAGTGCCCCAGTTTAAAGATTTAGCTTTGACCCGTGTCAACCAAATCACACTTTACAAGAAATGTCAAAGCAGTAAATCTGATGCCACGGACATTGCTAATGCCTGTTGATTATCTTTCTGAAGACCCCTTTGCTGATGCAACTAAGGGTGATGATCGGCTCCCAGCTGGGACAGAGGACTACATCCACATAAGAATTCAACAGCGGAACGGGCGGAAGACTCTGACCACGGTTCAGGGCATAGCTGATGACTATGATAAAAAGAAGCTAGTCAAGGCCTTCAAGAAGGTTGTCATTTAAGTCCCTCTGGAAAAAATATCTCTCTTTAATGGTTTACAGTTGCGTGGGTGGAGTGTTTTTAACATTTCCTTATTTGTATTTTCAGAAATTTGCCTGCAATGGGACTGTGATTGAGCACCCTGAGTATGGTGAAGTAATTCAGCTGCAAGGTGATCAGCGCAAGAACATTTGCCAGTTTCTCACTGATGTAAGTAAGGGCTCAATGGCTTTTGATGTATAATCTGTTGGCCTTTCGGTAGTAGCTAATTTAATGGATCCTTTTCCCTCCATCTTACAGATTGAACTGGCCAAAGAGGAGCAGCTCAAAGTCCACGGGTTCTAGAAGCTGATGTGAACTGACCCCTCCCCCGACTCCTAACCCAGCCGACCCTGTTGTTGTGCTGCTGTCCCCCCCAGCAGCCCCCCTCAAGGAAAAAAAAGCCGAAAATGATTACCTCTGATTTGAGACTTTTTAGTATGGCATCCTTAACAAAACGACCAGTCCTGTTCAAGCATGGACAGACAAGGCAAATTATGCGGGATAAATGATTTTTGTTCCTTGTCCCCTTCTTTAGTCCTTTTATTTTTTTAGTTAATCTTGTGCTGCTCTAGCATAAATTCCATGTAACTTTTTCTCTTTGTTTTGTATAAGGTGTTTCAATAAAACCTTCAGATGCCACGTTTTGCACAGTCCTTAAGTTGATGGTTGGGGTGTGGATGGGGCAGTTTATGTATTAATTCTTGGTTCATGTTTAAACCACCACCATAAAGAATCTGCATTTTTAGTTCTGATGTGGGCCAGCCTGCTTCAGGGTTACATTGGTGTGCTGTTTAAACACAAAGCACGGCAACCCCGTCTTTTCTCGTTATGCATCTCTAACTGCCTTTTTTACCCTTGTTTTTCACAATATGCATAATTTCAATTTTCTAAACTTGTAAAACCATATTTTGCTTTTCGTCTGGAATAAACAATATCCCATACTTTTCATGTTCAAAGTTTTTAAACGTGAAAGTTGTCATGATGAATGCAGTGCTTGCTCTGATTGTGATGTGAAAGGAAGCATTAATTGATTTCAACATGTAGCTGTAAGTTTTGTTTGCGGATAACTGGTTTGACTAATTCATTTTATATGTAAAACTATGCAGGCAAGTTTTGTGCTTTTTCTCTACATTGAAAGAAAAATAGAAGAAGAGTCATAACATTTTAAATGGAAATTTGTTCCAGTGAACTGGAAAGCCTGCTAAAAGTTGAATAACATGAGATGTTATTAATGAGAATACTATTTATTTAAAAAAAAAGTTTTTTTTATCAGTGGTGTCAAATCCTGTTCCTGGAGATCTACCTTCCTGCAAAGTTCAGCTCCAACCCTGATCAAACACACCTGAACCAGCTAATTAAGATCTTAAGGAGCACTACAGATTATAAAATACAGACACATGTGTTGGATCTGAACTCTCCAGGTACAGGATTGGGCACCTCTGTTACGTGAAAAGCATATAAAATAAAGCATTGTGCCATTCTAGAGACTTTTTACACTGCCCATTATTCATATTAATCTGTTGAAGAACACAAGCAACCTAACGAAAGGTTTAACATTCTTAGGCCTGGTATCACAGACAAGGCTTATATTAAGCCAGGATTAGGCCTTAGTTCATATAGGGCATTTAAGTAACTTTTATAAATGTGCCATAAAGAGAATTTGAAAAATGCAGAGACATATTTTAAGGAATGCCAGTGTAAGTTATTTTCAGTTTAAACCGCTCAAACATGCATTTTAGTCTGGAAGTAGATTTAAGCCTTGTCTGTGAAACCAGGAGAACTGCTTTAATGTATAGGGAAAATACCACAGGGACTGAGGTAGCTTCTTCGGGAAAAAACTTGATTTTTGTTTTGTTTTTGCCCGCTCCTTTCATTGAAATCAGTCAATCACTTCAGATTCAATGAGACCCATGCAAAATGCTTAGTGGATGTTCATTTTACCCCACTCCCTACTATCAAATACAATAAACCACAACCACCATTTGTAAACGTTTTAAACTTGTGGTTGTTCTCTTTTTTCCACAGCAGAGGGCACAATGATAGTACATATTATCACAGTGTTATGACATTCAGTTATTTTGATATACATTATGGTTTATTTAGAAGATATGAACATTTGCTGACCATAAAAGGTAAGGATTATTAAAAGACATAGGCTAAATACTCAGGCATATTTTTGTGGTTGGTTGTTGTGTGTTCCTTTATGACAGCAAGCAAAAATAACTACGTTAAGGTGGCATGCAAGCCAAGTAAAATTTCTATTTGTAATGTTCCATTTCTATATGTGAATGACTAAAACACCAATCCTAAGTTACTCTCAGGAGCATCTCTGGTGTTTTGATTGTCGTGTTGAAATACCTTGTCTTGCAGATTCAAGTGGAGTACTCAGACTAATGACTAAGAGTTAACCGTATCTTACAACTGGAACACCAAAGTAAATCAAACAGTACAAATAAATCAAATCATCTATCTGTTTTACAAACCGCTTGTCCTATAGGGTCATAGGGATGCTGGAGCCTATCCCAGTGCTGTTCCTAAGGCAGGGAACCAAACGGAATAAACGGCCAGTCCATAGATTCCAGTGATAAATACAGGTTAAGATTTAAGATACCGAATAATCTTGAGCTCCAATAAAAAGTGTAGAGCTAATTGCAATTGTTAGAAATAGTCAAGAAATTAAATTTAGTAAGAGTTTGTTTACACGCCTATTTAAACAATTCAGTTAAGGTCTTAAGGAGCATTTTAAAATTTGAATGCTGTGCTTAAAAATCCAATGGAGCGATACCAAGTACAGTGACGGTATTGTATTTAGGCTACAGGCTTTCCCCATGTACTACAAAGAATACTGTGTAACTTTTTGCAATTTTTATTATCCTATCAGTTATTAACCTATGAACTAATATATCAACATTCATTTTCCTTATTTCTAGTTACAGGCAAAATAAAAATAAAAAATATTTCACTATCAAAACGTTTTAATTTTAGTTCTGTGCAAGGAAAGGTTGACTAATCAAGGTTATTGAATGGGGAAAAATAGCCCATTGATCTAAGATATTGACCTAGTTGTTAAATGCAATCAGTAGTCAATCAGTGGTTAAATGCAATCAGTCATTTGTGTGGGTTTGACCGGTACTGCTATAAAAACTCACTGTGAATAACCATTAGAAGTCATTATAATCATTATATTTAATTAAACAGAAAATTAGTTGATATTATAATTAATTATATGCATCTGGATGAGTTCAAAGTCATTTATATGCTTGCTTTGTATGTGTGGCAGGGTAAGTTCCCTCCCTTGTATTTGGGGTTATTGCCAAGAGCGACGGCCTATCAGCATTCCTGCTTATTTAAAGACTTCAGCAAGCCATTTTAGCATTTAATGCCCTTGTCTGTACTAGTCGTAAATTAGTTTTGACTTGTCAAATTTCTAATTCCAGATATCCATTCTGCAATTTTGACTCATCTTAATTGGAATTAAGATTAATCATAATATGCATTAAATATATCTACAATGTTATTTTGACTAGTTATATTCTCCCATTCACTTCCATTAGTAAATATTTTTTACTAATGAGTTTTACAAATGAGTTACTTGTAGAAATTGTAATTAATGTTAAAAATGCCCCATACCTGTTAATGGCAGACAATAGGAGTGTCTGAAACTTCAGAAAACAAACGTGATGCATAACCTACACATGTAAGCTGTAGAAGAGCATCCATTTAAGTGTGATATAGCAATATTGCAGAAACTGCATGATAAGGTAAAGTGGACAGAATAGGCTCTAAATGTAATCAGGGATTCAGGTTGAGTTTTAGCACCCCAGACCCTTAATTATTCAGCTACCATCGTGCAGTGTAGATATGGATAGAAGGACATGGGAAGTGCAAGTGGTGCACTCACTGAGCCTCAGGCACTCTTCTGGGTGAAGATAGAGCTGCTGACAGGAAGGTATATGCCAGGTTAACACCTGAACGTTTGCTGCGTGACTATTTGTTAAGTGTGTTCCTGCTGGAGTCTGTACATTACACTAGTTCGGCTGAAAGTTTCCAGTTCAATGACCAACACCCTCAAGAGTGCAAAAAGTAGCAGAAACTAGTTTTTAACCCTCTCAACTTTGTTTGTTAAATATATATTTGATTATATCCGAATTTAAAGTGCAGGGAAAACTATTGTGAGTTTGAAATAGTCAACCAATACCAATCCATTACAAACTAGTTGCTGGTTTCTTGGTCTTTATTTGGTCAAAGCTGCTTATTAGCTAGCTAGTGCAAGCTAGTAGAACATCTTGGAGCAGCAACAAAACAGTTAAGGCTGGAATATACACCACTTTAAAATCTGATCAGATGCATCTTGCCGACTTTGTAAATGGTTAAAGAGGAAAAACTGGGCGTCATAATGTAAACGACTGAGGATCACACACTATCAGACTTTCAAGTCATTAAGAATTCCACAAACTTGCTGCTAGGAAACGTGTGACAAATCACAATATATATGTGTTTTAAAAACGGCTCAAAATATCAAACATACCAGAAAGCAATTTTGTGTTTAAAAGACACCTAATAGGCTAAAACAAAATTTGAGCTGTCAGTGAAAATTTAATAGAATAGATGCACAGGTTACGCATAGAACATGTCAAAGAAACGAAACCAAACACCTTTGACTTTTCTTACATGATGGAATATCATGCATCTTGCAAGTTATTTTGGCAAAAACAACATGCAACCAAATTCAAGATTATTTTGTCTAGAAGTGGGTTACTCATAGCCAGACTATATCAGGTATCTGCAGACTGGCTCTGACTTTCGGCAACTAGTGTCATTTTGTACAGACTGTAAAATCAGGGCAAAATTCTGTGTAAAAGTCATATAGTGTATTCCAGCCTTTAATCATGCCAAGTTTGTCAAACTGGATTTTGGAAAATGATGACTGTTCCAGCTAATTACAAACAAATGACCAGCTTTTACCAGCTAAAGACCAGCTAGAAACCAGTAACCATGTTCCAAAACACAGATCCTTATAACCTGGATTTTCCAACACACTTCGCCTACTCTTTTATTCACCTATTATACTACAGTAGTCTACATGTGAAGTGGATCGAAACCTTTCAGCAAAGTTATGCATGAATTTTTAACAATACCCGTTCTTGTCTTCTATGAACTTCTACGTATGAACTTTTTTGATCCACTTCAAATGTTGACTACTGTACACTCATACAAATAAAGTTATGCTGGTATCTATGGAGAACCTTTAACATCCATGGAACCTTTACAATTCACAAAAGCTTTATATATATATATATATATATATATATATATATATATATATATATAGTGGGAAAAGGTTCTTTAGATCATTAAAATGTTCTTCTGAACTGTTCACTGAAAGGTTCTTTGGGAAACCCAAAAATGACTGCTGCTGCTACAAAAACCAACTATATTTTTAAGTGTAATAGTGTAAATCTTTTGTATTGTTTAACTTATTGACAAAAAAAGCTGCACTTTACCACATACTAACCATTTAGGTCAGTTTCACTCCTCCTGATCCCCTTTAATATCTGCTTTGCAATTATCGGACTAGACACTGTGTAGGACACCGATCAAAGTACTAAAGGTCTCTGCCCTTAACGGGACTGTGCTGCTCCATTAATTGAGTTGAATGCTCAAACTCTGTTCGCTATAATTGGCTCTGTTAGTGGTGCTTACTTGTGATTGGTTGATACTGCAATAATATAACTGTGAAGCTGGGGAGATTTCACCTACACTTCAGT
The DNA here is from genome assembly GCF_051911475.1 of Siphateles boraxobius. Classification (NCBI taxonomy): domain Eukaryota; kingdom Metazoa; phylum Chordata; class Actinopteri; order Cypriniformes; family Leuciscidae; genus Siphateles; species Siphateles boraxobius. The sequence goes on from NW_027508953.1 coordinate 4,157,051, forward strand.
GCAGCGTCATGGTGTGGTATGATTAGTATGGAGGCCTGTGAATGCTGTTTGTACATTTAAAGTGCTAATCTAGGGAGGAGAAGTTCTTATATGACTGCAATGAGTGTACAAGAAGGGCCATTTTTTCACAAAATGTTTGAGATCTTCTTCCCTGCAGGGGGAAGGTTTATGACAAATGATGCTGTCAGAAAACAAGTACTTTGGCTCTTTTGCTTTGGGAGAAAATAAAATGTCATTGTATATGGATTTCTCTCATTCACTCTCTAACACATATGTACACAGCATGAAAGACAATGCATCAACTCATAGTATTAATGTTCTTTGCAATAAATGTGTTCATTAATGCATGTCACACATTATATAGCCTATAGTTGAGACATGGGCTAGTTGTCACATTTTTTACCCAAGATAATATTTTCAGAGTATTTTTTCTTAGATCAACAACAAATAAAGCTATTGCAAAAATAAACCGTTCATTTGACACACAATGGCCCGTGTGACAACATGCCCCAGTGTGTCACACTGTATGGGGTAAGTTGGCACAATTAAATACTATTTAAACAATCTAGTATTGACTTAAATTCACTCTTCCCACAGGAAAAAGGCTTCATGCAAACAAATTTGTCAAAACTACAAATGTTTAGAAGCTGTAAAACTTTTCAAAGGCACTTTTCCACTATAGCTTCTACCAACTGCGAGATGCAGTGACAGATAACTATATCCCTAAAACTGTCTCAATACAAGACACGGTTCAAGAGTTGCTGCAATCTAAGGTTTATTGCTTTTACGTAAAATGTTTTCATAATCATGACTAGAATGTGTAGCTTGAATAAATATGCTATTCTGAAATGTGCTTAATTGTCTTTTCGAGGCACCCACTGTCAAGGATGAGAGTCGTCTTTCCCTTCCTGTGCATCATTGTGTTTGCAAGGGAGTTATGGGAGACAGAGATTTTAATAACTACCCAAGGGAATAAATTAGACGGTAAGAAACTCCATCCAAAACTACAGTTTAAATGCTGAAATATGTCAATCCTTTATAGAGGTGTCAAATAAGATATGGCTCCATAGAGGCATCTGAAAGGATACAATGTGCATCATTTGCACAGCGCAAATCATCATCAGCCACGTGTAAAAAGAAACTATTCAGCTGCATATCTATCAAAATTCATCTGCATACCTTTCGGAACTGAATGCTGAATTCAAAACACCTTTGCACTTCAAGTACCATTCATCTTAAAACCATGCATCCACTCCAATATGTGAGCAAACTTTTGACATGAGAACTAAAATATTACTCAGCATAGATAGCACACATGATGCAGCAGGAAAAAGACTCTTCATGGTAACAAAGCCCATTGTATCTTGAAACCAACTCAAGATAAACAATGTTTCGTTGCCACACTAAGAGGCTTTCCTCTAGTGGTTTTAACACTCAAAATGGATCCGACATCTGGGATGAGCACCAGCTCTCTGGCTAGGAGGGAGCTCCAGAACAATGACAAAATTATACGGAAGCTTCCTGGATGTTGCCCTAAACACAGCACTGCTTGAAAGCAACAAACATTCAACTCCAGATGCTCCCTACACTCGAGCCATTTTATTTCACTGACATCCGTTTAATTTTGAGAGACTAGGCAACGTGAACATGAAAGGCCCGCCTCGTCTCTTCATGTATAACGGAGAGGAATCAGAGACTTCAAGATTCTTTTGATCCAAGGATATGAAAATGTTTAATTGCACCATGTTGATAGCTGTCATTATAGTGTAATCATGATTCCTGAAAAGAGTATACATCAACATAGCAATTCAGACGGGCAAATAACAGGCAGCTTTCTATAGCTAAAACTGTAATTGTGCATATACACTGTAGCCTATCAATTTACAGATTATAGGGTAAACAAGGTTCTGCTAACAGATATAATATTGAATTTTTCTTGTAAAAGAGCATCACAGAATTAGTGAACTGTCACTTCATGCACCACAAAAAAAAAATCAATATTTTTTGCTTTCCTGTTAAAAAAAATATCTAGCATCCTGGATTTATGAGGTTTAGTAGTGAAATAAAAGAGTTTGTCAAGTCTTTGCATTCCATGAATAAATTACAATAAATTACATGTTTTCCAAAAAAAACCACATTTTTTACAGTTTACTGTTTTTGAACGAAACAGTAAACAATGATTTTAAATTGTAATAATATTAAACACTATTCATCGTCTTACTGTATTGATTATTAAATAAAAGTACCCATGGTGAGCATAAGTTAAGCAATTTAATTTCTAAAAAATATGATCTTATGTAGGCTAAGCCAAGGAATGTAGGTTACTGTCTGTTGGTCATAAACGCTACATAAACCTTCAATGCTATATAAGACCCCTGTACTCTTTCCTATACCAGTAAAGATTCCGCCACGATCACGACGATCATGGCGAGACTGCAACATTATTACATGTTAATCAATTAACAAACTGCAATTCAAGTTAAGGAAAGTTCTCGCCTTCACTTTTTTGTTCCGATCTTTGGAGACTTGTGATCTTATTTTACTTATCTTGATCTTACCTTACATACAAAAAATGTTTCAAATTCACCACTAAAGTATTCCGGCACCATTAACACAGTTTAACGCATATTTGTTTAGAACCCTAAAGATGGTGGTTAATAACATTTAACTTGGTATTTCGTTAAGAGAGATATACCTGTATAGCCTACACCGCAACCTGATACAAGAGACATAAGTGGACCGTCACTGAGTAGGACTTCGATTGGTTTGCAACTTTGCATAGTTGGGTTGTTGGTCAATGTCATTATTCAGAAATATTTGACTGGTTAATGCTGTATTTAGTTAATACAGTGAACCATGAAATAAATAATCTTATTTCAACCATTTCTCCGTTTTTTTTTAATCGTGCAATCTATTGTGCACTTGCAACAATATTTGACATTCACATAAATAGGCCTATACCTGACAGTTGATCAATGGAGGCCAAACTTTTTAAAAACACCTTTTTTAGTTTGTCCTATGAGTTTTAACTTTCCTTGTGAGGTGCACTACAATGCCTTTTACATTATACTTGAAATGTTATGTGAATAACAAAGCCTATTTCAGATAACTCTTTCAACAACACATATTGTCCCAAAGCAGCTTTAGCCTGCAACAAAGTGCCTTACACTCCCACTGAACAAGCTTAAGGCGACAATGGGAACGAAAAACTCCCTGATGTTTATGTTGATAACAAACCTTGGGAGGAACCAATACACCGGTGTCGGACAAGGCTTACCCGTAGTGTGATATGCTAGCTATAGAGTGATTATCCACAAAAGTGGTTACAAGCGGAAAAATCACACTCAGTGAACAAAATATCTCCACGTGAAGGGAAGAACAGCGAACAGTTCCCGACTCCTTGGGCCCTTCAGCCTAAAAGTATATCTCTAATTAGAATTATGCCTAGTATACAGTAGGCCTATATATATCAATTATAGATATCTTTAAACAAAATTAACATGGGTAAACATTTGGGGTTGGTAAAAGATGTTTTAATAAATAAAATAAAAAAACAGTAAAAACATTATTATTGTGAAATGTCTTTTATTGGGATAGGACAGTTGCTAGACAGGAAGTGAGGTGGGAGAGAGAGGGGGGATCAGGAAAGATCCACTAGCCAGGACTCGAACTCGGGTCTCCTGAAGCACAACGGCGCTAAATGTCGGCGCCGACCATAAGTATTTACTACAAATTGCAAACTTTGTCTTCAATAACAAATGGACATTAATAGACAAATAATACTATAGCTATACTTTATACAAAAGACTATTGTACACTATAATGTATTTTGAAAGTATACTTTCAATGCATTGTAAAAATGATATTTTCCAGCACACAGTTAAAATATACCTAAAATATATTTTTAATAAAGTGCAAATAAATACACTTTAAAAAGATAAACACAATTTTCACTCCAAGTATATTTTTCTAAAATATACTAAAGTACAAATATTTTAAAGTGTGTTAAAATTTGTATTGTGAAAATAGGTAAAAGTGTGACGCTAATATATTTGTAATATATTTAAATATAGTAGATTTTGTTAGTATATTTGCAATGCACTATTGAAAAAGGCAATATATTTCAAATACAATAAAGTATAGTTTTTTTCCCACTTGGACTTCTAAGGCCAGTGTACCTCCAGCAGTGTCCTTATGAGAGCCATTTGCTTTTGGTTGTCATTTTAGTTAGTCTAAATGAAGCGTTTTAAAATACAGGTTTTGTTTTTTCACTGCTCAAACAAACAGACAATTACGCACAGAACTTACACAGGCTGTTTTGTACTGTTGCTAAAAAGTTTAACTTATTATGAAAAGTAGATTATTATTATGCTTTGGTGATGACAAGTATTTGTGTCCATAAGCTGTAACTGTGAGTCTAGGTAATTCAACAACAGTTTTTCAGAGCAGAATGATCTGTTGAGATTCAGACCCGGGGATTTTTCTCATAAGTCTCTCCTCTGCCCAGAACAGGATCATACAAGCAACATTTCCCAGTCCAATCATTTCGTGCCCAACTACTTCACAGTTGGTTAATTACCTTCTTTAGAGATCAATATTTAATTAGGAAATGTTTTGCCTGTGGGGCAGTTTTAGACAGTCACCAGTCTGAGAGGCCACTCTCTTCACATTTAATAGAATCTAAATTCATTCATTAGCTGCGTTTGGCTCCTAATAATTTATGCTTTGATCGACAGAAAGGCCTTCCTTTTCTTGTTAGTTGGGTTTTATGTTCTTTAGGCATTTGTTAGACAATCAGAAAAACTGTTTGTATTTTACCATGCTGGAATTATTGTTACTATGGCCCTATTTACATCTATTAAGATGCGTTTCTATGAGGATTTGCTGCTCAGAAATCAGTGCCCCAGTGTGATGTTTCTGTTTTTCTTCTGGCTTTAGCAGCAGCTGTGTTCTTTGGCCACATTATATGTCATATTGTATTTGCTGTAATGTTTATATTTGTCATGTTACCCAACACAATGGTGTGATTCTTTAACTGTGGACACTTTTGACCATGTGCACTTAGAAATGAATGCAATAGATCACCAAAAAAAGAAAATTCTGTCTTTATTTATTGTGCCATTATGCTATCCCAAAACCACATGATATCTTTTCTTTCTTCTATGGAACACAAAATATATTTTGAATAATGGCAAATGTCACAAGAAAAGTCTTTGGGATCCAAAACATTTTCAAAATTTCTTAAAAGGATAGTTCACCCAAAAAAGAGCATTCTGTCATCATTTACTCACCCTCATGTCGTTCCAAACATGTAAGACTTTTGTTCATCTTCGAAACACTAATTAAGATATTTGAATGAAATCGGACAGATTTCTGTCTCTCCACTAGCAGATACGCAACTAATAATTTGTCGCTTCAAAAAGTTAATAAAGAGATGGGAAAACTAATCCATATGAAATTGAGCGGTTTAGTCCAAAGTTTCCGAAGAGACACGATCACTTTATATGATGAACAGATTTAATTTAGGGTTTTATTTGGAACCACATGAGGGGGAGTAATTAGTGATCATTTTTCATTTTTGGGTGAACTAACCTTTAATTTCCACAGAAATAAGAAAGTCATACAGTTTTGGAACAACATGAGGGTGAGTAAATGATGTAATAATTTTCACAATATCCTAATTTACATAGAAGAATGAAAGTCATTCAGGTTTGGAACGACATGAAGTTTATGTCAACATGAAGGTATATCCCTTCAAACCCTATCAGTTTTTACTTTTAATTAATTTTCTAACTAGAAATGCATGCAAATAAGCTTCTCATGATGAATAATTCCCTCACACAATAAATATTACATCCCTCTCTCTCTATTTTTAAAATGCAAGAATGAATATTTTTATGATGATTTTCATATTTTAAGAATGAACGTCTGGGGCTGAAATCTGTTCGTTTTAATAAAAAACAACCCCTGGGACATGAAAGTGCCCGTAGCTGAAGCTGAAACACCCAATGACAGATTTGTCTATTTGGTTTTCTCTCTGAAATGTGACAGCGCATGGCCATGTGTTTGAATTTCAGGGAAGAGACATGATAAATGATACCCTGAACCAAACGCAAATCTCATCAAAGCAAACTGAGAGCCTCAGACAAAACTTGTGGTCATATAAATTTAAATGCTCCTATGAGGGCACGCTGATATAATGTTTTTGACAAATCATTTCTCCTGACATTCATTAAAGACTTCAAAGGAAGCTTTTCATCCCTAAATGCTTTACATGTTCCAATTGGGCGACAAGGCTTCAGCTAAATCTGTGAAATTGCCGCTTCCATCTCGGTTTCTGACAGCATGCTAATGTTCAATAATAGATGTGTGAGAACAAGACCCAAACTACATTTGAATGAATTATTCAGCTGCCCCCATTTGCCCCTACAGTCTCCTGATTTTCACATCCCCTCCTACCGTTTCCATTATGTCTCACTTTTTTTGTGTATTACGCAATAATGACGTAGGCTCCATCTTGCAGCCAGAAACAGTCCAAATATAAGCTTTCTTATCCAGCTTGCAGGGAGCTGTCATTATTTTCCCCATCCTGCACTTATCTGTGTCCCCACACATGTCTAGCTGAAGCCCCCGACAGACTTCAGAAACTTCTCATTTCTGTTTTATGTTTCCCTATGTAATTTCTCTCTCTCACTTTCTCTGTCCTTTGTGGTACGTGTTTTTCATTTGTTTTCCATCACCGGTAGAACGTAGGCCTACTCACTCATGCTTGTCCCCTGTTTGACACGTCGCTTTTCTTTACAAGGCGGCACAACAGTCAAGAGAAAAAATAAATAATTTTTTTGTGAATGAAGGACAGCGCATTGTTTTCAGAAAGACCATATAAAGCAACTGTTTAGTAAAAACTTTTTAAATGTGTCTTAATACACAATAATATACAGTAGCATATTGTTTATCGCCTGATGAATATAAACAGTATCCATAGCCATTTAAAGGCCCTCTGAAGTGCCTTGAAACAGCGTTACTAAATGTGTTGAGTAATTTCTCCTGAAACAGGAAGACAGGGCGGGACATATTGAGCAGCTCCTCCCCCTTTTTATAATAACCAATAGCATTTTGTTTATATCATAGCTCGGCCAAAGCTGTTGAGCTCAGTAAAGCAGTATTTGACAGTTTATGACAGCCACAGTCTTAATAGATTCCCCTTTTAGATTTAATATAAAACTGTTACTAAAGCAAAAAAGTTAACTTAATCATGCTTTAAAAGTGTGTAATTTATGTTGGTGGCACCGGTGTTATCTCTTTTACTTGTCAGTGCTGTGTCTAATGCCAAGTCTGTCTAACCGCCTCCCATTCTAAATGGGTCAGATACATTTTCTGGTCTGCGTCAACTATCTCATGATCCACTCTGTGCTATCGTGTCCCTGGACCGGAGCAGACTGTGCTCGCGCTGCAGTGGTTTCGCGTGACGCTAACATGAAACCAGAGAGTAACACTTTATATTACGACCCGCAAACAACTGCGTTAGTACACTGGAATTACGGTGTACGTTTCTGTAATTATAGTGTACTTATGTGTAGGTATATAAGGAAACAATATGTTAAGTTTTGGGTAATAAAGGGGTAACAAGCAGATATACAACCTGCAAAGAACTTTGTGAGTAAACCGAAATTACGGTGTACGTTTCTGTAATTATAGTGTACTTCCGTGTAGGTATAAGGGAACAATTTGTTAAGTTTTGGGTAATAAAGGGGTACAACCAGATATACAAGCAAATTATTTATAATGTAATTATTTTAAAACTAACAGGTACCTATTCTGTTAATATATTCCAGGCAAAAATTGTACATCTGTTGTACAATTTTTATCAAATTTTTGGCAAAATATGTTCTTGTGCAATGTAGTTACAGGTTAATTTTGACATCTGTGGGTTGCAAATTAGACATATACATATATAAAAACATTCACATTGTATTGCAATGACACTTAAATGTCAGGGCAAATATACTGTTTAATTAAATCGTTTTTTTGTTTTGTTTTCTTAATATGAGTACCTTTCTCTGTAATTACAGTGCAAATAGTGTTGTTACATAGTTGTTACATAGTGTTTGTTACCCATTTCAACTGTGTATTTACAGGGTAAGTGTAACTCCTGCGGGCTGTAAATGTGGCGCTTGTTACCCCCTTGTTCTGTGTAGTTACAGGGTAAATACTTTGAAATTTTTTTTTGAATTTTTTTTGTAAAATAAATAAGAAATTAAATGGGATCCTTTATTGTATATTTACTGCACTTACCCTGTAACTACACAGAACAAGGGGGTAACAAGTGCCACTTTAATTTACAGCCCGCAGGAGTTACACTTACCCTGTAAATTCACAGTTGAAACGGGTAACAAACACTATTTACTATGTAACAATACGAAACAACACCAATTGCACAGTAATTACAGAGAAAGGTACTCTACTAAAACAAAACAAAAAAACGTTTTAATTACACAGTATATTTGCCCTGACCCTCTGGGGTCCAAAAATGCGCAGGTCATTGCAATACAATGTGATAAGGTAAGTACTAAGTACTACATGGTACGTTCTAAACAAAAATCATAGCAGAAACTTTTTTTTTTTTGGCTTAACGTTAAGTAGTTTAGTAAGAAAAGCCAATAAATTCAATTTTTATCATACTGTGCATACATACAGCCATATATATATACATACAGGTTTAATTTACAACCCACATATGTCAAAATTACCCTCTACATTGCCAAGAATATTTTGCCAGAAATGTCATAAAAACTTTTACATACAACAGACATACAATTTTTGCCTGGAATATATTAACAGAATAGGTACCTGTTAGTTTTAAAATAATTACATTATAAATAATTTGCTTGTATATCTGGTTGTACCCCTTTATTACCCAAAACTTAACATATTGTTCCCTTATACCTACACGGAAGTACACTATAATTACAGAAACGTACACCGTAATTTCGGTTTACTTACCCAGTTGTTTGCGGGTCGTAATATGAAGTGTTACCAACCAGACTTTGTTCGCCCAAATGGAAGCATATTTACACTGTCTGAATCGTTCCCTATCCCCTATATAGTGCACTATGTGACATTCACCATGTAGAAAAGAGTAAATGTGTGAACAAGGGACAGATTTTAACTTCAGCGTCTATTTACAATGTGGGGGCGGGACGCTTTAGATTCTAGTTGCATTTGATTGGACAGAAAATCTGATGAGAAGCTGCATGAAGTGCAGAGTGATGCCATCAAAATCATTAATCCATATTGGCGGAAGTGAGAGACTGTAAATTTTGTCATTGTTTTGGAGCATAGCTTATAGATAACTTTACTGGTTCCAAAAAGGGGTTTTCATAACAATGCAAGAACCATTTTTGATTCCCCAAAGAGCCTTTCAGTGAACAGTTTTTAGTATAACCTTTTTTTTCTTAGTGTGAAGAACATCTTAAAAACTTTCTTCCACTGTAAAGCATTGGAGAGGTTCCATGTCAAAGGCTCTTCATGGGATGCCAATAAAGATCCTTTATTTTTAAGAGTGTAAGGCTATTCATACTAAAAGCCAGGAAACTTACATTATGATTTCATGGGGACTTTATTTGTGCATGCTCTTTTCCCCTGTTTTTCATTTCGAAAATATTTGGCGTCACTTAACACTCACTTAAAGTACATCTTTAAAACATTCAGCAAATCTCAAAAGAAATATCACTTTTTCATGCTGTACATTATGATGTCTAAAATCATTTAAATGGTTGATTTTATGTGTATTTATTTTGTATATAATTTTAGGATTGGTTATTTCTTGGTTAATAGCCATAAAATTTAAATTAACATCTTATTGTTATTGGTTCATATTGGTGCATTCCTAAACTTAATGTGTTGATGTACACTTAATGTGTGTCAAGTTAATTGAAATTTTCAATGTTTTATCACTAATTTGCAACATGCAGTGTTAATTCAGTGTTAAATATACTGTTAAAGTATTTATTAATATTAAGAATTTGCCTTTATATTTATATCATCAGTTTTCTTTTAAATTTTAGTTTAATGTTTAGTTATCTCGTTAAATGTGTTAAATGTCTCATTAAATACAAAATATGTCTTTGTATGTATTATTTTTTATTTTTTTCTAATTTGCTTTAAATGTTACTGCACCCAAAAATTGTACTTCTGTCATTTACTCACCCTTATGTTCTTACAAACCTGTATGACTTTCTTTCTTCTGCTGAACACAAAAGAAAATATTTTGAAGAATATGGGTAACCAAACAGTTGATGGGCCCTTTTGACTTCCATAGTAACTTTTTTCTTCTTCCATACAATGGAAGTCAATTGGGCCTATCAACTGTTTGGTTACTGTTTGGTTTGGTTAAATATTAATAACAACACTGGACAGGCATTCACACTTACTGTGATTACATTTACAGGTGCTGTTGTTTGCTTACTTGTGCTCGACTATAGTATCTAAAAAAAGTTAAAGAGCTAATGCACGCTTTAGAGTTTTTGAAATTGACACTTTGTGATGTAACCAAAGGTTTGTAAAAAAAAATTATGTAGGCATTTGTTGACCAATGAGAATTTCAGACAGGTGGGACCAGTTATGCTTTAGGAAATTGTGTCTGATGGATTCCAACTTAATTTCAGACAGCCCTGGATCTTCTCATCAGAGGTAAAAACCCTCCATCAGAGGCAAGGGCTGTATAGCTATACAAACCCATGCATCCAGACTGGGACATTTGAAGCGATACAAGTGGATTATGGTCCATGACAGAGGCCTTATTTTGGTGTAAATTCTCTCTTTAGGTTGCCACACACAGCCTTGTTCCTAAGAGCATGTTTTTTTTTTTTTTTTTTTACCTTTTCATGCTCCATGGGTCATTGTTCTGTACTGGTAGTATAGTTCACTAAAAAGAGCAATCAGTATTTGTGGCACTGGTTTCCCCAAGCTCCTCTACCAGGGAAGCATGACATACAGAGTGATATGTGAAAGACAGCCTCAGCAGGCATAATATCAGCTTAGTCTGCCCATGTCATCCAAATCCAGACACCGGTTATCTGCATGGGTTTTCCTCTGAGAGCGAGACTTCGGATGAATGTGGGTTTCAGCCCTTTGGAAGATCAAAGTAATCTCCAAATATGAGCCTACGTAAATCACTTTAGTTTTTATGGGCTTTTGGAAACTCATCTGCCCATTTGTCCTTGCTGGTAAGAACGGTTGTATATTTGGGTGTTGCACTTTGGCAGAAAAGGAACACTGGGAGAGAGAGAGAAAATGAGAGGGACTATGTTAAAGTGTGATATCATTTAATTAAAAATCCAGCTAAGCTTCCTCCCCCATTAGGCTTGAAGTAAGCTTAGCGTGTAGAATTGAAACACGCCACGAGCAAATGCGGGTTTCAGTACATACTGCAGTCTTAAGGTCACAATTATGCTTTTGAATATTTCAATTTTATAGGTGTCTATAAGATGCTTTGTATTTTGAACGTCATTCACTGATGTTAAAGAACTAGTAGCCTAACTGGCAATTGCTTTGTTTCAACTACAGATGGTGATAGAGAGGCCAAAATTTGCACCTGTTAAAGTAGTTATAATATTTCAGGAATGATTGTTTCTTGGGAGACAGATGATTTTCGTGTGCTATTTAATTCAAAGATAAATGTGGGATATTCGATTTGTACTTGACATCCAAAACTGACTAAAGGTCACATAGAAACTGAATTGTTGGGGATGATATGCAATGCAGTCAGCTGTTTTTCAGGTGGACGATTATTGACAATGTTTGCAAACATTTGCTGAATAATTTATGTAGGAATATTGACTCATTGATGCAGTACTTGGTTAATAATAAATGTTCTATCTGTTTGTCCCTCCGTCCATATCTGTCTGTCTGTCTGTTCGTCATTTAGTCGTTCTAACTGTCTGTCTGTCATCCATCCGTCCATTTGTCCGTTTGTCCCTCCCTTCCTCCGTTTGACTGTCTGTCTCTTCGTCTGTCCATCTGTCGGTCTGTCTGTCTTTCTATCCATTTGTTTGTTTGTCCCTCCGTCCATTTATCTGTCTGTTCGTCCTTTTGTCTGTCTATCTATCTGTCTGTCTGTCATCCATCCATTCATCTATCTGTCTGTCTGTCCCTCCGTCCTCATGTCTATCTTTATCTGTCTGTCCGTCTATCTATCTGTATGTCTATCTATTTGTCTGTTTGTCCCGCCGTCCATCTATCTGTCTGTCCATCTGTGGGTCTGTCTGTCTTTCTGTCCGTCTGTCTGTCTGTCTGTCTGTCTGTCTGTCCCTCCGTCCATTTATCTGTCTGTCTGTTTGTTCATCCATCCATGTCTGTCTGTCCGTTTTTCCCTCCGTCTGTCTGTCTGTCAAGTCAAGTCAAGTCATCCTCATTTATATAGCGCTTTTAACAATGTAGATTGTTTCAAAGCAGCTGTCTGTCTGTCTGTCTGTCTGTCTGTGTGTCTGTCTGTCTGTCTATCTGTCTATCATAATTATGGCAATTCTGTCAAATGTACCATTAATATTTGCTGAAATTAGTTTAAAATCATTTGTTTATGCAGTAAATTTTATAAGATAATTTAAAATATATGGCTCTGTTTTACACATACGGTGATAATTAGCTTTATCATAGACATTGCTTTCTATAATGTAATAGTCTTTGAAAAGATATTAACCATGAAGGAACTGTTACGGCTTTCCCCTCTTAAAGCTGTGGCCTCTCACCATATTAATACAATTTTGACAGTTTCTCATATGCGAGAAGTAAAGCAGCTGTTAAAGAGGATAATATATTATCACTAAGAGAGCCATAAGTACTTTCATTATGTCTGAGGAGGTCATTATCATTTTCTTTACCTTTCCTGTCAATCTGTCAATGCTGAGGATGCCATTAGAGACTTATGAAATGTTTGCTGTTCTGTAAATGTTCTTCTCTCCCAGAGGATTTAAGCGTCTCTACTGTGTGTGCTTGAAGGAAAGAAACTCTCTAAGCCGTCAGCACTGCCCTGGAAACGAGCAAAATATGTTTTTTATCAGTTGCCTTTCTTCTTTCCTATGAATCCCTGCAGGTTTATTAGTGGTGCTAAGTTTAGGAAATGCAAACGTTAACCCCTGCATGCATTATCAAAATGGTTTGAGTTATCTTCTGCTTTGATACCAATCTCAAAGGTGTTATTTTACAAAAACCACCCAGAAGACCTTAGCAACCACATAGCAATGCCTTGACAACCACCCACAACACCCTAGCATAATGCTGTTGAGTTTTGCACAGTCGTACACTCCTCACATATCCTTCAGTAAATGTTACCATCTTTATTCTGTTATCTATGAGGCCTGTTATTAGAAACATTGTTCGCTTTAAAAGGTCAAAATGTTCACGAGTCTGCATTCATAAAAAATTATAATACAAACAAAAGTAAAATCCCTGTATTTCCCACCCTTTATCTCCAGCAACTCTGAATGTGCCTAAAATGACATTGCTGTATTTATTTTTGTTTCTCTGGTTCACATTTTCCTCTGAATGCACCATCCATTATTGCCATAATTGACAGAGAGTGAGCAGCACAGTCAACAATGACAAAATGGTTTCGAACAATAGCAGCATGCTTGCAACGTCCATAATGGCCACATGTTTTCAACTACAGAGGCAATTCACAGTGCTGGATCTATGTTTGAATCAAACCTTTTGTGATATATGTCACATTGCATTAGAGCCACAAATATACAGTCAGGCATTTGACTCATCTTGAACCTGGTCTATATTTTCAGGCTCTTTTGGGTCAATCAGCTATACGCAAAATTATTTTTTAAACACTTTATTTTTTTAAATATTTAAAAACAATGACACTGTAGTTTATGTGAGTGGTGGTTGCTCGTGCACATCTCATTGCCATTATGTTAAAAAAAATATCCTGTTGCTATGTGGTTGCTAAGGTATTTGGGTGGTTGCTAGGTGGTTGTCTACAAGGCCAAGTCTGTTTACATTTCCTAAAGAAAGTGTGAGTGTTGTTCACCAATGCTTAAGTTTATTGCCATGATGTTAAGTGTTGTGGGCCGTTGCTATGGTGTTGTTATGTGGTTACTAAGGTATTTTGGGTGGCTGCTATGTGCTTGTCTATACTAGCCCAAGTCTGTTTAAATTTCCTAAACAAAATGTGTGTGTTGTTTGCCAATGCAAAACTTGATTTCCATGATGTCAGGTGTTGTAGGCCGTTGCCAGGGGGTTGCAAAGGTATTTGGGGTGGTTGCTAGATGGTTTTCTACTAGCCCAAGTTTGTTTACATTTCCTAAAGAAAATGTAAGTGTTGGCCATTCCCAGGGTGTTGCTAAGGTATTTTGGATGGTTACTAGGTGGTTGTCTACTACCCAAGTCTATTTACATTTTCTGAAAATAACGTGAGTGGTGTTCGTGAAATGCAAAACTTGACCACCATGATGTTAGTGTTGTGGGCTGTTGCCAATTGCAACAAAATGCAATATGCAGCAATATGTGGTTGCTAGGGTATTTTAAGAGGTCACCTTCTGGCCCAAGTCTGTTTACATTTTCTGAAGAAAATATAAATGGTGTTCACCAATGCAAAACTGCCATTGCTGTTTCCAGGGTGTTACTATGTGGTTTCTAAGATCTTCTGGATGTTTTTTAGGTGGTAACTAATAGGTCAAAAGAAGCCACCTTTTCATATTCTGGTGGTCTCTACATATGGATCGGGAGCTTCCTTCAATGTAATTCTATGGTAATTTTTCATCTCTTTTATTGTCCATCAGGTGAACATTTTCAACAAGAACCATGTTTTTTGAGGTATCATTAATGTCTGTAGCATAATTGAAGTTTAATATTTACAGATACAGATTTGAACAAACACATCACTCTCAGCATGAGCAACAGAAGAAGTGACGCATGACTAGACAAACACTAATTAGTGCAAATCTTTCATATCTTAAATATATAATCTCAAAACCCCCACTGATCGTTTATTTATAATGTCCATTATAAAGCTCCATTAATATGGCTGTGAGCTTTTCAGAAAAAAAAGCTATTAATTTAAAAAGCTATTAGCTATTTACAGCAAAAAGCATATCTGAATTGAAATCGAATCTGAATGGAACTGAACCTGTTTCTGAAAACGGCGCATATCTGCATTCACAATAGCATTAGGTAAGCCAAAGAGCAAACCAGGCCAATCCTGCTGTACTCTCTCTATTTACCCAGAAGCCCCGAGGCTGTAACAGGCCTGCATATTCCAGTGCTTGTGCTGCTCTATGGCTACAGCAATCTCTCTCGCCACAGAATCCTTTGTGATTTTTTTTGTGCCTCTCTCGTTCTCCCTCCCCACCCCCTCACTGTCATTCTCTCTCTCTCTCTCTCTCTCTCTCTCTCTCTCTCTCTCTCTCTCTCTCTCTCTCTCTCTCTCTCTCTCTCTTACTTCTAACCAATTTCATACAACATGCATTTTCCCCCTTTTTTATACATGCACACACATTCGCACTTGTATGCGCTCGACTCCTTTGGTAGGCCTATTCTATACTAACCAAGTTTATTTAATCTTTTTCATACCCGTTCGTTGCTGCTTTTCTCTCGTCTGTCTTTGTTTCGTTATCCCTGCTGGGCAGATGAGCCCAGCTGCCACTCTGCAAAGTGTGTGTGTGTGTGTGTGTGTGTGTGTGTGTGTGTGTGTGTGTGTGTGTGTGTGTGTGTGTGTGTGTGTGTGTGTGTGTGTGTGTGTGTGTGTGTGTGTGTGTGTTTGTGTTTACGTACATCAAGTTACCTTCCCTCCGCCATTGTCAGCGATGGCTTTTGTGTGAGAGCAGCCCCAATGTACAGCTGCATTTATCCCATAATGTAGTGTTCTCCTCTGTGAAGAGCACTTTCACATTCAACCTCATCAAAGCTCAGCTACACTCAGCTCGGCTATATTTAAATGCTTTAAACATACCGGCGAGGGGGGAAAAAGCGCATGGAGAATCAAATCAGGAACATAATGGAAATGTCAGACCATGACAAAGTCCAAGTTTTAAAAGCTGTTTAAAGTTTTTCTTACAAGTACACAATAGATTGATCGTATATGCATTTGCAGTTGTAGGATGGCAGTCATGTTAATGTTTTAAATTGGTCATGATCAATGTTTATTTTTTTTAATGAGTGAAAACTTTTTTTAAATAAATTGAAATGTTATTTAAAATAATATTTTATATGAAATAATATAAAATATTATATTAAATCATTATTATTTAATATATATTAAATGTATATTATTACATTTTGAATATACATTTTTATTTTTTTATTTTGGGGTCGCAGTACTTTCTTTTTTAAAATGATGAATTATGAAAACGAGTTTTTTCATTTAATGAATTTATTTAATGAACATTAATGAAACTATTATACGTTTGACATGATTTAAAAACGCCACATAATTCAGGATTTATTTAATACATATATCAGGTTTATTGTCTCTTTATTGTACTGAGCAATGACTGTTACAACTTGAACTTCTTTTTAAGGCCGTGTTGTTTTATAGTCCCAGTATGTTAAAGGAACAATGGCTTTTATGTAACATATACAGTATAATTGACTTCTCTGTCTCCCCTTTTAACACTGTGCTCTGTGTGTCCTTGCGGATAAGTGTTTGGCTGTGCGACATATTCTAGCAGCACTGGAGGCTGTTTTAAACAGGGGAAACTGTATGAGGAACATTGTCTGACTCATCCGGTTTAACCCGCAATACATCTGAAACTGTCACTGTCCTTTTGATGGCGAGGACAAACAAAAGGTCTGTTAGGTCCATAGTTGTTTTGGGAATTCTGCGTCTCTAATGTTACTGTCATGTTACTGTCTCTTTAGGATGAATCACTTCTTACTTTTCTCATTTGTGAGTCACTGTAAATAAAGTGTCAGACAGTTTGTTAAAGCTTAAAAAAAATTAAAGCTTTTTTTCTATATGGTATACAGTGCCTTAAAACTGTTTCAAATTGGGGTCTTTTGGATAATTTTGGATAATATCAAAGTAAATCATTATTATTTCCTGGTAACAATGTGAAAAATTAAGTTTAGCCACAAGACAGATGTGTGTTAACATGATTGTAGTCTGATAAATCGCTTTTCTGTTTAAAGTTATATCCAATTTTACAACTTTGTAGCCATGATAACAGAATGCTACAAACCCTAATCCGATTGAATTATAGCTCAAATAATACACATTTTAATAGAAAAAAATGTAAGTGCATTTATGAAATTATTAATTATTTTTTAAATCCAGTATATTGTCCCTAATTACTCCCATTTTAAGTAGGCTACTTCACTGAAACCTCATTTTGGGCTTTTACATTTTTTTAAATAGTTTTTTTTTGTTTAACACTGTGCCAAAATATGCTGTCAATTGAGCGTAATTCATACTGAAACCAAAATAACCCTTTTTCTGATGGTTTACAAATTGCTTTGGAATTTTTTCCAATCATTATTTAAAGTGCTTCTATTATACTTTTTCGATTATTACCTTCTATGTAGTGTAATATAGCTGTTTGTGAATGTAAAAGGTCTGCAAAGTTTCACAGATCAAAGTGCACGACAAATAAAGTTATTGGTTCCTAAAAGAATCGATTCTGAACTGCCAAAACAAGTCGTTAGCAATTCCAGTCTAACTTCCTGTATCATGACTATGTAACAATGTAACAAATTTGCATAATGACAGCCTTCCAGTCTTCATTGGCTGTCCACGAACAATGCTTTAACCTGCCCTCCAAAACTGTAGTTGTCGCTGAGGCCTGGAAGAGTTTGGTTCGTGTTGTCGACATGTCGAGAAGACTGCAAATCCACTTTGCGTGCTCTATAAAAGGATGAGGACTCGTGCCGGATTCGATATGGAAAAACGGACGCTATCGTTCCTCTTCGTATCACAGTGTATGAAGAGCCGAGGAAGATCCGGAGCTGAAATTCAGATATGATCCGACACAAGCTGTGAGTGCTAGACCAATCAAAACAGACTTAGCCGTCTGACCAATCAGAGCAGAGTAGGCTGGTAGAAATCGGTTTAGAGAGACATACACTGAATCCGAAATCTCCCCTTATCCTCTTAAATAGGGCATTATTTGAGGGGACAGCCATTTGTAGTGGTGTCCGAAACCATAGTGGACGTTGTCTGTACAATGCATCGCAATAACGAGTGTGCAGCCGATGTACTCTCAACGGCTGTCTGAATTCACGCACTCGTTTGTATTCAATCCTTCAAGTGAACTGTATTAGTGGACTAACATGAATAGTGATTGAGGGTTTATGGGCGATTTCGGATTCAGCCATAATCTTCGAACAGACTTTAAGAGAAATGAGGTGATGTGCAATGTATATTATGAGAAAATTAAAGTGTTTTTTGACCTTGGATGCATGTAAAGCTATTGTACCAGACATTTTTTTTTATGAATTTTTAGGTTTGCTTCAACTCATAAACCCCTGCAGTTCTCCTCAAAACCCCCAGGGGTTCGGGAACCATCGCCTAGAAAACTCATGGTCTACAGTATGTTTTTCCTTTTCAATGCATTTATCACAAAATAGTGATTTATGATTTGTCCAAAATATCAGCATAAATGGACATGTGTAGGGAACTGTATGTACTAACTACACCGAAGACGTTTCAGTCTGTAGGTGGCAAAGAGCCTCCTCATACCTCTGAGATACCCGACCGATGTGTAGGCCTACTATATTACCCATCTGTCTGCTCACAGTGGATCTATAACCAGTGTATGAATGCCAGTGTAATGATGAGCAGCACTTGCTGAACGTTGGGCTCTGAGGAGGGAAATGCACATTTTTTATTTTGCCTGAATGTTGTTTTGGCAGTATTTTCTTATTGTTTGTTGTATAAATCAAACGCTGGTCACACGGTAGAACGGACGGCCAGAAAGTGGCTGAGTGGGCTATGTTAGGTAAATGTCCACAAATTATTGAGCAAATTAGTGGTTAATACTGGCAGGGGATGTAGTAAAACTACTGCTTTGGCTCCTCTGCAAATGTAGAGATAAACAAATAAAGCACAGATATAGACAGGCTTTTATGTGCAAATAGAGAGATTGCTGAATGCATGTGCTTTATTCATCCCCGAGGGGCAAAATTCACGTCCACAGTCAGTCAGACACATTTCCATTTCAATGTATCGCTCTCTTTCATCTACAATCAAACGTTCTCACATCCCCCTGGTAGCTAATTTCCTGAAACAAGGCTTCGCAATTTTCTTTCAAGCTGACATAACACGAGATGAAATGTCACTGCCTCACCTTGTGTTTGGCGCTAATGATCTTTTGCACTAAACACATCGTTTAGTAATTATGAAAGAGCATTACACGTTCGCAACCTGAAAGTGATGTGAACAGACGGGCAAAACAAAGTTTGTTTTTCTCCCATTGGAGTTCTGGTACATGATTTTGAAGGTTCTCTGATTTCTCTCATTTCTTTTCTCTCATTTTATTTTTAAAACTCGACAGAAAGCTCTCTTATGTATTTGTTAATCAGGATAAATATTCTGTTTAATTTGATTATGTTTTCAGTTTCTAATAAGGTTGATGTGGTTTTAGCTCAATTAAACACATTGTATGTTGAAATCTATTCTGCAGGATCGCGCAGATTGTCCTACAAATTGCAAAACAAGTCTGCAGCTTTGACCTGCATCATTTTAGCTTGTTACATATTTCACAAATTATGGCAAAAAAGCCATATAGACTTATAGTCATATATATCTATAACATATAGAAATCAGAATATCATAATGCAATCAAAAGTTTAGGTTTTATTCAGCATTAAAAACATTAAATGGAATTTTTTTGTTGCAATTTTCATAAAAAAGCATAAGATTATTAGAAGGATTTCTGAAGGATCATGTGCCACTGAAGACTGGAGTATACCATTATAGGAATACTTTAAATTTGTTAATTTATTCAAATAGTTATTTAAAATTGTAATAATACACTGTCCGGCAAAAAAATAAATAATTAGGCAAATGCTTAAGATTGGATCATTATTGCAGTGAATAATATGTTTCTAGCATGTTAAATGTTTGGCATCAGTTCTTCTAACCCTAATTGATGGAGTGTGTAGCTTTTCATTTCTTAAACAACCATGTAGGAAGACACATCATGGCCATATTCCAGGATTCCTGGCCAATGTCAAGATTCATCAGACTCAAGTGTGTAAGAATGGTTGGGAGGGAGTGTCAGCATTTGGGACTGCTGTTTCCTTCGTTTTACCACTAGATGTCATGCCACTCACCTGTGGCCTCTCATTTGTGTAATCATCTTCACCTGCACCTCGTTTCCCCCTGTGTATTTTAGCTCTGTCTTGGTTCTCTCTTGTTACTTGGTCTTTGCATGAGGTGTCTGCCTGGTGTCCTGAGTTTCTTTGGATTTTTGAGCCCCTGTGAGTAAGCAAGGTTTTTGTTGTTTAAATTATTTGAAGAAGTTCTCTTGCATCTGTTTGTTTTTCTCCCCTCGTGGAGTTTTATTTTGTGTTTTTGTTATACCTCCATTGTGAGAAGATTCTTTGTTGTAATTTTTAGAAGTTCTCTTGCATCTGTTTGTTTTTCTCCCCTCGTGGAGTTTTATTTTGTGTTTCTGTTATACCTCCATTGTGAGAAGATTCTTTGTTGTAATTTTTTTGACACCATCTTTTGTTTATTAAACTATCTTACCTGAGACCTCGTATCCTGTGTTTCGATTGGATCCAACCCCTGCTTTCTGGTGGCTCAGTGGTATTACCGCCTAGCTCTGACACCAGAGACCTGAGTTCTAGGCCAGGTCGTGACAGAAAGACCAAGACACTCATGGATCCAGAAACACTCACCTATAAAGACCTGGTGGCAGTGATGGCTCAGCATGAGGTGGCGTACCAACGCCATGAAGCGGTTCTCACCCGTCAGGAGGAACTGATGGGCAAGCACTCTGACCTTCTCGCTGATGTGATGAAATCCATTGGCCAGCTTTTTCAACGGATCCCAGAGAGTTCACCTCCTCCAGTACCACATCCGCCTCCCATTGGTGGACCCCAAGTAGTTGCTGAGCCTCGGCTTCCACCTCCTAAGCCCTTTTCAGGGAACGCCAATTCATGTGGAGGATTCCTGACTCAGTGTTCTCTGACGTTTGAACTCCAGCCCTCAAGCTTCCCTACTGACCGCTCTAAGATTGCCTACATCATCACGCTCCTTGCAGATAAGGCACTTTCCTGGGCCTCTGCGGTGTGGGAATCTCAGGATGTCTGTTGTGGCACATATGCTCTCTTTGTGGAGGAGTTCAAGCGGGTGTTCGACCATCCAGGGAGTGGTCGGGAGTCTTCCAGGCAACTACTCACCCTTAAGCAGGGATCACGTAGCGCTGCAGAGTTCGCTATAGAATTCCGGACCATTGCTTCCGGTAGTGGATGGAACAACGAAGCCCTAATGGCCTGCTTCCAGGGAGGGTTGTCCGGACCCATTCTGGACGAGCTAGTTACTCGCGAACCCGCAACTGATCTCGAGTCCTTGATAACCATGGCTATCCGTCTGGACAATCGGCTAAGAGAGCGAGAGTCCACCCGTCGCAAGACGTCTCCGCCCCAATTGTCTGGAAACAGACAACCCTATCCTGCACGCTTCTCCTCACCCATTTCTGAGAAACTCGAGCCCCCGGAGGAGATGCAATTGGGGCGTTCCAGACTCTCACCTGCCGAGAGGGAACGCCGCATGAGGGAGAATCGCTGCCTATACTGTGGTGCATCTGGGCATTTCCGTCTCCTCTGTCCAGAGCTTCCGGGAAACGATCGTCCCCGCCCAGTTACAGGAGGGCTGTGATGGGGAAGATTAGTGCTCCTCCTCCCAATGCAGTGCTTTCTGTTCCTGTTACTCTTTCTTGGGAGGGCCATCAACATCAGGTCCGAGCCATGATCGACTCTGGGGCGGCTGGCGACTTCCTGGACCGGTCTCTGGTCAGGAGACTTGGTGTACCTACCCAATTACTTCCTCGACCCCAAACCGTTACTGCCCTTGATGGCAGACCCTTGGAACCGGGCTGCATTACGGAGATCACTTACCCTCTTCGTCTCACTGTTCTCCAACATCAACAAATGGAAGAGTTTTATCTAATTGACTCTCCAGAGTTCCCTGTGATCTTGGGTTATCCCTGGCTGCACCAACACAACCCTTGCATCGACTGGCTAGCTGGAACCATCCTGAGTTGGGGTACTGCATGCCAGGTTACCTGTTCCCTCTCGAGTCCCCCAGACCCGAGTCTCGAGTCTCAAGAAGCTATCAACCTGTCTCGAGTCCCTAGTGTCTACCACTGCTTCCAGGCTGTTTTTAGTAAGTCCCGAGCCACTTCCTTACCACCACACCGCTCCTATGATTGCACCATCGACCTTCTCCCTGGCACCTGTCCCACTAGAGGTCGGATCTTTTCCCTGTCTCCGCCCGAGCGCATCGCTATGGACACGTACATCAAGGAGTCCCTAGCGGCTGGCATCATCCGTGCTTCCACTTCCCCGGCAGGAGCGGGCTTCTTCTTTGTGGGGAAAAAGGATGGTGGACTCAGGCCGTGTATCGATTACAGGGCACTTAATAAAATCACGGTTCGAAATCGCTATCCCCTTCCTCTGATGGCCTCCGCCTTTGAGCTGCTTCAAGGGGCTTCCATTTTCTCCAAACTGGATCTACGCAACGCCTACCATCTTGTCCGGATTCAGCAAGGGGATGAATGGAAGACGGCCTTCAACACTCCCACGGGTCACTATGAGTACCTGGTGATGCCGTTCGGGCTCACCAACGCTCCAGCGGTCTTCCAGGCCCTAATAAATGACATACTCCGGGACATGCTAAACAAGTTTGTTTTTGTCTACTTGGACGACATTTTAATCTTTTCGAGATCTCTCAGGGAGCATGTAGGGCATGTCAGTGCTGTTCTCCAACGCCTCCTGAATAACCATCTCTATGTGAAACCTGAGAAATGTGAGTTCCACGTCACCCAGGCTCAGTTTCTCGGTTTTATTATCACCCCAGGTCATGTTGAGATGGATCCCAAGAAGGTCGAGGCAGTCCTGAAATGGCCTACCCCTACTACAGTCAAGGAGGTTCAGCGCTTTATCGGCTTTGCTAACTTCTATAGGAGGTTTATCAAGAACTTCAGCTCAGTGGCTGCACCCTTAACTGCACTGACTAAGGGAGGTGTCACCAAGATCCGCTGGTCCTCAGAGGCAGAGGGAGCCTTCCGTGACCTCAAGCGTCGCTTCACATCGGCACCTATACTCTCAGTTCCCGATCCTGAAAGACCTTTTGTGGTAGAGGTGGATGCATCGGACGCAGGAGTTGGGGCCATCCTTTCTCAGAGAGGGGAGGACGGTAGGATGCACCCTTGCGCCTTCATGTCCCGTTGCCTGTCAGAAGCAGAACGCAATTACCACGTTGGGGATCGGGAACTTCTTGCGGTGAAGCTCGCCTTGGAGGAGTGGCGTCACTGGCTTGAGGGGGCTCAACACCCCTTTCAGGTTCTCACAGACCACAAGAACCTTGAGTACCTGCAGCAGGCTAAGCGACTCAATCCTCGCCAAGCTAGATGGTCTTTATTTTTTAATCGTTTTCAGTTCCTTCTGTCCTACAGGCCCGGCACCAAGAACGTCAAGCCCGATGCTTTGTCCCGAGCTTACTCTCCTGAGTCACATGAGAAGTCTCTAGAACTTGTCATCCCTAAGGCTAGGATCGTTGCGCCGCTGCGCTGGGAACTGGAAAGGGAGATACTTGAGGCCCAAGCCCAGGAACCAGACCCAGGAGGTGGTTCCCCAGGTCGCCTTTACGTTCCTCGAACCGTCCGAGCCCGGGTTCTTAAGTGGGGTCATGACTCTCCCCTTACTTGCCACCCTGGTATTGCACGTACCCTGGACTTCCTCCAGCGGCGGTTCTGGTGGCCTTCCATCAAGGAGGACGTAAGGAGCTTTGTGGAGGCCTGTCCAGTGTGCTGCCAAGGGAAGTCAAGGCGCCAGCGGCCTTTAGGACTCCTGCACCCTTTGCCTGTTCCCCATAGACCGTGGTCGCACATATCTCTGGATTTCATCACAGGCCTTCCTCCATCCCAGGGCAACTCTGTCATCCTGGTTATTGTGGACCGGTTCTCGAAGGCCGCCCGATTCATCCCCTTACCCAAACTGCCTTCAGCCAAGGAGACTGCCGCGCTCCTGATGAATCACGTCTTCAGAGTCTTTGGAATTCCTCAGGATGTCGTCTCCGATCGAGGTCCCCAGTTTTCATCTCGATTCTGGGGGGCCTTTTGTAAATTGGTCGGGTCGTCTGCCAGCTTGTCATCTGGGTTCCATCCTGAGTCTAACGGCCAGACAGAACGGGTCAACCAGGACCTCGAGACCACCCTACGCTGCATGGTGGCCAACAACCCCACCTCATGGTCTACCTTCATCATGTGGGCAGAATATGCCCACAACACCCTCCGATCATCTGCCACGGGACTGTCCCCCTTCGAGTGTCAGTTTGGCTATCTCCCTCCTCTGTTTCCTGAGGATGAGGCACAGGTCGGTGTCCCATCTGCCCAACACTTCGTCCGACGCTGCCAGTCGACCTGGAAGAAGGCTAGACGTGCTCTTCTGCAGACCTCCAGGAGGTACCAGTATCAGGCCAACCGTCATCGACAAAGGGCTCCCAGCTTCCGGGCTGGCCAACGGGTCTGGCTGGCTACCAAGAACTTACCTCTTCGGGTTGAGTCTAAGAAACTTGCCCAGAAGTTCATTGGCCCTTTCCGTATTGCCAGGAAAGTAAACCCTGTGTCTTACCAGTTGTACCTTCCTCGTTCCTTTAGAATTAACCCTACCTTTCATGTGTCTTTGTTAAAACCTGTTTTGTCTTCTCCCTTTGCCCCCCCATGCAGACCCCCTCCGCCCCCCAGGATCATTGACGGCCAGCCAGCCTTCACGGTCCGCCGGATATTGGACTCACGAAGGGTCCAGAACTCCTTGCAGTATCTGGTGGACTGGGAGGGTTACGGGCCTGAGGAACGCTCCTGGGTTCCGACCAAGGACATCCTGGACCGCAGCTTGATTCGGGAATTTCGTGCCCAGAGACCGGGGTGTTCTGGAAGGAACGTCAGGAGCCGTCCCTAGGGGAGGGGGTCCTGTCAGCATTTGGGACTGCTGTTTCCTTCGTTTTACCACTAGATGTCATGCCACTCACCTGTGGCCTCTCATTTGTGTAATCATCTTCACCTGCACCTCGTTTCCCCCTGTGTATTTTAGCTCTGTCTTGGTTCTCTCTTGTTACTTGGTCTTTGCATGAGGTGTCTGCCTGGTGTCCTGAGTTTCTTTGGATTTTTGAGCCCCTGTGAGTAAGCAAGGTTTTTGTTGTTTAAATTATTTGAAGAAGTTCTCTTGCATCTGTTTGTTTTTCTCCCCTCGTGGAGTTTTATTTTGTGTTTTTGTTATACCTCCATTGTGAGAAGATTCTTTGTTGTAATTTTTAGAAGTTCTCTTGCATCTGTTTGTTTTTCTCCCCTCGTGGAGTTTTATTTTGTGTTTCTGTTATACCTCCATTGTGAGAAGATTCTTTGTTGTAATTTTTTTGACACCATCTTTTGTTTATTAAACTATCTTACCTGAGACCTCGTATCCTGTGTTTCGATTGGATCCAACCCCTGCTTTCTGGTGGCTCAGTGGTATTACCGCCTAGCTCTGACACCAGAGACCTGAGTTCTAGGCCAGGTCGTGACAGGGAGCATGAAGAATCATTTTCACACATGAATTGGCACCTCTGAGTCGGGATCTTAAATTCACTGAAAGTCTTCGGGATGTGCTGGAGGAGATTTTACAGAGTGCTGGACTCTTGCATTGACAATACAAGATCTTGACCAAAAGTGTTGTGATCAAAAGGTGCATCAGTGTTTAAGCATTTGCCTATTTAATTCCAACCAGACACTTTTTTTCTTTTTTTCGGGCAGTGTATTTTACAATATTATGGTATCTTTGATCAAATAAATGTAGCCTTGGTAAGCAGAAGAGAATTCTTTCAAAAACATTAAAGCATTTTATCAACCCAAACTTTTGAATGGTAGTGTACATGTATTTCTATGTAGTATGTAGTCACTACCTAGCAACACATTGACAACCATATTTTCATATAACATGGAAATCTCTACTATAGCTGTGACACATAAATGCCTGACAACATGAAGAGCTATACTGTATATTTAACTTCCATGTAAATGTTGCAGTGCAAGATTATCTCTGCGAGCCTGCTGAGATGAATTGGTTGAAAGCAGCTCTGTGAATTGTGATGACAATTGTCTCAATAATGGCAACTGGTAATTGGAGAAATGTATTAATCATGGAAAGCACTAGGGATGTTTTGCAGCATGTGGATGAAGCTTCTCCTTGGCAACACTAGGCTATGTTTAGGCAGCGTGTGCCAGTGTTTATTCTGGTGATGGTTGATTGATTCACTGGAAGCAGACAAGACTGTTTTTATCCAGAATATTGTTTATGCATCGATGGATCATTAAGTTCTTGTTTTGATGTCTTAAGAGGATATATCAACTGAATAAAGTAGCAGACTTCAAGACCACATATGTGAAGTTCTCTCTCAGAGCTCTTTTGGAAATTCTTAATTATATCCTCTGTGTACATTTAGGTAAAAAATAATGATAAAAACAATGCGTATGCAAAGAATTCAGTAGCAGAGAATCATAGAAGGAGAAAAAAAGGTGCAATTATTGTAAGACTTCTAGCTGATTGGCTTCGGACAGAAATTGTACAACTTTCAAGTGCAGGAAAGGGTTTTTAAAACCCCAGATATCAAAAGTGGCAGGAATTATAGTTTTCACCATGGCAACAACAGTGGAGAGCTTTCATTATGCCCCAGACAGCTGAGGGAGTTACTTAAATAAGAGGAATGTGCATTTGTGTCTCAGTAATCATGTAGAACACGGAGCACCTCAAATCTGTGGCTGTGGGTTTCAAGCAGTGGCGATTAGAATAACCTTTAACAGGCTCTTAGACAGAAACTCTTGATATAATGAGCTTTATTACTGTATTATCCTGGTGCTTAGAAATCTGGATCCCAGATTCTCTTCTTTCAAGCAGTCTTTTTTAAGCACCACAATTCTTGATGTCCAATATCTTTTTTTTTTTTTAATAACCTGGGTTTTTATTTTTTATTTGGTGCGATGATAACCACAGCTGTTGAGTGTTAAAAAGAAGTCTTAAAGAAAATGATTTTAGTAACAAATTGAAGCCCTGGATTTTGTTTCTTCCAAAATGTAGCGTGTTGCACAATCTTGTAGTTGCATTTGCTTTAACTAGAGTTAAGCCGAGTGAAGAGACAATGTCTGTCTGGTTTGGTTAACATGGGGTCTTGCAATGGGATGCTCTGAAGAGATAAAAATAAGTCAGACTTTGATTTATTGGACATCATTGATTCTGCTAAATTATTTCTTTCTTAATGTTTAAATTATGTGGGAAAGACGATATATCAGATGTCTTCCTTTGAGAACAGATTAGACCCATTCAACAAAATTAGATATAAGAGTCATTCCTGGGCAGCAATCATCTCTCAGTCCTTCACAGTGTAAAACATTATATGGCCAATAAGTTATGACAACATATGTTTTTACATTGCTTTAACTCATCAAAATAAGTTAAGCAATTTCAACTTTTCTTTTCAACAACGTTATACAAGATTCAACAATTTTTTTAAGTCTAATGTAATTTAAGCTGAAATTACTTAAAAATCAAGTTGATTGCACTTAGAAAATTTAAGGCAGCAACTTTCTTTTGTTTTGTTTTGTTACAGTGCAGTAGTATTTGTGCCGAATTTAGACGTTGTGTAAAACCAGTCACTATGTTGTGTGACCACCATTTGCCTCACGCAGTGCAATACATATCCTTCGCATAGAGTTGATCAGGTTGTTGATTATGGCCTGTGGAATTTTGGTTCACTCCTCTTCTATGGCTGTGCGAAGTAGCTGGATATTGGCAGGACCTAGAACACGCTGTCGTATACGCCGATCCAGAGCATCCCAAACATGCTCAATGGGTAACATGTCCGGTGAGTGTGCTGGCCATGCAAGAACTGGGATGTTTTCAGTTTCCAGGAATTGTGTACAGATCCTTGCAACATGGCGCCGTGCATTATCATGCTGCGACATGAGGTGGTGGTCGTGGATGAATGGTACAACAATGGGCCTCAGGATCTCGTCACGGTATCTCTGTGCATTCAAAGTGCCATCAATAAAATGCACCTGTGTTCGTTCTCCATAACATACGCCTGCCCATACCATAACTCCAACACCACCATAGGCCACTCGATCCACAACGTTGACATCAGCAAACCGCTGCCAGACTCCATCGAATGTGAGCATTTGCCCACTCAAGTCGGTTACGACGACGGACTGCAATCATACCCAGGGGCGTGGTAGTAAGGGGGAAAAGGGTACCGAGTACCCAGGGCCCGAGGCAGGGGGGGGGGCCCTTAGAAGACGCCGAGCTTAAGTCAAAAGTCCGTCCAACACCCCCCCCCCCCCATACCCCCCCCCCCCCCTCCCCCGTTGGAGAAGTCGCCGGGCTCAAATCAAAAGTCCTTCTCCGTCTCTCTCTCATCCCCCCCCCCACCCCCCCCCACCCCTTGATATGCCACACCTGTGAGGTTGATGGATTATCTCGGCAAAGGAGAATTGCTCACTAACATAGATTTAGACAGATTTTTGAACAATATTTGAGAGAAATAGGCCTTTTGTGTACATAGAAAAAGTCTTAGATCTTTGAGTTCAGCTCCTGAAAAATGGCGGCAGAAACAAAAGTGTTGCATTATTAATTTTGTTCAGTGTATATAAGAGTATCTTCTGTATAATGAAGTGAAAGAAATATTCCATTTATTTAATCTTAATTATAATATTTTAAATGCAACTAAGCATTTTGTCATATCCTAGTAAATTTAAAATGGCCTCATAAAAATGAGCACAGTCTCTCACTCTTCACTGAAGCCGTCATTTTTGGCCATATCAATTTGGGGTCCACCCTTATGAGACGACGTTAACCAGAAGTGAAATCATTCAGATGTTTAAACAATGAGGTACAGAAACAGGCAAATAATATCATTATTTGACAGGCTATTTTGCAATTTTTAATAAGGGGGATAACTTTTGTGCTCAACAGTTGAACAAAAAAAATAAATTGGCAAATACACAAATATGGATTAATAAGTGCAGTAATTTTATCCAAATTGGCATATGGAATTTTTTAAAAGTCAATGCAAAAGTGCTCCTGATGGTGGCAGGCTGGTGGCAATAATCCATGATATAAATGCAGACCCTTAGGGAAACAAATACAAGAGTATAGCTGTTCTTCAGTGAATTTGCAAATATTCAACTTCAGCTTAAAATAAATATGACAATTTACTATAATTAATTTGTATTTTGTTTTATTTTGTAATTATGTAATGTGCACATAAGCAATAGATAGCAGTAGTATATGTTTTATAATTATATTCAGACAACAAGTTGTGTTCATAATGGGATAAAAGATAAAGTCTCTATTTCAGACGAAGAAAAACACAATTAATAGGCCTATAGACTTCTAATGCATGAAATGGGAAATGAGATTTGTTGAAGGTAGAAGGCCGTCTATGTGCTTAATGTTGTGGGGTATTCAGAAAATTGTATTATTTATATATTTATATTTTTATAATTAAGTTGAAATATTACCAGAGCCCATACATAGGGATGAGACAGTAAAAGCAGGTCAAACCATTGGCGCAGGAACATGAACCTTAAATCACACATGACTCTCTTGATGTCTATCTCTAGGCAAGCATTACTGCCCGTCATCCCCAATAGATGCGCCAGAATCCTCAAATAATTACCGATGGTGTAGAAACTGAACCGCTAGAGGTCCCGCCCACTCGTTCGCTCGTGCAACTGGAGACTTCACGGAGGGTTCCGCTGCTGTCAGACTCTTGCTCAACGTTTGCCAGACTTGGATAAGAGTGGACGGAGGGACTTGGGGCCGGAGAAGGGATTCGCGAGCTGATTGGAGACATATTCGCCAGTGGATTGAGATCATTCTGTAAGGTAAATAAGTCTGCTGATGCATGCTCACTGATGACTTTGCCCTGGCGACAGCGGAAGCCGCCTTTCTCCCGTTATATGAACCTTATATATGCTTCACAGGACGCCGTTTGCACATGAAGCATCTTTAGAGTTTGGTGTGTTCATATAGGTAAGAGATCCTGATGTTTAAGCGGCTATTTCTTTATTTCTTGTGTTTGTGCTCGTGTTCTATAACGGAGCACTTCTAAATCAAACATGACACAGGGAAGCTGCTTTAAAGCCCACCGGAGTTCGTCACACTCGATAGATCAGCGAAAATTCGGGCGATGTTGCATGATTTCATCCCGCAAATTATAGCCTATTGCGCTCTTCTGCAATGTAGCCTATTATTATATTATATTGTATTTGAATTATATACCGGGCTTTGCATGTTCAACCTCCGAGAAACTTTGAGCTCACGTTAGTTCAGCAGTGATACATGCGAGATCGTTCCGTTTATATGATTCTTAAATGACCAAATTGTAAGTTTGTCTTTTATGATTCGAGTCTGGTGAAACCGGTTCATGTTCTAAGTCAACTCCGTTAGATGCCCGTAGACCGCACAAAAAATGCGTAAAATCCTTATCGCGTTTGAATTATGTGAGAGCGTATCGGGGTATTACATAATTCATGCTCAACTAAAAACCTCGAATATTAAAAACCTTAAGAATTTATGCTAACTGAATTTTTAGCATGTATGGGTTTGATTCCTATGTTAAATAGATAATCATTCATGATAAATGTAAATTTGCTAAATAGGTGGGTGTAGCTACTATTTGAGTGTTTGATTGTATTTTAGCTAGCCTAGTGATTTCACTTTATTCGACAGCACACGTCTCAGAGACGTCTATTTGATGTGCGTGTTTTTAAATGTCTTTACGTTAAAGACATTTTCGATGTTTATGGTTTAGAATGTATGTAAAACTGCTGTTTAAAAGATTTGTATCAGATGTTTAAGTAAAAAAAATCAGGTTATAGCAATAATTTAAAAAATATATATATTTTGTAATTAAATTAAACAGAACGCCCCTCAACTGATACACTGTGTAAAATAACTATGTACAATTAGGGCTGTCTGAAGCATCCCCCTTGGTCTGTTCGATAGCGATCAGTAACTTCCGTTCACCGCGGGGCCCCCATCGAGCGCAGGTTGCACTGCCCTAATAAAGGCCCTGTGTACAGTATTAGTAGGCTACATGTTTGTGACTATGATTATCAATAATTTTGAGCTAAATGCAGATGTGAGCGACTGTTTGTGTTTTTGTTGAAGTTGATTTAACTGAAATCAGCCCTCAAACATTAAACTGCTTCTAAACGTACATTTCACATTATATCACATTATATATGCGAATACAAGTTGTTGTGCTGTTGGTTTTTATGTTTCTTCTCTGCCGTGGTATCCAGCTGTATCAGTTGGTGGGTCACTGTCTGCACACCTGAAGACCCCGATATAATTCAAGCGAAATTGAAGAATGAACTGGTGTACTAAATCAGGCCAAAACGAAGTTTGTTTCAGGAATTTTTCAGGAATCGTTGAACAGCCATTGGTCCATAGCGATTACATAATAGGTAGGTGTGGCTCTGAGGCTCCACCTTCTTTGACGTGGAAATCTTCTCCGGTTTATTTCCTCTGTTCACTCTGTCAAGGTCAGATGCGAGTAGAAACATGAACTAACTGGAGAGCTGCTTTATGGTAGAAATGAATATTGTAATTCTAATTGAAAGCAAGACTTAAGGCCTGTTCACACCAAGGACGACAACTATTAAGATAACGATAAATATATTGTTCTAAAAATTGTTCTCAATACCAAAGAATAGCAGAGTTCACACCACAGCTATAACGATAACGGCACAAAGAAATGCTATTGTTGGAATCACTTTCAGAATGATTTTATCCAGCTGATGAACGATAAAAACATTGGCAGCCAATCAGAATCAATCCTGCTGTAACAAATTAGAACATTTAAAGTGACAGACAAGCACGCTTTTATAATAAACTGAACGGTATCGTCCGCTGCTGTGGACCCTAATATAATTATCTTTATAGTTAAGGTTCTTGGTGTGAACGGGACTAAACACTGTTTTTCGTGTTTAATACTGTAAAGCTGCTTGCTTTAAAGCAGTTTATTGTAGAAAGTGATATATAGGCCTAAATAAACAAGACGTGACTTGACTGAAGTGCCGAACTTTTGTAAACATATCCACATCGCTATGATCAGATACTTTCTTAACTGCTGTTTTTTCACTGCTGTCATTTTTGCGGTGGTTATTTTGTTATTAAAGGAAATCGTGCTGGACATATTTACATATTTATCTAGGCACTCTCATCAGAGTAGGTGACGTCAGGACAGTATACGGCTGAAAAGGCATTTCAAACTTCTTTTTACTCCTAAGCGAAGAATGAAAAAGAACTTTGCCATGAGAATATCATGGCCATAAATTATTATATATGAATGTCATTAGATGTACTTCATTTGTTATGAAATCATTGTCATGTGACTTACCAGAATCAGTTGCAATGCTTCACTGCCATTCACAAATCCTCTCCTGTGGCCTCATGGGATAGTAAAGTGTCCACTGGATGTGCACTTCAGAATCTCAGCGGAAGTGGTCATTCAGGTACTTTTCGCCTACTGTTTTATGAATACTGTGAATACTAGTCTTTCACATACTGTTTTTCGCCCTATCATATAGTAGAGTAGTATGCATATTTGGATACAGCCAATGACTTCCGGGCACTTTGGCACTATCGTACTAAGATTTTGTTCCTTTTTAGATTGCATGAGTTCAGGTCACTTTGTTGCTGCAAGTCATTGATGGTGTGCACCAGGGTTTAGAGGTCTGGTTTGTATCAAGACAAACCTTTCAGTGCTTGCTTTAGTAATGTGCAGTTATTTATTATCACCAACATTTGAACAGAATCACGTTTACGGCGCAATCTCAAGTCAAGTTCACATAATTGATGGGTGGGTTTTGTGGCATTCTGATTGACACACAGCTTAATGGTATCTACTCGCAGCAAGTGCACAGACATCCCAGATGCCAGTGTTGCTTTTCTAGCTTGGTTTTCTTATTTGTTAAGGGGGCAACGTTTGCTATGGATGCCCCTGGAAATTCAGACGGGTCGATTGATACTTCTGGCCAAGCTTGAGTTCAGAGGCAACTTACTAGACGGCTTCTTCACGTACAATGATATCCGCCTAATGTTTGTTGTTCTAGGTTTCCAACAGAGCGAATGCAGAAAATTGAGAAACAGCCAACAATTACAAATTTGGTTAATATTCAAAACAACCAGTCAAGATGCTAATTCATTTTAATTTAAACATTGATGAACCTATCTGACAAATGAATTTTCGAATATGCACACAAGCATGTTCATGCAGCATTACCTAGAAAACAACAGGACACTCTATAATGTCAATGATTCCAGCGCTATGGGCCATACAGGCGACCCAACATTGATTTCTCACAGCAGTTTTTTTTATGAGACTTTATTCCTCTTCCCCTTGCTGGCAGACTCAAGTATGCTGAGGATTTTTTTCATGTTTAGATTGATGAACATTTTCTTTAGATATATATGATTTATTTACAGTATTTTACCAGTGCATTATCACTACACATGCAGATCTCTCTAATCCCACAGGAAAACGAACACAGACTGCAACCCTAATTATCATAGATATTTAAACCATAACAAATCCATTCTCAAAATCATGTTAAACTAATCCTTATTAATGATGAAAGGGTTATGCTGTGCTCTATTGAATGAATGCACAGAGAGCTACAGACAGTGAGCTGTGTTATCACGTTGTTTGCCCTCTGGTTTTACCTTTATACTCTCAGCCATCGCTCACATCTGGTGTGATGGAAATGTAGCGCTGCCCCTTCAGCCCTTCACTGAGACACCTGCTGCTCTTTACAGCCGGAGCTTGAGTTGACAGAGTCTTCTGCCGTGGCATTCTTTTGGCACCGGTGTCAGTGGAAAACTTTCCCCGCTGCTCTGGTTCTGTGTGCATTTATTTTCTTTCCAAGACTCGAATGGCAGAAAATAGCAATTAGAAACATTCTATTACTGAAAAAAAACCTCTGAACTGTCACTGTTTTCTCTTCTTTTTTTTTTAAAAACTAGCCTTTGTTTCACAATTATGATATATTTGAGAGCAAGAAATGGTTATGAACATGGTTCAATAACAAAATATTATGTGGGAAATAATTCAGAGTGGAACTTATACGTTGGAATTTCATTGCATTGAAAGATATTTGGCTGTGAAATTAGGGGTATTAATTTTAAAATTAGTGGTGAACCTCCTTGTGTAGTTTCCAGAATCATTTTGTGTAATTAACATTTAACATTTTTGAGCATAGATGTGAAAACTCACTATCCAAACTTAAATGGTTGTAATTCATGAAGACTTTGCAATACAGTCCTAAGGTTGGTCTCTTTTTAAAGAAGACAAATTATTGCTGAAGAGAAAGACCTTCAAAAATGAAATTGTTTTAAGTTTACTGTAAAGCAAATGTACTATACTAAGCATTTATATTTTATACCAAATATATATATATATTTCAAAATAAATTTACTCTAAAATTGTTATAAAATCAAAGCCATATATCTAATAGTGATGCGCGGGTCGTCTCATAACCCGCTGACCCTGCGGTCCGGACGGATTGGGGCTGGGAAAGAAATTGTCACTTTATTTGCAGGTCGGGTTGGGGCGGGTCATTAAAAAAAAAATCCATGTATGTTGCATGCAATTTCCAGCCTATATTAAATATTTGGGAATATCTATTTTCATATTTTATTAGGTTCTTTGATAAGGTTACAATATGAAGGCCGTAGCAACTTAACTTGCGTGATGTCCCCAAACCTTTGGCGTCACGTGACACGTCACTAAAGCGGCGCGCCCAGCTGCTCCCACATTCATGCTCATATTCATAATCGTCTGTTGTTGCCAGTTTACAGGGCGATGTTTCCAAGCACTTTCAGGTTGAAATAAAGGCTGTTTTCATTTACATTACAATGCCTAGTATGCCTATTTAATGGTTGCGGGTGTGGGGCGGGGCGGGGCGGGTTGTAAAAATAGATACAGTGGTGCGGGGCGGGCTCTGGCGGGC
The DNA here is from genome assembly GCF_051911475.1 of Siphateles boraxobius. NCBI lineage: Eukaryota > Metazoa > Chordata > Actinopteri > Cypriniformes > Leuciscidae > Siphateles > Siphateles boraxobius. The sequence goes on from NW_027508953.1 coordinate 4,192,270, forward strand.
CAAATAATTTCATAAAAGCGGGAACCACGGGTTGTAAAAAAAGCCGACCCACGCATCACTAATGTCTAACCTTTTCATATGAAATTTTATTTTGGCGTAATACCCAAAATATCCACCGGGCGACACCCAGATTCCATTGAAATTTTTTTTTGGATGCGTTCTCTTGTAACAAATTAATACATTTCAGTCACCAAATATAGAACATCGAGTCTCAGGCCTTTCCGACGATATGCATTTTGTCAAGATTAAAAAAGATTTGAGTCTAATGTAGTTAAAATAAATTTGTAATATGAAACATGGCACTACCCACTAGGGGGAGAGGCTCACTAAAAGGATATAAAGTATCGTTTCCATGGTAACACAATGTCCAATTTCAAAATGGTTTTCAGAGGATGAATTTTGAGTGTTTAAGCTTTCAAATAATATATTTATGATGATTACTAAAATATGTGATAGGGAAAAAAGGCACTAAAAAAGCAATCCGTGACAATTAAGAGGTTAAATTTTTGTTTTCATTGAGAGTTTTAGTTTTATCTGTTTGAGCTGATAGGAGAAGGAAGGAAAGAGAAAGTTGGCACGCTGCATTAGACATAATGTCCGTGCTCGGAGATTGCTGCCCCTTTATTTAGTACCCACAAACCCTTGCTCTTCTTATTCCATAAACCTCTCCTATTTATTGCACGAGTGCATGTGTGTATTAGCAGTGATGGTCAATGCACATGCATAGCTAATTCTGTGTGTGTTCATCACACAACCTGACCAGCTCAAGTCTAGCTTACAGAATTTCCTGATATCGTTCACCCTTCTTTCCCATTATTGTTTCTCTCTGCTTTGCTGTTAGTAAAGTGGAATTATTTTCAGTATTTGGAAAAATACACTGAGTGTATATTTGTGGTAAGTGAATGCTGTTATTTATTTGCTATAATTTGTGTTTTGTTTGTATTATGGACAACTGGCTGTATACTGTCCGTCATTATCCAAACACTGACATACTGATGAGTTTCTGCCCTGGTTTTCTGGTAGACATCCAGCACCAGCAGAGCATCAGTCTGGCCCAAACCATCCACGATTTCTGAGTATGTTCTCATTCACAATGACAAACTACTAATATAGAGAATTTTTGTTTTATATATATTTACATAACTATATATAAAATAGTTGTTGCTGTCTCTTTTCTCTGATCCACTGCATTTCTTGGGTTCTTGTTTTGAAAACTGTATTTTATCAGTTATAAACTTCCTGTTTTTTTTTTGCTCTGAATGGATTGCTTGTGAAAACGGAGCATCTGTGTTTCAGAATATGTTTGTGAGAGGATTTGAGTGAGGCGGACAGATAGATCTAGAGAACACAGAGGATAAAGGATAAAGTATTTGTGACAGAAACCGAGAGAGGAGCAAAGACAGGGATCGTATGGCTGATGATTGTCCGACCATATGTATGATTTGCGCTTTTGGTAAGTGCCACACAAACCAAGCTATTTATATTAATGCTGGTGGTCTCAACTAGACGCACCATTTACATAATGTAAAAATCTGTTCAGCTTTGGCTCGTGTCCTCCTTGATGGCTGACCCAGTTTTATGTTCGATGGCGTGGCAAAACTTGTCATTATGTGCCTTGTGAGTGAAATACATTCTGACCACATTATATTTTCTTGTAGTTTTCTATATGAGAGATCCCAGCTGATTTCATGTGTGCATGTGTGTGACTCGAGGAAGAATGGTGCTATTACATGGCTCACACACACACGTACAGACACACACACACTTACACAAGCGTACATGCACAGTTCCTGTTATCTCAGGCTATAATTCGGCCCCATTTCTTTTTCCATCTTGATCGTCAGGAAAGGAAAGGCAGCCTCAGAGAAGCAATGGATGGAAAAAGGAGTAAGAAGGTGACAATTTTTGAGAAGAAAGTCTCTGAGAGAAAGAACAAGAGAGAGGTAGATAGCACCGCATATGAGAGAACTGAAGTACTGAATAAATCCCTCGGAACATGAACGGGAGATTCACGGCAGCTGCATTTTGGCAGGAAATATAGCCTACTTCTGTACTTCTGTGTGACTGACAGTTACAATTGCAATCCAAGAGCAAACATATTCACTGTAGCCTACTTGGACCATCGTGAAAACCTGTTTCCACCTCAGAGTAAAAAAATTACATGGGAATTGTGATAATTGAGATTTTACTTGTAATTTCAAATAGTGGCTTCATGTTTCGCAGTTTTCACTACTTTATTTCTTGAAATTGCAATTCATTTTGTTTTATATTTCAGAATTTCAACATTATTTCTCACAATTTGACTTAATACCTCAGTTGCAATTTTATTTACCGTAATTAATTAGGGAAAAATAATAATAGCAAACACAAAATCGCAATCGCAAGAATCGCAATCACAAATTGCATTTTGCGCTTTAAAAAAAAATTTTTTTCTCACAATTTGACTTAATATCACAGTTTCTACTTTGTCAAGTAATTAATTAGGTAAAAATAATAATTCAGTTTTTTGTGAAAATGCATCTTTATTTCTTGAAATTACAAGGAAATATTAGAAATATTTTAAATTTCACAATTGTAACATTATTTCTCACAATTTGACTTAATATGTAAGTTGTAACTATTTTTCGTAAATAATTAGAGAAAAATAATAATATCAATCAAAATAATTATTGCAATCCCAAACGGAAATTGCATTTTGAGTTTATTTTTTTCAATCTCACAACTGCAGTAATAGTTTATTTCTTACAATTGTACTTAATATCTCACAGTTGCATCTTTATTTATTATTTTTATTTTTTATTTTTTACAAATTTGTGAAAATTGTAGCTATTTCTTACAATTTGACTTTATATCTCAAAGTTGCATCTTATTTCTCATAATCAAATGGAATGTAAATGCACCCTATTATGCTTTCTAAACTAATGTTTCTGATCTTCATGTGGATGACACATCAGTGTACATTATTATAAAGAAAAGGTTATTTTTTGTAATATTTAAACAATAATGACTTTTCACTGAGGAATATCCTATTTCCCTCTGAAATGCGTAAAATATAAAATCGATTTTTATTGAATTAGAGCCCAAAGTAAATCCTAGATCATTGTACAAACTATTATTCAATACGCCAAATTAAACATATTCCAATGAATTCGAACTAGTGCAGTGAAGACTCATCTTTTGTGGTTTTGACATTTTAAAGTCTTCTCTATTATGCCTTGAGCAAAGTATTAATAAAAAGTGTGGCCCAGTGTTCAGTGATGATTAGCTTTAACCAGAGGGTGTCTGTTTGCTATTATCTCTTAACGGCCAATGCACTGGCATATAGAGTAGCCCCATAAATGTTGGAGAATCACTGAACGTGCACTTGGTGTGCTTTTGCATGTGCATTTGCATGTTTCCAGGAGAGTGATCTGCATAAAAATGTGGTAGTAGTTGCTGCGTTCAGATTCTTCACGTCTTTGAGGGAGATACTGAAAGAGCTGTCTGTCCAAATTACCGTCTTTGTCTGTTCCTGTCACTATCTCATCTTCTCATCAAACCTGAACGTGAAAATATGCATGTCTTTCTCAGTACATCCTATGATCTTGTGGAAAGTAGGGATGGTCGATTATGTCTGTTACACTTTTAAATGTTTTCTGCTATTTTTTAAATGTTATTCTATGTGCAATTGCTGATGGAAACAGTTCCACTTTTGACTAGTCCATTTAGAAAATCTGTAGTTTTGCACATCCCTAGTGAAAACTCTCTTCCTCTCTCATGTTTCTTGTAACGTCTCTCCATTCCAAAACTCACTCCACCGTTGTTGCACTCCCCCTTCCTCTACTTTTCTGTCTCAGTGCATCAAAGAGCCAATTTGAAGTGCCTTTTTCGGTATGGCAGGCACAGCCTCAGCGTCTGTGAAGCTGGCAAGACCAACGCAGTCAGACAACATGGCTGGCACCGTATGCCAACAGACGACAGCGGCATGCTCTGCAGAAGGACAGATAATGAATGCTATTGTCCAGCATGGTGTGTTGTGTCCTTACTAACTTTCATTTAAGCAAATAAAATGCATCATCCATCCAGTGATTAAAGTGATGCCAAAAAAAAATAGCAACTTAATTGTCCGAATCATGGGGAACCATAATGATAGTGACCTCTTTTGTGTCAAGAACTGCGTCACTAACTCTTTTATGTCAATAGTCTGCATCAAAATTTAAACACAAGACATTCAATACAAGTTAAGCTCTATTGACAGCATTTGTTTTATAATCTTGATTATCACAGAAAGTGATTTAGTCTCAGCAGGAATGTATAAGTGCACTAATTTCCATCAAATTAATCCAATCCAATTTCACATTCTATTTTCCAATTTCCAGTTCGGTTTATATGAACCCTAAACTTTGCAGTCTGATTCACATATTTGTTTTTATGTGAACTATACACTGTAAAAAAAACGAAGGATTTTTCAAAGTTGTAAACAAGCACGAGATTATTGGAGTACGCTTTACAAGAAAATACTATTTAAGTCATTCTACTTCAAAATTTCATGGTCAATTCAATGTGTTACTTGCCGTTTCTTTGTAATTATTTCTGACACTTACTCACAATTGTTCTAAAATTGTTTCTAAGTAAATCCTACACCAATTTTTTTCAGTGTATGTAAATCTTAAAGGGTTAGTTCACCCAAAAATCATTAGTTACTTCCCCTCATGTCATTCCAAACCTGTAAGAATTTCATTCATCTTCTGAACACAAATGAAGATCTTTTTGATGAAATCTGAGAGCTTTCTCTCTAATCCATATGAATTGAGAGGTTTAGTTAAAATTTTCTGAAGAGACTTGATCGCTTTATATGATGAACAGGTTGAATTTAGACTTTTATTCACAAATAAACATTCATCAACTCACACAAAGAGGGTCATTCTCGTGTTACGCAGCACGTTTGAGCCTCAGCAAGAACCAGTGAAGTTTATTTAATCTGCATCGTGTGGAAGCACAAACGGCATTACGATAATATCACCGGAAGGTGACAGTATTTTTCACTTAGTTACTGTTGTTACTGTCACCCGCTCAGAGGCGCGATAGTGATGTCTGATTTGTAAACGAGCTGATTCTTTTCAATGAACACTATCATTTTTTTCTTTAAAGTATATTTTGAATCATAATACAGGTCCTTCTCAAAAAATTTGCATATTGTGATAAAGTTCATTATTTTCCATAATGTAATGATAAAAATTAAACTTTCATATATTTTAGATTCATTGCACAACAACTGACCTGGGCTACAGAGATTGGCATTTCCTTCTCCCCAGTCTTCCTCCAGACTCTGGCACCTTGATTTCCGAATGACATGCAAAATATGCTTTCATCCGAAAAAAGTACTTTGGACCACTGAGCAACAGTCCAGTGCTGCTTCTCTGTAGCCCAGGTCAGGCGCTTCTGCCGCTGTTTCTGGTTCAAAAGTGGCTTGACCTGGGGAATGCGGCACCTGTAGCCCATTTCCTGCACACGCCTGTGCACGGTGGCTCTGGATGTTTCTACTCCAGACTCAGTCCACTGCTTCCGCAGGTCCCCCAAGGTCTGGAATCTGTACTTCTCCACAATCTTCCTCAGGGTCCGGTCACCTCTTCTCGTTGTGCAGCGTTTTTTTGCTACACTTTTTCCTTCCCACAGACTTCCCACTGAGGTGCCTTGATACAGCACTCTGGGAACAGCCTATTTGTTCAGAAATTTCTTTCTGTGTCTTACCCTCTTGCTTGAGGGTGTCAATGATGGCCTTCTGGACAGCAGTCAGGTCGGCAGTCTTACCCATGATTGCGGTTTTGAGTAATGAAACAGGCTGGGAGTTTTTAAAATCCTCAAGAATCTTTTGCAGGTGTTTAGAGTTAATTAGTTGATTCAGATGATTAGGTTAATAGCTCGTTTAGAGACCCTTTTCATGATATGCTAATTTTTTGAGATAGGAATTTTGGGTTTTCATGAGCTGTATGCCAAAATCATCAGTATTAAAACAATAAAAGACCTGAAATATTTTAGTTGGTGTGCAATGAATCTAAAATATATGAAAGTTTAATTTTTATCATTACATTATGGAAAATAATGAACTTTATCACAATATGCTAATTTTTTGAGAAGGACCTGTAATTGAATAATCTTAACTCATCAACACATCAAAATTAGTGTACATTAAACATACTAAAACACATGTAAAGTACTTTATATATTTTTTTATCTGTAGTGTTATTCAATATTAAATGTACAGCAAATATAATTTAAATCTACTAAATTTCAATCTTATCATTAGAAATGTGTAATTAATAGAAAGTCAAATTAGAAATTACATTTTGGTTTTCCATAAATGTTTGTCAGTAAATCCGGCAGTACACTTTAACCATATTTCAAAGGTAATTGAAGTAATTGTGATATTACATATAAAAATTTAGTTCTACTTATGTATGTCAAAAGCTTAAGTTCAACAAATTGCATTTGATATAAATTTACACTATTGACACATTTTCATTTAATTGCAAATAACATGCAAATTAAGTGTCTGGAAACAGTATGTTCAATTTGCACCCAATTATATTCTTTTGAAGTATATTTTTGAAAGGCCATAATAATAAGTAGAAAATATATGATAAAGTGTATTTCTTTTTTGCAAGGGGAAGTAAAAGTGGATATTATTTTCCTATAGCCAAAGTTAAGCATGCTAGTTTTGAGTTAACATGTTTAATATTGAAGTTGTATAGGCTGTACACTATCAGTTGTTGCTTTTTTTTTAAACAATTGAGGGATGAAAAAGTCCAAATAATTTTCCTTGTCATAGATGCTGTCAATGTAACTGGTTGTGAACCCGGAAAGTTCCTTTTAATAGGTTAACTGAGACATTTATGGTGATCACGACACATCATCTCCCCAGGCGGTGTCTCAGTTGAGCAATATGTAAATATTCCTTTGAATGAAATCTGTCATGTTACTTAGAGCTGCTCATTTAGGAACAAACCCTGGAACAAACATGATTTTAAAATATTTCGGGGGTGTTTTCTGTCACTCTCTATCAACTCTTTGTCATTTGTTTTCTTTCTGGATAATGGAAAGACTTAACGGATGACTGTGTTTGGAATTAAATACTACTTATTAAATACTGCACAGTATATAATGTATACTGACTAGTTATTCAAAAATAATTGCATTATTCCACAATAACATTGCCTTTTAGTAGTACGTGTAGTACTTATTGTCACACGTTATTGTCACATGATTTCATTATGTTGTATGTGAGTAGCATCCAGTTATTGGAATTATTTTGCATTTTCATATAATTTTAAATAAAAAGTCTTCACATCTGGCAACCCGATCAAATAATGAGTCAAAAAAAAAGATATTACTTTAATTTGTCACACTGAAAATGGGAAGGTGAAGTTGAGAGCATTGCATTGTACTGCACGCATGATCTAGTGTCGACGCGCAAATGAAAGAACACAGACGCAGCCGGATCATTTCCATAATGACCAACGCAATCCAGGAGCAGCGTAAATTAGCGTCTGGTTTAACATGTTTTTTCTGCGCGGTAAATAATGCCGCAAATACCAGTAAATTGACTAGCATAAACCTTAGTAAATCACCTTGCTTGATTCATTTAAAGCCCCAGTCCGTAACTTGTTTGGGTTAAAAATGATCCAAAATAAATTTTTGAGGAAGTACAATACCAGCCAAATAGCTGTGTTGCCTTAGCTCGATTCAAAACGGTAAGCTTGTAATTATGTTTTTAATTCCAGTGGTACTGGTGGATTTCCGCGGGAAATTTGAGCATGTCTTTGCGTCATTACTTCACATCTGTACACATAAAGAAGAGTCTCGGCTAGTAGGCTATATTGCGTATGAGGATGTTGGAGGTGGAGATTTATAGCCTTTTCTCACAGTACCTGATGTAATTAAACTTATTAATTTGATGGCGGATCCAGAAAGGTTCAAACGACAATCACCAGTGACAACTGGAGATTCACCTGTTGTAAAATGCAAAAGACTTTGGAGTGGCTACAGAAAAAAAGAGACTGCAACCTGGCCCATGCGAAAACAAGGATAAATATCTGAAGGGCATTAAATGTAGACATGCAATGTTGATGTTAACATTAACAATTTGAGAACAAAGTATAATTTGCACGGTTTGACGTGATATGATAAGCGATCGTTAGATTTAATCAACTCGATTTACTGCAATGCTTTTTTTCCCCCTTAGTTGGTCAGAACAAAAGTGATTGTTACTTGTTCAGATGACATTTTCTGGTGAAAATTCGTATGTTGGTCATACTTCTAAAAAGATAATCTGTGATTCTGAATGACAGTATCCACACCGCGGAATGACTGACAGCCACACATTCTACTAGAAACATTGGATTCATCCGCGCAGTGCCGTGCCGAGGCACAGCCCACTTAAAGTTGATAATGCCGCAAATAACTGCAATTGCAGATTTCGAACAGAGATGGCAACGAAGAGGAAAAACCACGGACTGCAGCTTTAAATACTCTCCTCCCATACATTTTGCATCTGAAAGGGAAACTCCTACAAATGCATTTGCAATAAGGTTAGCCGCAAAAATAACTGTTCACGCCGTTTCAGCGCTAATTTTTCACTGCGTAAATCCTGATAGTAGTTTTTAATGGCAAAAAAGGGGTTGTGCTGGCGCAAGCTGTTAGTCAATCTGGCCCTTTGTATATACTATGGGTGCGTCCCAATTCGCATACTATCTGTCCTAAATAGGATTAGTACGTCCCAAATCGTAGTATGTTGAAATGAGTGTTCCAAAGATACCCGGATGGTCTACTATTTCCGGTCAGAATCCGAAGTGCAGATCGATGCACACTCTAACGGCTAATATTGCCCACAACCCATCGCACGTTGGACGAGGATTCGGTTAGAACTAGAAACACGAGTAAAAAATGTTTAAAAAAACTACAGACATGGAGGACGCGTGAGTCCGCCGGTTATGTAGAGAGGTTTAGATAAAGGGGTTTGAGTGATTTATTATCAGTAACTAACCTGACAAAAAGGTATTTATTCAATGTTGTCTACATTACATTGCATCTGCAGCAGCATTGTGAACTTTTGTAAAGATACATTTTAGCCATTATCTTTTAAATGCATCATTATATTCAAATTGCAAACACATGAGGAGAGTCTCCGCATGAAAGACCCACGACTGGCAGATGAACGGGCGACTACATTTCTCTCCGAAACGGTAGGAAATCAAATTAGATTGAATGGAGGATTTTAACTGACAAGATGATTGACAGGGCAGTTTACGATGACAGGATGCACGCAACAGAGCTGTCCGGTAAAGATGACGTGATAATATGCTCCAAAGCTTGCCTACTCTTTTGCTACACACTCAAAAATATGTACTTTTTCTACATACTTTTAGTATATTTATGCGAATTTTGTCTGCGCGTATATATTTTGATTTGAAGTATATTGTACATACTGCAGTATTAGTATGGTAGTATGCAATGGCAAACACTGGCAATTACGGCACCAACTGTGCAGACTTTCCAACAGAGCTCCTAGGTAACTGATGGATCCTCTGGTTTCATGTTTCTATTTCTTAATAAATAGCCTCATTTTCTTCTGAGTACGTCTCTGTTGTTCACGGCTCAATAACTCTTCGCCTGCTTCCTCTGTACCTTCCTCCCTTTGTCATTTTCTTTCATTATTTTTGAACATTTCTATCTCCTCTTCTCCCTCTGTCTTAAATCTTTTTAATTCCAAACCTCGCCAAGAAATGAGCAGCCAAATTTCATTAGCGGCTACATTTGCATTTTCCTTCACCGCGTTACCATAATGCTATAGTTAGTGTGGGACAGTTTGAGAGGGATCATTTTTTCAAACTCTCTCCTTCTCCTCCTTTTTTTTTTTAAGTGTTATCTGTCAAACGTTTTTTGCTGGGCTCAATTTGGAGATTGTCCTTGCGGCATTAGCGCTGTAGCACGCTAATGTAGTGGAGTGAGGGAAGATAGCGCTCGCAAGAGAGAAAAGTAACCTCTACATCAGCAGAGATCCTCTGTGAGAGATACCGTAAAATTGCCCTTGGCCTTGTAGCCTGGTGTTTTATAGAAAGCCTTTAAGAGTGATAAGAAGACTGGCACCTGAAGACGATATGTATCTGTTAGCGAACTCTTCAAGTGCTGTCGCTGATTTTAAGTGAGAGATTAACTGACCTGGCAGAATTAAATCTGAGACTGCCAAATGCATTTTAAGCGTTTGGTCACTTTTCACTGCCTTCAAATATTTAATTCAGAACAACAGTATGTAATTGATTTGAAGAAATGTCAATATTTTAAATAATGATGTGCAAAAGGGCATTTTGTCATGGACTTAATGCTTAAATTGAAATGCTGATAAAAAGCAGTGAGCACAAAAAGTTTAGGCTGGTCAGATTTTTTAAAATGTTTATGAAAGAAGTTTCTGCTCACCAAGGCTGCATTTATTTGAACAAAAATCCAGTAAAACAGTAATACCGTTAAATATATATATATTACAATTTAAAATACCGGTTTTCTATTTGAATATATTTTAAAATGTAATTTATTCCTGTGATGAAAAGCTGAATTTTTAGCATCATTACTCCAGTCTTCAGTGTCACATGATCCTTCAGAAATCAGTCTGATGCTGCTCAAGAAACATATTTTTTATCAAGGTTGAAAACAATGTGTTGCTTCATAATTTTTTCAGTATTCTTTGATGTATTTGAAATCTTTCACATATTTACTGCCACTTTTGATCAATTGAATGCATCCTTGCTGAACGAAAGTATTCATTTTTACAAAACAATAATAATAATAATAATAAGCTTACCACAACATTTTTAACCCTCTGGGGTCCTTCGGCCCAAATGGACGCGAAGGATTTAAATATATATATATTTTTTTAATCTTAGCTTCATCTGAATGGTCTGAAATTTGGTGACTTTGTTGGTACTTGGTATATGAACACCCAAAAAAATTGGGGACAGGATTTGAATAATCTAAGTGGTTGTAAAAAAAATTGTCACACTCAGGACCTTCGGGTCCAAATGGACCCGCATAGGAAATGAATGGCAAATTGGCAAAAATGTGAAAATACAGAGTTTTTTTGTGCGTACAATCTACAAATCAGCCACGATCCAGAAAAAAAGCACACGACAGTGAAGGAGTGAATCTATAAAACATCAAGAGTGCAAAGCAGACACATCCACACACACACACACACACACAAACACACTTTTATACATAAATTCAATTTACATATGTGTTTTGCATTTTTAAAATGCTCAGTTTGTCCACCAGATGGCATCCATCTCATTTCAAAAATTGCTTTCATGAGGTCTAGGCTTGACTCTAAAATGAAATACAGCTTTAAAAAAAAAAAAAAAAAAAAAAAATTTTTTATTATAATTTTCTGTTATATTCAATGGGGGGAAAATGGGGGGGAATGGGTCATATTTATTGCATAAATATTATTATAAATCATAAAATTATCTCAAAACACCAAAAAAGAAAAGAAAAAATATTATAAAAAACAAGTAAAAAAAAATGATGATTTTCTTTTAATAAATAGGTCCTGAAATGAAGGTCCTGAGTGTGATTCTGAAATGAAGGACCCCAGACGGTTGTGTATGTGTGTGTATATATACACTGAATTGCACAAATCCCTAAAAGTGGCCAAGTGAGCAGCCGTCATAGCCGCATTGTGAGATCAAGACATACTGATGGATATTTCCCGCTGTTTACAGTAGCTTGGCTTGTCCAATATTATCTGCTTCACAGTCCACAGTCTAAGCCCATTTTCTGGTCAATAGAAGCAAGGTCAGTGAAGTTTGTTCCGCCTGTATCCTGTTGCCACAGCAGTCATACGCACATCCTCTGCTCAGTTTATCAGCTGGTGGTTTATTCACTATCGGCTCCTGTCCTGCATGATATCCACAGCTGCTCCCTGCTCGCTCCTGCTAGCTTTGCTTGAGGAGATGTGATCATGACATTTCCCTGATTGATATAGATGAGTTTGAAAAAAAACAACTTTTGGTGAATCAAAGGTCACTATTCAGAGTTGTAATTCTATGTTGTATATATTAATTAAAATAATTAAAAGAAATTCATATAACTGTAAGACAGATTTCTAATGTTTTTGGAAGAAGCCTCTTATTTTTGCCTATATGCATTTATTTGATTAAATATACAGTATGTATAATATGTTTTTGAAAGAAGTTTTTTATGCATTTATTTGATCAAGATGCAATACAGTTTAAAAGAACTGTTTTCTATTTGAATATATTTGTAAAGCTGAATTTTCAGCATCATTACTCCCGTCTTCAGTGTCACATGATCCTTCAGAAATCATTATAATATGCTGATTTGCTGCTCAAGAATTATTTCTTATTATTATCAATGTTGAAGACAGTTGTACTGCTTAATATTTTATATACAATTTTATTTCTGAATTTGAAATTAGTAAATACAAAAGAAAAGCATTTATTTGGGAAAAAATAATCTTTTGTAACTGTACTAATGTTTTTTTACTCTCACTTTTGATTAATTTAAGCCATCCCTGAATTAAGGTATTACTTTATTTAAAAAATAAACCTTACTGACCCCAACTTTTTGAGTGTTATAAATAGACAGATTAATAAAGTAAATTCCACTTCCTGTCGTTCCAATTAAATTGCAATTGCAACAATTCTTCAATTCTGCACAATTATGTTGAATGTGTATATATACATATAAAAGCACTTTAATAAGTAGTACAAGTTATGTTTCAGTTGGGGTGGTACCTTTGTTTTAGTTTGTAAATCAAGCAGTGTTCTCTGTTAAATGTCCTTGTATGGTAGAGAGTTTGGCAGGTTTTACTGATTAGGGCGCTTCATTAAGATGAATGAGAGCGCTGACGGATTGCTTTCTCAAGGTAATTCCTTGATTGAGTCGCTCAAACAAACATAATGTTGAAAGTGCAACAGAGCCACCGTGTTTACTCTTTTAGGAGACACATTTTACCTTCTAATAAACCAGATAGTAAACTGCATCTCAGAAAGGAACAGTCGCTCTTTCAAGCAGTGTTGGGGTAACGCATTACAAGGAACGTGAATTACGTAATCAGATTACTGTTTTGATGTAATTAGCAAAGTAACACATTACTTAAATTCGCACATTCATATTTGATTAAAGGGTTAGTTCACCCAAAAATGAAAATTCTGTCATCATTTACTCACCATCAAGTTGTTCCAAACCTTTATGAGTTTCTTTCTTCTGCTGAACACAAAAGAAGATATTTTGAAGAATGTCGATAACCAAACAGGACCCATTGACTTCCATATTTTTTCCCCCATTTTCTTCAAAATGTCTTCTTTTGTGTAATGTTAAGAGATCTTTTGTACGGCACACATCGCTCTAGGGCCCAGGAAATGTTCTAAGTGGTCAGAATGTAATAATATTCTAAATGTTTTTGTTTTTTTTCTTTAAGAATATGTTATGTAGGCTACGTATTTAGTTGAATGCATTACTGCATTAAATCCTTGCAAAAAATAACTTATCATTAAAAAAACAAACACCAGTAAAGCCTGGAAGCAAGTGAGCATCAGCCAGATGAGAAAAAATAATGAAAAGTAACATAACGTATTACTTTCCATGAAAATAACTAAGTAACTTGTAACTAGTACAAGTCATATAAGTATGTGGGTGTTTTTATTGATTGTTCCCTTACCTGGCACATTCATGTTGAAAATCTTTGCGCCAGGTTGCAAAAAGGATGTACTTTTTAAGAAGGCTAAGATTGTATGGTCAAGTCAAGTCAAGTCACCTTTATTTATATAGCGCTTTTTACAATACAGATTGTATCAAAGCAGCTTCACAGTGATAACATGAAAATAATATAACAGAGTTTGTTTCTAAAAGAAAATTGAGTCAACGTCCACCTTAAGCAAGGCAGATCAATAATATTATTGAATATTAAATGTCCCCAACTAAGCAAGCCAAAAGCCAAGGCAACAGTGGCAAGGAACCAAAACTCCATCAGGTGACAGAATGGAGAAAAAAAACCTTGGGAGAAACCAGACTCAGTCGGAGGGCCAGTTCTCCTCTGGCCAACGAAGGAACAGTGCATGATTTATGATTCGGGCAGCATTACAAGTCAGATTGGATCGGAACATTTAGAATATTTATCCATTTCCATCTTTTGGAAGTCCAAATAATCACGCCGGTGTTGAGACGAGTTGTTGAGGATCAGTGCCGTCCACCATAGAGGGTCCATATCGCCGGTGTTGAGTCGTCTCTTCACAGGCTTTGTGATTGGCGTATCTGAAGTCTCTGTGAAAGGCTGGATACAAACTGGAGCTGACGAACGCCGTTTTTCTCGGGACTCGCGTCCCGAGATAACAGCAGAAAAGCAAAAAGGGAAAAATAATTAGCGTAGCTGCTGTTCATAATGATTTCCATAACACGGGCGTAAATGATAAAAAACATGAAGACAGTGATTCTTGCGTCCCAGAGTCACCCCCCTCAGTCCCCCACTCAACTCAGCCCTGCTTACTGACCTCTACATCCCTCCTGCTGCTGAGACCCAACCACAATCTCACAATCTCTCCGCAACCCAACCATACGCGCCGACCCGTTTGACTAAGGCTGTCGAGCCCCACTGTCGTCGTTAATGCAGGTTCAGTGGCAACGGTTCCGTATGGCATACCAACTACCGCAAAACACAATATCTACCCAACCACCCGTCATTCACGCAATATACACAGGAACGTAATGACTGTCACCAATGTATGGTGTCAATAGCAAACTCCTGTTTCTGTTTTTTAAAATGATTTTAGAGAGTGTGATACGTTATAGCATGCAGGCCTGGTATGGTAATCTTTCAGTTCAGTTTAAATCCAAGTTGGGGCGTCTGATTAGTACAGCTTTTAGAATTGTAGGTTACCAAGAACAGTGCTACCAACAGTGATTGTAGAAAAAATCTGTGCTCAGGGAGGCACATAAGATTCTGGATTCCACATTCTCAATAAGGAACTAGAGTTGTTACCCTCAGGTAAACGATTTAGAATGTCGAAATGCAGGTTAAAGAGGTACAAAAACTCATTCATGCCAGCTGCCATTAAGATGCTAAACAGTAACAAATGATTGTTACCTACTTGTACACATTTTATTCCCACTGTGTTGTGCACCGTTTTCACTGTACAGTGTAATGAGGCATGTTTGTATTGTCTATATACATGTCTGTATATTTTATGTGGTTTGTTGTAAGTGTGTGTCGCAGTGACTGTAGCCCAAGACAAATTTCCCCCCTGGGGGACATTAAAGTATATTTTATCTTTATCTTTATCTTTTAACAAATTAGTTACTTTTTAGGGAGTAAAGTAATATTGAAACAAATTACTTAAAAAAAAAGTAACTTTCACCAACACTGTTTTCTAGGCATTTTTTATTCCATTGGCCTGCAAATGAGGTAGAAATATGGGGACGAACACAACAACTCCTTAGCATGAATTCAACTACTAGATATAAGGAGCCTCCTCTCTGAGATTTGGTTGCTGTTCTGTAGTCCTGTTTTTGAGCACGCAAAAAATGCGGGTTTAGTCCCAATTAGTCCCAAAATTTTTAATTTTAACAAAGGAAAACCTGCTCAGATGTTGCTTAAAGCCCAGTGTGCATTCCATCATGGATATTTGTTATGGCTCTACGCCCAGGTTTTCCTTCTCCACCTCTTTGGAACAGCAGGAGGAATCCCTTTTAAATCCTCATTAAGTTTCCCTATAACTATGGCACAACTGATTGAGAATTCATTTGCTTCACCTTCAATTTACTTGATCGCGGTTGGCTGCTCACCTGACTCGATTTTCCACGCTGATCTCTGTGGTAAAGATGGTGGTAGGACGTGCAATGCAGGGTAATTACCATAGATTAGGAGCAAGGAGACTCATTTAGTTTAAAGGATGTTTTCACGAGGGACTTTGTGGATGTACCCAATATAAATTCATATCAAACACCATTAATATCCATCATCTTCCATAATTATTATTATTATCTATTTTTACCGGTGATCCGTGTTGATTAAAACCGGTCTGGCATCACAAATCCATTTGTTTGGTCAACAATCCCGCAATCTTCACAGCTAAAAGGTGTAGGTAATTTGACTGTCTGTAAAGCTCCCTCTAAAATTTAGCTATTACAGGCAGAATGACAAACACACTCTGGAAACCAAGGCAACATGCTTTCATAGCCCTGTCAAACCAATCAAATGCCTCGCACAGCGAGTAGAAAATGGCAAGAGAAGTGGTGATGATTTGAGGGCTCCCGGTGTGATCATTCAGCGTAGACGTGGCTTCGACAGATTCGCAGTTGTGTCGTACTGTGTGCTTGCCAAACCAGTCTTATCTGGGCAAGAAGAAGCGAGAGGCGACATTGATCAGAATCGACATGTGAACAGTCGTCATCTGAGTTAGGCTTTTGCCATTTGATTTTAGTTGTACATTCATTTCATCTTTATTCTCAAGGAGTTCCCTCTGCATGATCCTGTTAATAGAAAAGGAATTGTACAATAAGCTGATCTGCATGTTTTTATTAGGGCAGAGAAGATGGTTTTGAACAGTATAATTTGTCTAGTACAGGTGTTTTCAAACTTTTTTGTGTTTTCAAAGGACACTCAAGTTTCATCACGAAAGGCATTTATATATTTCTGTATAAAGAACCATTTATACTATGTTAGAAAAGTATTTAACATGAATATGTATTTGTTTTAAGTTGACAACTTATAAACCTAAATACAAACATTTCCAATTCTGTTGAGCTTCCAAAGCAGTCTTACACAGAAAAAATGATCCATCCTAAGATTTTGATCCATCTTTAGGAAGAAAAATGCAACCATAATAATGATAAATACTATTCAAATATATAAAAAATGCACTGTAAAAAATTATTAGTTTAAAAGTTACCTGGTTGAGTTCGGCGAGACACTACAGGTGAATAGGGTAAACATTTTTAAATAATAGATATCACCATGAAACTTACTCAGTTGATTACTTGATCTATTACATTTTTTTTTAATTTTTATGTTTAATTATGCAAATTAGGCATTATCTCATTAAATATGCACAATTTTGCATATATTTTGGGTAGATAGATCTGAACATGATAAAGCCAGGTGCAAAATTCTTTTTTCATTTTGTTTAATGAAAAAAATTTCAGAGGGATTTCAGAATATGCTTTCATTACCTAGGAAATCAAAATATACTGTCCATAGCCTTATAAAACCGATTTTTGCCATATTTATCCCTTACAAATCCCTCTGAAAATATCTTCAGAATACTGCTTAGTGTAGCCTATAACTTATGTATTTGGTGTACAGGTGCTACATAGCATAGATGTTTGTGCAAAAAACTCAATGAATTAACATTGGCAGAGTACATCACGATGCGTCTGAGCGAATCATGTTAGCAGAAACCAGCAGTAGCCAATGAGATTTCATCATTAGCTTTAAATCCCCCTTTGGACTTTCACGATTGGTTACTGATAGAAAGGAAATGCCCATATATATACTTTACAACGATACCGGTCATGACAGACTTCAGTAAACAGACGGAACTCGGCATGTAGTGTTGGAATGCTAACTTCTTGGTAAATTCGGGAGAAACTAACTGCCGCAAGTAAACAAAATGTAATAAAATAAACATCTTAATGTATATTTTTTTAATGTTTTCCTTGAAAGAACACATATTGAAGAAGTAAACTGGCCCAAAATCTCAAAACTGACCACTGCATGAAAAATCAATGTTTTTGCCTGCCGTGTCTCGCCTTTAATAGAAACTCAAAATATGATATTATTTGAACCACATTAATTAAGTTGATTTGACAAAAGATAACAAGTTGTGATAATTTTTATTTATTTTATTTATTTATTTAATAATGTTTTACAGTGCTATGTGAAATAAACTACCACTACTGCTTGGAGTAAAACACTTTTAAATTAATATGAATTTTTATTCATAGGATGCAACGATGCATTAAATTGATCAAAATGACAGTAAAGACATTTATAATGTTACAAAAGATTTCTAGATTTCTATGTAAGATTTCATACATCTTCTTGAAAACATTACAAATTCTTACCGACCCCAAAACTAGTGTCTATTTAATATGTAAGTGTTAGCTTAAAAATATAATTTTATAATGAAATTTTCAACCCTGCTTATCTTCATCAGGAAACAAGATGTCATCTTCACCTTTATGCCATATAAAAACGCCCCATCCTTTTTTCATTGGCACTCTGAGGTTTATCCTCAACATTCATGGCACTCGACTGTGTCATATCATTCCAGCCTTGTCAGGGTTGGAAAAGCACAGTGCGAGAGCTTAGCACTGCATTGTTACGACAGACTCTCTGAGACGCATGTACGTCGAAGCTGCCTCAAGAGAAGCCCACTCTTGCGTTTGCTGGTTATATTCCCACCTAATGTTTGTTTGTTACTTTAACACGTCTTCGGAGGCAGAGCGGAGGAGCAGGAGATAAGGAAGAACTGCAAATCTCACACGGCTCAAGCAAGGTTTGCTTTAATTAGTGATGCAGACACGGAGGGTCCCTGGTGTGTGCGACAGCGGAGAAGGGAGGGATTGTTTTTTGTACGGCCACGGTTCACTGTTTCACAAGCATCGACGCTTCTCCTTCATCCGCGTGTCCGCCCTCTACTTTCGCTCAGTGCCGCTAATGAGAGCGGATTATGGGGATGTGAGATGAAAGGGCTGTCATATCTCTGCTGATGAGAGAACTTCAGAGAACTGTGTGTGTGTGTGTGTGTGTGTGTGTGTGTGTGTGTGTGTGTGTGTGTGTGTGTGTGTGTGTGTGTGTGTGTGTGTGTGTGTGTGTGTGTGTGTGTGTGTGTGTGTGTGTGTGTGTGTGTGTGTGTGTGTGTGTGTGTGTGTGTGTGTGTGTTGAAATTTTAATAGGTGATCCCATTGCACCAAAACCGTTTTATGTTTATAGGAGCAAAGGGAAAGCTGATAGCTTCAACCTCTTTGCAGGTGACACCATTAAACAAGCCCTCGCCCCCCGATTTGGGCTCAGGAATAGGAAACTTTGTATGGATGTGATGCACAAGGTTTTTTATGGGATCTTCAGTACGGTAAATCATCCCTGTGGCCTTTTTTGCATTTGGGAAATCTGTTTCTTTGAAGTGAAGAAGCAAGGCAACGCTGTCGGCAGATGCACGTCTGTCTGAGCGCCAGCCTCTAGCTATGGGATTTTATTTTCGTGTTTTAAATAGCATTCAGAATAAATTTTCACAGTTTTGCTTAAGCAGCCCAGAAGAGAAGAGACCTGTTTCCCTGTGAATGTGGAGAAAGTGAAGAAAGAGACTTTTAGAGCCTCATTAAAGACTTTCATGAATGTTACAAACCACTTTTGGGGATTAGGTAGAAAGGGAAGATCATTCTAGTGCATTTATTTTTTATAATGTTTTCCAATAGAAAGATCTAAACCTCCTTAAAACAAGATAAAATGAGTTTTTATCTTGTTTTCAGGGAAAATACTTGAATTAATTATTTGTTATACCACATTGGCAAATAATTTTTCTCTTGTTGTTAGCTTAAACCTAACCAAATAGAGTGAGGTTTAAGAAGTAGAAAACATTTTGGCTATGAATGAAAAAAAAACTTAATTCAAGATGCATTCTATGAAAACAAGACTTGTGCAGTTTTGCTTCCCAAATAATGCTATGTTGCTTAAAAGTTGCTCAGTTATTGTTACAAAAAAAAAAAAAATTAATTCAGAAAATGTTATGTGTATGTGGGGGATTATTTGCTTTAATGGCTCATTAAAAATGACTTTTTTTAATTCTGTGTTTTGCAGATGTATTTCTTCTACTTTGCTGGCTCCCTTATGTGGGCTTTTAACCTTGAGCTGTCCTCAGGGGGCTTTACTTCCTGTGCTATTTGCACAAATCTCATTCGGGCCAGACTTTAAGATGGCATCTCAGTCCGGGCTGAGGGTCACACCCTGTGATTCCTTCCCAGTGAAGTTTATTGCCATGCTTAGATTTCCAGATATCTCCACCTTCTGCCTTCGGGACAGGAGGCAAGTTCTAGTTCCCTGATGATGTGAGTTACACTCAGATGGTTGATAAAGACACCAGAGCCAGATGGATTTTGCTAAGATTTGTCAACATGATTGACGGTACAGTGCAGGCTCTGCAAAAAATTATATTCTTAAAATGTGCGGGTGCTACAAGACCAAATGCACTCTCAAGATATATTTTCTGAAAACAAGCTTACTGGTGATTTCTTTCTGGTTTGAATGATTTACCAGAAAACAAAATACTTGAATATGGTACTGAGTAAGAACACTATACACACTATATATATATAATTTATTTTTTATATTGTATGAAATACAATCACTGCTAGACATTTGAAAACTATATATTGGGGATGTGCATGAGTACTTGGATGTGACAGCGACGAATGACGATCGACATGACTTTAATTTTTTTATTTCTTTTTTCTGATTGGTTATTGATGTATTTTGGGCGGTACCTGAGGTCTGATTGGTTAGCGTTAGGACAGCATGCAGTCCATACTGGTGAAATAAAGTGAAACTATTATGGCTGCATCCAAAATCGCGTACTTCCCTACTATATAGTAGGCAAAAAACAGTCTGTGACAAAAGAATGTCCGAATTCACAGTACTCATAAAAGAGTAGTCAAAAAGGACCTGGATGACCTACTTCTTTCGGCTAGATTCTCAAGTGTACCTACGATGGACACTTTACTATCCCATTAAGGCCACAGGAGAGGATTTGTGAATGGCAGTGAAGCAACACAACTGACACTGGTAGATCACATGATAATGACAACATGGGGAATGTAGAACGTAGATTACATTCATACTTCACGCATTCATACTTTATATAACACTGTTTAGTGGTCGTGAAGTAATTACTTATTCAAAATAAGGACCTACTCAAGAGAGTATTTAAGAGTTTATGCAATTTCGGAGGCTTTGAAAGCGCACCTGAATCATTTTGATCATGAAAAAACAGTTAAGTACAAGATGTGCCTCACCAATCTGCCATATACATAACATTATAATGAGAGCACTATTTGTAACCGGATGACTGCATCCACAATGGGATTTACACATTCAGACAAGCACATAATTCAGGTTCACTTAAATATTCGTCCTTTTGTGCAGTTACAAGTTGTAATGTTACGTTTACATTTTGTAGGACATTATATAAAATGGACTCCAATTTACTGGTGCACATTTACTCTTCAGCTTCACCTCATGCAGCTATTCCTTTTAGATGTTTCTTTTTCAAGGACATTGATTCATTATTGATAATCTAGTTTATCGCATATCACATTTTTCTTCAATATCTTGCAGCCCTAATATGTGACCCTGGATTACAAAACCAAAACTTTTTCTATTTTTGTTTTTGTATGTTTTGTAATTTAACCCACTATATAACCCATAAGTATCTGTCTATGTGAGTGAAATTAAATCTGAAGTGAAATTAATGCTCAAATCCCTAGTGCTTAAATTTAGTGTTTTTCTTAGTTGTGAGTAGACCCAGATAGACCCCGACCCTCAAATCCATATTAATTAAAACGTAACATGTTTACAGCTTCCATTAGCTATATTAAGCTGTTTATAAACCAAGCTCTTTTGAATTATGCAAATGAGCCTTTCTGTGGTATCATCCCCAATTAGAGGAAGCTACTTTACATGCTTTTAAAGAAATATTTGTACATAATTTGACACTCAGAATTATGGGCCAATCTTACATCCTTTTTAAGAAAAAAAAATAGAAGGGTGTTTTTTTAACTGAACACTTTTTTCCCTGTGCAACTTTAGAAAGTTATGTCTCTTAAAACACTCTTTTCACACTCTCATAGATTCATTTTAATAAAACTTTTTTAGTGACGATTGTTTGTTGCAATGTAAATGATTCCACTAATATTGTGTACATTGTGTACAGATTTATAATTACATTTTGTGATGGCTTTTCATATTTTAAGTTATATATAATAATAAAAATAGTGTCTTTCATATTAGAAAAACTTTAAAATCTTTAATTTTAAATAAGTTTAAGTTTAATTTAGACTTTTATTCTCTATTAAATAAATAATACATATAAATGTAGTGTCTGTTGAAGATTTGAGATCATCAGGATCGTCATAGCACTGAAACAGCCCTAATTAAAGCTGTTAATGATCTTAGATATACAGAAGTGGACTGGCCTCTCAGGCACACAGGATTTAATTGGTTTAGATCCTATCGGTCAATCAGAAAGTTCTTTGTTAGCCCATAAGAGCACTGACTAATTAAAACGATATAACATGTAAAGTCCCTCAAGCAATGGTTAGCATTTGTACAACATTTAACTACAAAAAAAGAGGCATAAAAGCCATCAAGATAAACCTTTAAAGTTTGAATGTTAGACTCTGTTATGCAATGTCGGATTCTCTTGCATTGCGTGTAGCCTGTTTTAATTGAGGCCCACATTAGAAAAATCAAACAATAGATGTTTAAAGGTACATTATGTTACTTGTTTTGTTCAAAATTGACAAATTTAACAAAAAACGAACAGAGTGCCTCAATTATGTTTTTTCGAACATTCCCTTTCATGCAGTGTGTAATATAGCTGTTTGTAAATGTAAACATTCTACAAAGTTGTAAAGTCGAAAGTGCACGATAAATAAAGTTATTGTCTCCCACAAGAAATAATCGACTCTAAACCACCTTTAAGAGTCTTTTTTGTATAGAATCCTACTGCTTTACGGGTCTACCTCACTAGAAGATACATTTCCGTAATGCCCGTCTATGTTTTACGTTGTCTGCCCGCGAACAACTTGACACGCCTTCAAACTCGCAATTTTACTGACAACTGCTTCTCAAATCTCGGAGTTCAATGCGGGATTCGCAAAATGCTTCCTCGTAAACAATGGGTCAGTACCTTGTTTATTTGGACCAGCTTGCTCCTCAGAATCACAACCTGTAAGTATGAATAATTATTGATGTATATCTACCGTGACGTGATTGATGTGTTCTACCGGGTGTTCAAAATACTTAGTTTTGTGTTTTATATTGTGTACGTTTCTGGCTAACCGGCTAACTCACGTTATTACTGTCTTACTGAAATTCTTCTGCTAATCAGCTGTGGGCCACTATTACCTAAAACTGTGTCTATCAATGCAGATTGTCATTTTTACTACTTTGAGTAAAGATAAAGGATGGAGCAAGATTTGTTTTACAAACGTCAGTCATTCAAGTTAGTGCTGGGCTTAATGTATGAACATATATTGGTAAAGTTCCTTCATGTGCACCACAATAAATTAGAATATGCACATGGGTTTGTTGATGGACGTAGACCTATTAATGCTGATGGTGAGGAATTACAGCTGCAACATGTCATAATGTACCTCAAAATGAGTAGCGTATCACTGAGAAACGTCCTCATGTCATTGATGATGGAGGTTTGGGGTGATTAACTTGTTCTTCCAATGTTTCATCATCAGACTCGCACTCCGATTTATATGGTAAAATCGACATCCTCATTACTGTCTTTACAGTGTGTACAATTACTGAGCTTTAGAAAGTCTCCGGATGAAGCTGAAGTTCAGTTATGGTAATGGGTATTTAGCTTCCGAGTTTAAATTTTAGACCTGTCTGGAGGTTTTTACGAGAAATTGCGCACATGCGTCACTCGCCCGTGCTTGTCATGTCATATCCGTAAATAGAGAAAAGTTGCTCCGGCTACTTTCGCGCATGTATGGTGTGGAGGTTTGTGGTTTGTGTCACAAGGGGCGAGAACGGTTGACATGGAGCTGCTAAATCTCCATCCTCCGAGGAATCAACCGTTTTAAACAAACTCCGAACATAAGTGAATCTGCTGACAAAAAGAGAAGGTGACAGAGTTTGTAATAAAACAAGAATCAACATTGG
The DNA here is from genome assembly GCF_051911475.1 of Siphateles boraxobius. Taxonomy (NCBI): domain Eukaryota; kingdom Metazoa; phylum Chordata; class Actinopteri; order Cypriniformes; family Leuciscidae; genus Siphateles; species Siphateles boraxobius. The sequence goes on from NW_027508953.1 coordinate 4,216,211, forward strand.
CTTGGCTTTCCAGAGAGGGCGAGAACTGAGGGATTTGAAACGTTGTAAAAGCAACACGAAAATGGCATTTCTATTACTCAACAGGTGACTGGGGTATTTTATTGAACTGATAAATTGCCACATGTAGCTCTCTAACAGAGTTCATTGTAGGACTGGGACAATATATCGATGCTTTGCGATTCGTTGATCGATTCAAATTTTTTCCGAGTGCATCGCGAATCGATTCTGAGTTTTTAAAAGCAGATGGCGCTCTAGGCTTGTTTTAATCGCACACTCAAATGCTCATGAAGAAGAGCGACCGTGCGTTCAGCTGAGTCTGAGAATGTACTTGCACTTCAGGATGCTTTTGTGACGCCCTTGTAATTCGCTTCAACCTTTTCGAACTTTATGAATGATTATTTTATAGAAGGTTCAAGTGGTGTGTGTAGGAAGCCAGCAGATTATGGCTGTTTCTAGAGCACGCAGTACCATCTGTTAAAAGCTCAGAATCGATTTGAGAGAGAATCGCGATGCATTCGGAAAAAATTGGAATCGATTCAGAATCATTTCTCGATTCACGATGCATCGATTTATTGTCCCAGCCCTAATTGTAAAGCATAAGTATCATGTCTATTGATGGGTAAAGCTACAGTAACGTCTTCAGCAAGTCAGTTTGAGATTCTTTCCATCTAAACTGGTTATATCTCTTAATACTAGTAGTGAATGTTTTATGAGCAGTTGGATAACCATATTAATCTGCACAGTCACGCTGAGCCGAAGCACAACCAAAACAATGTTCTTCCGCAAAACGCATGCAGTTCTGTTTTTTAACCACCAGTGTGTCAAAAGTTACATAGTGTAACTTAAATGTATAGAAAACTATAGAAACTCGCAGGCAGTTGGATCAGTCGGTTCCTTAGTCTTTAAGTCTTAGCAAATGTTTATAATGTGGGGTAAACGATACGAATATTCCTATGTACCTTTTTTTCGTACCACCTCCATGGCAATTGAAATGCCATTCTGCAGAGCATATTTCTCAACTAAATTAGATTCATATCCAGAACCCAATTTAATAGGGTTTTTTTCCCCAGCAAAGTACATTTCTACATTTAATATCAGAGAAACCTTGAACATGGTTGGGTTGAAAATTACAAAAAAATTGAAGTAATAAGAAAAAATCTAAAAATCTAATAGGGAACTGAACTGTGATTCATGCCATTATTTAAAGACTCTATTCAAGTACTTCCTGTGAAATTCAGTAGATGAGATAATCTTGTATAACCTTTGCTTGGTTAAGAACAAGGTACATCCCTTGAGATTTTTTTAGTGTCTCTTTCATACTACTGAATTACAGAGATGTTGTATTTCCCCCCTGCTGGTAATGTAATGCTCCCGCTGCGGGTTATAATTCGTTCTTATAGGCTGTTGCAGGGATGATGTCAAAACCCGGAAGACTAATTCAAACCCTTGTTCCCACAAGATTTTCCTATGGAGTTTTATAATGGGTTTCTCAATTAATGAGTAAAATAAAGCCTGTGGTAAACACAATTTGACGATATTTAGTAGGGTTGTAAAGGTTCACAAAATTCAGGGTTCGGTTCTATACGATACAGTGGTGTCACGGTTCAGTACGTTTTCTTTACAGCAAAAAGAAAGAAATGCCTAGAAATTTCCTATTTATTAAAATAATTTTTAAATAAGTGTGAGTTTTCCTACATCTTGAAACTTTTAGTTTTATAAATGGGGTAATCTTTGAAGGATGAACAAATAATGTTTTGGTCATCACATTAAAAATAACATTTAAATATGATAATATTTGAGTTTTGAAGTGCTGGAAAATAATGTGTGGTGCACTTGAAAGCATTTTACTATTTCTGCCAAACTTCCATGGTTACAAGTTAGTGTTACTACATTAAATCTATGGTGAATGTTGCTGATCTGTGGACTTAAAACCTATAACTAATTCACTCATGGAACAATGTTTCTCCTGGTTTCCACGTAGGCGCTGTTTGATCCGTTAATAACGGAGAAATTTTTATGCTTCTCACTAAATCTCGCAGCAATGTTATTACTTCAGTGGCGAATTCAAATGCTTTGTTTACTGCATCTGTTAGCGCTGTAGTAACAGTGTCGTTTGATCAAGATCGCGTCGCACTGCACATTGGTCCAAACTGATAAACGGTCCGTGAAGCACAAAATAATGAGTAGCGCAGTTTTGTTCCGCTTTCATTACGTTTGCCATTTGATGTTGCGCAAGGTTGTGGCGGATTTTGGTCGGTTGGAAAAATGGTCCAACGAATCGTTCGGTTAGCAATGCGTACTACCAATTACCAAACCGAAAGCCACGTACCGAAAGGTTCAATACGAATACATGTATCATTACACCCCTAATATTTAGTCGCCTTGTGAAACAGCAGGTATTGCTCCACAATAGTGGTCTCAAACAGTGAAATGCTACATTTTTGTCATATCATTGTATTTTTCACATGACCTCATAATATGGGTTTAATTCTTATTATCTGATTTTGAAGTCAAATATATTGAATTACTGAGTCAAAAAAGACATGTGAACAATCAAGGTTGATATATGTAGCTTCCTGTTTATTCACCATGCTAGAAATAACAGGTTGAGAGCATTGCATTGTGGGATACAGTATTTTAAACAGTGTGCTTTGTAGTATACTGCACATATTGGCAAATGTTGTTAGTCATCCAGGTTTTCATACTGTATATACCAGGGCTGCCAACTTTTGAGTTTAGCTTGCCGTGAGACTACTCCAACCGGGGCGGGCGGGGGGGTTGGGGGGGGGGGTGGGGTGGGGGGGGTTATGCTGTCTGCACACGCAAGGTCTCTCGCTCGCTTACCTCTCTGCCGTGCGCGCGGTTTGGAGCACAATATCTTTACTCTAGATTACGGGATATTTTAACTAATTTGCGGTATAACTAGTCGATCGCGAGTGGCTCAACAGGTAGATATATAGATAAACTCATCTTTCAGGCATTTTACCGACCGGGTTGACACTTAAGCGTGAGAAATCGGGGATGTGGCGTGAGAGCGTGAGAATTGGGTAAATTGCGTGTGTCCCATGCTTAATGCGTGAGAGTTGGCAGCCCTGTATATACATAGAAGATACTGCAGCAAAAGTAAGCATAGAATCAGAATCAGAATCAGAAAGAGCTTTATTGCCAAGTGTGCTTGCACACACAAGGAATTTGTTTTGGTATTGAGGCTTCCAGTGGACATATACAAATACACATACAACAAGAAACATAATACTAAAAATTATAAGAATAAAAAATAGAAATAGAAATATATGAGAATAAAAGTATCACAGTTGGGTTTAGTCAGAATAGTCGACATTTACAGATTTACAGATTATGAACATATTTACAGTGTTTTGTATATTATAAATAAATAAATCTACATATAAGTATCGCCTGAGTTGTAGGGTATTGCACTAAACAGTGGGAGTATTGCACTTAAAGCATATGCCTTGGGAGGTGTGTTAACTGTTCAGGAGGGAAATGGCCTGTGGGAAGAAACTGTTCCTGTGCCGAGATGTTCTAGTGGCCAGTGATCGGAGTCGCTGTCTTGACGGTAACAGTTCAAATAGGTGGTGTCCAGGGTGAGTGGAGTCTGTGATGATTTTACCTGTTCTCTTCCTCACTCTGGAAGAGTACAGGTCCTGGAGGTTTGGCAGGGGGGCACCAATAATCCTCTCCGCAGTCCGGACTGTCCGTTGTAGTCTCCTGATGTCTGATTTGGTAGCTGAACCAAACCAGACAGTGATGGATGTGCATAAGACAGACTCGATGACGGCTGAGTAGAACTGAATCAGCAGCTCCTGTGGCAAGTTGAACTTCCTCAGCTGGCGAAGGAAGTACAGTCTCTGCTGGGCTTTTTTCACAACGGAGTCAATGTGATTATCCCACTTAAGGTCCTGAGAGATGATAGTGCCCAGGAACCTGAATGACTCCACCGCTTCCACAGTGCTGTTCATGATGGTGGGTGGGGGGAGTGCTGGGCTGTCCCTCCTGAAGTCCACGATCATCTCCACTGTTTTGAGCGTGTTCAGCTCAAGGTTGTTATAACTGCACCAGACAGCCAGCTGTTCAACCTCCAGTCTGTAAGCAGACTCGTCACCGTTTTGGATGAGACCGATGACAGTGGTGTCGTCTGCAAATTTCAGGAGCTTGACAGTGGGGTCTTTAGAAGTGCAGTCATTAGTGTACAGGGAGAAGAGCAGTGGGGAGAGAACGCACCCTTGGGGAGCGCCAGTGCTGGTGGTGAGAGTCCTGGATGTGTGTTTCCCCAGTCTCACTCGCTGCTGCCGGTCAGTCAGGAAGCTGGAGATCCACTGACAGATCGAGGATGGTATGGAGAGCTGGGTCAGTTTGGCTGTGAGAAGATCAGGCATGATGGTATTGAAGGCCGAACTGAAGTCCACAAAGAGGATCCTTGCATAAGTCCCAGGTCTGTCGAGATGTTGCAGGATATAATGCAGTCCCATGTTGACTGCATCATCCACAGACCTGTTTGCTCTGTAAGCAAACTGAAAGGGATCCAGCAGGAGTCCAGTGATGTCCTTCAGGTGGGCCAACACCAGTCTTTCAAACGACTTCATGACCACAGACGTGAGAGCGACAGGTCTGTAGTCATTAAGTCCAGTGATTTTGGGTTTTTTGGGGACTGGAATGATAGTGGAGTGCTTGAAGCAGCAGGGAACTTCACACTGCTCCAATGATCTGTTGAGAGTCCTGGATGTGTGTTTCCCCAGTCTCACTCGCTGCTGCCGGTCAGTCAGGAAGCTGGAGATCCACTGACAGATCGAGGATGGTATGGAGAGCTGGGTCAGTTTGGCTGTGAGAAGATCAGGCATGATGGTATTGAAGGCCGAACTGAAGTCCACAAAGAGGATCCTTGCATAAGTCCCAGGTCTGTCGAGATGTTGCAGGATATAATGCAGTCCCATGTTGACTGCATCATCCACAGACCTGTTTGCTCTGTAAGCAAACTGAAAGGGATCCAGCAGGAGTCCAGTGATGTCCTTCAGGTGGGCCAACACCAGTCTTTCAAACGACTTCATGACCACAGACGTGAGAGCGACAGGTCTGTAGTCATTAAGTCCAGTGATTTTGGGTTTTTTGGGGACTGGAATGATAGTGGAGTGCTTGAAGCAGCAGGGAACTTCACACTGCTCCAATGATCTGTTGAAGATCTGCGTGAAGACCGGGGCCAGTTGGTCAGCGCAGGCTTTTAAACAAGCAGATGAGATGCCGTCTGGGCCTGAGGCTTTCCTAGTCTTCTGTTTTTTGAAGACTCTGCTCACGTCCTCCACACAGACCTTAAGCTCAGGTTCGATGGCAGGAGGGGGGAGTGGGAGTGCAGAAGGTGATGGTGAATGTGTGAAGTGCAGATCAGACCAGGTGTGTGGTGTGGATGAGGGGTTTTCAAATCTGCAATAAAATGAGTTTAAATCATCAGCCAGGTGTTGATTGTCCACAGATTGGGGGGATGGTGACTTGTAGTTGGTGATGTTCCTCAGGCCATTCCAGACTGATGATGGTCGTTGGCTGAAAACTTTTTTTTCAGTTTTTCAGAGTAGCTTCTTTTAGCAACTCTGATCTCCTTTGTCAGTCTGTTTCTGGCCTGGTAATACAAGATTTTATCCCCACTTCTTTAGGCATCCTCTTTGGCATGACGAAGATATTTGAGTTTCCCAGTAAACCATGGTTTATCATTAGTAAATGATAAGAATGTCCTCGTAGGAATGCATGTATCCTCACAGAAACTTATATATGATGTTACAGTATCTGTGAGCTCATCCTGATCGTTGGTAGCAGCTTCAAAAACAGTCCAATCAGTGCAATCAAAGCAGGCCTGTAGATCCTGCTCTGCTTCATTAGTCCATCTTTTTACAGTCCTTATTACAGGTTTAGCTGATTTCAGTTTCTGCCTGTAGGTCGGTATGAGATGAACCAAACAGTGATCAGATAGCCCCAAAGCTGCCCGTGGGACCGAGTGATACGCATTTTTTATTGTGGTGTAACAGTGGTCCAGTATATTACTGTCTCTTGTGGGACATGTAACGTGCTGTCTGTATTTTGGTAGTTCACAGGAAAGATTTGCTTTATAAAAATCCCCAAGAATGATTAAAAGTGAGTCAGGATACCTTTGTTCCGTTTCAGCTATTTGTTCAGCCAGCTGTTGTAGCGCCGCGCTCACGAACGCGTCTGGAGGGATGTATACATTCACGAGAATGAAAGAGGAAAACTCCCGAGGCGAGTAGATGGGTTTACAGTTTATGAAATGTGCCTCTAAATTAGGAGAGCATATCTTCTTCAGTGTTGTTACATCTGAACACCAACTTTCGTTAATGTAGAAACACAATCCACCACCTCTCGTTTTCCCCGTTAGCTCCGCGATGCGATCCGCTCGGAACAGCTGGAAGCCGGCAGATGTATTGCATTGTCCGGTATGGCTTCACTCAGCCAGGTGAAGTACAGAGCAGCAGAGTTTAAAAAATCCTTGTTAGTGCGGGTGAGGAGAAGAAGTTCATCCGTTTTGTTAGGAAGGGATCGGAGATTCGCAAGATGAATACTGGGGAGTGCAGTGCGCAGGCCGCGCTCGCGGAGTTTAACCAGCGCGCCGGCGCTTCCCGCGTTTGCGTCTGACCGCGCGTTTGAACAACAATGCTGCCCCTCCGACAAGAATGTCCAGCAAAACGTCCGAATAATCAAAAACTGTAGAAAAGGTTTCTGGTGTGTTTTTCCTAATGTCCAGTAGTTCGTCTTTGGTGAAACTGATAGGAAAAGAATGGCTAAACGCAGAACAAACGAACAAAAACAACACTATAGCTGGAGAGCCCCACACCGAGGCAGCCATCCGCGGCGCCATCTTGGAAAGGAAGTGAAGTATACATTACTATTCCCGAATGCCTGTTAGTGCAATTTTATTTCAGTAAAAGTTCTATGTAAGCTTTCCACTGCCAACATCAAAATGTCTACATTTTTAACTCTGCTACAAAAGAGCAAAGAAAATTTAGTTTTCCGTGATTCGTCCCCTGCAAATCAGTTTAGAAGCTAAAGTGAGCAAATTATCTTTAGCTTGATTGCGTAATCCTTTCTAATGGTTCGTATAACAGCATTAGTGTGTTGATATTTTCTTAGGTTTCTTCTAACTCTATCAGATTGATTTCTTACGTAGCGTTAGACCAAAACCTCACTGCTTTTATCCACTGTTTTTATCCCAATTGATATTCTATTACACTGTCAGGTAACTCAGCTCAGTGAATAAATTTACACGTGACCGTCTATATCCGTCACTGCCTCTTTTGTCGTAATAGTCAGTCGAGGTCTGTGTTTCTCTCGACTTCGTGCCTAAGTGTTAGTGCACAGAGTGCATGTGACTTTGTAATTCGAGTCCTGGCGTGAGGTGACTCACGGTATCATCAGCTGCACTCCAGGAGTCTGGCAAAACCTCGCTGTCTCCTGCATACACTCCTGCCAAGTACCTGCCGTGGATTCGATTTTTTCAGCCCTGCTGAGAAGCTGAAAATATGTGAGCGTGTACAGATGTTTCTATCAGCACTGCTCTGTCAAACTGAGAGGCTTTTGAACACAAACCCCGCATTTAATTGCCATTTAGCACACCCTTTTCTTCTAAAGCAACTTGCTTTACTCTAATTGAAAGGACCATTTGTTTAGCCTAGATCTTTGCAGTCATGAAAACAAAATTAACCATATTTGCTTTCTTAAAGGGATAGTTCACCCAAAAATGAGCCTCACGTGGTTCCAAAACCTGTATGAGTTTCTTTCATCTGTTGAACACAAAATTATATTTTTAAAGATTGTTGGTAACCATTGTCTTTCATATAGTAGGATATACTATGGAAGTCAATGGCTTCCGTCAACTGTCTGGTTACCAACATTCCAATTAGTTCTTTATCTATATTTTTCTAATTTAGATATTTATATAATATTTTAAGTCCAATAGTCATACGCAAATGATTCATTAGTTTAACTGCTTTGCTGCTATATGTAATGATTTTTATGCCACAAATACTTCATCTTATGCTTACGTAAATCCTTATACACATTCAGTTGATGACAGTTGGTGTACTCTCGCTGGTGGAACTTCCAAATACAAATCCACCTTGACACTTGCATAGTAAACACAAAGTACGGCAGCATGTCGCTGGAAGTCAAACAAAAGCTGACAGGTCTGCTGGTGCTGCATTGTTCAGTGTCAAGTGTCCTAAATACAGCAAAGACCCTTAGGTACGTGTTTGTGTGTGTGTGTGTGTGTGTGTGTGTGTGTGTGTGTGTGTGTGTGTGTGTGTGTGTGTGTGTGTGTGTGTGTGTGTGTGTGTGTGTGTGTGTGTGTGTGTGTGTGTGTGTGTGTGTGTGTGTGTGTGTGTGTGTGTGTGTGTGTTCTAGGATCACAGGTAGCTTTTGTAACAACAGAACAATGGAGACGATGTGAACAGGCAGTGTCCGATGAACAAAACAGACTGAGATCTTCTCATTCCATTAATCATCGTCAGAGATGTTGTCTTCTGCTGGAAGTGAGAGGAGAAGTTGTGGAGAAAGAGATGTATTTCATTGACTCGGTCAGGACTTGCCTTTCTTCAGGACAATGGTCAAAGAATACAGACTGTACTTCACATTCTCTTTAAATTGAGCAAGCCTACATCCTAGATTTAGATCATTTCAAGATACTAAATATGCAAATAAAATCCGTTCATATTTAGTAATCATACATGTGATCAGCTAAGGAAAAATAAAATGACAATCATTAACTCTACAATCATCATCATCATCATCATCATCATCCTCATCATCATCATCATATGTAATGATTATTATTAATAAAACTCTTATTTAATTATAAACATTAAACAAACCAGTAAAGAAATATAATACTATTGCATTATACTATATTACTACAAATTATTAATCATTATTATAATTATAAAAATTAATAATAATTTATTTTACAGAACATTACTGATACATGGCTTTTTAAATTTCTTTCTTAATTCTGAGTTTCTAATTTGATGGGAAGATCGCAAGGACCTCTTAAAGGAATAGTTCACCCAAAAATGAAAATGATCCCATAATTTACTCACCCTCAAGCCATCATATGTGTATATGACTTACTTATTTCAGCCAAACAGAATCAAAGTTATATTAAAGAATATCCTGGCTCTTCTTAGCATTTCATCACACTTCTCATGTCAGAAAATGTAGAAATCTGTATGAATATGTAAACACATTACTCACTTTCCTGATGTGTACTGAATGTGTACTTTTTTATTGTTTTGTTTGAATTAAGCATCCAGACCAGCCCATCACAGCAACAAGGACTCAACCAATGGCGTGAGTTTAGGGCGGGACTCTCTGTTTGTTCAACCAATGGCAGGCGTGTTTGAGAAACCTGTTTGTAATTATTTTACTATTAAATTTTAAATTGTTGGATGACGCTAGTGGCAGAGAGGTTACACACTTCACCTTTAAATTGGTTAGTTTCCTTCAAGATTTGATGTCAGGAATTTGTCTGGTCGACATCGTTTTTAATGAAATCTGCGCTCATGCAAATTACTCTGAAATTACTCTGCTGTCACTAATAGATTACTGTACAGCAGCATTTCTGGATGATTTTCATTTGATATGCTACACATTTACTCGTGACAAAGACATGCCTATAAAGTCACTCTATATGCATATTCACAAAATATGCATCTCTCAATTCTAAATTAAGTTTGGCCTGGCCGTAAGCCTCTAGAAATGTCACTGTGTTCTGATTAGTATGGTATTTTGTGTGAGTGGCAGAATATTTTTGCTCATATCCCTGAATTTCAAACCATAGTTAGGACCTTACAACATATAATTTGAAATGAAAGCACTCAAATAATCTTCCTCTTCTGCGCTGCCATCCTGATCACATGTGCCAGGAGCTATAAATACTCAACCTCACAGTATTCTGTCTGCATTTGTCAACAGCATTTTATAGGAGTCCTTTGTCAATTCTGTCATTATTACTCACCACAAACCTTATGACTTTCTTTCTTTTATGGAACAGAAAACAACCTCTTTTCCCCCCCATATAATGCAAGTTGTCAAGCAAAAATAATCACAAAAAACACAAAAAAAGTTTTTTGTGGGTAAATTGTGTTCACAATTGCAGTTCGGTTCTCTTGGTTCTTTCGGTCTGGACAAAAATAAACGTTCACACTCACTGTGTCTGAAATCGAATACTTCTCTACTATATAGTATGCGAAGATCAGTAGCCCAACAGAGTTATATGTCCGAATACATAGTAATTGAAAAACGGTAAGCGAAAAGTCCCCGGATGACATACTACTTCCAGCGTGATTCTGAAGTGTGCATACGATGGATACTTTACAATCCCATGAGGCCACGGGAGAGGAGTTGTGAAGGGCAGTGATCCGACGCAACTGACGCCGGTAGGTCACATGACAATGACAACGTGGCGAATGTAGTACGTCCTGATTACATTCATACTTCACACATTCATATTATAAAGAAAATACTTTTTAACGGTCGCAAAGTACGTTCAAATTGAAATGTAGTACATACTCAGACAGTACGCGGACGCACCTACTGTCATTTTGAACACTAAACACTAAGGTACAAAAAAAGATTTTATGACGTAGTGTATATTTTTTAACGGAGCTTACAGAACATCTAAACCAATGCTGTGTGCTAAACGGGCTTGTTGTATATAGCTACAAGTGATGGTTTTGTACTAGCTGAGAATTCGCAAAGAGCTTATAAAATGTGTAAAGGAATCAAAACAGTGTCAGGAATCCAGGAATCTGATGTAAGAGACGGCAGTTCAGATGCCTGTACCGAACTGTGAAGCAACATCTGAAAAAACAGGCATTCTTGAGCATTCTGTCCTACTTAGGGTCGCTTCTCGTGACATCATGTCCTGTTTTTGGTTTGTTTGCAGGTCTTTGGTTCGTGTTGCGTTCATATTTATAGAGTTCGTTTGGTAGGACCAATGGGCCCATGTGATCAGGGGGCCTCTGTTAGCAGTTTTAGCAAATATTTACCCCTATATATTGCAAATGTTACTGGACAGAGGTTTAAAATAACAGGTAATTGGCGATCGCACAGGACACATGATGGAGTAATGTTACATCATGTACCCTCAATATCACAGGGGTTTTGCATTTAATGTAATTAATGTATTGAATTAATTGTTAAATTATTAATATTAGTAATAATCATTTAATTTAATTATAAAATTATTATTGTTATGGATTTTAGATTTTATTTCATAGCGCATCACCTCATAACCGACGCACTGAGAGGATAGCTTAGCTTACTCATTGAAAATGTTTTTAAAACATTTAGGTGCATTTTACTCTGAATTATAGGCCTATGATTTAAATTATTTACAGTCTATAATGTATCCGAACAATGAAAATTTAAAGCAGTTTTTTTTTCAAACAGCACTTATATCTATTTTGGAAGTTTGTGTCATTGATGTCCAACTTTCATATTAACCTTTTAATTTTGGAGTTATCTATCATTTAATCATTATAAATGACACAATGCACACTTTCCTCTTAAACCTTGTTTAACCCAGAAAACATTTTTTTATTAATCAGTGCTTGCATAATTAATGGATCTTTAATGCCTTTTGGGTATATTTTCAAAGCTGCTGTAATTTTTTAGGACATGTTCCTCTTTTAATCAGTTCTGAGGTGGTTTGGTGTTTGGCGTGTTAATGTCTAGCTTTACGTTGATGTAATTAATGAGTGTGTAAAATGCAGGGCATGTGGTGTCATAACAACAGTTAGCAAATCTCCATATGCCTTATGAAACTGAGGGACAGAGGCAAACTGTTCTCATACTTGAATGTTTTATAAAGAGAAGCTGAAGACAGGAAAAGGGCAAGAGCGAGGAATAGCAGAGAATACTAAACAGAGATTCCTTTTTAAGCTGGACTCCATTTAAATTGAAATAGAAGGAACCAAAAAAAGGTAAAATATGATCTTGTAAGATGTGGTACCATAAGGAAGTAATTCAAAGAGATAAAATGGATTAGCCACTGCTTTATAAAATAAATTGTGTCTTTTCTAGTTCGACTTTTTGATGAAATGCTCTTGCAAGTTTTTTTTATATTCCTAAATTAAAATTCAGCTCTGTCTTCGTTTCTGCATCACTAACACGAGAGAGCATCTGCTTTTAGTTATTTTTGTGCATTAGGAGATATTGACAATCTAAGTTTTCTTTCTTTCACACTATTGTATAAAGGTCAAGAAAAAGTCAATGAATTGTAACTGCTGCAAAGAGTTTGCATTCCTTTCAGTGGTATTTTATGTGGGGGTCTATAGAAAGTAACATCTATTCATGAATGAATTTTATTCATTGATAGTCATTTTTTAAATCAATTATTTTTGTGTGTTAATGTAAAAATTATAAACACTTTAATTATAAATATTATAAATAAAAAAATAGTATATTTTAATTTTAATAAATTAATTTAACATGTTTATTTTAAGGAATCAAATAAATAAATGTATTAATAATTGTTGTGCATTTTTAATCACTTACCACAGTTTTTAGTGTTATTCATGTTAAAACTATACACACTTTAATTATAAATATTATAAATAAAATATTGTATATTTTAATTTTAATAAATAAATATTTTAATTAAAAAAATGTAATACATTTAATAATTGTTATACATTTTAATCACTATTATCCACAGGTATTTTCAGTGTTATTAATGTAAAAAGTATACGCTTTAATTATAAATATAATAAATAAATAAAATATGTTGTTTTAATATGAATTAATTTTATTTTAATAATTTTATTTTATTATTTTTTTATATATAAAACAAAAAAAATTGCATCACATGAAATCACAAAGTTCACGGACGTTTTTGCAACTGACGTAGGTTCAGATGAAGGTGTTGTCTACATCCATCATGCCTCTTGATTGGCCCTCACCTCCAGCCATATCCCTGCTAGTCTGGGTTATTTATAGTCATGAATGAAGCACCGTACAGACATTAATGACAAAAACCTGCACTAAAAAAGACTCTTGAGATTTTTCAGTCCTCGTGAACATGAACTTTAAATTCTTCCTCTCATCGAGCTGCTCTGCTCTGTCTGTGAAATACTAATGAAGCATTGAAATTCCACTTTAGGGAAGCTACTATGATTTGTGCGATCGTTCTATGCAGTATTTTTATAAATAGCATTGCCTGCTCACTATTTTTAAGTCCCAGTGGTGCTTTTCCCTCTAAACTGGTGCATGCTGTCACTTCACATTGAAGATCACTGCATTCATACTGCATCTCTCTTGTTCTCTATGCAGTCTAAAACTTTGCTTCATGTTTCATCACAGGTTGAATTAAAACTGGACAGTGGTGATGTCACTGCAAAGTAAGTTTAATCATTGCTACGTTTTATTTATTTTATTTTAATGTTTTCTTAAACTGACCTTTTTTTGGTTATACAGGACATGTAGAGTTAAAGTGCCATGTAGATCTTTATTAGATTAAGTCTAAGACCACCTATTAAAATGGATAAATTATATTATCAGTATAATTTTACATAAATCTCAATGTCATATTATGATTCTTTAATGACAGAAACACTTGAGCTGCTTTTCTGGTGATCAGGTTTCTTGTACTTCAAGGAAAGCAAGAAAATCTGATTTTGCATGGTCATTGTCACTGATTTTCTTATTGGTGTCTTTTAAAATTATTAAAAAGTATTAATTAATTAAAAAATATATTACATTTTATATATATATTTTTTTTTATTAATTAATATTATGCCCCTCCCACCACAGTTAATATGCTAAATCATAAATCAGATGTATCTATGTACAATAACATACTGATGTCCAGCAATCGATTTAAATATTGTGTTTAATTCGTCATTTAATGAGATCTAATATGTGTTGGTGGCGAGAATTTTCACGTGAAGATATACATAGAGCCGATCCGACTATTTTTTGTATGTATTTTAATGGTCCAGTGGCAGAACTTTTGTCAAGCGTGTCAGCGGTTCTGGGTTCTAATCCGCACTCGTATGTTTTTTTTTTCTCATTAAAACTGATTATGTTCATCAGTGGTTGTATATCAAGCAGGGACACGTTTGTGTGCATTTTACTTTGTGATTTCACCGGAATGAATAGAGAGTCTCCGCAACGGATTAAACCGCGCGTCCATGTGAAGACTGTGCGTGAGTCACGAGAGAACACTTTATCTGCACCACTGATCGCAGAGTGCACACAACACATTTCAGCGTGCTAGGTCGCCTCTTATTTAACAAACGAACGAAATGAATGCTCTGCTAGTTAACTGGAGATGTTTTATTTATTTGTATTAGTTACATCCGTGCCGCGAGATGTTTCAAAAGTGGTGGGGACAATATCGACCCTGGAAAAAAGTTGTGTGGATAGTTGTGTATACGGCTACCACATAGCCTCTAAGTTAGGCTACTTGATATGGAAATTAACAACAACAAGAATAAACGAAATTCGTTTTAGAATCGTTTTTTATAGCATTTCTGTTGTGTTGGACTATGATATTTCAGTCCTACAGTATAGTCCTAAAATATTTCTCAAACGACATTGCCCCCCCGCCGATGACCCAATGCCCCTCCAGTAGATCTGCTCTGGCGCCGACTCTGGGGTGCGTGCTTGTGTGTGTGTGTGTGTGTGTGTGTGTATATATATATATATATATATATCTATCTATATATAATCGCGACTAATCGCATCCAAAATAAAAGTTTGTGTTTACATAATATATGTGTGTGCACTGTGTATAATAATTTTGTATATATATAAATACACACACATGCATGTATATATTTAAGTAATATTTGCATGTATATACTGTATATATTTTTTATAATTTATATTATATATAAATATAATTTTTTATATATAAATATATTTTTTTTCTTATATGTATACATGCATGTGTGTGTATTTATATATACAAAATAATCATATACAGTGCACACACATATATTATATAAACACAAACTTTTATTTTGGATGCGATTAATCGCGATTAATCTTTTACCAGCCCTAATACATATATATATATATAAATAAATATATATATATATATATATATATATATATAAACATAAATATAGAATTGAATAATTAATATATACATATCTATGCTAACATCCCACAATTTGTCATAGAATTCTTTATATTTATAATTATATATAATATAAATACAATTTTAATATCATTTTTATATGTGTTATGCTTTTAATTTGGAGATTATATATTAATAATTAATATATATATATATATATATATATATATAATTCAATGAATTTTACTATTTATAAAACTGTATATATAAATAGTGATTTTGGTGCTCATGTTCTGCAGTGAGTGAGGCAGAAGGGGCTGTGAAAGTGGAAGAGTGGCAGCAGACGTTTTACGCCTCTGACTCGGGGATACAGTCCGGGGCGACCACGATTCGTGATGAGGAGGAATCTGAGTGCTGTAAGAAGTACAGCGGCAGTGCCAGCGCTGTGGACAGCGCCACTGGTAATGTGTTCTCTCTAAAGGTCTTCCTATGCCTCTCCAAACATTTTGATGAATTATACTACCTGAGGGCCTCCGAAAAATTTCACATTAGAGTCAGTGGCGTTGAACCCTCCCACAAGGGCTGTGCTTTTCACTAGCCTTGTACAACATTTGGAAAGCGTTGATTTTGTTTACTTTTTGCTTTCTTAGACATATGCAGTAAAAAGTACATCGCCTACATGAGGATATGCATTCACTGCTGTGCCACGGCTCCGATAATCCTGTTGCTTTATCTATTCAATATTCCTATTAAACGTGCCTGTGGTTTTCTCATTATTCTTTGTCGTCGTGGTGCATGTCGTCAGCTCGAAATATCTGGGGATTTTAAGATAGATCCCTCACCATGGCAGCATATGTGCTTGCGCAGTTTCGGAAGAAAGCTGCAAATTTATTGTTCGCCCAGAGCCAGTGACATTTAGAAACTCATCCAAACATTCAGTTCAGTAGGTTCACTTTTTATGGTTAGAACATTATTGCTATCACAACAGAACCTCCGAAGGCTCGCAAGGCTTCCAGCACGGATGCCACTTTATTCAGAGCGTCACAGACAAACTCCCATTATTCCCTCCTCTGGTTCTCTGGTGTCAATCCATTCTGTTATTTGCCCTTAACCACATCTCCACTGCATCACTCTACGAAATATTGCACGATGTGATGGATTTTAAAATTATAGTATTTTATAAAACTGACTCTGAGGTCTCTTTTTTGCGGATAAAATAGCTGATATGCAGACACCTGTAACTGCACAATGATTCTATATTAAAGGGGTCATGAACTGAGAAATCAAATTTCCCTTGAGGTTTTGACTTATAAGAGGTTATATTAAGAATTTCCTGAAAGTTTCAGAACTGAAAACGTCCTTGTTAGTCCAAAATCAGCTTTCAATGTTAGCAGGCCCAGCGAACGACTCATTCTGGAATATGCCTCATTATGACGTGCTAAGGTAGTGAAAGAGCGCCTCTGCTGAAGAAGATAAACCCACAGGGACACTCACTGGACTAAAAATAACATTACCTTACAATGGATCATAATGCTGGGAATGTGGTTGTTTATTTTCGACAATGTGCATGTCTTAGTTAACATTATTTATTAATATTCGGTACATTTCACTGGATTCTTTGGTAAATCAGTTTGCAAACTCGGCGCAGGCTTTTACGATATGGACTCGACAGTAATTACACAACATGTAAGCAACCGTTTTAATTCTAATGCCTGATCTGGGACCTCTGATTTCTGATGTAATGATTCATGTAGCTACAGTCAGATGTTTTTTGTCCTGTCAGTAAATCAAACCAGCGACTAAACGGTCAACTTCACATTGTTTCTCTTAGTAGGGTGTAAATAATCTGTTATTTAAACTGATCAAAGATCAAACTGATATATATATATATTAATAACAACAACAATAATAATATTATTAAATAAATAAACAATATTAATAATAATAACATAATTTTATTAAAAATCATTTAATAATTATTACTATTACTATTATTATTATTTATTATTGTTGTTTTTTAATAATAATAATAACATTAAATAAATAAATAATAGTAATAATAATACCACACAATTTCAAAAATTAAGTGTGCTTATTATTATTATTATTATTCATAAGATCACCTCTTAACAGTGTTAAAATAATTAAATATGACTCTTTCATGTCTCTCTCTCTCTCTGTACTCAGACGTTGAGGCTCAATACAGTCTAACTCGAGCCCAGAGAGTGCGTGCAGCCATGTTCCCCGAGACGCTAGTGGAGGGAGAGATGGTGCTCACCACACAGAACAATCCGGACCAGCCGACCAATGTCCAGAGACTGGCTGAGCCCTCGCAGCTGCTGAAAACAGCCATCGTACATCTCATCAACTACCAGGACGATGCTGAGCTGGCCACACGTGCTGTACCAGAGCTCACCAAACTGCTGGCCGACGACGACCAGGTATGATGGAAAACGTTCAGATACAATCATCACACGAAACCCTTTTAATGAAACATGCGTGTTTAAAAATGCTGTCAATTAATTATGAAAAACAAAGCTTTGTGCTGAAGACTTTTTCAATAATTGACTTAGTAGCTGTTTTACACTTTTACACATATTATCTGTTTTCCAACTTAAATTATGCTGCCAAGAGCATGCAACCATTGAAATTCTAAAAACGATTAGAAACCATATTTGTTCAGTTTTCTATTCATGCCATGTGTATAATTTAGCATATTTTTGCATATGTTTGTATGTTTTTGTGTATTAATACATATTTTTTTTAATACTGAGTCACCAATTGGGAAATATTGTTCTTTAAGCAAAATACATATGTGTTATGAACTGCTCCGAGACTTGGGTTGAAGATCCAAATGCAGCTTTATTGGGACAATCCAGAAATATTAATTCATATAATAAGCAAAGGGTCAAACACGGGCATACAATCCAAACATAAAACAAGATCCAAGAAACACAAGCAAACAGGGTAATCCAGAACAATGGGTAGAGAATCAAAGACACAGGAAACCAGGATATCACTCAAAATTGCAGTGTAACAAAAATACAAGACTTCGCAACGAATGAGTGAAAACACTGGGCTTATTTAGGCAGAGCTAATGATACAGAGCTGAATGAAATCACACACAATGAATACTGGGAAATGGAGTTCATGATGAGTTCATCACAGGAGACAGAAAGAGTGCCCTCTGGTGGCGATCATGGGAACAATATGTTACCATATGATTGGACATGCGACCATACTATATTACACTACACTATGCTAGATGACTTCTACTAGACTTGCTACACTCCTACCCTCCTTGTATTGATTGGGCAATACAAGGCGCTGCTGATGACAGCCGCGAGACTAGAAAACTCTCAGAATATCAGCAGTGAACTCCGTCTCCGAACGACGCGCCGGAACAAAGATAACAATATTTAACAATGTGTACATATATTTTTCATTTGATTGGTTCAACCGCCCGCCACCCGCCCGAATTTAATTCAAATATATTTTTTCGTCACGTCATCCGCCCGATCCGCGGTTTATCTGTAACCGCCAACCGCGCAACTCTACTGAACGCAATAATTTGGCATGAATGTTCGTCGCGATGGCGCTCTTGAATTAAAACAATAGATCCCTATGGAGCTTTTCACAACAGGCGCGATCAATTGCGGCGCAACCAAACGAGGCGCGACAAAAAACGCTATTTTTTTTTTCGACCAGTGTCGATTTGTTTTTCCGCCGCCCCACGATGGAACGAGCCGTCCAATTAGATTTGAGCTTACCCAAGCCGCTGCTGTTGCACAAAAGTGGGAGAGTGGTGGCGGTGTTTTGAAAACCTTTGTTAACACAGAAGAAAAGTATTCTGGAAGAGAGAAGAGAATGGATGTTGAGTTCTTGTTATAACTGTTGTCTAAGAATAGATTTAGTCTCATGTTTACTTGAATATTTCTGTATGCAGAAAATCATTTCTATTCATTTTCCACTGAATTATGCGATTTGAAGAGCACTTTCCATTTTCCTCTACAGCGCACGAGTGTTATGAGTCAGAGAGCACATTCGCTCTAGATCTGTCAATCATATTCATAACTCGTGCCCTTTCGCACATAAAAAATTGAGAGAAACGTTTCTACAGATGAAACATGAAGCCAAATAGACAGTTCAGTCCATTATAACACTTCAAATAATGCATGTCTGCTTATTATATAATCAAAATGCACTTTAGATCACAATCGGAAGTCATTGTAAGCCCTTAATCATGGTTCAAAGTGGGTTTTGTGCAAAAATATGAATAGTACATTAATTGTGAAGTGTAACTTGATGCTAACTGTACCTCTCATTACATTTTATGATGTATTATTGTAAGCATTATAGATATTTTGTGTTCCTGGTGTAGTACCAAACTTAATTTAATGCTGTTGTGCAGCAAATAATCGTAAACAGAAAAAAACTTCCAAATGCAGAACCTGTGATGAAAAATGTATTGTTGGTCAGCGCCACCTATCGTGCAGGTGTGAATTAGCCGAAGGCGATTTGTCGTTTTGTGTTCAAAGGGAAACATTCGTCAATGATTTACCATGCTTTATCGCGTTGCGTTCAGTGTGAAGGGGCCTTAACATTCAAAACTTTAAAAAAAATTGTGCATTCACTCATTAATGAGGAGTTATCGATCGGTTACATTATGGTTTGTTGAAAAATATTAAGTCATGACTGTTTTACAAAGCTTAAGTTCCACTGGGTCCAATGCTGGCTTTTTTGATACATAATAAGGCTGAATAATAATGGTTCTTTATTGGCATCTATCGTTCCTTGAAGAAACTTTAACATTCATGAAAAATTTCCATTCCGCTAAAGGATCATTGTAGTGGAAAAATATCCAATAATTAAAATATTCTTCACACTAAAACAATGGTTCTTAAAGAACTGTTCCCTGAAAGGTTCTTTGTGGAACCCAAAATGGTTCTTCTATGGAATCGCTGCAACAAAAAACAAACTTTTGGAACTTTAGAGTATAGACAAAAACATTTTCTTTTACGATTTTACGATGGCAGGTGGTGGTTAACAAGGCAGCCCTCATTGTGAACCAGCTGACGCGTAAGGAGGCGTCCCGTCGTGTGCTCATGCAGTCTCCTCAGATGGTGTCGGCTGTGGTGAGGGCCATGCAGAACACTGGAGATCTGGAGACGGCCCGCTGCGCTGCCAGTGTCCTGCACAGCCTGTCCCACCAGCGCGAGGGCCTGCTAGCTATCTTCCAATCGGGTGGCATCCCCGCACTTGTGCGCATGCTCAGGTGAGTGTAGGCACAAAAAGCATTTTACTTCTGTAATGTGACATGTTTCCATATGAACCAGGATATGTGAAATGTTTTTTAAACTTGTTCAGCAGAACTTAACAGGTGAGGAAACACAGGTGCGTAATTGGAGAGTCTTGCGTGGAGAACGCTGGAGGAATACGAGGAGAACGTACATTGTATATTTCTATGGCATCGGTGAAGTGGACTTATTGGAGAATTAAGAAAAGCTATCATGAGCATTGTAATGTTATAAGTGGATGTCTTAACTTATGTCTGTAGACTGGGAAGATTTTAAAAGGAGCGGTTCATTCATGAATCCGTAAGATCTTACCTTCATGCTGTGGAAATACAAACCGGAAGACAATGAGTGCAGCGCTGAAAAGGGGCGTGGCTACAGACGATTTATAGAAAAAGTAATGGTTCTGAGACGCACGTTTTTTGTCATGATTTGAGCATTTAGAAACAAAATGTATGAGACAGTTGTTGTCAGATTTCATTGGTAACTTCAAATATAAAATTTAATCAGAATCTTGGTGAACACCTTTGGAGAATTTGATGTTTCCCCATTTAAATAGAGAGGAGCTGCACTTGCTTGACTGAAATAGCTGCTCGAGAGGCGTTTTTTAACAATTTCATTAAATATCCACATTGTAACAGTGGATGTTTGGGCCAAGTTATGGTATTATGCAAAAAGATGGCAAATAATGAAACAAAGCCATCTCAGAATATTAAATATCACCAAAGGCTAATAAATATCAATTTTGTTTTATCTATATTACCAGTCTTGGAAAAATGTATTTCTAATATAAGGAAAATGGTGATAACAGATGCTTAGACGGTCGGATGCGTTTGTGTTTTAATTAGTCCCTTGACGGTTCATGGCCAGACAAATGTTTTGGTTGAATAGTGGTAAACGTTTGATGGACACTCACAGTTCCTAAGAGAACCTTAGACGGACCATGCTTGATCATCACCAAATCAGTGGTATCTAGCCTGGACTAGCATAGAAATTCATGCTAGTTTAAACTGGTCTTTTCAGGAGGGAAGCCATAATCCTTCCATGTTGGGTCTGGTCAACCTGACATTTTCTTTCCCAGTCGTGTTAGTCTTGGTGTGCATGTTAAGTTTTCCTCTCATTGTGGCGCACATTCATTTGTGCTCACTTTATCTCCTTTATATTTTGTGAATGATGCCTAGAGGTAACCTGTGGCATTCTGATGAACACTGTGACTAAGCAGTGCTAAAGCAGGACAATGTGCCTAGTTCCCTTACGAAGGGAACTCAACGATGCGTCCATCGACGCCATGGGAACGCCCCCAGCGTGACTGCGTCTGAAGCATCTATGTCAACTAGTCCAATGGAAAGAATGAGCGTCACGGGCGGGTGACGTCATGACCAGGATATGATAAAAGCACATCCGGTGCAAACCGGCATTAGCTTCTGTTGCCTCAGCAAGCGATCTGTGTCAAACTGTCTGTTATATTTACTGTTGTCTGTCTGATATATATATTTATGGAAACTAAACAATTGCACAAACTCTGTGTTCTCCCTGCTCGCGCTATTTAACGAGTAGGGACACACACGAGCTTTGTGTGATGGGTTTGGGAGTAGAGCATGCGGTATCAGCCTCCGAGGGGGCTGATTGCCAACATTGTGAGAAGCTTTCGCTTCGCATGCTCCGCTCCCGCCTGTCACTTTTCGAGGAAAGTGGCCGGGCTCGCAATTCTCAGGGTGACAGGTCCCGCGTCTGCCGAGGCAGCGCGGAGAATGCATTCCTGTGGATCGCGAATAGGATCTCTTTACGGGGTTGGAGACGGGTCCGCGGATCTTATCTCCTCCCTTTCCACGAGGGATCCAGTGCTCTCTCGCCGGTCTCGGAAGCCCGCGCTGCGGTCTCTTCCGCCCGGGGAGAGAGAGAAATCAATGCTTCAGTGCTCTACCTCCGAGGAGGTAGATGTGCTGGGCATTGAAAGTGACACAATCATGGGGGAAGTGAATTTGCCATCTCTTTCCCCAGCGTATGAGAAATATATATAACCTATATATATATATATATATATATGATAGTTTATATATTATATATAAAATAAAGTGAATATATATAAAATATATATATAAAAATAATAAGCTGGTGGAAGTGTTTACTAAGGCTGTAGATAAATTAAATATTTATGGCCAGCAGAAATAAGGGGGCACTCGTCCTAAAAATAAAATAGATTAAACGAGTTTCCTTCCCTCTGTTTTTCCACCTCCATCACGGGGCCTTCCATTTTTCCCGATCTGCACAGCGAGCTGTCTAGATCATGGAAAAAGCCTTACTCCTCTTGTCTTTTAGCCCCCACATTCATGTATATTCAGATATTTGGGGGTTAAGAGGGTATGGCTATGGGGCAATACCCCGGGTAGAACAGACGCTTGCGAGCTATCTGTCTCCCGGTTCAGTATTGTACCTGAAGGCGTCGGCTTCTCTCACTAAACCATTAAAGAAAACTATTTTTTAATCTAGTGGGAAAAGCATATATGGCAGTGGGTCTAGCATGGGCCTGCTTGCACACCATAGCAGTGCTACAAGCATATCAGGCTGACCTGCTGCGGTATTTGGACAGAAGTGAGGGAGTTTGGCCCGATGGGGTTTGAGAACTCCGTCGGGCCACAGATTTATCTCTCAGGGATGGCAGCCCTTGTGGTCACTGAGAGACACCTCTGGCTCAATTTGATGGGAATCATAGAGAAAGATACAAGATAATCTCTCCCTCGCTATGTCCAACCCCCTGGGGCTGCTGGGCGTGAGCAGCTCCAGCCGTCTAGTTTCTCATACACAACACAGCAGCCAAAGCCTTCAAAGCAGAAGCCGGATCCGAGGACCGTTCTTCACGCTGAGAAGGCTGCGGCTCAAAAGAAAAAAAGGTCCTGATGTTCACGCATCAGGCCTGTGAGGACAGCCCCGACCGAAGTGGAGCGGTGTACACCTCATTTTACGGTGCCCGTTCCATTTCGGGGTCCTCACGAGACCGTTCTGCCAACCCTGCCACCCTCGGTGCTTCAGGGCGCAGCGGTCTCCAGCGAGTCGCTGATGCTATGCTGCGGCACAGCATCGGTTTCGCGCCCTCTGAGGGGGGCCTTAGAGCGGCCAGTTCAGGTAGTTCCTGCCATTATGTTTCAGGCTCCGGAATTGGCTGTCTCGATAACACCAGAGACCAGCCTCGAGAGGCTGGTTCCCTTAGTAAATTTTCTGGCAGCGTGGAAGCTTCTGCCGAATATTTCTCATTGGGTCCTGCAGATTGTAGAGAAAGGATACAGAATCCAGTTTGGTTCTCGTCCTCCTCGTTACAACGGGGTGCTGCCCACAGTGGTGCATCCCGAGCAGGCTCTGGTAATGGAGCAAGAGGTAAAGGCCCTGTTAGCAAAGGAAGCTATAGAGCAGGTGTACTCACCCGACATTGCGTCGGGTCTTTACAGTCGTTATCTCATTGTTCCAAAAAAGGATGGAGAGCTGCGTCACATACTAGATCTTCGTCTGTTGGAGTGTTTGGTGCTGGAACTCAATTCCAAAATGCTGACACTCAAACAGATCGTGACTCAAATCAGATCCGAGGACTGGTTTGTCACGATAGATCTAAAAGACGCATACTTCCATATCTCCATCCTCCCTCAGCACAGGAGGTTCCTGAGGTTTTCTTTGGGGCAAAGAACACCAGTATCAGGCACTTCCTTTCGGTCTAGCTCTATCACCCCGCACATTCACGAAGCGTGTAGACGCAGCTCTGGCCCCGCCAGGCTGCAGTGCATATGCATTATGAATTGCATAGATGACTGGCTGATTCTAGCGGAATCAGAACAGTTAGCGGTTCGGCACCGAGGTGTCGTTCTCGCTCCTATGCAGATGTTGGGGTTGAGGCTCAATGCCAAGAAGAGTGTGCTTTCTCCAGTACAGAGAACCACTTTCCTTGGTGTGGTATGGGATTCAGTGACGATGCGGGCCACTCTGTCGCCCGTTCGTGTAGCTGCTATCCTAACAGCCACAAAAGAGCTGAGGCTAGGCCAGTCACGCACTGTAAAACAGTTAGAGAGACTGTTGGGTCTTGTGACAGCAGCGTTCAACGTGATAACTTTTGGCCTGCTGTACATGAGACCTTTACAGTGGTGGCTCAGGACCAGAGGGTTCTCCCCGAGGGGAAACCCACTTCGTATGATCAAGATCACGCGGCGGTGTCTCCGCACCTTGGTTATATGGAGGAAACACTGGTTCTTAACCCAGGGTCCGGTGTTGGGAGCTCTTTGCCATCGAGTTGTGATCTCGACAGATGCTTCCCTCACCGGCTGGGGAGCGGTATTGGAAGGCCGCTCAGCTCAGGGCTTGTGGAGGAGTCATCATCTCTCTTGGCACATGAATTGCCTAGAGATGATGGTCGTCTTCAATGCGTTGAGACATCTCCTCCCAGACCTGAGGGGCCATCATGTGTTGTTCTGGAACAGTGACTGTTAGGCCTCAGGGCAGCAGCGTCCAATGTGATACCCTTTGACCTGCTGTACGTGAGACCTTTACAGAGGTGGCTCAGGACCAGAGGGTTCTCCCTGAGGGGAAACCCACTCCTTACGATCAAGATCACGCGGCAGTATCCCCGCGCCTTGGTTATATGGAGGAAACTCTGGTTCTTGACCCACAGACAACACGTTGGTGGCCTCTTATTTTGGTCCCTCAAGAAATTACGCTGTCTGAGGGCAGTGTATATTCCGGGGGGGGCCAGAATATTGGAGCAGACACCCTGTCGAGGCAGGGGCTGAGGCCAGGGGACTCCACCCCGAGGCGGTGGAGCAAATATGGGAGTTTTACGGCCAGGCAGAAGTGGATTTGTTCTCGTCTCAGCATACGACGCACTGTCCACTCTGGTTATCCCTCACTCAACCAGTCCCCTCGGGGCTGGATGCTATGGTGCAGACGTGGCCGAGGCTACGTCTGTACGCATTTCCCTCCGTTGCTCTGCTCCCAGGAGTTCTGGAGTGAATCCGCCAGGATGGAATAAGCCTATTTAGTAGCACCACCCTGGCCGAGCTGAATTTGGTTTGCGGACCTAATTTTTCTCCTCGACGGACCTCCCTTGGAGGTCCCGATCAGGAGAGACCTTCTGTCTCAGGCAGGGGATGCAATATTGCACCCCCGGCAGGGGATTTGGGAACTGTGGGTTTGGCCTCTGAGGGGGCCCAACTCATAGAGAGTGGTCTCTCAACCGAGGTTGTTTAGACCATTCTAAGCTCCAGAGCTCCCGCTACGAGGAAACTATATTCACTATTTCGAGAGTTTTTCACTTCTTGGTGTTACCAGCGTCAGTGGGATCCGGTTAACTGTTCAGTAAACACAGTATTCGAGTTTCTGCAAGAACGCTTTGTATCAGGTCTATGTCCTTCCACGCTTAAGGTATAATATGTGTGGCGGCCATTGCGGCTTTCCACGCCCTGGTGGGTAGTACATTTTTGGGTCGAGACCCCCTGATCACTCGTTTCCTTCGTGGCACTTTGAGGCTGAGGCATGCAACTTGCACTAAGGTGCTGGCTTGGGACCTTGCAATAGTTCTAGAAGGCCTATCTGGGGCTCCCTTCGAGCCCTTAGATTTGGTCTCAGAGAAGTTCCTTTCTTTTAAGACTATTTTCTGCTAGCTATTTCGTCCCTATAAGAGTCAGACCTTCAGGCCCTTTCGGTCCCCACCTGCCTTGAGTGCACCGGGATGGCCAAGGCAATCTTACCCGAAACATGGATATGTTCCAAAGGTGCCTACCATTATTCCGAGGCCTATTGTGCTGCAGGTTTCTGTCCTCCCCCATTTTTCGGACCAGGAAAAGCTGAACCTCTTGTGCCAGTGCGAGCACTGGACACTTATGTTCATCGGACTTCTCTGTCGAGAAAATCCAACCTATTGAGCATATAGATAGTCGAGACTATTCTTCTTGCTTGTGAGTCTTCTGGCCAACCATTTGGTGGTCAGGGCTCATTCCACTAGGAGTATGGCTTCTAAGCGTATTATCTGGAGTTCTCTCCAAGACGTTTGTGATGCGGCGGGCTGGTCCTCACCGCTCACATTCATGAGGTTTTACAGCTTGGACCTGGATGCTGCCCCAGGATCCCAGGTGCTTGGTGCAGTGTGACAACAGGCTGACACTCAGGCATTTGAAAGTCTGGCGCTTTGGGTATTCTCGTTCCCATGGCGTCGATGGACGCATCGTTGAGTTCCCTTCGTAAGGGAACGTCTCAGGTTACTATTGTAACCATAGTTCCCTGAGAACAGGGAACGAGACGATGCGTCACCCTGCCATACTTCCTGCATCCCTGTGATCGGCTTGCTTCGGCAATTTTCGAAGCTAATGCCGGTTTGCACCGGATGTGCTTTTATCATATCCTGGTCATGACGTCACCCGCCCGTGACGCTCATTCTTTCCATTGGACTAGTTGACATAGATGCTTCAGACGCAGTCACGCTGGGGGCGTTCCCATGGCGTCGATGGACGCATCGTCTCGTTCCCTGTTCTCAGGGAACTATGGTTACAATAGTAACCTGAGACGTTCTATCTCTGTATATGAAAACGTCCACTACACCACCCTGTGATAGGGGCCATAGCAGAGCTGTATTTTAGAGATATATTTGGACTGTGATGGCAAATTTGCTCTGTCAGAAAGCCCATTTATAGCAGATGCTGAGATAATAGAGCAGAGCAGAATCTTTATGACCACACAACCAGGGCTGTTGTAACTTTGACACAGTATCAGCTTATTAAGTTACATGGAGAGTCTGCTTGGTGCAGCCAGCCTGTATTGAAATGTCATGATCAAGGATGCCATGCCGTGAGATCTTAAAAATTGCTGCGTGTGACCACTGTAATAGAAGCCCAGATCTGTAAAGGTGAGGTGTGTCATTTTTCTGATGTGAAAGCACTCTTTTCTCTTTCAGTTTAATATGCAGAGACAACTATAAGTAAGCCATTTGTTGGTTGATTTCTCTGAAAATGGTAAACTCTGAATGGCACAGGCTAATAGGTTCTTTAACTCAACCTGCTTGTAATCACATCGTTATATAGGGCACAGCTAATTGGTTCCTGCTGTATAAGTAGCCAATGAGCTCACATGCTCAACCTTCAAATACTTGGGTAGCATTTGACAGCACTCATTTTAATAATATGAAATAAAAAGCAAGTATGAAAATAGTTTAGTGAATTTTACATTGTATTGTATTATATTATAATGTCTATAATAATACTTACTTTAGAAATATTATTTATTTTAATAAAAAATAATATTATTTTATTTATTTTGAATAAATAAATGATAATAATAATAATTATTATTTTAATAATAATAATTTTCATCTCCTTTCTTTGCAACATTGGCTAGAGAAAATATAAACAATTAGCTTAAAGAAAAGTAAATATTTTTCAGTCAGATAATATTTTAGTAAGTTGTTTTTGTGCAGTGCTTTTAATTTTATGTTAAAGGTTCACATATTTTTAAACCTTTTAATTTCACATTTGCCTTTACAGAATATGTAAATATGTCCGTATACATTAAAATCTGCAGCTGCTTTTATATTTTAGGAAGAGTGTCCCACACATCATATTTAGTGTTTCTGGACATTACAATCTATTTGACCCATATGTTGTAAATATTCTATTCGATCTTCAGTTCTCCTATGGAGTCAGTGCTGTTCTATGCCATTACCACGTTACACAACCTGTTACTGCACCAGGAGGGAGCCAAGATGGCGGTGCGTTTGGCCGATGGACTGCAAAGAATGGTCCCCCTTCTGAAAAAATCCAACCCAAAGTTCCTGGCCATCACCACAGACTGCCTGCAGCTGCTTTCTTACGGCAATCAGGAGAGCAAGGTGTGTGTCCATTACAGCGCCCCCTGTGGCAACACTGAGAATGCATTGCCTTAGGAAGTGTATGTCATAATCCATGTTGTTGTTTCTCTCTTCACAGTTGATCATCCTGGCAAATGGTGGGCCAGAAAGTTTGGTGTTCATTATGAGAAACCACAACTACGAAAAGCTCCTATGGACCACCAGCAGAGTCCTGAAGGTGCTTTCTGTCTGTCCGAGCAACAAGCCGGCTATCGTTGACTCTGGTGAGTGTATGTGTGTGTTATGTCCTCATTTTAACTATCTTTTGCTCTTTGTTTCACTTTTGGATTTTTTTTATTCCTAGACCCTAGAGGACTATTATTATCTCTTTTCTTTCATTCCCGAGGACTGTTCTCTTCGGCATTTTGCATAATTTCTATATTGCTATAATATTGCAATATCCATCTAATTTTTTTGTGTTTGGGGATTTTTACATATTTTTTTCCCCCACTTCTTGATCAATGAATTTCCATGTCTTTTCCATTCATTCATGGTTATTAAAAGACATATTTATGAGATTGCTGGGGGCGATTTCCATTTGTTTGTGTGTGTTCCATTTGTTTTATTCTGTGATTAAAAACATTTGAACATTGAATTATACACTACAGTTCAAAAGTTTGGGGTCTGTATTCTGTAAATATTAATGTATTTGAAAGAAGTCTCCTTTGCTCACCAAAGCTGCATTAATTTAATCAAAAATACAATAAAACAGTAATATTGTGAAACATTGTTACAATTTAATTTTTCTGTTTTATAGTGTTTTAAAAGGTAATTTATTACTGTGATGGTAAAGCTGTATTTGCAGCATAATTTCTCCATTCTTCAGTGTCACAAGATCCTTCAGAAATATCAATGTTGGAAACAGTTCTGCCGCTTAATATTTTTGTGGAAACTGCAATACATTTTTTTCAGTATTCTTTTATAAATAGAAAGTTCAAATGAACAGCATT
Source organism: Siphateles boraxobius (assembly GCF_051911475.1). NCBI lineage: Eukaryota > Metazoa > Chordata > Actinopteri > Cypriniformes > Leuciscidae > Siphateles > Siphateles boraxobius. The sequence continues at coordinate 4,245,425 of NW_027508953.1, forward strand.
TATTTGAAATAGAAACCTTTTGGACTATTATATAAATATAAATGTCTTTATCTCAATTTTGATTCATTGAATGTATCCTTGATGAATAAAAGTATTCATTTCTTAAAAATAAAAAAAATCATACTGACCCCAAACTATTGAATGTTATAGTGTATGTGCAAAAGCTCCAAAAATACAATGCACTTTTCCAAGTCTAGAAAAAAGAACTTTTTGTAAAATTTTCAGATTTTTGTCATGTTTATTATGATTAGGAGAGACAATTGCCAGAATTGTTGGGGAGAGTAGGGAAATGGGATCGGGACACATTACGAGCCCAACTTGAACCTGCATCATCCACATGAGCACCATGCCTCAATATATCAGAAGCATGTGTGCAAACCACTATACTACAGTCCCAGCAATACATTATTTATATTTGATTCAACCATTGAACTCAATTAAATTTTCCATTAAAACTAATATTACAGCTTTATGTTAAACCCCACCTTTAACCTACTCCGCCTGTCAGTACATCTTCACAGCAGTCATGGATGTTACTTTATTAATTCTGACCTTTCAGCGAATGAATACTTAAATATACAACGGCAAAGGTTGTGGGACTCAAATATCTCGCCCTATCGCGCCTACCAGGGCTGATCTCATAAAAGTCTGTACAGTTATGGCGTGACTATGTCCTTTCCCATATGAAGCTTTGGCGCTCGTCTGGAGAAAGCGCTGAGGATCAGGTAGTTACAACACTGGATGAGAGGCAGTTTTCAAGGGTGTCTCCTAATCTCCTTCCCTCTTTTTATCTTCCTAAGCCATGTGGCTTTTAGTTTATCTACACCGACTCCAAAAGACATTTCTCTCCCCTTGGCAGACAATGGCTAATCCATGGAGAAATACAGCCTTCTTTTTAGAGCAGGTTGTGTAGCTGAATAGTTTTGTTCTTTTTTTGTGTGGCTATGTCCGATAAATATGGACTCTAAACCCTCTTTCTCTCCGTTTGGCAGGAGGTATGCAGGCCCTCGGCCAACATCTCACAGGTTCGAGTCAGCGTCTAACACAGAACTGCCTGTGGACCCTGAGGAATCTCTCTGATGCTGCAACCAAGCAGGTAATCGAGCTGTTCCACTCTGTAGATCGTGTGTTTGCTAGTTCTGCTTGTTATTGTTGATCATACTTAGGGTTAGCGATTTTATTCTGAACTTCTCAACATGAATGATTCCTCAAATCGTGTGGCTTATTGAGAAGAGCTGCTTTTCAAAGCAACTGGAATTTTTGTCTGATGGATGATGGATCAGGTGAAAAATCCCACAGATTTCCACTGAACAAGAGACCAAAGCCATATGAGACAAGAGTATTGTACAATTTGACTTGGGCTTGCAAGGAACCACCCAGAATTAGATTTGGGGATTTGAGCAATTCCCAATTCATCTAATCGATTCCAATTCTTATAGGTTCCCAGTTTCGATCCCAGTAAGGTAAAAACATTTAGTCAAACATTTATATCAAATATATTTATTCTGTGTCTTTTGGTAAAACGTGTTCTTACAGCTGATTTCCATGAACAAAAATCAGCAGCCTACAAAAAAAAAAAATAGGCAGCCTAAAGAACACTAACATTTTCCTATGGGTTTAACAAAAATACCACAGCAAAAAACAACTGGACATATACATTTCGAAACAGTGATCAAATAAGAACAAATAAACAAATGAGCACAAATAAATACAACTAAAATAGATTAATCCTTATTAAAGTTAAGTCAAGATCAGTGAGTGATTTTCTTTTTCTTTTGTTCTTTGATTAATGTTAATGACACAGACTGGAGAAGGTTTATTAGGCTGCTGTCACTTTAAGACCTCATGCAGGATTCAATAAACTGTTACACATGCATTTTCTTTCTCAACTTCTCAAGTTTATGTTCACTTAAGACAAAACTAACTGTGTTTACAAGGACATTTAGACAATTTTGTGTGTATTTGTGCATTCAAGCACTAGAAGACGTGTACGAACACTCAATTCAGTATCGCGCACTCTATGTTAGGCGGCTCTCTGTGTGAAAGAAAATAGCGTGCTGCGCGAGTGCAGAATTTCGTGTCTTCTTGCACTTGAAAATGGTTTGAAATCACATTTAAATGCGCACACATGAATCGATAAAACGGAATTGTCCTATTCATGACCTTACGGATCCGATTCCAGAATTGGAATCGATTTTTGATTCCCAACATTACCCAGAATGCCTCAGGATTTTTTTTAGCAAAACTCAAGAAACAATTCAGATCATCTTATCAACGGTCAAGGAGAAAAGGTGGTGATGATTTTCTGCACCTTCGGCTTCATTTTCAACCGAGGGGGATGATCCAACTCCTGTCCCAGATTGCGAATTCAGTTGAGGGAAGCTATTTCAATTATTTAAAAAAATATATCTGCATTGTTATTGCTTTGAAGAATAACTGCTGCTCCTCAAAAGAAATACAGCTGAAATATGGAATTGAATTTATAAGTACAGTTTTTTTTAAAGAAAAAGCTGTTTATGTTTTTACCTTTTTACTGTATTTTTTTCTTAAAGGGAAGCATAATTGAAAATTACCCCAATTTTGTCATAAAGAGAAAATCAGTCAATCAAGAATCTAGGCTGAATGTGAAATGTCTTTTAAAACAGATAATTAGTATCTACTAATGAAATAACAATAGCATTTCATTATACAGTATTGCATTCAATTATTAAATGTGCAAATGCTCCAAAGGATTTCAGCCCAGACAAAGCTTGAAAGCCACGAAACAGCTTTCATGTATAGTCTAACGTTTTTTTCCTCTGTACTTTCTAATGCTTTTATAGTTCAGGCGACCTGTGGTTTTTATAATTACTCCTCACCTCCACACAATTTGTCCCTCATCACTGCTACTCAGAATTCAGTAGCCCAGAAAATACACAATTAATGATAAACAGGTTATCATTTTCGTCCTTATTATTAAATTCACAGAACAAAAACAACTATGAACAGACGCATCCCCTTCTGCTCTTACGGAGAGTGTCTAGAATTTAAATGTATGAATTGAGCTCACGCCATTCCGGTGTCTGTCCGTCTAATCCTTCACTCACCCGCGTTCTTTCTTATCTCCTTCTTCCACTGCCTTTCCTCTTTCATTTGTTCCTTATCATGGTTATTATTTCATTTGTGATAATTAGCGGTTTGACTTTCTGATTCTTGATATGTTTTTTTTATGTGAATCTTTTGCGCTGTTACTGTCACTGTCATCTTTTTTATGCATGAAAACGTGAATGTAAAAGGAATATTCCAGGTTCAATACAGGTTCAACTCAATCCACAGCATTTGTGGCTTGATGGTGGTTACCACAAAAAAATCACTTTGAAAAAATAAACAGCTTTGCCGCTTAAATAATACATATAACGTTTTAACGCAAGACTTATTAGAAGTGCTTTTACATTGTATATAAAAATAACAGGGAGCAATTCTTCTTCTTTTTTTGTCAATGGACCTTAACTTGCACAACTGATCAAAAGTTTGGTCAGTAAGGAATAAAAAAATGGAAATTAATAGTTTTATTCAGCAAGGACACATGAAATTGATCAAAAGTAAGAGTAAAGTAACAAAATAATGTAAATAATGCTGTTCTTTCTATTCATCACAGAATCCTGAAAAAAAATATCACTTTTTCCACAAAAGTATTAAACAACACAACTGTTTTCAACATTGATAATAATATAAAATGTTTTTTGAGCAGCAAATTAGAATGATTTCTGAAGGATCATGTGACATTGAAGACTGGAGTAATGCTGAAAATTCAGCTTTGCGTCACATGAATAAATTACATTTTAAAATATATACAAATAGAAAACAGTTAATTTAGGTTGTAATCTTTTTTTTTTTTTACGATTTTGATTAAATAAATGCAGCCTTGGTGAGCATAAGAGACTTCTTTCAAAAACATTACAAAAATCTTACTGACCATCCTTGAGTACAGTAGATTAAAGTACTTCTCTGGTTCGTCAGGCATATCAATCTCCAAATAAGCCAAAAAGGAAGCATAAACGCATTATAAAGGTGGTTCTATGCACTATATTCCAGCACTTCAGAAGCTTTGTGTGAGAAACAGACTGAAATTTAAGTTGTTTTAATTTGTTATTTACAGAAAATAATTGAAGCATTCTGCTATAAATGTCTCCTTTTGTGTTCCCTTGGCGAATGAAAGTTGTGGGAGAAAGAAAATCCTATACATAAAATATATTAAAATAGAAAGAAGTAAATGCAGCCTTGGTGAGCATAAGAGACTTCCTGCAAAAACATTGAAAATTCTTACAGACCCCACACTTTTGAATGGTGGTGTATTTAAAATGTACTGAATTCTTGTTTCGTGTGGATACAGGAGGGTCTCGATGGTCTCCTGCATATCTTAGTGAGTCAGCTCGGCTCAGATGACGTGAACATGCTGACCTGCGCGACTGGCATCCTGTCAAACCTCACCTGCAACAACGCGCGCAACAAGGCCCTGGTCACTCAGAGCGGCGGGGTGGAGTCCCTGATTCACGCCGTGCTTCGAGCCGGAGAGAAGGAGGATGTGGCCGAGCCGGCGGTCTGTGCCCTGCGTCACCTCACGAGCCGCCACCCCGACGCAGAGCTGGCCCAGAATGCAGTGCGTCTGCATTACGGCATCCCCGCCATCACCAAGCTCTTGGGTCAGCCGCACTATTGGCCTGTGGTAAAGGTCTGTATATGTGTGTGTGTGTGTGTGTGTGTGTGTGTGTGTGTGTGTGTGTGTGTGTGTGTGTGTGTGTGTGTCTGAATTGCTGCCAATTTGAAAGCCCTCTCTGGCGTTTGAATTGAAAGGTCAGATTTGAATCATCTGGGGGCAGGGCTTGCGTGGCTTTGATGCGGAAGAATGCTGAGACTTGCCTCTCTTGTTAAGCTGATTTAGTGCCGGATCTTAGTCATTGAGCGGCACTCCTACGCTCCTCCGGGGCTTCAGTGTAATTTTGAGGACACTAGCCGGAACAATATAAAGAGCCCTCGAGCATCATATGCAAGGAATCGCTGCCATACATGGACTGGAAGCAGCAACGCCTTGTATCAGGATGCCAGGGTAAAATACATTTGTGTTTCATGTAAGAAGTGTAATGATAACACATTACAATAAGGTTCATCTTTTAAACATTAGTTAATGTATTAACTAACATGAGCAATACATTTGTTACTGTTTTTGTTCATCTTTGTTAACGTTAGTTAATAAAAATACAGCTGTTCATTGTTTGTTCATGTTCATGTTCACACAGTGCATTTACTAATGTTAATACGATTTTAATAAAGTATTAGTAAATGTTGAAATTAATTTTAACAAAGATTAACAAATGCTGTATAAGTGCAGTTCATTATTAGTTAATGTTAACTAATGTAGTTAACTAATGTTGTTAACTAATAAACCTTATTGTAAAGTGTAATTATATAGAATGACATGAAGGTGAGTAAATGATGACAAAATAAGGTAACACTTTATTTCGATAGTCCACTTTAGACATTCTACTAACTATAAGTAACTTTGCAACTACATGTCAACTAACTCTCATTAGATTATTAGTCGACTGCATGCTTAATATCTGCTAACACTTTATCTTGATGGTCCCCCAACAGACACTCTACTGACTATAAGTAGCTAACTTGGTAACTACATGTCAAATTATTCTCACCTAACCCTAACCTAACAGTCTACTACAGCCTATTAATACTCTAATGAGAGTTAGTTGACATGTAGTTGTAAAGTTACTTATAGTAACGAAATAAAAAGATAGATAGCGTTTTTTGACCAGGAGTCATGTATTTTCACTTATTTATGGCAAAAAAAAAGTTTTATGCAAATATTATAGGTCATCCAATCAATTTGGGGTGGGACTCTTTGTATTGTGATACACTACCGTTCGAAAGTTGGGTTGGTAAGATTTTTTTGTTGTTAAAATATTAATATTTTTATTCAGCAAGGATGCATTCAATTAAACAAAGGTGAAAACAAGTGCATTTATAATGTTATAAAAGATTTTTATTTCAAACAAATGCTGTTCTTTCAAAGAATCCTGAATAATAAGAAATGTTTCTTGAGCAGCAAATGAATGATTTTTGAAAGATCATGTGACACTGAAGAAAAGAGTAATGATGCCGAAAATTCAGCTTTGACATCACAGGAATAAATCACATTTTTAAAATGTATTAAAATAGAAAACAGTTCTTTTCAATTGTATTAATTTCACTACTTTTTTTATTATATTTTTGATCGTATAAATGCAGCCTTGGTGAGAATAAGAGACTTCTTTTAATAACAACTCAAAACCTTACTGACACTAAACTTTTCCCCTCAATATTTGAATATGTAAAAAAAACCTTCCTTTACTTCCATGAAAATGAAAAAGTTTCAGTTTTCCTTTGCACTTCTAAAATTAACCTCACGATTATATATCTTGTCAATGTCTCCATGCTAGTCAAAGCCCTTGAAGCTTTGGCGAATCAGAAGGTCGTAGCGAGTGTAATTGTCTGTCCTCGGCTCTCTGATTTGTGGTGGGACAGACTCTTGATTGTCTCTCTGTGAGCTCGGGCTCCCGGCACGCATGATCTCTCGCTTAATCGTATCAGACCGTTGGAGCAGAAACCTGTGTGTGTGTGTGTGTGTGTGTGCTGTGATCTGTTCAGCACGTGTGTATCGATCCAGAAGAACGACAATGCCAGGCTTTTATTTTCACTCACAGTCTGTGTCTGCATGCAGAAATTCCTAAAAAAAGATCAACCTGGCTGAATAGGAAGTCTATTAAGTGTTTACACTGATTTATTTTACTGAGATGTTTTGTGTTGCTCTCCGCTGTGGTGCACTCAGTGATTTGTTTCTGTATATGATGAGCTTACCAATATCACACCGTCACGTTTTCACATTTTCACTGCCATTCGCATTTTTAAAACGTAGGTGGGCATTAGTATATTCTGCAAACAAAAGTGTCCAATAAGATTAACAAAATGAAGTGAGAAGTATTGAGTTGCTAATTTAATCTCAACTGGCCTGTGTTAAAATCAAACCACTTTTACTTATTAGACTACTGATGTTACCATTTGATGCTATCATTTTAGACACTTTTCAAAAGTACTATTTTTTTTAACCTGTTAAACATTTTAAATGAATGCACCTTTAAGTAATTCAGTGAAACATCATGAGAGACTTTATTACATTGATTTTACTAAGAAAGAAAAATACTAATACTAATATATAAATAGTATATACAAATACACACAGAGAAACATATATATATATATATACATATATTATGTAAACAAACTTTTATGTTAAATGCAAATAATCACAATTAATCTATTTTGACAGCAATATTTTTTTTATCTATTGATTTATTTATTTTAATTTTAAAACATACTTATATTTTTATTTATAATGTTTTGTTTTGGAAGCGATTTTGTAGTTTTTCTCCATTTTTAAGCATTATAAAGCAATAAGAAATCTGTACTACAGTCACTGCATTATAATCCCTGTAATCAGTAATCTTGTGGTTTATTGCTTTTAAAAAATAACAACAACAACAATATGATACCACTATTCAATAAAAAGTTACATTCATGAAGAATAATTATCATAATAAATTAATCAGAATGATAATCAGAATGAATAATATTCTTCCCAGTAATATAGCTATAGCCTAACTGTTGTAGTAGTATGGACCAATTGTATGCATTTATCATTTTAAAACTGCATTGAATGTGGCTCATTTAGAGTCAGAACTATTCATTTTAAAATGCCTCTATGTAGAAACCAGACAGTTTCACAAACAAAATGTATAAACTTTCTGTACAATTTGTCTGATGGCTTTGGATGCAACCAGGCAGGGTGGGGAAGAACGATCACTAATGCAACACACATGAATCCCCCATGTCTGGAATGCATTGCATCATGTTTATTCCTCTTCCATTTGGAGAGGTTTCTGGCACTTGACATGTCTTGCCGTCCCACCCTGCAGAGATCCGCTCTATCAGCAGGCGTTCTCTAATCAGCAGAGGAACATTGTGGACTAATGATGCGTTGAGAAGGAGGCCGTAGGAAATTAAGCGTTTACGCAATGCTGTTTGTGCACAGATGATTAGGCAGAAGCAAAATGACTCCTCACGTAAATGCATGACATTTCCACTGAACTACATTGTGGAGTGACATACAGGTGATTTCACCTACAAAGACTTGCATGTGCATTGATGCATCCATAAACAGCTTTACATGCACTTACATCAAGCATCTCAACCTAAACTTTGTATTCAGCTCCATTTTTTTAATTAAAAAAACATTGTTGCATGTAACATCATTATATTGATGTCAGTGCCTAAGTTTCACTCGCCAGTCAGCACTTTGGGATTTACAAGAGTGAGTCACTTGTTAGAGATGATGACAGCTTTGAGGAATGGACTTACAGTGGAGTTGAACAATGATGGATTCACTACAGTTTTGTTTAGATTTAGGTTATGACTTTTTGTAAAGGGATGGAGGTACAAAATTGGGTCACGGTTCATTGTGTTTAATGGAATTTAGCTAAACTCATGAGAAAGAAAAATCTTTTTTATAGACAGCATTAAGATTCATAGAAGAGAACATTTTGGGATTTGGAGAGATGTTCGCTTGCTTTTTTGCCCTTGTTTCTTAGATTTTTCTCAACAACTTTGTTAATTTTTACCAAGACACCAAAGACTGCAATCAAAATCACATACCTGAATATAAACTTGTCAAATTCTTACAAAACCAAATAATGTGAGCTATACAATACCAATCATTTATTTAATGATTAAAAAAGAAAAACCGTTGTCAAAACGATCCGCGCTCACAAGGATCTGCGAAAACGACTAAAAACACCGTTAGATTCATGCCGGGCCAGTAGCTGGTGATGTCAGTTTGTAAAGAAACACTACGTGCCTATATACTGAACACGTAATACGCATGGGCATGATGTCACCGTTTTCACAAATTCACATTTTTGCTTTTACATGGAGACGATAATGGTATCAAGAACTTTCACTTTGAAACCGGATTTCAAACTCTTGCATTTTCAGGCTGACAAAATGTAGTTGTCGTTTAAATGAACAGCCAAAACTTATAAAACGTTTTCTGTTTTTAGTTTAAAAACAGTGTCGTGTAAACGAACCCTTAACTTTGCAAAGATACCAAAGACTGCAATCAAAATCTTCCAAAACCAAATTATCTGAGCTATTTATTTATTTCAGTTTTAGGCATTTTAAGGCGAGACACTACAGGTGAATAGTGTATTTTTTTTAACTAGCAGATATCACCATGAAACTTTGCCAGTTGATTACCTACATTAAAATGAGAAAAAAATGTATTACAAGTTTTCTGTAATTTAATGTTTAAATATGCAAATGAGGCATTGTCTAATTAAATATGCGCTATTTTGCATATATTTAAAAAAATGAAATCTGAGTATTGGACAAAGCCAGGTCCAAAATTATTTTTTCATTGTGTTCACATATTAGATGGGGAAAAAATTACAGAGGGATTTATGTATATCTACTTTTGATATCCTGCAAATCAGAATATACTGTCAATAGCCTTAAAAAAATATTTTTTCCATGTTTTTTGGAATAAAATGTTATATAAATCAGGCTAGGAATAATATATTTACAAATCCCTCTGTAAATGTCTTCATATTATAATTAGGTACAAGACTGGAAAGTTTGGTGTATATAGGTGCTACTGAACTGCAGATTTCGGACTTGGAGTATGAGAGAACAGTCATTTTGAGAAAACAGGCTTTAAAGATTTAGCATCAGCCAATGAGATTGCGCATTTAGAGTAAAATCCCCCTTTTACTTTCACGATTGGTTGGAGATAAAAAGGAAATGACCATATTTGGATCCGACAGTATTGTTCAGGAGAGAGAGAGCTTTCTAATGGTGTGTGTGATGACAGGGTGCAGATCGCGATCACGGAGCAGCGGGATGATTTATAACGACAACTTTTGACGAATTTATGAGAAATCTACAGACACAAACAGACAAAGTATAGTAAAATAAAGACCTAAATGTGTATTTTGGACTTTTTTTCACCACAAGTCTGAAAGAAGACATGTTATTGAAGACAAATATCCCAAAATCTCAAAATTGACCAGTGAAAAAAAAACGACTCGGTTACTAACGTAACATCGGTTCCCTGAGAGGAGGGAACGAGTATTGCGTAAGTAGCTTACGCTATGGGAAAACTCCTTTTCTCAAGAATATTGAAGTCTTTATGTAAAACGCATTGCAGCTGCACACCTGACAGCAATGAACGAAGGAAGCTCGGTCATTGGCTGTGCTGCGGCAACTTGCTCGAACCAATGACGGGGCGACTCTGAATGCGCGACCAATGAGCGCGCTTCGCGCCCGCGCGCGTCAGAGCCCGCCAAGATGGGCGTGGCCAACAGCTATTTATTGGGCGCCCCGTCATGAGAGTTCTTTAGGTTAAAACGACTGAAGCGAACTAACCAAGCACAAGCACGGCAGCTTACGCAATACTAGTTCCCTCCTCTCAGGGAACCGAGGTTACGTTAGTAACCGAGTCGTTCCCTTTCGAGAGGTCTCTCCTATTGCGTAAGTGGCTTACGCTATGGGAACACCATGCAAAACGCCGTGCGTGCTGAACTTCGCCTTATGATAGCCAGAGGCAGGTGCCTGAGCTGAAAAGCAAAGTTATCATCCAACTAGCCGGCAGAGGCGAGCTTTATACGTGGGAAAAATACAGAGCGGCTAGAAAGGCACTCAGTGTGACACAAGCACATACATAATCTAGATACGAACTCGTAGTTCAACTAGTATCATGCTGATAGTACATTGGAATGCAATGTCGGGACCTGTAGGTTGTAGAACCTGATAAATGTGGACGGTGAGGCCCAGCCTGCCGCCGCACAAATATCCTCGATCGGTATCCCGCTCGACCATGCCCAGGAAGAAGCCACACTCCTGGTGGAGTTTGCTTTGACTCCCCAGGGGCATTGAAGTCCCTTAGCTTCATAAGCCAGCGCTATAGCCTCAACTATCCAGTGAGAGATTCTCTGCTTTGAAACGGCGGAACCTTCGTACGGCCGCCAAAGCATACAAACAGTTGTTCTGTCTGTCTGAATAGGGCAGAACGCTCCAAATACACTCTGAGAGCCCTAACGGGGCAGAGTAGATTAGCGTCGTGTTCGTCTGCTGGAGACGATAGCGCAGTTAGGGAGATAACCTGTGCTCTGAAGGGAGTGGTGAGCACTTTAAGAATATACCCATGTTTCGGTCTAAGGACGACCCTGCAGTCGTTAGGTCCGAATTCTAGGCAGGCAGCGCTTGTCGAAAGCGAGTGCAGGTCGCCCACTCTCTTGACCGAGGCGAGTGCCAGCAAGAGCGCAGTCTTGAGCGAGAGCTGTTTAAGGTGCACGGTTCGGAGTGGTTCGAACGGGGGCCCTTTAAGAGCGTCTAGGACAGTAGCTAGGTCCCAGATCGGCACTGAGGGGGGGGCGTGAAGGGTTCATCCTCCTAGCGCCCCTTAGGAAACGAATAATTAGGTCGTTTCTTCCCAATGGACGTTCCATTACAGGGTTGTGTGACGCTGTGATGGCCGCCACATATACTTTGAGCGTGGAGGGGGTGCGGCCCGCCTCCAGAAGCCCTTGTAGAAAAGCGAGTACGTTCGTAATCTCGCATGTCTCAGGGTTCAGGCCCTTGGCATTACACCAGTCACTGAACACTTTCCATTCCTGGGCATATAAGCGTTTCGTGAAGGGCGCCCGCGCCTCAGCGATGGTTTTTAGCGCTCCGCTCGTGAGGTTCCTGGGAACCCGTTGAGGGGCCATGCATGAAGGGCCCACAGATCGGGGCGGGGATGAAATATCATCCCGCTGGCCTGACTGAGGAGGTCTGGCCTCAGTGGAATCGGCCGTGGTGCAGATTGCATTTGCATCAGATCTGGAAACCATGCTTGGTTCTTCCAGAGTGGGGCTATCAGAAGCACTGCGTTTTTCTCCTCTCTGACCCGACTGATGACCTGTGGCAGCATCGCGATCGGGGGAAAGGCATATAAGGGGCGGCTCGGCCAGCTCTTCGTGAAGAAAAGAGAGCAGTGCGCGTTCTCCTTGGAGGCGAAGAGGTCGATCTCCGCTTTGCCAAAGGTTTTCCATAACCACTGAATCGTCAGCGGGTTGAGAGCCCATTCTCCTGGGAGAATCTTGTCTCTGGATAGCATGTCTGCCCCCTGGTTCAGGGCGCCTGGCACATGCGCTGCTCTCAGCGAGCGCAAGTTGTGCTGGGACCATAAGATGAGTCTCCTGGCCATTGAATGCATGGAGCTCGACCTGAGTCCACCCTGGCGACTTATGTACGACACTACCGTCATGTTGTCCGTTCGGACCAGGACGTGTTCGTTTTTTAGATGTGGAAGCAGGGCTCTGAAGGCCAAAGCGACCGCTTTCATCTCCAGACAGTTTATGTGTAGGCGCTTCTCCGGGTTTGACCAAAAGCCGGAGACAGGCCTGCCCTCGTAAAGGGCCCCCCAACCTATTTTGGAGGCATCTGTCGTTATCATCTTTCTCCTTGTGTTCACACCCAGACTCACGCCTGACTGGTACCAGTCGGCGGCTTTCCAGTGCGTCAGGGCTTTTATACAGCCGTGGTTCGCTCTGATTAAAAAGTGGCCCGAACTCCACGCGTGAGTAGGGACGCGGCTCTTGAGCCAGCGTTGGAGAGGGCGCATATGCAACAATCCTAGCTGGAGTATGGCCGATGCTGAGGCCATGAGACCGAGCATCCTCTGAAACCGCTTGACGGGGGCGCGCGCGCCCGCCCTGAATGATGTTGCAAGGCGCCGGATGGTGAGCGCGCGCTCTGATGAGAGACGCGCTGTCATTTGCATCGAGTCTAGAACTATTCCCAGGAAAGAAATCCTCTGGCTGGGAGATAGTATGCTTTTTGCAAAATTGATTCTTACACCCAGGCATTCTAAATGGCTGATAATCCAAGATCTGTGTGTTATTAACTGACTCTCTGATTGTGCTAGGACCAGCCGATCGTCGAGATAATTCAGTATTCGCACTCCCCTTCGTCTCAAGGGGGAAAGTGCTGCGTCCATACATTTCGTGAATGTACGGGGAGCCAGGGACAGGCCAAACGGAAGTACTGTGTACTGGTAAGACTGTCCCTCGAAAGCGAATCTCAGAAACGGCCTGTGATGAGGCGCTAATGGAATGTGAAAGTAAGCATCTTTCAGATCCACTGAGAGAAACCAATCTCCTGGGCGTACTTGCGCGAGGATATGCTTGGTTGTTAACATTCTGAACGAGCGAATCATTAGTGCTTTGTTCAGGTGTCTGAGATCTAGGATGGGGCAGAGACCGCCATCCTTTTTCGGGACGAGAAAATAGCGGCTGTAAAAACCTGCCTCGCTCATAGAGGGGGGAACAGTTTCCACAGCGCCCTTTTCTATTAGTTTGCGCACCTCGGTGCGTAGAACATGTGAACCCTCCTTTCTCACTTTCGTCTCGACCACAGTCGTAAAACGTGGTGGTCTGCGAGCGAACTGGAGCGAGTATCCGTGCTTTACTATATTCAATACCCATTTCGGCATATCTGGAATGTTTTCCCATGCCGCTGCGTGTACAGATATGGGCTGAATACAGGCTAGGGGCGGGCCGCTGTGACGTAGGGACCCGGCCAGCGAATCGCCTGAGCTCGTAGCTCTCAGAGGCGCGGGCGCGCGCTGAGCAGCTGAGTGAATGGGCGCGTGTGTGCTTACAACAGCGCGCGCTATGTCTGTAAAACTCGCAGCCTGAGCTGGGGTTGTGTTTGATACTGTAAGGACAGTGTTTATAAGTGGGGGTGCATAAACAGTGGTAGGCACACGCGTCACTTTTATAATGTTTCCCGCTTTTACTGGGGATGAATTCATAACTGTGTGAACAGTGCTTGTGTGTAGTGGTGCGTACATGACCGTAGGCACGTGATCTACATTCATGGGGCGCGCAGCCTGAGCTGGGAATGGATTTGGCACTGTTTTGACAGTATCTGGGAATGCACACTTTGTGGACATGTGAACCCTTAGTGACACAGGCAGAAAAAGACTCTTTTTGTGTTTTCTGTGCGTCGCCGTAAAAACGGCGTTTGTTTGCAGGTGAGCGAGCTCTGTGACTGGCCCATTGATTACTGTATGGACATTTCCAGCCGCCTGTAAGGGGACTGGGTAATGTTTGAGCTTTTGCAGAGAGAGTGGTCCGGCTTTTGCGAGACACGCACTCTCTCTTCTCATTCCTGTGGCTAGGACGGCTTTCGAGGCTCAGGGTTCAGCACAATCTTGGGCCGAGGACCCCGTCGCTCAGGAGGGGAGCGCGAGCGGCGTCGAGCGTCAGCCTGGGGCGCGGGCTGAGAGGCGGTGGGAGCTGTTCTAGCCCGCTGCGGCTGTGGCGGTCTCTGTCTGCTCTGCGATGAGCTGGAGCGCTTGGGCAGGAAATGGCGCATAGCTTGTGAAGCGTTCTGGGCCTCAATGAAGCGTTCGGCGAAACCTTTAACCGCCGGTCCAAACAGCCCGCTGGTGGAGATAGGCGCGTCGAGAAACGGCACCTTATCCGCGTCCTTCATCTCCGTCAGAGTCAGCCACAGATGGCGCTCGAGAACAGTCAAATTAGCCATGGCGCGGCCAATAGACTGGGCGGTGGCCTTCGTGGCTCCGCGGTGGTCCTTAAAGGCTTCGGGTTCGGGGCCAGACTCGTCCATAGAGCGGAGAAGCTTAGCTTGGAACACTTGAAGTACCGCCATTGAGTGAAGCGCTGATGCAGCTTGGCCGGCGGCGGCGTAGGCGCGACCGGCGAGAGCAGAAGTAGTGCGGCAGGGCTTCGAGGGGTGGGAAGCTTTGGCTTTCCATTGGGTGGTGGAGGGCGGGCAGAGATGATTGGCCACGTCGTCCTCGAGGGGCGGCGTTCCCTCGTAGCCTCTTTCCTTCGCGCCGTCCACAGAGGAGAGCGACGAAGGAAAAGAAGGCTTCAGACGCGCAGAGTGGGGGGCTTTCCATGACTTGGTGAGTTCGTCATGAACTTCCGGGAAGAAGGGAGAAGGCCTTTGCCGAGGGGCCTGCTGGCGCCCCTGCAGAAACCACTCATCCAGTCGGCTTCGGGTTGGTTCTTCGGGAGAAGACCAATCGAGCCCGAGGTCCTCTACGGCCTTCGAGAGGACGCGGATAATCTCCGTATCCATGGTGGAGCCCCCGCTCGTGCTAGCTAGCGTCGACGGGGCGGGGTCGAGAGTGGAGCCCGGCCAGTCGTCCGATGCAGCGTCGATGGACAAGCTGTCATCCATTCCCCCATCGTCCTCGGACGCGCCGAAAGTCACAAGGCCCACCGCTCTGCTAGAGAGGTGTGGGTCCGGCTGGGTGAACTGAACCGGCGGTGGGGAAGGCAAGAGCGGCGGTGAAGCACGCGGAGACTGGCTCGGCGTGACGTCATTGAGCTCCGGTTCAGGAAGCCTCTGTGAGCGGCGCTTTTTCTTAGTGCGCGGCTCAAACAGAGGGGTGGCGGCGATGGGCTCGCTCACGGCGAAAGCGGCGAGGCGAGCCCGCAGTGCGGAGAGACCCAGGTCATGACATTCCGGGCATCCGCCCTTGGTCAAAGCAGCTTCTGCGTGGTCCCGGCCCAGGCAGCGAGCGCAGATGATGTGACGATCCCCGTCCGGGAGAAGGTCTCTGCACGACGCGCAGGAAGGCATTTGAAACAACGCCTCAGAAAATTGCTCTTTTACAAGTGTCGCGGGGCGAACAGATGTAAAGATACTTGCGTGTGTGGCACGCCGGATGGCTCAGTAGGATGGCGTTCGAAGGCGGCTGAAGGTGCCGACGTCCTCGTAGCAATCCCGCTGGTATGCTTTTCGACGGCGGCGAAGGCTTCAATAATCCGTAGGATCCAGCGAAGAAGGTGTTCGCTGAAGGAGTTAAATCTAAAGAACTCTCATGACGGGGCGCCCAATAAATAGCTCTTGGCCACGCCCATCTTGGCGGGCTCTGACGCGCGTGGGCGCGAAGCGCGCTCATTGGTCGCGCATTCAGAGTCGCCCCGTCATTGGTTCGAGCGAGTTGCCGCAGCACAGCCAATGACCGAGCTTCCTTCGTTCATTGCTGTCAGCTGTGCAGCTGCAATGCGTTTTACATTATGACTTCAATATTCTCGAGAAAAGGAGTTTTCCCATAGCGTAAGCTACTTACGCAACAGGAGAGACCTCTCGAAAGGGAACGATGTTTTTGCCTGCCGTGTCTCGCCTTAAGAAAAAGTGTCAGGTAACGGTCATATATAAACTTTACATATATATATATATATATATATATATATATATATATATATATAAACACTATATATTTCAAATGAAACAGAGCAAACTCTTATTTTATGTAGAGGGTTTTTTGGAAATCATTCTCAGCTTTGCCAAGATACCAAAGACTCAAAATCATGTATCTCAATAAAAAATCTACAAAACTCCCATCAAATTGATTCAAAACCAAATTATGTGAGCTAATGTATGTGATCCTTGTTTATTTATTCACTGGTTTTAGACATTTTAAGAAAAAAAATTTGGAAACCATTGCATCAATCCATTTGTGAGCAGAAAAAAAACAAGAAAATAATTTACTAAAGAAGTTGGCAAAAATGTTATGAACAGTAGTTAATATGCTGTACATTTTTCACACTATAGGCCACAGTGGGCTTGATTCGCAACTTGGCCCTGTGTCCAGCCAATCAGGCGCCTCTGAGGGAATCTGGGACAATCCCTCGACTGGTCAACCTGCTTTTGAAAGCTCATCAGGAAACTCAAAGACACGGCTCAGGGGCCCAGCAGACCTATCAGGTGCATTTGAAAATATTTCTACCTGTGCATGGATTTTCCATATATCCTAGTTGGCCTCTTTATTCACCCTCAGATATAGGCTGAAGCCTCCAAAGGGAGGTTAAAATACAATCCAATTAGCATCAAGGCCCCAGTATTTGGCATAGACCAGGTCCCTTTGGTGTTTAGAGTTAATCTTTTTTTCACAGGATGGCGTGCGAATGGAGGAGATTGTGGAAGGCTGTACAGGAGCTTTGCATATACTGGCCAGAGATCCGATCAACCGAGGGGAAATCGCCAGCATGCAGACCATTCCTCTGTTTGTGCAAGTACTGAACCAACTTATGGCATTCCTGGCAGTGAATCTGATTCATCTGTGTGTGTTGTGATGTGTGGGTGTTGTGGTGCGATGATGACTGCAGGGTGTCTGGCTGCTGTTTGTTTTTGTGCATTCATCCATGTTTATATTACACTACCAGATTCGGGGAAGCTACTCTTAAAGCTTTCGTTTAAACTATTAAACAAGCTACTGTTTGAGAAGAGAAATGCAGTTCTCTTAAAAAAGTATTTAAAAAAACGAAATACCCTTAATGCTTAACTATTAAATAATATAATTTATGATTAATAAGAGCCAGCCTTTTCTGGCACAAAAAAATTAATAATTTTAATTGGGTCACAGTAATAAAGTTGAATATATTCACTTAAATACAACTAATTAAGCTTAATTTATATACTGTAACTGAGTTTAAGCATATTGATAAACAGTAGGTTTTTAAAGTGCCCCTGTAGTCAATAATTGTATCACTTAAAACTCATCTTTGATTACCAAAATGACATATTAAACGTTTTTTCCTTGAAAAAAAATGTCTTCTTGCCTTAAAATAACTTTACACCCTTGCCTCATTTAGTATATGCGGTTCTATAAATATGCAAATGAGCCCCGCCTCCACTCACACCAGGGGCACGTTCAAGCTCAAACCGGCGGGCGAACGTTTTGCTACCGTTTCCGGGTTGAACGACATGGTTCTTGGAAACGGATACGTTTTCTCTTGTTTGGTGGGTGTGTCAAAAATCTCAGCCCAATCAGCAGCAACATGTATATAAACCACGCGGTATTAAAGAGACAGCTCGCACAATGGGTCCAAGTAAAGTCGTTGAGCTGCAGCTCGGTATATGCAACAATTGAAGATATTAGAAGACATGTTTGTCTTTTCATCTTGAAATGCGAGGCAAATGTTAGATCACAATAATTAGGAACCACAGTTTCCACAAATCCCTTCACTCGATTGGGGTGTTCTCCTTTTTTATGGACAGCAAGGGCAGTGACTGTAACATCGAGCGTATTGTGCTGTATTAAACAAGTATTTTTAGCGATTTCATCAGGCTCCGAAAATTCTTCTAAAAGAACAAAAAGAATGGCCTTCTCAGCTGCCATAGTTCCAACTCTTGCGTCATCAGAACGTTTTTTAATGCACCACCGTTTCCGTTTAAAAAACGTTTTGCAACTTTTTGTCGGGGCAGAATGCCGCCCAGCCCAGATAACTCGTTGACGATCACACATTGACGTGATTGGTTACAAGGTAGTCTGATTTCAAACCGCGTTTTTGATACTGTCTTTGGTTCACTGCAGTTTTAAGGAGAAAATGCTCAGCAATGGTGTTGACATGCATTTGCACATGGTTTGTCTTAAAGCATATTAAAAACACCACATAGATATACTGTATAAACAACATTAAAAACCTGATTTTCACCACAGGGAGTCTTCAACAAAATATTTTTACAGAACTAAAATGTCACAAAAGGACATATGTGCAGGTATTAGTTTTGGTTATATATATAAACTGATGAGTCAAAACATCATGACCATTCACAGGTGAAGTGAATATCATTGATCTTCATTGAAAATCTAGTGTGTAGAAAATGGCAAGCTTTGAATAAAGTGGATGTGATAAGACAACAGTGAAACCCCTCTCATCCTTTGACTTCCTCTTTCCTGTTAGCTTCTGTACTCATACGTGGAGAACATAAAGCGCGTGTCCGCCGGTGTTCTGTGTGAACTCGCTCTGGATAAGCAGTCTGCTGAGATGATTGACGCAGAAGGAGCATCTGCACCTCTTATGGAGCTCCTGCACTCTCCCAATGAGGGGATTGGTGAGTGACGCCCATCGAGAGAAAGTTTAATAGCACGCTTCATGACTAATTACATGTTGATAAAACACTGAAATAAGCCATATGTCATTGGACAGATCATAGTCTGGACAAACACTGTGCAAACCTTCCTCTTGATTTTACATCAGACTCCCAGTGGAAGCAAGATGATACAGAATACCGGCAGCAATGAGATATTGTGTTTACAGTACCTTACCAGCAGCTTTCATACACTGCCATAAACACTGTCTCCTGTATCCGCTTGTCAATGACAGTCTGCAATAGACAGAGATGCAGCATGACTTTAGTGTCTTCAACACGTCAGATAAAGAGCAGAACACACAAGAGAAGCTCCAGCTTGCCACATACTGTTACAAATGGCTTTTAGTCTCACAAGCGGAGGAATACATTTCTTAATCTGGCCAGGAACCATCTATTTACATATAAGAAGGTAATAATTATATAGACATTAAATATGTAATGCAGTTTCTTTTTAATACATATTTCCTACACTTCAAAGATTTGGGATTGGTAAGGTTTTTGTTTTTGAAAGAATTTTTTTTATGCCCAGCGAGGCTGTATTTATTTGATGAAAAATACAGTAAAAACAGTAATATTGTGAAATATTATTACAATTTAAAATAACTGTTTTCTATTCGAATATATTTTAAAATGTAATTTATTCCTGTGACGTAAAGCTGAATGTGCTGGAAAAAACGCGGATAAGTCGCCTTTATTATTACATTTCGAAATATTGTAAAATACCATAACATAAGTTATAATGGTGTCCATTTAAACAATATTTATTATAAACGCCAAACCTTAACAAATTTATGAAAAGAGTGACTGTGCATGGAGATGTAACTGTAGAGCTAGCTTTGAGAGCATAAGATCCCACCCTGCCTTCAGAGCGCCACCAAAGCCACGCCCCCTTCAAAACACATGAACACACACAGCGGGGAGCAAAACAAAAGTGTCACGAGAGACTGCGTTTCGGTGGTGATAGTTTTGCCATTGAAACGCATAAATTCGAGTCACAAATTGCTCTGAGTATAACGTCACGGGTTTCCATCTCTTACAAATTGCAGTAGTTATGGCGTAGACGCAGCATAAGCTGGTTGTTTGGTTCAGGCGGCTTTAAAAGTGCCTTTTAAAGGTTGCTGCTGTTTCTGTTGCGGCGCTCAGTGACTGACGTCTGTCTAACTCTGCATAGCATGAAATGCGCTGATGATGTGATGTCTGCGCGAGCAGGGGTGCGGTAGTATGGAAATACATACGTTGACAGGCAGGTAAGACATCGTATCATTGGATTCGGACCTAATGCAATGATTGGACGAACATTGTATGGTCCTACGCCTTCCACAGACGAGATATATACATATAAATACATTTAGACCACTTAATGATTGCTATCAGGATGTGAAAAAACTTTCAACCAGCATATCAAAAAGGTTGGAGCAAATCACCTACCCTACTTTTAATGCATTATTTAAATTTTTCACCAGTCTCTCACCAATTTTTCACTTACACCATATTTGCATTCTGCTGCAGTCCAGAAAGTATGGTAATAATAATATGTAAATAATGATCACATCTCTCATCATTGTCTCTTCCTCAGCCACCTATGCTGCGGCCGTTCTCTTCCGCATCTCTGAGGACAAGAGTTCAGACTACAGAAAGCGTGTGTCGGTGGAGCTCACACACTCCCTCTTCAAACATGACCCTGCAGCGTGGGAAATGGTGAATATATGTGTCACACACCACACTCTGGCACACTCTCAGATTACTGGACATTATTATTAATGAGATCATTTCGATTATGTATGCCATGTCAATTTTTAGCAATCGTAATGAAACAATCATATTGATATGGCATAAAATTTGATAGATTATTGAATAATAATGTGTGCATTAGTTTCCAGTAATTCAATGTTTCAGTGTCAATTATTTTTTTACTATGCAGCTATTATATGACCGTCACATGCACATGGATGTTTTTAGGCTTGTGTGTGATCAGAACAAAAAATGGCTCAAAAAATGATGTTGGTTATGAGAGAATCATCATTACTTTGTAGATGTCACTTGGTTTGATATTTTGTATCTAATGCAATGACATTTAAATACTTTAATACTTTTTGGGCCACTGCATAGTACAGGAAAAGTTCATTAAAAATGTCAATTCTGTCATTATTTACTCATGCATTTTAAACGTGTAACTTTAGGAAACACTTCGTTTTACAGTACGTTAACTTATGTGTACTTACAGTGTACTTACCTAAGAAAGTACTGGGTAATAACGCCTAATTTTACAGTGCGTTAACTTATGTGTACTTACAGTGTACTTACCTAAGAAAGTACTGGGTAATATAAGGTAAGTACATGGGTTAAGGTTAGGTTTAGGAGTAGGTTCAGGGTTAGTACCTAGTTATTACCCAATTATTGTAATTACTATAATAAATACATAGTATGTACATGGGGAACAGGACTGTAAAATGAAGCGTTACCTAACTTTCTTTCACCCAGGGAACACAAAAGTAGACATTTATAGCATGAATTATTATACTCTACTTAATCAAGGCTGATTTTATTAACATAAAAAACAATTTTTAAGGAAAAAAAGCTTTTAAGAAAGCCAGTTAAGCAAACACAGGACAGTCAGTAACATTTTTTAATGTTTTTTTTTTCTTCAAACGTTATGCTCTTATCCTCACCAAGGCTGCATTTATTGGATCAAAAATATAGCAAAAATGTATAATATTATGAAATATTATTACCCTTTAAAATAACTATATTTTAAAATGTCATTTATTCCAGCAGCTTCAGTGTCACATGATCCTTCAGAAATCTTTCTAATATGCTGATTTGCTGCTCAAGAATAATATGTTTTAATATTTCAGTGGTATTTACCATATTTCTTTTCTTTATGAAAGAAGCTTTTAATGAATATGTTTGCGTTGTTGTTCTTTCAGGCACATGCTGCCATGCCACTCGACCCTGGATACATACCAGATGGTAAGTTGAGAGCACGTTCGACAGTCCAGCGCATTCACTCACTCTCCGTCTGCTTTAGTACATAACACCGCCGCAAATTGCCTATTTATCCAGCACATCTCGCAGCATTAGAGCGAAGAGCATTGGAATAAAACGCCACATGACAAATGAGTTATGGCGTGCGTTTGCGTGTGAGAGAGGGGTCAAAGACGAAAAGATAAAGAGAGACAGTCACTGAATTTGCGTTGCTGTCAGTCCGTTCCGCAAAGCGACAGAATGCTGTGTTCCTCTGTAGGGGAACATTAAGTCAGCGGCGGTCCAGCATATGTGACGTGCTTTTCGCTCATTTGAGTTTCGCACAGATGACTCTATGTAAATATTAAACAACCTACTAAAAACAACCCAACCTGTTTGATCCGTTTATGTGGATATTTTACACACTGATGCTGTTCTGCCATAAAGGAAGCACGTCCCATAGTTTGTAAAAACTAACTAAAAACACCTTGACAAAAATGCACTCACGATGGACGTCTAAAATAAATGTGCAAGGTAAACATAATCCTTTAAATTATATTTAAAATACTGAAGAAATGTCATGACTGTAAACTAATTCAGAATTAAAATGTAAGAATGATTCGGTTGAAATAATAATCATTTTATGATGAATAATGAAGATGCTATTTCATGGAATGACTAAAAAAAGTATAAATTATAGTACATGTTAAATTAAAAAATTATAACACCAGCAAAAGCATGTGACCATTAGTGTAACACTACCTTTTCATTTTTAGTTAAAAAAGTAAAAGTTATTTTTAAATGTTTTTTTATTTTTTTAATAATATTTTATTGACATTTTTCTTTTACAAAAAATATGAATTATATTATATAATTTGAATGCTGAAATATTACATTGCATGATTAAATGTGATCATTTTAACTGTTGTTTTAAAAAAATGATTTTTTCAATTAACTTGTTACATTAATTAGTAATTTGTAGCTGTTTTCTACTAATTAAATATATTGTGAGATAATTGAATATTGTCATTAGTATTATTAATACATTAATTAAAACTATTGAAATATGTTGTGTGTTTGTGTTTTGCACATGATATGCATATATATATATATATATATATATATATATATATATATATATATAATTTTTTTAAAAAATCTATAGTATATAGTTTATAAGTTATATATATATATATATATATATATATATATATATATATATATATTATATAATATATTTAATTTAAATTCTTCTTAAGTCACTCTATGCCACTATTGTTACTATTTTCTTGTTAACTATTTTTTAATTATTTAAATTATTCAATTAATTAATAATGTATAATTTAATAATGAAAAGTTAATTAAAAAAACAGATAGAGATTTATATTTTTTATTATTTTAATTAAATAATTAAAATATATATATGAATGACAGACAAAAACAACTGAATATTACCGTGTTTGACTGTAACTTGAATCTCTCTCTCTCTCTCTCTCTCTCTCTCTCTCTCTCTCTCTCTCTCTCTCTCTCTCTCTCTCTCTCTCTCTCTCTCTCTCTCTCTCTCTCTCTCTCTCTCTCTCTCTCTCTCTCTCTCTCTCAGATCTGGATGCAGTGTACCCTCCATATGGCTACTCTGATTTACCCATGGATGGACTCCCACTGGACGCCGAGCTACATGAGCAATACATGCCAGAAATGACCTATGACCCTCGACAGGTGTACCCAAATCCTCTTTAACAACACTGCCAGCAGGTTAGCTTGCGTACGTTTCTAGTTGTGGATTAACTCGACATTATCTCTGTCTTAAGATTTTGAGCCATCGTTTATTTTTCTGATTGACATAAATCACAACAAAGATGTTCCTGTCAGTCTTCAGGTCAAATGAAGTGGGCGAAGGTGGAGACTACAAAACGGTTTGTTCCCTGCAAAAGACGTGGACCGGGGGCCTGAACTGTGCAGTGCTCGAACGAAAGAAGAACAAAACACACGACTTGCTTTAGTTCACCACCGGTCTGTTTGTGACGTGAACTCTAAGCACTGCCTAACTCATCTTGTTATCTTGTGCTACTAACAGAGTGACAAAGCCTAAAAGTGTGGTGACGCGATAAGCATGTGATCATAACGTACATTTTGTACTTTCTATTGTTTGTCCAAAGATCTCTACTCAACTCCGTCCTAGAAATGTAGCATAGCTAGCTAGCGGCTCAGCCACACGAGGGTCCGTTTTCCTTTGCGCTCTTGTATTTGTGATGCTGAGGCATTGCTACTGAGTAGAAAAAAACAAAAGCAACAAATCATACATCTAAAACCAGAAACCTGTTTGTATTTTCATTATTTGTTGACATGAGAAGCATTGATATGTTGTCCTGCAAACCTCTTCTAACAGATCAAAGGCAGGTTTTCTTCATTTTCTTGCAAAGTCTTCATACAAACTTTTGCATTATGTTTAAGAGACAAACTGATATTCAGTTGTAAGGAAATGCTCGTGGCGTATGATTTCATGTAAAGATCATGTGAATTTTAGGAGGCATTTATGGATGATGGATAGTAACTGTGAAGGGTTCATAATCATATTCACAGCTATAATATTACCCTGTTTATGGCTAGCATATTTGGACACCAATAACTAATAAACTAGTAAAAAAAAAAACATATTAATGCCAATGGTTTTCAAATTAAATTCTCAATAAGCACATACTGTACGAGTGTCCAAATATATTTGGCTATACATGTTTTTTCTTCGTTTATTTTCTGTAAATTAGTTAGGTTTTTTTTTAAATAAAAAGAAAACACTGCTATGATACAAAAACATTGTAAATCCAAAAATAGTAATAGGATTCATACATTTAGAAGTAATTCAGTAAGTGATAATGTTACGATGAATGCCCACTTTTGTTAGAAATTTTAGAGAAATCAAATACACAGTGACTCTACGAAGTGATGTTTTTTTTTCAATGCTATTAATGTAACAGGGTACATTTTTAAAGGGGCATGATGTCATCATTCTGAATGAGATTGTCTTGTTTTTCTTGTACAACAATCAATAGCTTTGTTATTTTGAGTATGCTCTGAAATTATGGTATAATGCTTTTCCTTAAGGCTGAACACATTATACCGTTTTACAAAGGAATGTTTAGCAAAGTACATTATAGTTCATAGTTTTATTGCAATTTTAAGGCCCCATATAGTTATGCGTTCCTGTATTTCAATTCAAAATGATTATTACACAGCTCTCTGAAACACTTTATTCTGATTGGTCGGTTGGTCTTGATGACCTCGTCAGGATTGGTTGACTAGTTGACTACATTATCCTGACTTGTTTACTCTAGAATATTCACTCTCTTTATATAACATCCCTTAGACTTTAAATATTTTTTATACAAATACTATATTGTTTTACATCATTGTACATATTGCACATCTTGTTTTGAATGACATGCTGAAGTAGTCATAAGACTGATTATGATTGCCATATGCAGGGGATCTTGCACATTTGCATTTATTTGAAAGGCATTTCAATCTGTGTGAAGTGTGTTTGCTGATTGATGAAATTGCAGTAATTGTCAAGCATAATTCATTCACTGTAACTGTAGTGGAGAATTTTGCTTCATAACTACAAATCTGCCTGCCATCTGTTGGTATATAAGGAATATGTTTGTGCCAAAAGTAGTTATATTGATAAAGATTCTGGTATAGTGGTCCCTGCCCATTTTTTAACAACATCTGACAGAATTATTCTGCATATTCATTGGTAACTGCACTCCTGATGATGCTGTCATCATAGAGTAAATCATTTCAACATTCCGATCTACAAGAAAAAAACATGCACGGAATGTCAAGAGGAAGTTACAGTGGATATGCATTTTTACTGAACATTTTTAGTTTGACAGTATTTTTTGTTTTCAAATAAATAAACTGAATTATATTAACTGTCTCAGCTAATTGACTTTTATTCAAGGTGAAGCAACTATAATCTTGAATTTTAGTACTATGAAGATAAAATCGTGTCATAATAATTTGAATGACGACTCTTTGAGTGATCACGTGTTAAGCACATTTGAATCATCAATGTCGATCATTGATGTTATTGAGGTTGAGACAGTGAGGGACATTTATGCATACCTTCTTCATCAGATTTGCATTCATTAAAGTTATAGTTAAATATCTCAAAGTCAGTAAAAAAAAGCTAATTATTTACGGTACCAAATACATCTTAAAGATATATTGTCACTCCAACATTGCCTATTTGAGTACAGCAACTGTGAAACATAGTAAATTAGGCATATAGCCTACATTTTCTTGTTATGGCAGTCTTTTTATATGTTTTGTTATTTGCCATCCAAAATATAGGCTAACTGTGTGTATAAATAATGAATGAAGTCGAATAATCCATATAATTTATTATAGCACCACCACGTGTCAGGTTACGGCACTCCCGGGATTTTTTTTCTTCTTGATTTTTGTTGTTGTTGATCATTATCATAACACAACTAGATGTATATTTCCTGAATTAAATACCAGTGTGCAGCTATACGAGAATCTTCCTGCAATCTGCAATCAGTTGACACGATGATGGGAAGATTTCATGGCACTTTCATTATAAAGCAAAACTCTGCGGAAGGTGCTCCTCAATAGGACTGACATTCAGACATTAGCCTTTTTATATTGCACATTTAGCCATCGCAAGGACACATCATATCATGACAAACTTATTAAAACAAATCAGGAGAACATTAAAATAGTGATATTCCAATATCTTTTATTATATTATCAATATCTTTCCGAAATTTTTTGAAGTATTTCTCTTTAAAAAATTCTCACAAAATCATAAATAAAGGTTTTACACTTCCTCCACATATGCTTATGTGTGAATGAGGGTAACACTTTACAATACGGGTGCACTAATATGCATTGATTCATGTTTAACTAATGCACAGATAATCATGAGTTAATGTATGATTCATGAAGAACTAAACCATTAATGAATTCTTACTGCATCAGCAACTAAAAAACAGTCTATATGATTAATAGATTAAGTAATACATGAATTGATATTAATTCAATGTGTCATTGTGTATTATTTCCTTAATAACATATTTTAACTAATAGTGTAAATTAATGTGTTAATTACCACAATTAGTCAAAGCTATGCACTTCACCTACCAGATGTCTGCTTTAATTAATCATTAGCTAATGATTTGCAAAGGTTTCATTATGTTATGACTTTACTTGTTGAGGCACATCATTATTAACTACTCATTTAGTAATTGTAGTAATTTACACATGAATTTGCACTAACAATGAAGTAATTAATCATGTATTAATGTGTACCTGTATTATCTGGAAGTTGAAATACAAGGTTTTGGCTCATCCTGGTAAGTAACATATTAATTAACACTATTAGTTACAAAAATGAGTTATTAGGGAATTTATTCACAATTACATATTTAATTAATAACAATTCATGTATGAACTAATACATTAAACATACAGACTCTTAATTAGTTCCTAATGTGGTAATCATTAATGAATAGCTTAGACAATCATTAGTTACACATTAATTCAGTATTATCTGTGCATTAGTTAAGCATGAATTAATGCTTATTAGTGCACCTCTATTGTAAAGTGTTACCAAAAAAACAGGGTTTAATAGAAACAATAGTAGAATAATCACAAGAAGTGCTTCACATTTTCTGCCTTAAGTTCCTTCATGCAATAAAAACAGCTGCTTTTTAAATCAATAAACAGTATCAAATGAAAACATATAGTCTGTGACGTAATTTCCGGTCCAAACGGAGGAGCAAATCAAGGCGATTGACGCGCGAGATCATGTATGATGGGATCCCGGCTTGCGAAATCATCGGACATTGCTGAAAAAAAGTAGGCACAGACATTGCATCACTTCATCACATTAACACATTAAATCAGTTTCGAACAAACGGAACGTTTTCTTCATGCACCGTCAGAAACGTCTTGACTTGACGGACGCACCTGCCAAACGCGAGGCCAAGCTAAGCTAAGGCTAAAGTCAAGCTAATTCACAATCAAATAGATATGCAAATAAAGAACGAGACAAGCATTTAAATGTCTTTTGATGACCGTCATTTGACCGATATTCAACAGCATTAACTGAAAATAGTATACGAATATACTAGCTTAGACTGCAGGCCGTGTTGTTTTCATAGACAATCAAGCTTCATCACTGTTACAATTGCTACACTAATTTATAGTACAATAAACTGATAACTTTGTTTTTGCCATCGTGAGCATCAGAATTACGGAGATCCTATATAAATGTTTTTGGTTTTTTTACAGTATTAATAAGTGTAGTCCATACGGTTTATATGGTATTTTTTCTAAAACAACAGACAGTCATCGTCAGAAATAGTGATGATAAGGAGAAGCGATCAGCTGTCAGATGTTATCTCAGCTCCAAGTGTGTGGTTGTCAAATTGTTTACATGTTAAATAAGAAATGAAGCAGGATATGGACATTTTCTGCCCTGGTAACTTTGATCATGTACAAGCACCGCTTTCCAGCAGTTATGAATCTTATATTTCTGAATCTCAACGTAAATAGTTTAAAAATTATATAGAATATTCATTATGCAAAAGTGTAGGAAAAACATGACTTGAAGTTTTGAGGTTGCATGTGCATTAACGTTATATTCTATTGTTCAAAGGTTTGGGGTCAGTAAGATTTTTATTTTCAATATCATTTATACTGTTATTCAGCTGGAATATGTGGATTTTAAATAGTGTATGTGTGTCTGTGCGTTTATATTTTTATATATATATGTGTGTGTATGTGTGAGAGAGAGAATGTACACAGATTACACACACACACACACACATTACTTATTTTGTTTCATTAGGTAACTGTCTTCATGAAGTTTTAAGTGTCACACACACTCAGCTGCAAACACCGGACACAGTTCCAAGATGCCGATTCCTCCCCCTCCACCCCCAGGTGGTCCCCCTCCTCCTCCCACCCTTAGCCAGGTAAGTACTCTCTATATGCCTGGTAACTTTACCTGGGACTGCAAAACCAAAATGCAAAAAATATTCACAGCGAGCACATCGCAAATTTCACCAGCTTCTGTGAACCCCTTGGAATACCTGGATGAAAAAGAAATACACTTTCTCCACAGGCAAACGCAACCCCTCCTAAGCTTAACCGAGATGAAGCAAAGGGCAGAGGGGCATTGCTTTCGGAAATCTGCAAAGGATCCAGGTTGAAGAAGGTTGGCGTTGTCAGTGACAGGAGTGCACCGATGATCGAGAGTAAGTGTAAAACTATGGAGTGAAAACAGTCTCTAAACATTCCACAAATGCACGCGAGAGATCCACACACGCAAATCAATCCACAAATGCACGCGACAGATCCACACACACACAACGCAATCCACAGATGCACGGGAGAGATTCACACACGCAAATCAATCCACAGATGCACGTGAGAGATCCACACACATAGCAATCCACAGATGCATGTGACAGATCCACACACACACACACACACACACACACACATAGGAATCCACAGATGCACGCAAGAGATCCTCACACACACAGCAATTCACAGATCCACGTAAGAGATCCCCACACACACAGCAATCCACAAATGCACGCGACAGATCCACACACACACATAGCAATCCACAGATGCACACTAGAGGATGACACGGGAGTGGATTTTCACTCCTGTCCCGTCCCACTCCCATAGAAAGAAATCTTGTCCCGTCCCACTCCCAGACCAAAGTTTAAAAAATAATCCCATCCCATCCCGCTCCTGGTAAATTGACTCCCAATCCCATCCCGCTCCTGTTTAAACTGACTCCCGCTCCTGTACCGCTCCCATATACGGCAATTTTCGCTTGATGAACGAAGCGATGCTTGCCTGATTCTTTCCCGAATTTGCATTGCAAGTGTGCTTCTTCAGACCGCTCGTCCCTGAATCACTTGCGTACTTGACTAAGACTAAGCATGTCTTACAAGCAGCGTACATTGTGCTATCACCGTCACATTCTACTCTCATAAACTTAATTAATATTTCAGACTTTCCGACCAGTTCTGTGAACTTAATAGACATGTCATTACTTCTGACTTTGCGCTGTAAATCATTTTTTGCCACATCGACTTCTCCGCGGCTGTTAGCTCCCTCCATCACTGCTCTTTGAATTTCGGCGGTAAGCCGTGACAAAAAGCACTGATGCCTTCTGGGACGGCGGGGTCGTGTAGTTATTTTTTAATTGCGTTACATTGTAGGCGTATTAAAAGGAAACTACAAAATGATGCATTTACTTTTTTCTTTTTTTTGTCGTCTTTGCTTTTGGTTGATTCCCGCTCCCGTCTGCTCCCGTTAACCATTTATCCTGTACCGTCCAAATCCCGTGATTGATAGCAAAGATGACTCCCATCCTGCAGGAATCCCACGGGAATCCCGTGACCCGTGGGATTCCCGAAAAAATGTCAGCCTCTAATGCACACAAGAGATCCACACACACACAGCAATCATGCATTATTGTCCATACTCACATTGCTTTGCTCACAATCCACAAATGCTTTATCTGTACCTGTAATTTCATGCACAGCAAATCTCGTGACTTTTGAGACTGTTGTTCCGCGGCCTTAATTCACAAATGCCCACAAGCCTATCTGTCCACAGACATTCCCTGCAAGGGTTCGATATGGTGTCTCCCTCCAGAGGGCGCTAACCGGCCTTCGAGTTGAAACTTCCAATGGGCTGGATTCATTTATTTTACCGACTTGTGAGACAACTGAAGTCTAAACAAATCATTTACTTTTACTTTGTCTGTCCTGTTATCCGAATGGTTTTCTTAATAGGCTATATATTCTTAATATACGTTGAAGAATAAAAAGAGGGGTTTGGTATAAATACTCTATATTTGCATTTATGTATATGACATTTAGTGAAAATTTTTTAGACTTTTAGACTCAAATTCCAAGTAACCCATACTTGGAATTTGACCTCTGCATTTAACCCATCCAAGTAAGTACACACACAGTAGGAGCAGAGTAGCGAGTAGTGAACACACACACACTGCAAACGTGGATACACACACCCGGACCAGCGGGCAGCTTTGATTGGCGCCCGGGGAGCGATAGGGGGTTAGGTGCCTTGCTCAAGGACACCTCAGTCATATTCCTGCCGGTACTGGAATCGAACCAGCAACCTTTGGATCAACAGTCCAACTCTGTTACCATTAGGCCATGACTGCCCCTGTGATTTCTCATTTGTGGGTTAACTACTTACACTTCCGTTCAAAAGTTTGGGTCTGGTAAGATGAACAGTAGTGTAAGCTTTCAATGTGGTACATCATTGAATCGTTTTGTGTTTTTTCAGAGCCGAAAGGAAGCAGCGGAAGCGTGTCCAGCGGTGGAGGGTCTTCTGCACCGGTCCAGCCAGTGGGAGGGCTGTTTCAGGGTGGCGTCCCAAAATTGCGACCTGTGGGAGGTGTGTTGTTTGTTACAAATCTATTTAAAGGAGTAGCTCACCCAGAAATTGAAATGGTTTGCACAACCTTTGTTGTGTGCCATATGCTGTTGGTGCACAAAAGGAGAATTCAAAGGATCTTTACATAGCTTACAATTAGGGATGTAACGACGTATTACACTTTTTTGTTCATCTCTAATCCCCTATCATGTTTCACACAAAACAAAACTCTGGAGCAGATACTAATGGCTAGTATGGCAGGGCTGCTAAATACGAGTCTGCACATTTTCAGGACTCACAACCGCAGTCAGCGACAGTATTAGAAATGGCGATGTCCATAACGTTGGGAAGTTTTATTACAATTGATAGTGTGTTATTAAATAAATGAGTCCAATCGAGGAGTGAGTTCATCCATCAGATATTTTAAACAACCAACAAAAGACTTGAAATGCTTAGTAACCGAGTGCAGAGAGTATGTTTAAATAAAGTATAGTATACCTTCAGCTTGCACCCATTGGAGCTCCATTGGATCTGCGGATGAACGCAAATAATTTCTCAGTCTCCGTGAATATACTAAAGCCATCAGGATTATACAGGTCACTGTCGATAAGGGTTGAACAAATTCAGATTTTTTTAAGTCGACATTTATGCGATTAAAGTCGAGTCGACTAGACGCTGAAGATGTCATTAATGAACAAATAAGCCTGAACCTCGAGCTGAGACTCGAATGCGGGTTAGTCTTGTGCACACTATGGCATCTGACACAGCGTTACCTGTAAGACTATTGCTCCTACATAACAGCATCTCTCTACCAATAGTGAAGATGTGGGTTTTAGTAAAGAAATATATGCTAGACCTTTCTGTTTCAGTTTCTAAGCTATTTTATTGATAAATCACAGAACATATCTTGGGTTGATGATAAATTTCTGCAGTACTGAAAGTTTATGTGTGCACGTGATCTGCACATGATGTGCTAGGTACTTCCTTTACGTGTGTGCGTTACAATGCAGCAGCGCTATAGTTTAAAGGTCGATTAACTTAAATTTATAATAAGCTTTTTAAAACGTGCTTTCATGCAATAAATTTTGAGCAGCGCTCTCGGAGTATGCATTTATTTGTCATTTTAACTTTTGGAAACCGCTTGAATGTAAACTTAAAAGATTTCTTATTCTGTTGCACCCTCTATAGGCCATGATCAGCGACTAGTCGACGTCAAGTTTAAAGCGACATGGCAGAGCATTAAAGTCAACTAGTCTGTGCAACCCTTACTGTGGCTTTCACATTATATGACCTGGAAGACAACTAGTTGTCCAAGGCGGTTCCGTTCATTCAGCTCCGGTTTGTTGAGAATGCGGTTGTGAGTCCTGAAAATGTGCAGGTGTCAGTTCAGTTATAGAATGGGGTTGTCACGCTCGTAAAAAACAAAATGCTGTATGAACACAACCCTATGAAGCAGCGCTGCCATACTAGCCATTACAGGGCTTTGAATACGTTCATTTATTTGTGGCGGCAGAGCACCGTAGCGCATTCGCACAGCACTACTTCTCGCTTGTCCCTCTCTCTCTCTCTCTCTCTCTCTCTCTCTCTCTCTCTCTCTCTCTCTCTCACTCACCCTACCTCTCTCTCTCACTCATACAATACAGTTGGATTTTCAAGGTTAGCACGCTGTATATAGATGGTAGTCAATATCAATGCACGCGCGTAGCCCCCCCATGCGCCACAGTTACACTGTCATTCTGTGGGAAACACTGCATTAGCATTTGCTCTAGAGTTTTGTTTAGTATGAAACATGACAGGAGATTAGGGATGAACATAAACAGTGCGTGATCGATTACGTCGATGCGTCGTTCCAGCCCTACTTACAATTAATATCATTCAAGCTACAGATTTTAAGACGTTTAGAAGTGCCCTACTTGAATCAGTTGTGCTGTGTTGCAGATGGTTCTGCAGGCAGGTCTGTGTTGCACCCTCCTAGCACTCGTTCTGCTGCCCCACGACCACCCGGCAGTCACGATGACCCCGACAGTTCCTCTCAACAGGCCTCTCCTACAGAATCTGGCCGTTCCCAGAGACCGTCCCTGCCTGATCTTTCTCATTCCCCTGGTGGAGGCAGCAGCCCCTCTACAGGCATGAAGCACAGCTCTTCTGCCCCACCTCCGCCACCCCCAATGTCTCGGCGTGGAAACGCTCCTCCTGCCCCACAGCAGAAGGCCACAGCTGCCTCGTACAATCGAGAAAAGCCACTTCCACCAACTCCGGGTCAGCGAGGACCCTCTCCAGCACCGGTGCGTGAAAACGCACCACTTCCACCAGTGAAACCTCCTCCGTCACCCGTGAGCAACCGCTCATCTTCTTCATCCTCCTCTTCCTCCCTGGCCCCGCCGCCACCCCCATACCGTCAGCAGTCTGTGGTTTCCAATGGCCCCTCCAGTCCTGTGAATGAAGCTGCCCCTGAACTTCCCCAAAGACACAACTCGCTCAGCAAGAAGCCTTCAGCGGGTGGACACACACCGACACGTGGGCACGCGCCTCCTCCCCCACCGTCACCCAGCCCACAGGCTGCCAGACCCCCTCCTCCAGCACGAGAGCCCCCGGGACGAGGAGCAGGTGAGGTCTAGAGTCTTTGAGAAAATAGTTGCAGTGAGAAAGTCCTCTAATTGTAATTCTAATTATCTAAGTTTTCTACATCCTTTATCAGCCCCTCCAGTTCCTGGGCAGCCGTCACGGAATGGCCGGGATGCTCCGCCACCACCGCCACCTCCCTATCGGACTCACGGTAGCACCTCAGATGTGCCGAGCCGAGGCAAGCCCCCTCCTCCCCCCTCCCGCACACCAGCTGGACCCCCGCCCCCTCCCCCGCCTATCCGCAATGGACACACTTCCATTTCCCGTTCCTTTGTAGGTGAGTCCTTCAAGCTCCCTCTCAACCCACACCTGCAGTCTCACCCGCCCTCACATGGTCATTTCAGTATTCTCCGTTCATCTAGAGAGGATGATGTTCTAGCGCTGCACTGGTCTCATATGGCAAGTAATGATCCCTCCTGTGCTCTGAAACTCTCTCACATCGGGCCTCCTATATTTTTGAGCTCTAGTATTGTGCCACAAGTGATACAAAACACATCCACACTTTGTGTTAAACATGTTAAGAAGGTAAAAATATTCCGATTTGTGTTCACATTTAACTCATTAGCAAGTTCACCGGGTATCTGCAGTTGCAGAACAGCTGTTACTGAATAATCTTATATTCAGTGTATGTCGATGCTAATGATACTTGCATCAATAATTAGGCGTGAAGGCTTTGAGACAATCTAGTGACATTATCAGTACGGATGCACCAAAATGTCTTTGGGCTGAAATGCTTCTGGAGGGCCGAATCAGTGACCGAAAATGTTTAATTAGCGCTTCTTCGATGGCACATTTTGAAGGTGTTCACTTTTCAGCATCTATTTCGTGCACTCAACATGGATAAGCTACAACAGTTAAACTGTGTGGACACGAGCTCTGGATTGACAATATTCATTTCGATTTTATTCGGTAATGATATGGTTTCTTGAATCTAAATTATTTTAGTCTGTGTTGTTTTCTGTTGATGCGCTGCGTGAACAAAACTTCTCTAAATATTTGAAGCACGTCTGCAATCCAATAATCGCAAAATTCTGTCGATTTCATTTCAAAATTCAAACAATAAATGTCATTCTTGAGCTCTTTTATATGGAGTGCCAGATCACTGTAGCCGCCTCAGTTTTAGTGGCAGCACGGATCAAGAGCACATGAACCGATCATCTCATCTTCACTTTACTAGTTACAGCTCGGAATAAACATGGGTGAACAAACACCGGAAGGTATGTGGAAAGACATAACAACTTACAGAAATGAATCCTATCTCATGTAATCGCTCAATCAGTGTTAGTGAAACAGCTTGTAGTCTACACAATGTCACTTAACGTCTGATTTACCTCAAGAAAGCTATTCAATGCCCATAAACTCATTAGTTATAAAACTTTAGAAAAGAGCATGTTGCTAAATATATGCACTGTATATATTCATTATATTTTTACTTGACTTTGCTTCATTATTTGACGTATGTTTGAATAAACCTGTCATGAAAACAAGTTATTAGAGTTATTAAAACGTTTATATAAAAACTGCCTTATATGTACAATATAAATGTTTTTTTACAACTTAGTTTTAGCTATTTGAGTGTTGATTAGTAAATAAGTCGATAAATGGATTATTCATTTATTTATTTTAGTTTTTGGCCAAGTGCATTGAATTTTTGGTTTCAGTCCTTAATTTTCATTACGATGCTTCCCTAATTATCAGGCATGTGGTCACTCTTTCTAATATCATCCATAATGTAAGTAATCCAGTGGTTTTTCATATTAATTGAATATAGATGTTGTTGCCACATGTTGGCACTTATATTTTTTTTAATGGACACGTGTATCCTGAGAAACTTACAAAAGGACTTTCCATCACATGAACATTAATAATGAAAATAAATATATTTTTTTATTCATTAAGGCCGTGACACACCAAGGTGACATCAAAGAACTAGAGGCGATGGAAGCTGACTGTTGTCGCCTCGCACCGGCTGCGCTTGAACACACTGAAAAGCCCACAGGCAACTGCCGGCTAGCATGTGCGTTCTGCGCCTGTAAGGAAATATCTGTCTATATCAGCAGGTATCAAAAGTCTATATTAATCATGTAAAAAGGAAACCCAAACTAGGACTGCAGATATACAAACCGTGAACCAAGCAGCGCCTGCTTGGCATTTTGAATTTCAGTCATGCTGATCACTGTCTTTATTCCAGGTGGCTCATGTTATGAAAATATTTGTGTATTGGAATGCTCAGGTAAGATGACATAAAATTAAAACAGCCTTCTGTCTCGTTCGCTAAACTGAACGGCCAATGAGAGCGATATCTCTCACCGACGGCCCCAACCCTGATTCTACTTGCTGAATCCGGTCCTCCAGCCTTCACTGCAAAAACTAGCCCTACAGCTCTGGTGTGTCACGGCCCTTAATGCAGTTTTGTCCAAACAAAGTGACATAAAAATTAGGAAATATTGGGAGGCGGTTGAACATAAATGAGCCAACTGAATTGTTTGTGTTAAAGGTTTTATTGGAAAAGCTGCTGTGAAAAGCTATTCACATTTCTGCTACAGTTAAATAAAATTATTAATTATTTTAAAAAAAATCATGAGATGACCTAGACTAGTACTACCATTCAAAAGTTTGGGGTTGGTATGATTTGTAAAATGCTCAAGGCTGCATATATTCAAGCAAAAATAACAATTTATAAAATTCTATGTTGGTAAAGCTGAATTTTCAGCATCATTGCTTCAGTGTCACATGATCCTTCAGAAATCATTCTAATATGATGATATTTGTGCTCAAGAAACATTTCTTATTATTATCAATGTTGAAAGCCATGGTACATCAAAATAACAGCATTTATTTGAAATAAAATAAATGTCACATAATAAATGTCTTTACTGTAACTTTTGATCAATTTAATGTTCTTGCTGAATAAAACTTATTTTTTCCAAATTAAAAAATTACATTATTTAAAATATCAAATGTAAAAGGATACTGCTCACCAGGAGTCTGTTCTCTATCAGTTGATCTTCTCTGAATTCCCTTTCATTTTCTTATGTCTCTTTCAACAGATGATTTTGAGTCCAAGTATTCTTTTCATCCTCTGGATGACTTCCCTCCTCCAGAAGAGTATAGACACTTCACTAAGATATACCCAAGCAAAGCTAACAGAGGTAAGTCTCAGGAAAATGAACGGTTAGATCTAGCAGTGTGTTTCAGAACCATGCAGCCTTCAACAAATAAATGAAACGAATCCCACAATGAGCATAAAGCATCCTTTGATCTTGTGTACTTTCATGAGGTTGTGTAAATGCACCAGACCTGCTGCATGCTTTTCAACTTCAGGTTGCTGAATTCATTTGCCTGATGGCTATGAACTAGTACTGATAGAATGTCTACAGGGAAGAATAAATACAGTGATTGTGTGCTCTGAGCTTGCACTCACACGTGTGTCTGTTTGTTTGGCAGTAATGAGAGGAGCTCCTCCTTTGCCACCTGTTGGGAGGTAAACACTGTGACCAATCGCTCGGGCTGCATCGACGACGAGGGTTCTTCGCACAGACCCATACGCTCATAAACAGACAATCTCACATGTACATCTAAAGACACAAAGCTTGCACCTTATTAACATCCATTCCCCCATCGGATAACATTCCTCTACATTCAAGCAAGCTCCATCGCATCACTTTTGTCCTGCGCGGAGAATCGTCTTCACTCAGAAAAGAGTGCGATGAGGGAAAGTTTTGCATTCCACCATCAATAATGGCCCACTGTATTTTTCCCCTTGTCATTTCACCTAGGTAGCACTGCACATTTGGTTTAATGTGCACTGAGAGCTAGCAGAAGTGTAATGGCGTCCGAGAGATGGGAAGCGGAAAGCGCGTCCCTGAAAAATGTCTTAACTACCACTCTTAACTTTGTTCGTTTTCTCTCTCTGTCTCTACCCCATGTTATGCACTGTGAGTAATGCGAGTCACATAACTGAGTGTGAACTGAACTGTAAAAACTGCTACTGCTTTAGATTTTTGTTTTGTTCTTTTGTCCTGGTCGTACCCCTTTTCAGGGAACAGCCATTACCTTTAAGTTCTCTCAGGGGGTTTGTTGGACTTCATTACCCTCCGGTAAGTTGAAACAAGTCCAAAAGTGCCAACAGATGCTCTGCCATTAATAAATCAGCACGGCTCCTTCAGCTGTAAAACGTATCCTCCTTTGGGGACCAGTAGTTTTCATTGTTTGTTCTAAAGATGAACCGGTTTTCATTTCAGGTTTGAAATTGCCTCCAGCAATACTTCTCACATTTTTCACTGGCTTCCCTGTAATTTGCTCGTTGCAGGACGGCACAGCTATGCCACTTTACGTTTGTGACCTGGTTGAAAGCGAAACTTGTCCACAAGCTGCCTACGGACTGGTTTTGCATCAAAGACTGCCTTTGAGAGAAAATCGCAAGCGTTTTAACCGTTACGGGACTTGATTAAGTTCAATGCATGCTGCTTATTCGGACAGACCTCCAATATAAACGTTGAGCGTTTTTGCATGTAAAGCTGCAACATTGCTCTATGTATTGCTTCATTTTCTTCTGTTTTTTACCACATGCATCTGCTGTTTGGATGACAGGACCATGATAACTAAGGGTACTGGAATGGTGGTCAGGTATTGCTGCGGAAATGTGGTAACTGGTTATTTCAGAAGTCATGTTCAACTAATTGTATTGATTTTTGCAGTCAGCCTAGAGTTTATTCAGTGTCATTATTAGATGTTCATGTTTATTTTCCAGAGAATAGTCTACATTTCAGTTCTGCAGAAGAGCTAATATCTCATATGTTGAGTGTAGATTAGATGGAATTTTTTTAATGAACTTTGTTCTTCTGCCTTACATTTGCTGATCAATGTGTCGGTATGGGATTATCATAACAAATAAGAAAATAAAAAATGATGTATTTACAAGTGCAAAGGGAGATATGGTAGTGATGGTTATTAATCTCTTTTTAAGTTGTAAAAAGCTTGTAATATAGTAAATAATTTCAGGCAATGAAGTCGTGGACTAATCATTTCTTGATGGTATATCGTCATCCCTGAATATGGTTGAGAGCGTTTTCTGAGACTAATAATTGTATTTAATCGCCTTCTGTCTGCCAGCAGAGGTCAGTGTACATGTCTTTAGAGGAGCATAACTTACATTGAGAAAGGATTGTGATTGTCATCATTCCATGCATAATAAAGCCTGTCCACACCTGTTGAAATAAAGCTGGTGAAAAAGAATGTGTCTGTGTCATTTGTCAGGAGCAGACTTTCATAGTGACACAACAGAGGTTTTACCATTTTATTGGTTGGTTTCTTCTGCAGAACACTGAATGAGAGATTTTGAAAAAAACATTTTGGTCTAAACACTATCGGACTCTTCGCTTTCATTGTATGGACAAATAGAACGCGTGATTCTCCCCCACCCGAAAAAAATATTTTCTTTTGTGTTCCAAAAAAAAACCTAAACTGGAATTTTGGAATCTTTGATTAGATTGTTCTAAAATTCCAAAAATGGAATGACCTGCCTAACGCAATCTGAGCTGCTTATGTCAAATTCATATCAACAACACTTGACCCAATAATAATTAAACTTACTATATATATATATTACTGTGCTAGATTAACATGGAATATTCAAATCCCTTGCATATTGTGGCCCTATTGTTCTTTGTTTGCTTCTACTGCTCTTCTCATTTTAATAAAATTGTCTGCTAAATAATTTATGTAAATGTAGTAGCCACGTGGTTTGTTCAGTTTAAAACTATTGTGAAATGAAAGTTCACTTCAAAATTAAAATTCTGTCATCATTTACTCACCATCAAGTTGTTTCAAACCTGTGTAATTTTCTTTCTTCTGTTAAACACAAAGGAAGATATTTCTGGTCCATCTAGTCTGGGTGAGTAACTGACAGAATTTTCATTTTTTAAATGAATCTAAAGTTCACCGTTTCCTCGTGAAACTGGTTTGTACCATAGACCTGGGGCGGTTTAGGTGGCTAGCCAGCTATGTTTCAGTTTAGTTTGCATAAACCCTGGGTTTTAGGGACCATGAAAGTGGTTTGGCTTTTAGCAGTGTTCATCGCCATAGTAACTTACGCTACACGGCTAACCTGGTCTGGGGCAGGTTATGTTTTAGGTAAGAGGTTGCAAACTGAATTTGGACCAATCAGCTGTGAGCAAAGTGACACAGGCCTAATGCGATAAACTCACTCCACCTGTTTCTACTCAAAATTAAAGGTAACTACATAGCAAATTATTTTTTAAGACAAAATCGTCTGGTTTTTAGTGATGCTTATTTAGAATAATAAATTTGTATGATTTAGATATTACTTATGTAATTATCATATCCTTTATCAATCACACATGTACAATTTTAGTTCATCAATTATTATTACGCAGTTTAAATGAATAAATATATAAAGGTAATATAAATACGCTTTAACATCAATAGATGAAGCTATAAAATGACTACATGTGAGCTTAAATGTTCAATTCTCTCTATACCTTTATCAGCTGTATAAAATAACTTCACAATTTTTACTTGCACTGATATACAGTAGTGAGACTTTTTCTTTTCTTTGTCCTCTTTCATAGACAGCTGTTTTCTTCTTGCTGTGTAAATTTGTTTAAATTCTTACAATTTTAATACTTTTATTTAATAAGTGAATTTCACTGCTTCTCTCGCGAGAAATTAATCTCAGTTTCACTGTTTCTCAACATGTGATTGGCTGTTCGCTACTGATGTCACACTTAAACTCCTAAACTCAGGATCAAAGCCTGAGTTGACAGAGAAAGTTGATGATCAGCATCATGGTACCAACAAAGCCTGGTTGGATTGGTTTGGTTTTGTCAACTCTAAACTAATCCTGTAACCCTGAGTTTGTTCAACTACCATCATGGTACAGGCCTTTGGTTTGTACGATAATAGGCCGCTGTTACACTGTATCGTTCAGTTTCGGTCCGACAAACGGGGCACTACATTTTCTTTTGCTCAATATGTTCAACGTTAATAAAAGGTATCCAATCAAAAAGTTCTCCACGCAATATCCTGCAGTTAATGAGAAAAGTGTAATTTATTTGCGCACTATATTGACTGCGTATTGAGACATAAAACTGTTTAGCTAGATTTTCAACCAATCAGCATCGAAAATGTAAGTAGGTCAGAGCCAAAATCAACCTTACGCACATGTAAACATGAAGGAGGACGTAAGCAGCGCATCTTCATCTGATAGCGGCGATCAAACTCGATTAACACTGGTAAAGTGTATTCTTCATGTCGGAAAAGATGGTGGGAAAGGTCCGCAGCCCTTTACTGAAGTCCGATGGGGAAAAAAATCAAGCAATGTGCGAAGGAATGACTCAAAACGTCGGACACTAACGTTAGCAATTGATCCCATGCTGCAGGTAAGCTACTTTCATAACATGAATATTTTTTCATTATTTTTGGGTGATGCTTATTTACAAACTTTTGTCACATCAGAATCTCGATAAAAACATCGACATGATGAGAGATGTGTTAAATATTTTTTAATATATTAATTAAATATAATTTAATTAATTTTTAATTATGCAGTTAATAAAAAACTGCTAGGTTGTGTGGAGAACTTTTTCCTAAGGAATCTTTATATATTTCTGATGTTAACTATAAAAAAGTAGGTAGTGCCCGACTTGGTGCCGGAACGAAACCCTATTTCTAGGCCGGCTACCGACAGCGGCCTATAATTGTTCCTTCTTTATACTACTTGGTTTGATCTAATCAAACTTATGGTTTCCATCTAATGCAGTAGCTAAAGAAATTCAGGCACTTTGATGCATTTGGATTTGATTGCCCAAGTAGTTTTGGAGCCACTATATATCGATATTTGCTTATAATATATATATATTTTTTATTATATATATATATATATATATATATATATATATATATATATATATATATATATATATTTATGATAAACTCTTTAGCCTTAAAAATCAAATGGGAATAACAATAGCACAAAGCTAACTGAAAGCCAAGTACACAGAATCAAAGATTAGGGCGGAACAGATTCAAATGGATTTCTTTAACCATTTAACAAGGAAATCATTTTGTGGGATTTAACATAAATGGGGAGAACACCATCTTTTGTTTGTTCCTTATTCATGGTCCTGACCTGGAGAGTCAGCGTTTAGCTTCAACACACCTGACTGTAATATTCAACTAAACCAAAATACTTTGATTAGTTGATTCATGTGCATTTCATTAGAGTTGGAACTAAACTCTACAGGAAAGTGGCTCTTCAGAGTCAGGACAATGAACGAGAGACCCTGCTCTGATGACACCAATAAAAAATGTTTCGCTTTACATGAATTCAGCTGGAATAAGACCGTAAAATAAATGAAACTTCTAGCTAGGTAATGATTTTGTAAGCCATATTCCATGTTAAAGGTAACATGAAATTAAAATATACCCTATAAAGTTGCTGGTTAAGATTATTTCTAAAGTTTTGGGATTTTGCAAACAAAACGGCTCACAAATATGGTCTAAATATGTCCACCATGGTCCATTTATGTATATTTATAAATGACATAAAATTGCATCTTAGTAAAATGTGTCAACATTAAAACCTCTTAAAAAGTTTTTTTTTTCAGTGTATTAATAGATATTAAAGTAAGTTACATGTAAAAGTGTAATTGGCATTTTCTCTCAAAAAATGTTGTCATGTCGTCATTGGTGCAAAATGAATCTTGGGATAGGCTTGGCTGTGAAGGATCCATCCATTCTATCCTTTGCAGCCCGGGAAACGAAGGACACAAGCCGCGTTTGAAGGAGCCTTTAAATTGGGACAGTCTTCGTTGCGCCGCTGTAATGCATTATGGTGTTCAAATGCAGCCTTTGAAGAATGCACCCTCTGAATTGGGACGCAGCTATGGGTGGTGTACAACATTGCAGACTCTCTTGAGTAGGTACTTATTTTGAAGAAGTTATTACTTTGTGAACGCTAAAAAAGTTTGTGCTATATAGTACGAGTATGTGTTGTATGAGTTTCATCTAGAAGTACTACATTCACCATCTTGACATATGTTATACCAGCGTCAGTTGCGTTGCTTCACTACCATTCGAGATAGTAAAGTGTCCATTCTATGCACACTTCAGTATCTCGCCGAAAGAATAGGTCTCTTTTATTAACATTACGGACATTCTTCTTTTGTCACATACCGTTTATCACCTACTATATAATGTGATTTCGTCTGCATCCATGGGGTGCATCTCAATCTGCTCCCTAGTTCATTATTCAAGGCATGAGGGAGTCGGCCATTTTAAGGGCTGTCTCAAACACAAAATTCTTGCAGTGCACTGAAAGGTTCGCCCCCTAAAAAGTCCCACAATTCACGTGGAAAAAAAAGGGAGCATCAATGCTATGTTCCCTTAAAGCTACACTGTGTGATTTTTACCCCCATCTAGCGGTGA
This sequence comes from Siphateles boraxobius, assembly GCF_051911475.1. Lineage (NCBI taxonomy): Eukaryota > Metazoa > Chordata > Actinopteri > Cypriniformes > Leuciscidae > Siphateles > Siphateles boraxobius. Next base: position 4,288,961 of record NW_027508953.1, read on the forward strand.
AAAGGTATATGGCCATCCAGTGAATATTAGTTTCTGTTCCTCTCAATTCCGATTTCGTTTTAACTCCTACGGTGGCCAATGTAGTCCAAGATTAACATGGCTTCCAGTTCGACCTCGTCCATGAGTGAAAGGAGAAGCTTGAATTAACCGTATGTCCCTCTTTGGCTAATGTACTTTCAAGATGGAGGGGCAACATGGCGATCGACATTAGAACCCCCCACCCGTATGTATTTTCAATGGCTTATTATACACTCACGGGAATACTTTATTACTTGAACGAAGTAAATATACATTAATAAGCACATATATTTTTGAAAGAACTAAGTGTTTTTAGCAAAGAATAAACTAAAAAAGTTACACAGTGTAGCTTTAACAAAAGTTCTGAAGCCCAAAACATAAACCATGTGAGCTAACTCAACTCAATAAACATAATGATGCATGATATATATTCTGAATACTTTGAATACTGGACTACTTGTTTTGAAAGACATGTAGTCCAGTAGTCTCAACTTTACAACAGGTTATGTTATTAGGACAGTGTTTGAGTCTGTGCTGAACTGCACAACTGAAGAATTTGTCCATTCATTGGCCAGTAGATCATCTCTGTCGTTTGCCTATCGAATAAAACAAAAGATATCAGCAAATAAACTCTCCACAGTCGCCAAAGTTTACTGCTGTGTTGGTTCTTTGTTACTGCATAAATTAACAAATATTTTTTTTATTTCATAATTTTTCTCTTTACTTTTTTAAATAAATAATTTTGCACTTTTTGCAAATATTTATACATATTTGATGTTGTTAAAGATTTATTTACGTGGAAGTCTGTTGTTTCTTCTGTTGCTTCCTCTCTTGTGGTGGCCTTTTCTGAAATGTTCAAGAAAAAATAACACGCATTAAAAGTTTAGGCAACAGGACAATTTCTATTAAATATTGATTGACAAGTGAATGCATTATTTATTAAAGAGCCTCATATAATAATAATAATAAACGTCTTACTATTCCATGACCACAATTTCCAAGAAGCTCCAGATAACATAAATAATATAAGCACTGCTCCACACACTAGTGCAATCACCCAAATAAGGTATCTGAAACAAAAAAAAATGATTTGTTAAGATTATGATTTCGATTACACGAGAGTAGATGTTAAAACTTCATGCTGATTTGTACTCGGCTTTCGCCAAGATAAGCACCAACTAAGACGTAGCTTTACAGTAACCTATGCTTCTCCGTCCATTTACGCTTCTTTCCATCTGGTGACGTGAATCTCCTTCTGTCTGGTGTTAATAGTGTATTTGCGCGTCAGCACACACAACGGCTGCAACCACAGTGCGGTCCCCCCATAACAACCCTCTGGATTGAGCGGAGTAGGGAACATCTCTAGGGTCTTCAAGTGGGCACCTTCCGTCCTCAGTGTTTCGTCGACTAGCCCACGACACCTCAAGAGGGCTCGACAGTGACTCTGGCGTCACAGAGTCACCCCCCTCCGTCCCCCACTCAACTCAGCCCAGCTTACTGACCTCTACTTCCCTCTTGCTGCTGAGACCTAACCACAATCTCACAATCTCTCCGCAACCCAACCATACGCGCCAACCCGTTTGACTAAGGCTGTCGAGCCCCACTGGTGCGTTAATATGCAGTTTCAGTGGCAACGGTTCCGTATGGCATACCACCTACCGCAAAACACAATATCTGCCCAACATCCCGTCATTCACGCAATATACACAGGAACGTAATGACTGTAAATACTATACAACCTATAGTAAAAATAAACCAACACCCTTCAAGTTTTCAAGAATTCTACGAAACCGTAGCATGGCGGCCTGTACTCAGCCAGCTAGAATCTTTCCGTCTCAACCACAGCCAGTTGCTGCTCCTTTCTGCTGCTTCAGATAAGTTCTTTACTGTGCGACGCAACTCTTGACCACTGAATCCGACGCCTCTGAGGAACCGGGTTGTAGAGTGTGCCACAAAACCTCGACAACCCACTTCCACTGGATAAACCTGGACTCTCCATCCTCGCTGTTCTGCTTCAGTGGCCAGATGAGCATACCGCAGTTTGTTCCTCTCATACGCCTCATCTACCGCATCCTCCCATGGCACTGTTAACTCTATCAGTTGAACAATGCCTGCTGATCCAGACCACAAAACAATATCTGGTCGTAGGTTAGTGGTGGCAATCTCAGGTGGAAAAATAAGCCGTTGATCAAGATCAGCCAGCATCTTCCAGTCCCTAGTAGCTTCCAGTTGTCCTGGGCGAGAATTGGTGTTAGCACCTTTTCTTGGTGGTTGCTCGCCTGGGCAGAGGAATATTGTCTTCTGCGTGTAATGTTTTGCTAGAACAGGCGGGCAACTTATTGGTCATACTACGCTTGCCTTCCAATGCTAAAGCCAAACATCGCAATACTTGGTCATGGCGCCAAGTAAACCGACCTTGGCTAAGAGCCACCTTGCATCCTGTCAAAATGTGCCTTAATGTGGCAGGTGATGAACACAAAGGACAAGAGGGATCCTCTCCTACCCAGAGGTTTAGCAACATCATATGTTGACCTAATAAGGAAACTGATCCTACTCTCTTCCATTGACCAAAGGTCTTGCCAGCCCATTTTTCGTTGTTCCACACTCTCCCATCTCATCCACTCTCCCTGCTTGGCCTGGGAAATGGCCTTTATACATCTCATCCTCTCCTCCTGCTTTCGCACCTCGTTGACTACCAGCTTCCTCCTTTGAGCTGGGCCTGCCTTGTGCCATTTAGGAGGAGCTAAACTGAGCCCAAAACCCCCTCTTCCATGCTGTACCTGTCCCACGATATCCCCAATTTGAAGGTCAGCCTTTGCCTCTACTACAGATTTCTTTGCTGACCACTTTCTACCGGTTTTTACCACAGGGGCTGCCTCCCTTACACATTTGTCGCGTGAGTCTGCTAAAGTCATTTCCAGTCTGACCTTGGCACACTTAAACTCCTCGGTTAAAGCAGAGACTGGCAGCTGCAATACTCCTTTACTACAAAGTCCCACTCTGCTGAGGCAGCGTGGAACTCCCAACCATTTCCTGATGTATGAACTTATTAACGCTTCCAGCTTATCCACTGTTGTCAAAGAAACCTCGTACACAGTCAGTGGCCACAGCAACCTTGGCAGTAGACCAAACTGAAAGCACCAGAGTTTTAGTTTGCCTGGTAGAGCACAGCTGTTTATGCTCTTCAACCCTTCCACTGCTTGTCGTCTAACTTCTCCCACTCGAACTGTGTCCTTTAGATCCCCATCGTACCATCTCCTAGACTCTTCACTGGCTTCTGAGAAACTGTTGGTATTGCCTCCCCATTAATGAAGAATATTTTATCTACTACCTTGCCTTTAATTATTGAGATGCTCCTTGATTTAGAGGGCTTAAATTGCATTCGTGCCCATTCAATATTATCTGTTAACTTCCCCAATAACCGATTAGTGCAGGCTACCGTTGTAGTCATGGTTGTCATGTCATCCATGTATGCTCTGATTGGTGGTAGTCGCATCCCAGAAGCCAAGCGCTCTCCTCCTACTACCCATTTTGATGCCCTAATGATTACTTCCATTGCCATGGTAAAAGCCAGTGGAGAAATGGTACATCCTGCCATTATTCCAACCTCTAAGCATTGCCATGTAGTGCTGAATTCTGGAGTTGAGAAACTAAATTGCAAATCTCCAAAATAGGCTTTCACTAAATTTGTTATCGACATCGGTACCCTGAAAAAATCAAATGATGCCCAAAGAAGCTCATGTGGCACTGAACCATATGCATTAGCCAAATCCAGGAATGTCACGTGGAGCTCCTTCCTCTCCTTTTTAGCTGATTGTATTCGTTGCCAGATAACACTGATATGTTCTAAGCATCCTGAGAATCCTGGAATGCCCGCTTTTTGAACTGAAGTGTCAATGAAGCCATTCTTTAATAGGTAGGTTGACAATCTCTGAGCAATAATGCTGAAGAAAATTTTGCCTTCGACGTTTAATAGTGAAATAGGGCGAAACTGACTGATGCTTGTAGCATCTTTTTCTTTGGGTATAAAGACTCCCCCTGCTCGGCGCCATGATCTAGGTACAACCTGCTTTTCCCAAGCCACTTTTATCAATTTCCACAGAATCCTTAGAACTCCTGAAGCACTCTTGTACACTCTGTACGGAACTCCATTAGGGCCTGGAGATGATGAAGCCCTTGCCTTTCTCACAACCTGCTCTATCTCTTTCCACTTAGGTGCACAGACCTCCATTTGGTATTCTGGTGGATTGACAGGTGGGATGTCTGACGGAATTGACATAGGCTCATGCCTTTTTGCATCTGTATGCGTTTCCTCCAAATATCTCTCTAGCTCAACCCTAGATGCTTTTAAAGTGCCATTCTTCTCACTGGTGAATAACTTCTTTATGAATTTGAATGGATCTTTATAGAAATTAGCCCTCGCACGTTCCTTCTTTTTGTAGCGTTTCCGTAGGCGCTCAGCTCTGCGTAATGTTGCAAGCTTATCTTTTATGGCCCTTTGTAAGAGATTGAGTCCCTCCTTCTGACTTTGTTCCGCTCTTTTCCATTGCTTCCTCAGCTGTCTCCTTTCTCTAACTAACCCTTCAATTTTCTGCTGCCGTCTAGACAATCCAGGAGTAGTTTGTACTTTTTCCTTCCTTTTTTCCACACCAAACCTCTCACTTCCATATGCGTAAATGATGTCCCCAAATTTATCCAGCTTCTTTTCAACTGTACCAGTTAATCTTTCCAATGCAAAGCATAGATCTGTGTTGACCGTGTCCCATGCAATTTTCTCACTAGCTCTTGGCCATCTAACTCCAGGCCTATGCCCGTTGAGGTTCTTTTCTCTCTTATGCTGGTTAGTCTGACCGGGTTCACAAGAATCAATGTGTTCATCACTAACTGTGCAAACCCTCATCTCCTCTATGACAGGGGTGCTGATATCCTGCAAACTGTGGTTTGCTTCCTGTCGCTGGATTTCATTCGACTGACTTGACTGACTCCGTAAGAAGTACTGATCAATGCGAGGCCCTTGCCCCTTCTCCCTCAAGCATTTCATTTTCCCTTGATGAATCTTCAAACCCCTGACCGTTGTCGCCTTGGTCCAGACACAAGCTTGGAGTTCAATGGCTTTGCTAACTGCTGAACCTGAACTAGTCTTTTGTGAAGTACTCTCCATACTCATATCCGTTTCCATTCCAAAGTCGTTAACCATGTTGTCCACCATTGAGTCATCTTCCGCCCCTGCTCTTAAACTTATAACAAAGATAAGATATGTTATCAGCTAGAATCAAATGTCTGATAAATAGATGTGAAATGGCATTTATACAATACTATATAATATACAATAAGCATTATATAATACTTTGAACATACCTGCTTTCATAAGTGGCTGTGGGTGCAAATGTCATATCTTTAGATGATACAATAACTATAGAGTTACTATAAGCGTATGGAGATGTTGATCTACTGGTTAGTGGAGTCGTAACTGTACCACTTCTGTGAAATGGTTTCTCTTTTGAGTTCTCCATTGTGGTTAGATAGGATGAAGATTGTATTGTAGAATGAAACTGCTTTGGTGATTTTTTTGTAGATGTCTGGCCAGGTTTTTCATTCGGAATCAAAGTGCTTTCTGGTAATTTTGATTTTGTGGGTATTGGAGGTGTGATTGAATTATGGTTGTGTACATCCATAGCTGAGGTGAAGGATGATGCTGTAAATTAAAAGGAGCAGGTCAGATTTGACACATAGTCTGTTTTAAATGGATAACAGCAGTAATGTGTTTTGCTTTACCCAGAAACTCATGAAACTCTATGAAAGGTTATTTGCACTGCCATTGTCTTTGAAGAAGTGTGTCCTTCATTGAATGTTAAAATACATTAACGGTCAGAACTGCGGCGCAGTGGTCTGTATGCACTCAGGATTTACAGGACCCAGTTTCTCACCCCTACTTTCCTGTCTACACTTTTGGTGATTCCCAACAAAAGTTTTAATGGAATAGTTTACGCAAAAATGATAATTTTGTCATCATTTACTCACCCTCATGTTTTTCCAAACCTGTATGAGTTTCATTCTTCTGTTGAGCACAAAAGGAAGATATTTTAAAGGATGGTGGTAACAAGAAAGTTGACAGTAGCCATTGACTTGCATAGTAGGAAAAAAAATACTATGGAAGTCAATGGCTACCGTCAACTGTATGGTTACCAGCATTCTTCAAAATATCTTATTTTGTGTTCAACAGAAGAATGAAACTCATACAGGTTTGGAAAAACATGAGGGTGATTAAATTATGAAATTATTTTTGGGTGAACTATTTCTTTAACATTTTTTTTTTTTTCAAAACCCTTTGTTTGGTTGCCCCCATAGCAACACTGGCTCAACCAATGGCGTGAGTTTGGGGAGGGTCTATCTGTTTAGCCGACCAAAGACTGATGAGGGAATTTTCGGGAAACCTGTTTGAAAGGTTTTTTTGCAATTGCATTGGGGGTTAGAAATGACACGCTTGACATTATCCACTATCCAATATCAATAGTGTTGTGTTGAATGAAGCACAGCTCACAAAGAACAAACAAGCAGGTTTCTGTTGGTTAACACTGCAAATTTGCTTGACCTGGAGACCCACTCTTCTTCTCTTCCAGTGGTACATACTGAATTGGGGAAAGGGCATTTAAATTTGCTGATCTCTCTGCCTGGAATAATTTGCAAAGTACGTTAATACTTAGGGAGTTGGTTTCATTGGACATTTTCAAAGTAGTTTTAAATTATTTGGAGGATGAAACATCGGGCTGTAGATGTTTTAACTAGTTATGTATTGATATTAAAATTTTATTGGGTTTGCTTGTGTGTGTATATCTGTATGTATTGATGAATGTTATCTGTTAAACTCAAACGAGCTGTTTCTGTCAGTCTTGGCCAGGACGCTCTTGTAAAAGAGATTCTTAATCACAATGTACTTCTCTTCCTGGTAAATTAAAGGTTATAATATATATATATATATATATATATATATAATGTGTGTGTGTGTGTGTGTGTGTATAAAGCATATATGTGAATTATAATATTCATTATGGCTAAAAAATTATATATGAACTCATTAAACCATTTTATGTTGCAGAAAAAGAACCCCTGTTGCTCGTCGCATCTTTTATATATTCATATTATCAACACATATATTATGTCGCATACATAATGTATGTGAACAACTGTTATTTAAAACTTACTTGTGTTGGCATCTGTAATGAGTTGCCTTGAATTTACATTGATGTGAACAGGAGCCTGCACTTCCCCAGCCATACACCAAAACCAGCCTGCGTCAGTCTTCTTCAGTCCTGTCAGTGTCACTGTATAAACACCATCATTTGTATCATTTATCTGTAGAGCTGCACCACGGGATGGCTCTAAATCTTGAGCCGTTTGACAAGAGCGCAAATCTCCACTTCTGCACCATTTTTTCTCCTCATCTATAAGTTTGTCACTGTAGAGACATTGGACGGTAACATTACCGCCCTCTTCACCTGACACACTATTGCTGGCCACTGACAGATCTGGAGTACCTGAAAACAATCAAATGGCAAAATCAATTACTCTTGGAACCATCAAATGTCTCATAGCGGCGTTAAAGCACCTCAATAAAATTTACCCTCAGTGACGGTTAGTTCTAGAGATGTTCTAACATTGGCACCTAGCTTCTTCAAGGCACACCAATACCGATTTGAATCACTGCTGCGTAGATTTGTCATCGTCATGGTTGTTACCAGTTCATCTGGGCTGTTGTAAAAACTGATACCGGTTCGCTTCTCTTGGTCGATAGGTCGCATTGTCAAGCAGATCATCCAGTTTTTTCCTTTGCACCAGAACTTAGGAAGGTCCTTGTGCAGGCGATGGTAGTGACAGGGAAGGGTGACAGATCCCCCACTTTGAGCTGTTATCTTCTTTACTGTCCATAGAGAGTTGGTACCTGGGAGTAATAAAATGATAATATACCTTAGAAAGATTTTATTTGGAACACAAAAAAGTCAAAAGGCCAGTTCACTATGATGGCGCTGTGCTGCGCGTAGTAGATTAGCATTTAGGTCTGATGTTCACACACTACAAACTGCATCTAAACTTCTCTCTACTGCATTTTAAAAATAATTTTTGTCAGGTTGTCAAACTGCTGCCGATCACACCAGAAGGGTCACCAAATCCAGCAAGGCAGCATTAGAGTTTAACAAAGTCCTTTACAACCCTCTACTTCACATATAATGGCTTTAATGTTACCCACATTTACTCTGGTGATGTCTAAACATCTTTATTTTATATTTTAGAAAGCACGTTTCTCTGATGTGAACAGTTGCAGATACTAACAGAGTCACCAAATCGGTTATTTAAGCTACACAATGGCTCAAATGCTACGCAAATTGAAACCTCTAGTCACAAATACACATAGACACCTGTAATTTAAGTTCAAATGACTTAAACATCCAAGTTGGATGTAATTGCATGTCAACTAACAAATGATAAAGGTGTTTAAACGACAAAACACATTTTCTTACACATATTTGCGAATGGTAATATTTGATTTCATGATATAGTTAACAGGTTTGGGAAAGTTTTGAATAAAAAAGGGAATTGGAATAAAATAATTATTTTAAAATTATTCTTTTTGTGCAGCCATTAGGCCTGTCAGTGTAGCTCTTGGAAGCCTGTGCATTAATGCACCCCTGAGAGAAAAATTCAATTCTGAGAGAAAAAAGTCAGAATTGTAAACTAAAAAGTCACAATTTACTTTTTTTTTTCTCAGAGTGAATGCACTGAAGAAAAAGAGGATGTCTGGTGAGAGGGAACATCGGAAATTCTTCTGTTGCAATGTCAGGCGAGCATGATTACGAGAAAATCACGTCAGTGAATTGATGTTGAAATTTATTAACAATCACTATGACACATTTCTCATTGCATCTCATTTTTCCCCTAAAACATTGAGCGAAAATCCTGCCCTGCAGCAGGATCACGCTTTCTCAATATTTAGATCACTAAGTTCACACAGTAACTTGGCAATTTTTTTAGATTTGGAATAAATCTCAATATGGTATTTACTGTAGAAATGTAACAATCTGCTATCTTACTCATTTTTTAAAATTATGATAGACTGTTTAACTGTAATGTTCATCCTGATATAGTTTAGCTATAAAGTCTATAAAATGTATGCACTGATGAAGTACATATTTATACTGCTCATTTTTGCCATTGTATAATGTGCAACGTTCTTATATCAGATTTATTATTTTCAAAACATATAAAAAAATGTTTCAAAAACATTAAAAATATTTATTATTTATGACTGACAAGGCAGGAATGGTGTTTTGAAAGAATCCTATTCCCTAGAATAATTTAAAGAATCAACACAGGTTTAGTGTACAAAATTGAATTATTGTTCCTAAAAGGACTTACCTTGGACTCCTAAAAGCAGCACTAGGGTACTCAGCAGAAAAGCCATGATTTAATCAGGGATTTTACAAAAAATGATAAACCTTCCTCACATGTATCTTCACCTTGTATCTTAACCATTTGAAACAAACTTCCTTTTATAAACTATTGTGGATTTCAACATTTCCTGCAAGTCTCACATCCTTCTTTCCTCATGGCCGTATACCCACCAATGAGGTGCACGCAGGGCCGTAGCTGCGGTTGTTGCTGTGGGTGGATTTGGGGTGGGGGGAATTAGGTTCCCCCACATTGAAATCATCACAATCTTTTTCCCCTCTAGCGACCGCCCTGGGTACCCTAGCTCAATACCCAAGCCAGTATTTTTGTACCACAGTATTCATGGTGTATAATAAAATGTGTAAAATAAATGCTTAATAATAACTGTACTTTGGTTTTGCAAAGACTGTACCATGTCAAGAAAACAATAGGTTACTATCGTAACCCCGGTTCTCTGAAACATCGAGTGGAGAGATCCACCTATGGGAAGGGCATCCGTACCTGACCTCTGCAGAAGCATCCAATTGCACCAAGTCTGGCTAGACAGACAGAAGCGCGCAGCCAATGCCAGGTGAGGCCACACCCCCTCACCTAAGGGCATATAACATCTGGGCGCGCTGCTATTCCTCAGTAAGTATATTCGCTTCTCGTGCAGCAAGCGGGGCAAAGCTGGTGGATCTCTCCACTCGATGTTTCAGAGAACCGGGGTTACGATAGTAACCTATTGTTCTCTTTCATCATCTCGTGTTCGAGATCCACCTATGGGAGAGACATGGACAGCTCCCCGATTGCCCAATACACTCACAGTGAGGTTCTGAAAGCCAGAGAAAGACGGTCACCCCGGGGAGGCGGTGCCTGACACGTCCATTAATCATGAACCTGCAAAGGTGACGCCACACCGACTGCTGTGGACACGCAGGACATGAAGCATGCATGAGACACATACATGAAAGTACCCCCAACCCACCAAGGCACATAAACTAAACCCATAACGGGAAGTAAATGTTTGGTGGCAAGAATGAACATGACCAGCCGGGCCATTCACTCTTATTGGTTTCAACAGGGTACAGGGAAGAGCTAAGAAGACCCAACCCCTAAAACCGAATGTGCTACCGAGGTTCTGGTGACATCCAGCCGGTAGTAACGCACAAAGGTATGAGGAGAAGCCCAACTGGCAGCGGAGCAGATGTCCTGCAGTGACACTCCCCTAAACAAAGCCCAAGAGGCGGCTAAGCCCCTTGTGGAATGAGCTCTGATGCCCCTTGGGGGCTGCACTCCCTTTGCTTCATAAGCCATAGTTATAGCGCCCACAACCCAATGTGAGAGGCGTTGCTTCGATATGGGACTCCCTCTGTGCGGAGGGGCCCATGAAACAAAGAGCTGGTCGCTCTTCCGGAAAGCGCTGGTCCTGGTCATATAAGCCTGTAAAGCACGGACTGGACACAGAGCATTCAGCCTCTGATCCTCCAGAGAGGTAAAAGGTGGAGGGTGAAAAGCGGACAGCTCCAACACCTCCGAAGTGAACGCAGGGAAGCACTTCGGCATGAAGGCCGGGTTAGGCTTAAGGGAAACCTTATCTCCACTGAGGGAGAACTTAGTGCACGAGGGGTGAACCGAGAGTGCATGTAGCTCACTGACACGTTTGGCAGATGCCAAGGCCAAGAGCAAAGCTGTCTTGAAGGACAGCAGCTTAAGGGAAATACTCCCCAGGGGCTCAAAAGGATGTTGAGACAGTGCTTCCAGCACCATGGAGAGGTCCCATTCCGGAACAGTTCTCCTGATGACTGGCAACGAGCGGCGTGCACCCTTCATGAATCTGCGGATTAGAGGGTGCTGCCCGACAGTAGAGCCCTCAAAACCCACATGACAGGCTGAAATCGCAGCCAAATAGACCTTAATGGTGGAAAAAGACCTCCCTTTTTCCATGAGGTCCTGAAGGAAACACAAAATATCAGGAACTGAGCACTGATAAGATGTGAGACCGCGCCCATCGCACCACCCTTCGAACACGTGCCACTTACAGCCATATAAGGACCGTGTAGAGACGGCCCTGGCATTCTGAATAGTGGCGACCACACGCGGCGAAAGCCCAAGTGCGTTCAGGTTCGTCCTCTCACGGGCCAGGCCCAGAGAGCCACCCTGTCCGGGTGGGGGTGGTAAATCTCCCCGTTGGCTTGGGACAATAGATCCGTGCGAACGGGAAGGTGCCACGGCTCGGCGTATAACAGAGGAATTATCTCCGCCAGCCATGGTGCCTTGGGCCACCTGGGTGCTATCAGAATGAGAGACAGGCCCTGCTCTCTCACCCTGGCCAATGAGGGAATTATCAGGCACAGGGGAGGAAAAGCATACAGGAGCACTCTGGGCCATGGGTGGGCCAGTGCGTCTACCCCGAGGGGCGCGTCCATGTCCCTTAGAGAGAAGAACATAGGACAATGGTAGTTTTCGCGCGAGGCGAATAGATCTACGCTCGCCCGTCCGAATCTCATCCATAGCATTTCCACTATCTGAGGGTGAAGACGCCAATCTCCGTAGATTGGGTTTCCCCTTGATAGCAGATCCGCACCTCTGTTCAGAATGCCCGGAACGTGAGTTGCGCGTAACGACAGGAAAACCCGTCTGCTCCACACCAAAAGCTTGTAAGCTAGAGCGTGGAGTTTCGACGAGCGCATGCCGCCCTGACGGTTGATATAAGCCACAGCCGTGGTATTGTCGCACCGTACTAGAACGTGATGTCCCTGCAGGCGAGGCAGAAAATGATTCAGAGCTTTCCAAATGGTTAAAAGCTCTAAATAGTTTATGTGCGCTTAACGTAGTCTGTTTGGCCACAGACCGTTCACCGTTCTGCCCTCCTGGGTGGCACCCCAGCCTGTCAAGGACGCATCTGTCGTCACAACTTTCCGCATCGTAACCGCCCCCAGAGGGGTTCCCCGTGCGTAAAAGTTCTCGCTCTCCCAGTGGCGCAAGGTCGCCGAGCAGGCGCGTGTCACTGTTACCGAGCGGCAAAGGTCGCGAATCGGGCTGAAATGTAGTGACAAGACCCATTTCATGAACGCCCTCATCCTCAGAAGTCCCAATGGCACAACTTGGGTGGATGAAGCCATGAGACCCTGTAGCCTGAGACATGTGCGATATTGCACTTTCGCCCCTTCTCTGAACTGCGTCAGACAGTTCATCAGAGAGCGAACGCGCTCTTGAGAGAGGCGCGCTCGCATGGAGACCGAATTCAACTCCAAGCCCAAGAAAATGACATTCTGACTGGGCGTGAAATTGCTCTTGCTCACATTCACTTGAAACCCGAGCGATGTGATGTGCGCGAGCACACGGTCGGTGTCCTGCAACACCTTCTCCTTTGATTCGGCTATGATGAGCCAATCGTCTATATAAGTCAGGATTCTCAGACCTGATATTCTCAGAGGTGCTAAGCCCGCCTCCGCGCACAGACAGAAAGACCGGGGACTCAAACTGAGTCCAAACGGAAGAACTGTGAATTCGTAACATATGCCCTGGTAGGCGAAACGAAGAAACTTCCTGTGCGGAGGATAGATGCTTATGTGAAAGAAAGCATCTTTCAGATCGACTGATGTGAACCAGTCGTTCTGTTTTATGGCACGGGCGAGTGCGCCTTGTGTCAGCATTCTGAAATTGTATTTCCTCAAATGTTTGTTCAACACTCGAAGGTCCAAGATAGGGCGGAGAGAGCCGCCTTTTTTCGGGACCAGAAAATAACGGGAATAAAAACCCTGGTTCATCAGATTGGGAGGTACCACCTGAATCGCTCCCTTGTTTAAGAGAGATGAAATTTCCTCTTTCAGAATGTGAGAGGCGTTCTCTTCCGTGTGAGAAAAGAGAATGCCGTTGAAATGCGGGGGTTTTACTGCGAATTGCAATCTGTAACCCTGCATTACTGTACGCATCACCCACTCGGGAGCTGAAACGGTTCGCCAAGCCGCTTCGTGACTCGCGAGAGCTCCCGCTCGGGCCAGAGCGGAGCTGTGTGAGACCGACAGGTTTATTTGTGATGCAATGGCGCCATCTAGTGGGTACACTAGAGGCGACATGCAGGGGTTCGGAGGGATTTCCTCTCTCTGCAGTGAGATGAATTCTCTCTGCGGAGAGAGGTTTTCCCACCGAAACGAATTCATTTGATTCGTATTTTTTTGTGTTTTGTGTGTTTTGTGTTGGGCAAACACTGGGGCCGAAGCCTTTATTGAGAGAGTGAGGGGAACAGAGTGTGGGCAGTGTGGTGTCACTGAGCTTAAACTTTCCCTTACAAAGGGCCCCCTGAACGTGGGGGGAAAACACACATCTCTCGAACACACGAGCTGGGCAGTCTCGTTTACACACGGAGAGCTGACCCATCCGCGGGACCCCCTGGGTTTTTTGGACGGGGGTCCTAGAAGAGGAGGGGAGTCCGAAGGGCTTGCGGCCCGTGAACATGGACTCGAAGCCCCCATCGGCTGAACATCAGGCAGGCCGCTTGCGTTTCGAGTCGGTGGGGTTGGAATTCGCAGGTCTCCCGGCCGCGGCCGCGGCGGGAGCGGGCTTACCCCAGTGCTTGTGTGTAGGTGCTGGGTTATGTTGCCGAGGGGGTGGTTTGTTGCGGGGCTTTTCTCTGCCCTGATGAAACTGTCGTCCCGTGGCCGGTGGGTTAGGCAAACGCACAGGGGGCGCCTGGCGTGGGACTGACTTCCTAGGAAGGCAAAGTTTGAAGGCCTCATCCTCCTTTTTCTTATCGTCACACCGTTGTTGCATCAGTGCGACGGCGGGGCCGAAGAGAGCCCGGCCGGGCTCCACCGGCGCGCCCGCGATGCGCCGTTTCTCACTGTCAGGGAGTCCCGACAGGTTCAGCCAGAGCGCGCGCTCTCCGACCACGGAAAGCGCCATGGAGCGCCCGCAAGCTTGGACGGCCTGCCGAGCGTTACGGAGGACGAGGTCCGGGTTTTCAAGGGCTTCCCGAGCGTGCTTAAGACCCAAACAGACCACGCAAAGCTGATGAAGATCCTTAGCTGCGATGAGGGCACCACACGCGGCCGGGCAGGCCCGTGACATGCTATCCCCTGGAGAGGCTGCAGGCTTAGACAGTGACATACCAGCGAAGAAAACGGAGAAATCCGTGGCGGGCAGCCGCGAGGAGAAACGGTGAAAATAGCGAGAGCGTGGGCGGCTCCGAATGCAAAGCAGCAGTAGTTGAAAAATAAACAACTGTCACGTCCGGCGGAGGCTGATCTGGTCGATATGTCCTCCTGAAGACACGAGGTGAGCAGTGTAAAAATCCAACCGAGCTGTGAGATGCAGAGATCGCGAGAAGCGAATGTCAACTGAGGAATAGCAGCGCGCCCAGATGTTATATGCCCTTAGGTGAGGGGGTGTGGCCTCACCTGGCATTGGCTGCGCGCTTCTGTCTGTCTAGCCAGACTTGGTGCAATTGGATGCTTCTGCAGAGGTCAGGTACGGATGCCCTTCCCATAGGTGGATCTCGAACACGAGATGATGAAAGAGAACTGACTCATCTCACCTGTGCCAATCAGTGGTCAAACAGCACTCGTCAATGTCCAAATGACTGAGATGGCCAATTAAAATCAAAGAAGGCTGGCATTACTGTTTAGAGAAGCCAAGCATGAATTTCAGATCGGTGCTTCAGTTTAACGGTCAAAAAGTGATATGTGAAATGTATGTAGCTAACATTAACAAAACATTAATATATGAAAACCGTATGATACAGGGATGCAAACAAACTCACCCAGCACTGTTTTCAGCATATTAGGCATAAGATTAAGAATGAATGTGTGCATATTCCGAATGTATCTAATGAAATTAGTTACACTTTTTTTGGAAGCCTTTCCGAAATTCTCATATCATCCTCAGATGATCATGGTAAAGCATGTGGCTTTGACAAGTGTAACCCTGGTTAAATAATTGTTTTACAGATATTATTTATTTTTATGTTGCTTGAATTGAATGTTATGATTATTCATAAATGTGAAATTCTATACAAAATAATATAAATACATATCTGAATTGAGTTAAGTTAGGAGTATCCACCAATCGGAGCGTTTGGTTGCTGGCTCCGCCCCTTGCTTACGAATAGCGTTGCGCAGATTAGACAACAGATGCAGAGCGACGGAGATATCTGATCTGACTAGAGAGTGTTACAGTTGAACTGATATAGTTCTTAAACTGTTCAAAGCTCATAAAAACGGAAAAAATCTGAGAAGTAAGATAGTAGATGACCTTTTATGATTGTCAATCGGGCACTTCAGAGATTACATTGACTCGGTGAGTTTACCAATGTTATAATTAGCATTAAAAACGAATGACAACACATTGAATGTAGAAGCTTTTTATTTGTTTTATTCATATGAGACAAAATTGTGTTATATTCTGATGTTGTATGGGTTGGATTGTTCATTTGCAGTGTGGTTGTGTCAGACCGCATGGTGTATTAAGTGTTCACTGCTGACGCCATTTTGCCCGCGCGCGTGCCTGTGGAAAAAAAAAAAAGGAAAAAATGTGAATGAACAGGTAATTAAGTACAATGTAAATTGTTAGGATGATATACTCATATATATGTATTTTATTTGTGTTTTATATGTAATTGTAGATCATTAATGATATGCAATATTGAATGCATACTCTGGTCTGTGCAGAAGGTGAAACATCGCATAAATCTGAACAATGAAACTCCTTTTAAACACAGAGCACGACCGATCCACCCACAAGATATTGAGGCAGTCCGCAAGCATCTGCGTGACCTTCTAGCAAGTGGAGTCATACGAGAGTCCGAATCACCCTTTTCCTCACCCATTGTGGTGGTGAGAAAGAAGAACGGAGATATACGGCTGTGTATCGATTATAGGAAGTTGAACCTCCAGACGGTGAAGGACGCGTATGCACTACCCAATCTTGAGGACACCTTTTCTGCTCTGACAGGTTCCAGATGGTTCTCCGTACTTGATTTGAAATCGGGATATTATCAGATAGAAGTTGAGGAGTCTGACAAGCCCAAAACCGCCTTTGTCTGTCCATTGGGGTTTTGGGAATTTAACCGTATGCCCCAAGGTGTCACCAATGCACCAAGTACTTTCCAAAGATTGACGGAGAAGTGTATGGGGAACATTAATCTGAAGGAAGTACTGGTCTTTTTGGACGATCTCATAATATTTTCAGATACTCCAGAGGAGCATGAGAGACGGCTATTGAATGTTCTATCTCGCCTCAAAGAGTACGGACTGAAACTTTCTCTGGAGAAATGTAAATTTTTCCAAACCTCCGTTCGCTATCTAGGACACATCGTGTCGGAGCATGGGGTTGAAACAGATCCCGAGAAGACACAAGCGTTAAAAACCTGGCCGAGTCCCACGAACCTAAAAGAACTGAGGTCATTTTTGGGCTTTTCCGGCTACTATCGCCGTTTCATTAAGGATTATTCGAAGATTGTAAAACCACTCAATGATCTTACTTCAGGGTATCCACCGTTAAATAAGAGTGGTAAAAAGAGTGACAAAAAGGGTCAGTAATACAATCCTAAGGAGCCCTTTGGGAGTCGTTGGACGCCTCTTTGTGAGGAAGCTTTTCAGTCTATTATCGGGAAGCTAACTAGTGCACCTGTCCTGGGTTTTGCTGACCCCAAACTCCCCTACTTTCTCCACACCGATGCCAGCACCAAGGGATTAGGAGCTGCGCTGTATCAAGAACAAGGTGGGCAGATGCGTGCAATTGCATTCGCGAGCAGAGGGCTGTCGCACAGTGAGTCAAGGTATCCTGCTCACAAACTTGAATTCCTTGCTCTTAAATGGGCAGTAACTGAAAAATTCAGTGATTACCTTTATGGCAGCCAATTTACTGTCATTACTGATAGCAACCCTCTCACGCATGTTCTTACCACTGCAAGATTAGATGCAACTAGTTATCGGTGGCTTGCAGCTCTTTCTACGTTCTCCTTTAAGTTGCAGTACAGGGCAGGCAAGCTGAACATTGATGCCGATAGTCTTTCAAGGCGACCTCAGGAGCCTTTTCCAGAAAACCCCTTATCACAAAAGGAGCATGAAAGGATCCAACAGTTCATAGAGCATCAGCTTACCGCCGCAGAAGAGTCTTTCAGTGCCACGGAGGAGGAAGTCCAGGCCATCTGTGAGAAGCACCTTGTTAGGCAATCAGCTGATGTCGGGCCAGGCATTGCTCTTGTAAGCTCCCTTGCACTACGTTCTGATGCTGTACCCGACTGTTATGAACGAGAAGATAGTTCTGATTGCTTACCTGTTATACCTCACCTTTCAAAAGATCTTGGTGAAAAACAAAGAGCCGATCCAGTTCTTCGAGAGGTGATTTTGCACTTGGAGTTGGGAGAGAGACCTTCACCAGCGCTAAGGAAGGAACTTCCTGGTCTTATTTCCTAAAAGAATGGAACCGTCTTGAGATAAAGGATGGAACACTTTATAGGAGACGGATTGATAAGGATTCTATCACTTACCAGCTAGTGCTCCCAGAAGAGTTAAGATCCACGGTGATGAGCAGTTTACATGATAATATGGGACACATGGGGATGGAGAGGACCTTAGATCTGGTCAGATCCCGTTTCTACTGGCCAAAAATGGCTGCTGAAGTGGAACAGAAGGTCAGGACATGTGGTCGTTGTGTGCGAAGGAAGTCTTTACCTCAAAAACCGGCACCCTTGGTCAACATCCAGGCCACTAGACCGTTACAGTTAGTTTGTATGGACTTCCTCTCATTGGAACCAGATAGAAGCAACACAAGAGATATCTTAGTGATCACAGATTTTTCCACTAAGTATGCGGTGGCAATCCCTACCCCAAATCAAAAGGCGAGAACAGTAGCAAAGTCTCTTTGGGAGAATTTTATTGTGCACTATGGGTTCCCTGAGCGCCTTCACAGTGACCAGGGCCCAGATTTTGAGTCCCGCACAATCAAAGAACTTTGTGAGATATCAGACATCAAGAAAATTCGAACAACACCCTACCATCCTAGGGGAAATCCTGTGGAGCGTTTCAACAGGACTCTGCTCAATATGCTTGGCACATTAGAAGAGAAAGACAAAAGTCATTGGAAAGATTTTGTCAAGCCCTTAGTGCATGCATATAATTGCACGAAGCACGAAGTTACAGGGTTTACCCCCTATGAATTGATGTTTGGGCGCCAGCCTCGGTTGCCTATCGACCTCGCCTTTGGGTTAGCACACAAAGACAGTCCACAGAAATCCCATTCTGAATATGTCAAGCACCTAAGGTCTCATTTAGAAGAAAGCTATCTGCTTGCCTCCAGTAGAGCATTAAAGAGTGCAGAGCGGAACAAAACCAGGTTCGACAAAGGTGTGACAAATTCCTCCTTGGAAGTCAATGATCGAGTGTTGGTGAGAAATCTTCGGCTGCGTGGTAAACACAAGTTAGCAGACAAGTGGGAGTCAGGGGTGTATGTTGTAGTGAAGCGAGCAGCTGACTTACCAGTTTACACAGTTCGTCCTGAGAGCAAGGATGGTCCTCTTCGTACACTTCACAGAGACCTTCTGCTTCCTTGCGGATTCTTACCAACACCAGAAGTCTCAAGTTCTACCTTGTCCAAACCTACTTCTAAACACAGAACACGCCAGAACCCTAGTGTTCCACCATCGGATGATGACTCATTTGCTGACTCAGAGGATGAAGATCTTAATGGACAGTCTAATGCTTTTCCAGTTGTGGAAACAGTGCGGTTCTCTACAGTCCATGACATCTGTAGAGCAAAGGAAACTGTGGATGTTCCTTCTGATGCTGACTTGATTAACCAAGATCCCCCAGATGTTGACAATCCAGTGGAGCACTCACCTGCTGATGCATCAGACGAATACTTACCTGTTGACGATTCACCTGTTGATGCTCCAAGGGTCCCTGAAACAAGTAATATACCTGACGAGGACCAAACTGAAACAGAAAAGGACCTACCTGTTCAGAGTGAATATGAAGTTGAAGTGACAAACTATGCTGAAGTATCAGATGTTCCTGTTGAAGGGAAAGAACAACAGCCAGAAAATGAGGGGGGGCATAATTCAGATATTCCGCTCAGACGCTCTAATAGGCAGAGAGGGGAACCTGAGAGACTTGCCTACTTTCAACTTGGAAACCCCTTGTCTTTTGTTGTTCAGTCCTTGTTCCAGGGGTTAAGCACTGCCCTTGTTAGCTCTCTCAATGGTGTTGAAAATCCAGGTGCCCTTTCCATTTTACCTGATGTTTCATCAAATTTAGTGACTAATCAGCCACTCAGAGCACGCAAAGGGTCTTGCATGATTTCAGGGCGGGAAAGTGTAACCCTGGTTAAATAATTGTTTTACAGATATTATTTATTTTTATGTTGCTTGAATTGAATGTTATGATTATTCATAAATGTGAAATTCTATACAAAATAATATAAATACATATCTGAATTGAGTTAAGTTAGGAGTATCCACCAATCGGAGCGTTTGGTTGCTGGCTCCGCCCCTTGCTTACGAATAGCGTTGCGCAGATTAGACAACAGATGCAGAGCGACGGAGATATCTGATCTGACTAGAGAGTGTTACAATTGAACTGATATAGTTCTTAAACTGTTCAAAGCTCATAAAAACGGAAAAAATCTGAGAAGTAAGATAGTAGATGACCTTTTATGATTGTCAATCGGGCACTTCAGAGTTTACATTGACTCGGTGAGTTTACCAATGTTATAATTAGCATTAAAAACGAATGACAACACATTGAATGTAGAAGCTTTTTATTTGTTTTATTCATATGAGACAAAATTGTGTTATATTCTGATGTTGTATGGGTTGGATTGTTCATTTGCAGTGTGGTTGTGTCAGACCGCATGGTGTAATAAGTGTTCACTGCTGACGCCATTTTGTCTGCGCGTGCCTGTGGAAAAAAAAAAAAGGAAAAAATGTGAATGAACAGGTAATTAAGTACAATGTAAATTGTTAGGATGATATACTCATATATATGTATTTTATTTGTGTTTTATATGTAATTGTAGATCATTAATGATATGCAATATTGAATGCATACTCTGGTCTGTGATCAGGCCAGGTTTTTTTTCTGTGTGAATTGTTTTTCCAAGATGGATTTACCAAATTGATGGCGAGCCTCCCACTTCGATTCTGAAGAGATCACGAACTTAAAGGAGAGGACAGTTTTCCGTCTCATTATACCGTTTCACCTGCTCGGATAAGTAAGAGTACACGTTTTCAGAGACTGATATTTATTTTTTTTGGGACTGAAGCTAACTCTGTTTACACAATTGAGAAAATATAACATTGATCAACATTCCAATTGATATTTCTTGGAAGCAGTGGTTAATGTGTTTGGCCACTGGTGATTGTTTTGTTTTTGTTTTTTCTTTCATTTGAGATCACTTGGATACAGTGAGTGCAATTGTGATTATTGATATGCAAAAAGTTATTTAGAGGGTGCACCCAGGCAATATATAAGTTTGTTGTATATATTTATTTCCTCTGTTGTTTTGTATTGTTATTTTGTGATTGAGGAAACAAAAAGAAAAAAGAAAATACAAAAGAGAAAGGATCACTAAATACAAAAAGTAAAGTTACCTTTTAGGGTTAACCCTACCTTCTGTCTCTGCCTGTTTTCTCAGCATCACCACCACCTCCGTTTTCGTACCAAGCAGTCTTCTGATTTTATTTGTCTGGTCCATTTTGGTAGTGAATACCCGCTACACAAGCATGTTTATAGATTGTGGGTAGGACAGTTGATATGAAAATTGTTATTCAGTTCATTTACCATGTTCAAATGCTAAATGTCAATAGTGCCCTGGAGGATGGAGATGAGCAGGAAGAGGAAGCTTCCAGGGCGATGCAATACAGGTTCAGGGAGGCACGGCAGTTACGACAAGCGAGCAGAGTTCTTTGGAGAGGATCTTAAGCCATTTTTGTCTTTGGGTTCTGCATTCTCTCACGGTTGGATGAAGTCAATAGCCCACGAAGACAAGGAATCGTTGAAACGGTCTTTAATTGACCCTTCGCTAAGCCCCACCCTCCCTAGTTACTGTTGCTACGCCTGACAAGCTGTTGCACCTGGCACGTCTATTACAGTGTGTATGCACCGGTGTCAGACATTCCCAATGAGATAATTAGTCATTTTTGGCAAACATGTGTAATATCTGAGAGAGCAAGACAAATGGGACTTCAGTATGCATTCGAGAGATATATCCACAACATAATATGCAACCGATTAGCGAATTATTTCATAAAAATTTAAGCTAAAGCCTATAGTCTCAGCGCAAGCAGCCGCCGTCTCATACGCTGACCATTCAAATGGGAAACACACAAATTGCGGAACAGCTATGTTCGGAAGTGAAATGTGAAAATAATCTAATAATTATAAATCAGACAGCTTATCCATAAATCTTGTGGAATAACACTAACACCGGGAGAGCCGCGATCGGATTGGGTTAAAGTTACTCAGTCAGGGGTAGTAGGCCGGTGATTAACAAAATGCTGAAATATATTTTAAAGTATATGAGTGAACCTCCGCTCCGTCTTATTTTACGTCAAAATATATGCATTATGAGCAAAGAACCGTCATTATTTCCAAGCAATAGGTGTTTTTGTTAATCCTGTCGACATGTAGTTGTGAATGGGGTCTCTCACCCTGCTTGATCCACGCCCATCATTTCTCCCCTTGGCTTTTAAATTTCCGGGAAGGAAAAAAATTCCACTCCCCCGTCCAAACTTTTAGGATACCGGGTATCAGATTTGCACACTCAATACGCACAACGCTTTGGCATGTTTCCCTCGCTCGAAAGCTTGCCAGACCTCCCCTGCCTAGTTACGGTTGCTAAGACTCGATTGACCAGTGGTGGTTTTTGGGCGTGGCTTAGCGAAGGGTCAATATGAAACGCACAAAGATACACAGGAGACTGAAACACCAAAATAAACACCAACTTAAACACTCACGACAAACAATGCCGAACAAGGAACTAACTGGAACTGAGGGCTTAATACAGTTCGGTTGTACATCGGTTGTATTTTTTAAACTCCATTGTTGATTCTAATAGCAAACAACCCTTACTGCACGCACCGCAACAGACTTCTAAAACTGGAGGTTGAAATAAAATCCTGTGTGGGTGCTGCATGAACTCAACCAATCAGCATATTTCAGCACCCAATTCCCACCCCCGAAAGTTCCTGAACTTTGAAAAAGTACTACCAGAGAATGTCTAATAAGGGGAGAATTGGCACTGTCTGGTTACTTCCGGTTTCTGGACTGGCTGCAGTAACACGTCTCTGTCCATGCGGGGGTGCTCGCAGGCAAGTGCAGAATGAATGGGAGTCTATGGGGTTTCACCCCCAGAAATCCACTTTTCTCAGGATGTAATTTTTGTCAAGTAAATTGAAAGTTGCATTCAAAAGAGGGGGCTAAGATAATACACTCAGCTGAAAATTGCATTTTTAAGTTCACTTATCTGTTCTAAAAATCCGTTCAAAAATGTGATGATAGCAGAATGCTAGCGTGTTCCGGCCAACAACGACCTAACCTGTAAGAAATCGAAAGGACATAAGTACTCGTTCATTCGACTTTTGTTCTATAATCTATATTGAACTTGCGGAATCAACAATAAAATCTACGTTGATTCAACGACAAGCAGGAGAAAGGGATACATTTAGCCGTCTAGCTCAATAGACTCCCATTCATTCTGCACTCGCCCGCGATCACCTCCAGTGGAATTCTAGTGGAACTGCAACCAAGATGATACAATGGGGCTAATAGGAAGTGCCAAGACTCAGGTACTTACCCGGAACTTCATTTAGACCCTGATCCCTGCATTCGGTTCCTGCGGTGGAAACATAGCTATATAGAAGAACTGAACTAATAAACAAACTGAAAAACTAATAGGCAAACAGAAACAGAATACAATGAAAACTGGAACAAAACAGAACACGTGACACAAGGTTTTAAAGCTATTGGTATCCATCTTTGCCCTCTAGGCATCTTCAAATGCACATACACTGAAAAAATTATATGATCAATAAGGTATGACAACATGTTTTTACATTGCTTTAATTTATCAAAATAAGTAATTTTAATTAATAGTAGGTGTTAAACATCTAAATATTGGAAATCGGATATTCAAGCAGTTTATCCATTCTATCCCTGAACCTAAAAACATTCAGTGTTTTTACAACATGTATTTTCACAGTTTTTAGTGTATTTTCACAACATATCCTGTGTTGGAATTGATTTGTTAATAAAGTGATGTGATAAAATGTCAACCCTGTTGTCTGTGTTATGTGTTCTGTATTTTGCTTAATGTTGCCTTTTTGTTAGCCAATGTTTTTCATGCAGTTTTGCAGTAACACTTTACAATAAGGTTACATTAGTTAACTATTTCAGTTAACATGAATTAAAAATGAACAATACTTCTACAGGATTTGTTAATCTCAGTTAATGTTAATATCAACATTTACTAATACATTGTTAAAATCAAAAGTTGGCACTAATCAAAATATTAGTCAATGCACTGTGAAGTAACATGAACAAACAATGAACGACTATTTTTATTAACTAATGTTAACAAAGATGAATAAATACTGTAACAAATTTTTTATTCATTGTTAGTTCTTGTTAGTTAATACATGAACTAATATTCAATTCAAATTTATTTGTATAGCGCTTTTCACAATACATATTGTTTCAAAGCAGCTTTACAGAAAGTGCATTTCAAAAATGTACATAGAAAAATACAGTTAGTTAATCATGTATTAATTTAGGGCATAACATATCGCCGACGTTGAGGCATCTCTTCACAGGCGTCGAGTCGTCTCTTCACAGGCGTTTAATCTCATCGCAGGTGTTGGGGCATCTGAAGTCTCTGTGAGAGACTAGATACAAACTGGAGCTGACGAACACTATTTACCTCGGGACTAGAGTCCCGAGATAACAGCAGAAGAGCAGATGGGAGATAATTAGCTGCTGTTCATAATATTAATGCATTCGATCTGATTCAACAGTGGTATATAAGGTAAGCATTATGTGAATGCTTGGCTAAAGAGATGCGTCTTTAATCTAGTTTTAAACTGGGACAGCGAGTCTGAGCCTCGAACAATATCAGGAAGGCTATTACAGAGTTTAGGAGCTAAATGTAAGAACGCCTCCCTCCTTTAGTGGACTTAGATATCCTAGGAATGACCAGAAGCCTCGAATTTAGTGATCTTAAAGAGCGCGATGGATTCTAGGGCGATAGAAGGTCCGCAGGAGCTAAACCATTTAGGGCTTTATAGGTCAGTAGTTACACTTTGTAAATGATACGGAACTTAATAGTAAGAACTTTTTGCACTAACTGTAGCTTGTTTATTGAGGATGCAGGACAGCCAGCTAATAAAGCATTACAGTAATCTCGAGGTCATGAATGCATGAACTAACTTTTCTGCATCAGAAACAGATAGCATGTTACGTGGCTTAGCAATGTTTCTAAGGTGGGAAAAGGCTGTTCTTGTAACATATGAAATATGATTTTCGAAAGACAAGTTGTGGTCTAGTATAACACCCAGGTCTTTTACTGTAGTGGATAAAGTAACAGGACATCCTTCTAAATTAAAGTTGTATTGTACGAGGTTTTGTGGGTAGTTTTTTGGACCAATAAGTAATACCTCCGTTTTATCTGAATTGTCGAAATGTTAACTAATGAAACCTTATTGTAAAGTGTTACCATTTTTTCTTTTGGGACAGTGAGAATTAAACAATTGCTACTTCAATTAAGTTATAAATATTTAATTGGACCAACTATAGCAAAATTTGGTTTGATAAACTACATCTTTCCATTGGCTCAACATATTATTTCTGATTTTCTGATGGTATAACAGACTGTGGCCACAATTAATAAAATTAAATTCACAGAAATTCAGTTAGGCCAATTGAGAAATTTAGATGTGACCAGTCACTAGAAAATTTTGAGCTGGAGAGGTTTGAAAATTTTTACAGTGTGATGTTCCTCATTTGTAAGTCTATGAATGAAATTAGAGTCTAAGAAATGTGAAGGGCGCACATTTCAAATAAAAAAAGTTGTGTTAAAAATGACCCAACAGATAACCCAAAGGTGGGTGATATAGCACCAACCTATTGTTGGGTTATTTTAACCAAATGTATTGGGTAATAAAATATGGTGGGATCATAATAAAATGTTCTTATTATTTATAAATTATTTATATGAAACTAACTTACAAAAAAAAATATATATATATATATATAAAAAATAATATCATAAAAAAGCCATGGTAGCAGTCTTTCATTTGACTTCTTGCTGTTGTAATAATTAATGAATGAATGTCTGTAATATATTAATTTAATTGGCCGAGTATTACAAGAGTGGTGTTTTCATCATTGCAGGTGTGGCAATTTTTTTACTATTCTGCAAGCTGTGGTTACCTGTGGCCTCACATATAGAGTTTCACATTGTGCTATGTAAAAGACACCTCTTTGTGTGACGTTGCTTAAAGGAATAGTTGACCCAAAGGTAGAACGAGAAGAAGAAGAAAAAAAAAAGTCATATACACCTGATGGCTTGAGGGTAAGTTAATTATGGAATAATTTTCATTTTTGGGTGAACTATTCCTTTAAGCGTGTGTGTCGTTATGCTTGTCAGTACAAAATGTAAAACATTACAGTGCTGTTATAGAGGATTTTCTCACCAGAAGAAATATCCAGAAGATCCAAGACTCTCTTTTCTGTTTTGAAATATCCAAATATTCATTGATGTACGCCCTTTAGACCTCAAAGTAGATATTATATACCTTGTAATACAATTCAGCAAAAATGACAAAAGAGTAACCACTGCAAATAGCAAACAGATCAAAACAGTAGGCTACTACATTAGCTATGACAAAATTATGACTTTACAAAAATAAATGAGAACATATGATAAATAAAATGATTATTAACTATTTAATGAGTATTTTAAACAATTTAAGTGTAGGCTATTTGATATTTTCGTTCTCATTAGGCTAACTTTTTTTAGGTTCAGTTTTTTAACTGTATTTAAGCACTTTTTGAGCACAAAGTAGGCCTGTGTGCTTTCTGAAAATGTAATTGTTGCCAGTAAAATGTTGTTGCATTTTTTAAATTAATATTATTTATAGGGCTGGGTAAAAAAATCGATTTCTTGATTTTAAACGATTTTCATTTTCACAAACAGATATCGATTATTAAATCCCAAGAATCTATTAGTCTATGCTGTTTTTGGTTGATGGGGGCGGAACATTGCGCATTGGGTGTTGTGTGTAAATAAAGTGTGGGCTGGCACCCACTGGCAGAATCTGCGCCTATGGTACCACACTGTTTCAACTGTGGCCTATGGGTACAGTTGAGACAAAAAAAGAGTACCTTATGTTTATGAGCGAATTGTGGAAAATATTAACTACTTTATGAATATTATTGATTTATGATACTTTAGTACACAAAGGAAATACCATGTGAAAAATCCCTTCTTTTCACCATCTAGTTTTTGTGTAGTGATGCAAAAAAACAAAGGGTGTCTCTACCTTACAAGAGCTTTGCCATTTGATATTTGTTTAATGCAAAGCGTCATAGTTTTGAGAACTCGCTAGACCAGTGTGGCAAGTGACTCTCCGGAGGGACCCGTCTAAACATTACGTATCATTCTTCTGATAGTCTCGCTGTCCTAAAACAGGTAAGTCAGCGTATATTTTTCTCCTGATAGATAGCTATGTATGTGGATTTATGTGTAAAAAAGTATACTATAGGCCTACTGTAAAAAAACAAACAATCTTTTTGGATCTTCCTTAAAGATCAAAAATATGATGACGAGGTAATGGATGGAAACAAAGAAATTGTCAAAGAATATTTTACAACATTTTTTTTTTGCAGTGTACATTAAAATGACCATGCACTAATGAAATAGAAACGTATAAGACAAGCATATTTTTAGGGTTATTTCGATTTATAGGCTACATCAGACTAAACATTACAAAACAAAAAATAAATAAGTAAATAAAAGAAAAAAACAATGATAAAATAGAATGTACATGTAAATTGCTGATAAATACAATTGCTGTCATTTTAATGGGGTTTATATAACATTTTAAACCATTATGCCTGTTTGTTTCCTGTTAAAATCTTAAAGGCATGACACATGACATGGATTTTTTTATTATTACTATTTTAATAGGTTCCTTGAGATTCACAGATAATTTTGTCAAATCCTAAACCTATCAGCTTTTATTAGATGAACGGATCAATTATCTGCGTAAAAGGACTCAGACTGAAGCCCAGTTGTTTAATTTTGCATGAGTGGCGCGCGAATCACCGTAGGCATGTTCACTTCACCACGTGCTCAAAGTTGGATCAGATTTGGGCGAGCCGTTCCTATCGCGCCGCTGATGATAAAATGTGCAACCCACTGGAACGCACATATGAATTCTATTGAGAATGTAGTAAAACGTTACGGAGAAAGTCAAACATGATCTAACTCAGCCATTAAAAAAAATGTATGAAAAGAGGGGAAAACATCATCCTGCACCAACCTAAATTAGAATTAGAATTTAATTTAAACTAATCATGACCATTTGGACTAACTTGATGTAGAATTTATAATAGATAATCTGTTAGGGGAATAGATTTTTCACTAAAGATTTATTTTTCAACTTATTTTCCATGCATGTTGTAGATATAAATTATATGTGTAGGATGTTATTTTTCATAACAAATGTCATAGATAAATAAAGAAAAAAGTTAACATTGGCATTAGAATGGCAATAAGGAGACATATATGGTTTTACCTGTAATTATATCCTTATTGCAACAAATGCTGTAGTTAACAATAGTACAAGAGCTATGTTTACTTTTTCATAAGGCCAAGCACAAGTCAGAAAGAGCTTTAAAATATGGACCTTCTTGAATTTTTTTTTTATAGAATTGTCTTTTATTTTGCAAGTACAAAGAAAAACAGTGACAAACAACCTGGACACCTGGTTACCATCCAAGTCCATCCCAGTATTAACCAATACTAAACAATGTCCTCTATGCAATAGGGGGAAAAAACAAAACAAAACAAAAAACACCACCACAATGCATATTCCCCTTCACTTTATACCTACAACACTCTTTTCTTTCTTTTCTTTTTTACATACAAGACAAAATACAATAGACAAGACAAACAGAACAAACTATTTAGACACATTCCGGACAGATTACAACACACAGGGCACAAATCCCTAACGAAAACCGACCAAAGTAATAATAATAATAATAATAAATAATAGTCTCATTCACACACGTACATACTTACGCCCACACACACACACACACACACACACACACACACACACACACACACACACACACACACACACACACACACACACACACACACACACACACACACACACACACACAAATTACACTGCTGGTGCTCCTTGAGTGGAATGTTAAGAAAGAGAGAGAAAAAAAAAGGGAAATCATCAAGGGAGATGCATCAAACTTATGAATTTTGTCCCTACAATAATAAATTCTGGGGCCGTATTCACAAAGAATTTTATTTTACCACTAGGAGTACTCCTAAATCCCATTAAAATATTTTAGCTAGGAGTTTTCTCTTAAAAGTTATTCACAACGCCTTTCAGACCTACTCTTAGTAAGGAAAATTGACAACTCCTAAACTAAGAGTTAGTCTTCGTTGCTATGGATGACGTCAATTCTCATGCACGAGTTTCCTCGCAATGATCACGGTGATTGGTTGTTAGATGACATCATGCGGAACATAACACAGACGCAACAAATCATGGAATTACGACATCTAAATATGTCTGTGTCCTACACAAAATAATAATAGTAATGTCATCGAAATGCATATATAATGACATGTTTGTGCAGGCCCCAGTGAAGTGTAATTCTAAAAAGGCAGAAAGAGAGAGAAAAGTGGTGCATTAAATTAAATTAAATTAAGGTAGCCTAATACCCTAATGAAACCGCCACTTGCCTAATAATGAAAAACGACACTTGCATTAACACTTGCTTGGTTAATTGACATCCTATTAGTATAGAAGCTTGTTTCCGCCACTGAATAAAAATAAATTAAAATAATTGCGACTTTTTATCTCACAATTGCGAGATATGAAGTCAGAATTGTGAGAAATAAAATCGCAGTTGTGAGATAAAAAGTCGCAATTAGCTTTTTTATTTTTCATTCTGTGGCGGAAACAAGCTTCCATAGCCTAAATAGACTACTTAAATCAAGTAAATGTTGCTCCTATTGAAGTAATGTAATAGTTGAATGACGGTGGATTATGAACTCGCCAAAACGAAAAAGAAAGCCCAACTGGACGCAGGATCAGTTACTGCTGCTGGCCCAGTTGGTGCTGAAAAAATAAAAAAATAAAAATAAAAGGGAAATTCGACACTGGGATATCAAGTAAAACTAAGCGTGAGACATAGGAGAAGATTTGTTTGCAGATCAATGCAGCATTCCCGCTTGTGTCGCAGACCCCGGAGACTGCGTGGCGGTGATATGCGCTACAATCCTTTGTGAATAGGTCTTAGTGAGTTAGGAGTCCTCTCGACTTCTTTTAAGCTGTCCCAGACTTAGGTGCTACTTTTAGGGCTAAAATGCTTCGTGAATTACTTTTAGTGGAAAAAAATTAGGAGTCCTAAAGTTAGGAGTGAAACGCCCATTATTTTTAGGAGTTGCTACTAAATTCGCCAGTTAGGAGCTACTTTTAGCCTTAAAATTCTTTGTGAATACGGCCTGGTCATTAATTTATATTGAATCAATCTGAGATTTTCGTTAGTTGTGGCTTTATATGTTATATTTAAGCACTCCTTCCATTTTGTTTTGGCATTGAAGTCCTTTTATATCTCTGTCCCAGCCTTCATATATTTTACTTAGCAGATTACAATTAATTACGACATAATTGAGATAATTATACATAACACTTATACATTTTTTTTCCCCCCTTTGTTCCAAAAGGGTCTTTATTTTTTCCGTCATTCGCTATATCACAGTTCTCATTGATCCAATTTTTTAACTGCTTAAATTTAAATATCTCTGAATCTTTTAATTTAAATGTATCTTTCAATGTATCAAATGAGGATATATTACCTGAACTAATAATATCTGATAATGTTTCAATACCTCCATTCATCGAAGTTTTCCACATTAATTTAGTACCTTGAATTTTAACAGACGGACTGTTCCAAATTTGAATATGTGTCGGGGTACCAATCTCCATCCCCAAAATCTGCTTGGTTTTTTTCCACATATTTAATGTACTGTTGACCACAAAGTTATCAATCTTTACTTTTTTCTTGGAGAACAAGATGGATAATAAACTATGTGGTTGTAATTGATGATTTTCAATAACCAGCCATGGGTCTTCATTAGTATTATTAATAATACGATCGATGTAAAAAATCTGGGCTGCTATCTGATACAATTCCATATTAGGGAGGTTTAACCCTCCTTCTCGTTTGGAGCAAAACAATAGATTCCTTTTTATTCTTGGGATTTTTCCAGCCCAAATAAAGGATGTAATTATGGAATTTATTTCCTTGAAAAAGGTTTCTTGAATTATTGACTAAACAATTGGTTTCCCCAAGTGTAAAATGTGTTCTGCTAATAATGACGAAATATCTGAAAGGCAGGTTTTTCTTAATTTCTAAGAGATGACATGACACTTCAACCCCCCAATGTTAAAAAAAAAAAAAACCCATGCAACCAGTATCAACACACACTCTCTATTGCAAGTAGTACATGTACTATTGCGAGTACATGTTTTAAAAAATAATTTACAGGCAAAGCATTATGATATCATGGTGCATGATGCAGCTGCTGTCAGATTCAATACAGTTGGCCACTACTTCACTATAAAAAAAAGAAAAAGAAAAAAGCACAAATGACATTACCAACCAAGTCTTAAATTTGTTAAAGGGTTAGTTCGCCCATTTAAGACATGAAGTTGTATGCAATCCTTACCAGCACTATAGTGTATACACACTGACCCACACTCTAAAAAACGATTCGTTGGCTGAACAACCATTACTTATAAAAGTAATTAGATTGAACCCAAAAAATTAAGTATTCATAACTTTTCAACCTCTACTTAACATCTATAGTGTGTGTAACACAAAAATATAAGTTACTGGGTGAACTTAAATGCATGCATAAATAAAATGAAAAAACATAAGTCATGTCAACTACTATAATAATTGCTTAAAAATTAAGTAAATTGAGCATAAAAATTTAAGTAACTATACGAGCCACGTGATATGCAATTTCCCGAGATGCCCTTCCAGCCAAAAATTGGAGCCATTTTGTGAAGCAAATGTGAAGACGCTGAAAAGAGGTAAGCTTAACTTTTTTTTAACTTAAGGTACACTCGATTGTTTTTTGCATTTTTTGGTCAAGAAATTAACTTTTAAACTGAATTTCAGAATTGCTACGGATTTTGCATCAACAATTAGTGACGTGTTACTTACAAAAACGTATTAAAACGTTTGTAGCCTAGTCTACATGTTAATGTATGAAATGAGTGACTTTGCACGCAAGTATATTTGAATTATTAAGCGAGTGTGATTCCTTCGAATGTATCAAGTCGTGTCAAGTGTTTATAGTCAGAGTATTTATTGTGTTTTTCGAAATGTATGACCATGACGTTGCGTATGCATTAAGAGGACAATTCGGACTGTGCTCTCCCCCACGGATAAATTCGTAGGCCTAAATTACTTTATTGACGAGTTGTCACGTAGCTTATACTTGAGTATTTTATTAGTTGGCCTAAATGTTATTATATTTTATGATTTATTATATGCAGGGCAGGCTATGAGTTTTCGGATAAAAAAATTTACTTTGCGTATTTACAAATTCCCATATTCTCTAATATCTGGATTACGGGAAAGGGGGGGGGCGTTCAGTCCTTGGGCGCGGGTTAGCCTACTTTTGGTAACGTTAACATACAAATATTAAATTCGAAAACACATTGGCTACAGCTCCGTGCGCACGATTTACCATTAAATAATGGCGATCTTGATTCAAACACAATATTATTCCTAAATGACAGCGACAACCCTGTCTATTAAACCTTCAAAATTATTATCAAAATAAGTAAATACCCTTTAAACAACAGTTTAACTTCAAATAAAGATTGTAGATCTTTATTTACTGTTTGGCTATTCCAGTAGTGACTGTTAAAGTGTTTTTGAAGAGATTCATTCAAAACCTCTGGAAAGAAGTCTTCATTAATTAAATTCTGTTTTGTTTAAATTAATAGATATTATTTAATAGACTAATTTTTATATTTATAGGCATTTAATAACGGATTAATTTGTAACATTTAATTATTATTATTTTTTCTTTTTAGATAGATTTTTGATCACCAGAAAAAATTAATTGTATATACACACACACTACCAGTAAGATTGTTAAATGTTTAACAAGTCTCCTCTGCCCACCAAGCCTTCATTTATTTGATCCAAAATACAGCAAAAACTGTAATATTGTGTTTTTTTTGTGTGTTTTTTTTTTTTTACAATTCAACTGTTTTCTATTTGAACATATTTTAAGATGCAATTTTTTAAAGTTTTGGGTCAATTAGAACTTAAAAAAAAAAAAAAAAAATTAATACTTTTATTCAGCAAGTATGCATTAAATTGATAAACCGTGACAGTATAGACATTTATAATGTTGCAAACTCTTTCTATTTCAGATAAATGCTGTTCTTTTGAGCTTTCTATTCGTCATATCCTTAAAAATATAAAAACACACAACTGTTTTCAATATTGATAATAAAAAATGTTTCTTGGGCATCATCATCATATGAGGAACTCCAACCTTTAAGGACACCAATTTTCTTTGTGAATGAATAATGTATCGTAAATAAATGCTCTTCCTTAAAATACAGTTTGCATAAGTCAGGACACTCCCATGTTAAATTATCATGATATGAACCAGATCATCAGCTCATTAGATGAGAGTTCCATGGACTGAACTAAGCGTGTCAGATAAGTGAGACATACAAAATGTTTAGAGTGGTGGATCTCGAGGACCAGGATTGAAAAATCACTGCTTTAAAGTGTTTCATTTAATATTTTTTGTTTGTTATATTTCATTTTAATAATGTGAGGCAATATTAAAAGTGGGAGAAGGTGCCAGATTTGACTTCCAAAAGTAATGTATAATAAAAACTGTAACTCTATCATTATCAGTGATTTTATGCTGCTAATTTTTTTTTTTTTCTCTCCATCCTTTAATCCATGCAGCTGTGCAAAAGGTTTTGGTGCAAGAACTGGGATATGAATAAATTGAGGTAAGAATTCACAAATATATATGTGTTAATTTCATACTTGTCTAATTATTGTTTTTGACAAATTAGCTTTGCCAAAAAAATTGATCATATATCACATTTAGTTCATATGGTTCTATTTTAGATATAATATATTTACTGAAAAAGTCTGTGCTAGTGAGAGGCTGCAATGTCTTGCACATTCACACAAAATTTAAAACAATGTATTCATTCCCGAATTAATGACAGAATTTTCAGATCATTGTTGTGGTGTATAGCAGCAGAACTTGAGTAGAATTTTCTGCTCTTTCAAAATTAATTTGGCTTCCAACTTAATTTGCCATCAGTAGTTATACAGTCAATGAAGATGAGTTTGTTACATAATGCTCCAACTCTATGGGATATCTGTATAATTGTTTTGTGTGTATGCACCATGAAAAGCCACATTTTGTATACTTTTCAGACCAGTCCTGTGGAAAAATGCAGAGAAGTTGTAATTCGATGCTTAATTGTCTACCTCTCGGAAAATCCTGAGAATCTCATCAAGCATTATGAGGTGAGCATTTAAATTCGATCAATAACCAAGTTGAGCTCCAAACCTAAATAAACAACTTGTATAATGGCAATTAATTAATTTAACCAAATTAGATGTGAGATGCTGTAAGAGATTTATTTTATTTTAAAATATAAAGGTACATTTCTTTCTCATTCTGTGTTTCAATGCAACGTATTTTCAATGCAGTGTATTTTTTGCAACAATCTGAACAATAACAAGTGATGTTGCAAGTAAATGCAGATTTGCTGTTTTTTGTTGTTGTTGTTTTTTAAGGAAACTCATGGGAACGAAGAGGAACTGGAACATCATACATTGAGGATCATCACGAAAGGTGGCTCAGCAGATGATCCTTTACAGACTGGGGTAACGCTGGAAGGCATAGAGGTGATGACGGGGTTGTCAGGTGTTGCGAAGGCTTGTGTTTATCTACTTGGCCTAATTTATGCAATCAATCTGAGTTACCCCAAAGAGCTCAGATACTCGTTTGAATTTTTTCAGAAGATTCTACTGGAACTAGACAGTGACAAACTTTCTCCAAAGGTTTACTCTCTGAAGAACAAGCTTCTTTGTTGAAACTGAGATATTGAGATATTGATGGTGTTGTTCTGACCATTACGACTCAAAATATGTTCACAAGACCTGTTTAGCCAAACGCATCTGGCTTTAGTACAGTGTTAGTTTGCAAAGATTTGATTGTAGTCTTGTTTTATTCTCAGGTTGTATGTTCCAAAAGTGAATGTTGAAAAATTTTGCATATTTGGAGAAGTGTTGCAAAGAGTGAAAAATCAAGAAAGTTTTGTGAAACTTTTGTAAAGATTGCAATCTCTCTTACAAAAAAAAGGAAAGAAAGAAAATACTTTGGTTTTGTGCTAGTTTTATTCTTAAAGGACAATTCTGGTGAAAAATGAACCTAGGGGTATTTAACACATGGTTACCAAATCGATCGTTCTCTGGGATGCGTTTTCATGATAATCGAATGTAGAGTTTTATCTCTAAAAACAGATTAGCTTATAACGCTAGTATATGGGGCATAGAATAAGCAGTAGTAAATCGCTAGTTAATACCACTAACAAAGCTCAAAATAGCCTCACACTAACACGGTAGCATAATGAGGGTCCCTACATGCAAAACGAAGCATTGAGAACTTTGTAAGTGTACAGACAGTTTAATAATTAGATACTTTATAAAGACAGTACATTACGCGTATACAGGCAGGAACCATCTTGGAAAACAGTCTCGACTAGCCGAGCCACGAACGCCGAAATGATCTGGTTGATAGGAATTACATTTGTGAAACTAATCATATGGAAATGCATGAATTATATCTGTTTATTAAAATAGTTTCTTCCGGAAACAACGGACCATATGAGATTCAAAGTCACAGTTCATCTCACTTAGCACACCGTTCGTGGCTCGGCTTGTCGAGACGGTTTTCCAAGATGGTTCCTGCCTGTATACGCGTAATGTACTGTCTTTATAAAGTATCTAATTATTAAACTGTCTGTACACTTACAAAGTTCTCAATGCTTCGTTTTGCATGTAGGGACCCTCATTATGCTACCGTGTTAGTGTGAGGCTATTTTGAGCTTTGTTAGTGGTATTAACTAGCGATTTACTACTGCTTATTCTATGCCCCATATACTAGCGTTATAAGCTAATCTGTTTTTAGAGATAAAACTCTACATTCGATTATCATGAAAACGCATCCCAGAGAACGATCTACTCGGTAACCATGTGTTAATTACCCCTAGGTTCATTTTTCACCGGAATTGTCCTTTAAGAGTTTTTTTATGTTCCAAAAGTAAATGTTGGAAAAATTTCCATTTGTCGAAATTTTGTTAAATTTCATGTGGTTTCAGGCTTTCAAGCCTTTGGCACAAAAAAAATAAAAAATAAAGTTAAATGCTTTATTGTGTGTGTTTTGCATGTTTCATTTATTTTAAGACATTGAATGTACTGGAGCAGTGCAGTAAGCAGACCAATAGCTAAAGATCTAAAATAAGTTAAAATGGTTGGTTCAACTCATTTAATTGTCTTATTTTTATATATTAATGAGCTTAAATGTTAAGTTAACAACTAAAATTTGTTTTGATCTCACATGGCCTGCATTCTGTTGGATTTACTTAAAAAGTATGATGCAAAAATGGTGCATATACATTTTAAGTAATCCCAACTTGGAATAATTTTACTTAAAATTAACAAGAAAAACTTTGTTATATGTACTTAAATATTTGAGTTCACCTAACATTCTTTACTTAAAAATATATGTAATGTGATGCATATATTTTTAAGTAAAGAATGTTGTGTGAACTCAAATATTTAAGTACATATAACAAAGTTTTTCTTGTTAATTTTAAGTAAAATTATTCCAAGTTGGGATTACTTAAAAAGTATGATGCAAAAATGGTGCATATATATTTTAAGTAAATCCAACACATCATTTTTTAGAGTGCACTCTGTTGTCACCCCCCTGGTCCGAGTTCTGACCGCTGGAAGTTTTTGAATGAAGTAATCCCGGCTACTTTCCGGGGCCACAAAACTGTGCGTTTTTACGTGAAAAAAAGATTTGCGTTTCAAAGCTTGATTAATTTAACACAAAAAAAACACGCCGGGCAAAATTCATACCTCAGTTTTAATGCGGCACTATTTTCCTTCCGTTTCTATCAATCCGCGCTGCTGTCAATGTCAACAGTGCGCACGTGACGATCAGCTCTTCCATAGTGTTTACACAATCGATCGACAACAAGGTAAAAAATATTAAATTAACAATGGTGCGAACTTGTAAATTCCCAGGCTGTGACAACAAGGATGTGCCGGGATCAAAGTTCAAATTTCATCGTTTTCCTGTATCAAATATGAATATGAGACAGCTTTGGCTGGTTGCCATCGGCTACTCAGCGGGAGCTAAATTATCTCGAATAAAGGATTTTCGTGTGTGTAGTGCTCACTTCAGCGAAGACGATTACATCTCCAACCAAGGAGGAAAAGGAAAAAACATGATTTTAAAGAGTTTTGCTGTACCAGTACCACGGGTAAGCTCTATTTACTAACTTTATGATCCCATGTCTAAACTGTACGGTAAACAAGATGATGTTTAGACTCCATTATAAAACACGTGAAAAGATGTGTAAAAAAAATATATATATATATTGTTACAATTTGCTGTGAAAAATATTTGATTGAACACACACAATTGGCTTTATGCACAGCTGCACTACTTCCAGAACTTCAACCAGCTCCTTGTTTCCTGTCTGTCATTATTGTGCAAACTTGATTAATTCAGGTGTATCTGATTATTGTTTCCATGACTACTCCATGAATTAGTTTCATCATCTGAAGTTTCGTAGTCGGACATGTTGTCGGCGAGTCGCGCTATCAGCTAATTGTCACGTGCGCACTGTTGACATTGACAGCAGCGCGGATTGATAGAAACGGAAGGAAAATAGTGCCGCATTAAAACTGAGGTATGAATTTTGCCCGGCGTGTTTTTTTTGTGTTAAATTAATCAAGCTTTGAAACGCAAATCTTTTTTTCACGTAAAAACGCACAGTTTTGTGGCCCCGGAAAGTAGCCGGGATTACTTCATTCAAAAACTTCCAGCGGTCAGAACTCGGACCAGGGGGGTGACAACAGAGTGGGTCAGTGTGTATACACTATAGTGCTGGTAAGGATTGCATACAACTTCATGTCTTAAATGGGCGAACTAACCCTTTAACTCAATGCATGGTACATACCAATATCAATGTCAATAGGAATCACCAGAAAGTTTTACTACTTTATGTATTACCAAAATGTCCTAAATCTTTATCAATAATAATTAATATTGACTCTGAGATAAGAAACCAGGTAATAACAGTTCCTATTAAATGGTTTACCTTGTCCTTTAGAAAAAGTGCAGGCCATCTCTCTCTGATCTCCTCAACTAGTATCAATACATATGAGCAAACATTTAATTTAATATGTCAAATAACATACAGTTGATTATAAAAATTATTAATACCAGACATGTTTACAACTCCTTAAAGGCCAAGTCCAAGTCAAGTCTTTGTTAATTACAATAATTACCTTAAAGAAATATTGTTAAAAAAGGAACAGTTTTGAACTTTCAAAACTTTTTTACTTCAAAAATTATTTCCATTACACGAGAGTAGATGTTAAAACTTCATGCTGATTTGTACTCGGCTTTCGCCAAGATAAGCACCAACTAAGACATAGCTATACAGTAACCTATGCTTCTCCATCCATTTACGCTTCTTTCCATATGGTGATGTAAATCTCCTTCTGTCTAGTGTTAACACGCGTCAGCACACACAACGGCTGCAACCACAGTGCGGTCCCCCCATGACAACCGTCTGGATTGAGCTGAGTAGGGGACATCTCTAGGGTCTTCAAGTGGGCACTTTCCGTCCTCAGTGTTTCGTCGACTAGCCCACGACACCTCAAGAGGGCTCGACACCCCCCTCCGTCCCCCACTCAACTCAGCCCAGCTTACTGACCTCTACATCCCTCCTGCTGCTGAGACCTAACCACAATCTCACAATCTCTCCGCAACCCATCCATACACGCCAACCCATTTGACTAAGGCTGTCGAGCCCCACTGGTGCGTTAATATGCAGTTCCAGTGGCAACGGTTCCGTATGGCATACCACCTACCGCAAAACACAATATCTGCCCAACCACCCGTCATTCACGCAATATACACAGGAACGTAATGACTGTAAATACTATACAACCTATACAAATAAACCAACAGACTCTTCAAGTTTTCAAGAATTCTACGAAACCGTAGCATGGCGGCCTGTACACAGCCAGCTAGAATCTTTCCGTCTCAACCACAGCCAGTTGCTGCTCCTTTCTGCTGCTTCAGATAAGTTTTTTACTGTGCGACGCAACTCTTGGCCACTGAATCCGACGTCTCTGAGGATCCGGGTTGTAGAGTGTGCCACAAAACCTCGACAACCCACTTCCACTGGATAAACCTGGACTCTCCATCCTCGCTGTTCTGCTAAAGTGGCCAGATGAGCATACCGCAGTTTCTTCCTCTCATATGCCTCATCTACCCCATCCTCCCATGGCACTGTTAACTCTGTTGAACAATGCGTGCTGATCCAGACCACAAAATAATATCTGGTCGTAGGTTAGTGGTGGCAATCTCAGGTGGAAAAATAAGCTGTTGATCAAGATCAGCCAGCATCTTCCAGTCCCTAGCAGTTTCCAGTTGTCCTGGGCGAGAATTGGTGTTAGAACATTTTCTTGGTGGTTGCTCGCCTGGGCGGAGGAATATTGTCTTCTGCGTGTAATGTTTTGCTAGAACAGGCGGCAACTTATTGGTCATACTACGCTTGCCTTCCAATGCTAAAGCCAAACATCGCAATACTTGGTCATGGCGCCAAGTAAACCGACCTTGGCTAAGAGCCACCTTACATCCTGTCAAAATGTGCCTTAATGTGGCAGGTGATGAACACAAAGGACAAGAGGGATCCTCTCCTACCCAGAGGTTTAGGTTCTGCGGTGATGGGAGAACATCATATGTTGACCTAATAAGGAAACTGATCCTACTCTCTTCCATTGACCAAAGGTCTTGCCAGCCCCTTTTGCGTTGTTCCACACTCTCCCATCTCATCCACTCGCCCTGCTTGGCCTGGGAAATGGCCTTTATACATCTCATCCTCTCCTCCTGCTTTCGCACCTCGTTGACTACCAGCTTCCTCCTTTGAGCTAGGCCTGCCTTGTGCCATTTAGGAGGAGCTAAACTGAGCCCAAAACCCCCTCTTCCATGCTGTACCTGTCCCACGATATCCCCAATTTGAAGGTCAGCCTTTGCCTCTACTGCAGATTTTTTTGCTGACCACTTTCTACCAGTTTTTACCACAGGGGCTGCCTCCCTTACACATTTGTCGCGTGACTCTGCTAAAGTCATTTCCAGTCTGACCTTGGCACACTTAAACTCCTCGGTTAAAGCAGAGACTGGCAGCTGCAATACTCCTTTACTATAAAGTCCCTCTCTGCTGAGGTAGCGTGGAACTCCCAACCATTTCCTGATGTATGAACTTGTTAATGCTTCCAGCTTATCCACTGTTGGCAAAGAAACCTCGTACACAGTCAGTGGCCACAGCAACCTTGGCAGTAGACCAACCTGAAAGCACCAGAGTTTTAGTTTGCCTGGTAGAGCACAGCTGTTTATGCTCTTCAACCCTTCCACTGCTTTTCGTCTAACTTCTCCCACTCAAACTGTGTCCTTTAGATCCCCATCGTACCATCTCCCAAGACTCTTCACTGGCTTCTCAGAAACTGTTGGTATTGCCTCACCATTAATGAAGAATGTTTTATCTACTACCTTTCCTTTAACTATCGAGATGCTCCTTGATTTAGAGGGCTTAAATTGCATTCGTGCCCATTCAATATTATCTGTAAACTTCCCCAATAACCGATTAGTGCAGGCTACTGTTGTAGCGATGGTTGTCATGTAATCCATGTATGCTCTGATTGGTGGTAGTCGCATCCCAGAAGCCAAGCGCTCACCTCCTACTACCCATCTTGATGCCCTAATGATTACTTCCATTGCCATGGTAAAAGCCAGTGGAGAAATAGTGCATCCTGCCATTATTCCAACCTCTAAGAATTTTGGAGTTGAGAAACTAAATTGCAAATCACCAAAATAGGCTTTCACTAAATTTGTTATTGACATTGGTAATCAAAAAAAATTAAATGCTGCCCAAAGAAGCTCATGTGGCACTGAACCATATGCTTTAGCCAAATCCAGGAATGTCACATGGAGCTCCTTCCTCTCCTTTTTAGCTGATTGAATTCGTTGCCAGATAACATTGATGTGTTCTAAGCATCCTGAGAACCCTGGAATGCCCGCTTTTTGAACTGAAGTGTCAATGAAGCCATTCTTTAATAGGTAGGTTGACAATCTCTGCGCAATAATGCTGAAGAAAATCTTACCTTCTACGTTTAATAGTGAAATAGAACGAAACTGACTGATGCTTGTAGCATCTTTTTCTTTAGGTATAAAGACTCCATCTGCTCGGCGCCAAGATCTAGGTACAAACTGCTTTTCCCAAGCCACTTTTATCAATTTCCACAGAATTCGTAGAACTCCTGAAGCACTCTTGTACACTCTGTACGGAACTCCATTAGGCCCTGG
Source organism: Siphateles boraxobius (assembly GCF_051911475.1). Classification (NCBI taxonomy): domain Eukaryota; kingdom Metazoa; phylum Chordata; class Actinopteri; order Cypriniformes; family Leuciscidae; genus Siphateles; species Siphateles boraxobius. Next base: position 4,330,400 of record NW_027508953.1, read on the forward strand.
AGATGATGAAGCCCTTGCCTTTCTCACAACCTGCTCTATCTCTTTCCACTTAGGTGCACAGACCTCCATTTGGTATTCTGGTGGATTGATAGGTGGGATATCTGACGGAATTGACATAGGCTCATGCCTTTTTGCATCTGTATGCGTTTCCTCCAAATATCTCTCTAGCTCAACCCTAGATGCTTTTAAAGTGCCATTCTTCTCACTGGTGAATAACTTCTTTACGAATTTGAATGGGTCTTTATAGAAATTAGTCCTCGCATGCTCCTTCTTTTTGTAGCGTTTCCGTAGGCGCTCAGCTCTGCGTAATGTTGCAAGCTTATCTTTTATGGCCCTTTGTAAGAGATTGAGTCCCTCCTTCTGACTTTGTTCTGCTTTTTTCCATTGCTTCCTCAGCTGTCTCCTTACTCTAACTAACCCTTCAATTTTCTCGTGCTGTCTAGATACAGCAGGAGTAGTTTGTACTTTTTCCTTCCTTTTTTCCACACCAAACCTCTCACTTCCATATGCGTAAATGATGTCCCCAAATTTATCCAGCTTCTTTTCAACTGTACCAGTTAATCTGTCCAATGCAAAGCATAGATCTGTGTTTACCGTGTCCCATGCAGTTTTTTCACAAGCTCTTGGCCATCTAACTCCAGGCCTATGCCCGTTGAGGTTCTTTTCTCTCTTATGCTGGGTAGTCTGACCGGGTTCACAAGTATCAATGTGTTGATCACTAACTGTGCAAACCCTCATCTCCTTTATGACAGGGGTACTGATATCCTGCGAACTGTGGTTTGCTTCCTGTCGCTGGATTTCATTCGACTGACTTGACTGACTTCTTAAGAAGTACTGATCAATCCGAGGCCCTTTGTCCCTTCTCCCTCAAGCATTTCATTTTCCCTTGATGAAGCTTCAACCCCCTGACCGTTGTCGCCTTGCTCCAGCCACAGACACAAGCTTGGAGTTCAATGACTTTGCTAACTGCAGAACCTGAACTAGTCTTTTGTGAAGTACTCTCCATACTCATATCCGTTTCCATTCCAACGTCGTTAACCATGTTGTCCAACATTGAGTCATCTTCCGCCCCTGCTCTCGCAGACTCTAGGAGTATTTTTCTCTTTAATTTCTCAGAAGCCTTGGGCGGGTGTCTCCAGCATCCTGTAAACACAGAGCTGGATACTGCCGACAAGGGTAGCTAACCCTTACCAGCCCCATTGGGGTCTCTTTCCTCCTGTCAGCTGTCTCTCCAGGCTGTCACAAGGTCTTTCCCTTGTTGCCAGCAGCACTATTCACTGCAGTCACTGGACGTATCCAGATTTTCATGATTTCCATTACACGAGAGTAGATGTTAAAACTTCAAGGTGATTTGTACTCGGCTTTCGCCAAGATAAGCACCAACTAAGACGTAGCTTTACAGTAACCTATGCTTCTCCATCCATTTACGCTTCTTTCCATATGGTGATGTAAATCTCCTTCTGTCTAGTGTTAACACGCATCAGCACACACAACGGCTGCAACCACAAAAATGTCTAATATAGCAAATACATTATCACTTAAATCATTCATTAATTAATTTTAAATTAAAATTTTATTCTTTTGCGCCGACGTCACAATTACGTCACGGCGCTAGCTGGAGTTAAAACAAAGTGAAAACTGGAGGCGGCAAATACAAACCAGCACAGATTCGGCTACATAATAAGGAGCTTAAATTAGTATTATTATTATTTAATGTCATCTTGTTGTGTTGTTGGGTGCTAGAATAAATGAAAAATGAATATGCTTTATCTGGAATTTTTATTTCTAGAAAATATTCACATAATTAAAATTGCACCGTAATGTCACTCTTTACATTGTCGTCTTCTTGGCGCTGGCTAGGCAGAACTGCGGATCGTACCACACAAGTCTTGTACATGACCATTCAGCACATAGTTATAGGCATCTAAAGATTTATATGCCCTCAGTTTCTCTTTACGCTCTGTTTCTCGATCGGATAGGTGTAGAAGTCAGGCCACTCAACCGGAGGTAGCCTAGCCATAAAGGGATAGTTCACCCAAAAATGAAAATTCTGTCAGTATTTACTCACCCTCATGTTGGTCCAACCCCGTAAGACCTTCGTTCATCTTCGGAACACGAATTAAGATATTTTTGATGAAATCTGAGAGCTGGATCACTCCTCCATACTAGTCCATAGGCTTCTTCAGGGATTGAAACTTGCCGGCCTCGAAAGGTTATTAAAGACATTGTTAAAATAGTCCAAGTGACTATAGTGGCTCAATCTTAAGTTGATCAAACGACGAGAACACTCTTTGTGCGCAAAAAAAACAAAAATAAAGACTTTATTTCAACTATTCATTTCCTTCTCTCTGGGCCTCGAGTCAGGTTACTAGTGTAACAGCGTACGCTTCTGTTGTTGTACGTCACACGCATCACCCACATGACCAGCGTCGGCCAATAGTGAGCCTACGTGTGACGTAGCTCTACGCAATTACACTAGTTTAACTGACTAGAGGCCCAAAGAGAAGGAAATGAATAGTTGAAATAAAGCTATTTATGTTTGTTTTTGCTTTGTTTATAATGATGATGTTTTAAGTTATGATGATGTTTTAATTTATGAAATTTGCATGTCAAAAGATCAAGGAAAATCTTGATTTTCATGTCATGAACCTTAAACTATATTAAAAGAGACTTTTCATTATTAAGACACAAACCAGATATTAAAATGGTAAATAACTTTCCACAGGCATATAAGGAAGAATAAAATATAATAAATATTTTCACTATAAATAAACATTGTACTTCACAGACAGAGTGGAACATTTTCCCATAAAAACTAAATGACCATTTATGTATTTTAAAGCTTATGTTATAATAGTTTAAGCCAATTGTTGATGCATTCTCTGTCTTCTTCCCTGCATTAGTGAATGTCAACATATAAAATGATGTCAACAACTCCTTCCAAAACTACTCGGAGCGTTATAATTGCCTTGATTTTGTTGGCCTGTTTTATATTCTATTTCTTCTACATCACACAACCAGATTTAAAATATTCAACCATGAACTTCTTCAAATGCCCTGATGCTCAAGGCCAGATAAATAACATCAGCACAAAAACATGCCTCAGTGTTCTTAAGATGCAGAACCTCACATGCACTATGAATATCACTGTGGATAAACCCCTGATGACAACATCTGCATCAAAACCCTTGACTACTGCTAAGGAAGAAGAACCAGAAACCATTCTATTGATCTGGATGTGGCCTTTTGGTGTTGGTTTTAGCTTAGGACCCTGTAGTTCGGCTTTCAATATTCATGGCTGTCGTTTAACAGATGACAGAAATCTGTTTAACCAAGCACACGGGGTTATGTTTCATCATAGAGATATCAGTAGGGATTTATCCAACATGCCGAAACTTCCACGACCTGCCTTCCAGAAGTGGGTATGGTGGAATATGGAGTCTCCAAGTAATTCAGATTCAAATCCCCTGCTAAAGGATCTGTTTAATCTGACTTCAAGTTACCGCCGGGATTCAGATATTCCAGTACCTTATGGTTTGCTCTTAGAGGCCACAGAGAAAGAGAAAAATTATACTATCCCAAAGAAGGATAAATTAGTTTGCTGGGTAGTAAGTAACTATAGTCCAAACTATAAGCGTTCACAATACTTTACTGAGTTAGTGAAATATATTGATGTGGATGCCCATGGAAGACACTTCAACAAACCAATTAATAATGATGATTATTTAAATTTGATGATCAGTTGCAAATTCTACTTGTCGTTTGAGAATTCCATTCATAGAGACTACATGACTGAGAAGCTGTTCACACCTCTTGCGTTTGGTACCGTTCCTGTCGTTATTGGCCCACCGAGAGAGAACTATGAGCAGTTCATACCAAGTGAAGCCTTCATCCATGTTGATGACTTTCCATCCCCAAAAGAACTGGCTGATCATCTGAAACTCATGGACCAAAACGAGGACTTGTACAAGCAGTACTTTACCTGGAGAAAGCATTTTGTTTCAAAGGGAGCATCATTCGGTCTTGAAAATGCCTGTCGGATTTGTGATCATATTAAAAGGAATAAGCACTACAGAGTGTTCAAAGATATCAACAGCTGGTACTGGGGTTAGAGGGGTATTTTAAGATGATGCTGACTTTCCAGTGGCGGCAAGTCATGAGTAAATAAACGTTACATTTATTTAAAAAAAAAAAAAAGTTTGGAAAATTATGTTATTTTATACATGTTTGGGGCAGAGATTAAAATGGTTCAAAGAACAAAATCAAAATGTTTTAAGTTTTTTTTCTGCAGAATGTAATCAATATTTTGCTTTTACTACGGTTATGGTTTTATTTCAAGACATTTGTCAGGTTTTTGTCCTTAAAATGCTCTTGTGCACTGTAAAAAATGATCGTGATTTTAACGTTAAAAGGTAAAAAACTGTTAACAGAAAGTTTCCTTACTATAAACGGTAAATAACTGTGATAGATCTAAAGGTACATTGAAGGTAATTTTACTGTAAAATATCGTTAGATTAAAATATACAGTTTTTGAAAGTGAAAAGACCACTCATTGTATAATTTACAGTGAAAAACCGTAAATTGACATTCCCAGAATTCCCTGCGTGACACTTCACATTTGATGTATTTTTGTTGAAATAACTATGTGTCTTCATAGTTTTCTTAGTTTTTTTTTCTAATCAGTTATGTATATTAGGGTTTTATGTTACATTTAATGTTGTTAAATCAATTTTTATTGCATTTGAAAATTTCATGCGTGTTACCATGATGGTATTTAATGTTTGTGCGAACGAGACTGTGCAGCTTCCAAAAATGTGTACTAACTTTCTTGTTGATCTGGTGCTTGTGATGAGCTTTGATTGGTCATGTGACTCATTTCACAGCTCTGATTGTTGGATGTCAGTACAAAACTGGAACAAAACAGATATCATTACCAGAGCCCATCATCAGCCTTGGCACTTCCTATTAGCCCCATTGTATTAATCTTGGTTGCAGTTCCATTAGAATTCCACTGGAAGTGATCGCGGGCGAATGAATGGGAGTCTATGGAGCTAGACGGCTAAATGTATCCCCTTCTCCTGCTTGTCGTTGAATCAACGTAGATTTAATTGTTGATTCCGCAAATTCAATATAGATTATAGACCAAAAGTCGAGTGAACGAGTACTTATGTCCTTTCGATTTCTTACAGGTTAGGTCGTTGTTGGCCGGAACACGCTAGCATTCTGCTATCATCACATCTTTGAACGGATTTTTAGAACCGATAAGTGAACTTAAAAATGCAACTTTCAAATTACTTGACAAAAATTTACATCCTGAGAAAAGTGGATTTCTGGGGGTGAAACCCCATAGACTCCCATTCATTCTGCACTCGCCTGCTCGTCCCCGCATGGACAGAGACGTGTTACTGCAGCCAGTCCATAAACCGGAAGTAGCCAGACAGTGCCAATTCTCTTCTATTAGACATTTTCTGTTAATACTTCAATAGGTCGGCAAATTAACACTATATCAGAAAATGAAATAGTTTATTACTGTAAATTTTAAGTTAAGTCTGTAAAACCAATAATGTTGCTACCGTATTTTTGACGGTAAAGTTATGGCAACCACAGCTGCTGTTTTTTTACCCTAAAAATTACGGTTTATTTTTTACAGTGTGTGAAATAATTTCTTATGCATTTTATCCCAAATTTCCGTTGCTAATTCCAAAACGTTATTTTAGATCTAATGCAATTATTGGAGAAAGATTGATAGACTGCTTAATTGTGTGTGAATTATACGCACTGTAAAAAACAAATGGTGAAATCTATGGTATTAAATTAACGGCTATGTGGTCGCCTGAACTTTACCGTAAAAAAAATAGTAGGCCTACAGTGTAAAAAAATGTCTACTGTGGCAGCTGCCAATTTGCCTAGTGATTTGACATTGTTAACCTCCACAGTTGATTTTTTACTCCCATTTGATGGGTTTTATTAGCTGTCATAGTCACACAAATTTTTAAAATTCTTTTTATTACCTCATATATCTCACTTTTCATGAAACTTTTTTTTTTTGTAGGAAAATCAAGATTGAATACATTCGGCATGTTATAAAAGATTAATTGATATGCACAGGCTATTTAAGACATTGAGTGATTAGATAGCAATACTAAGCTCTCTTCATCCTTCCCACATCTCAGACCTCAAATACATAAAATATTACCCAGTCATGGTTTTTAAAGTAAACAGTAAAGAAAAAAGCTGTACTTGAAACAACCAGTACTTGAATAACTAGTTTGTTTGAAACAAACAACTTGAAACATCCATTACTTTATTTACCCTTGTAAAACCACCGTTTATGTTCAACTCTGCTGTGTGGAAAAAAATAACACGATCAGCCCAACCGAATCTCGTAGGTGACCTATTTCGTGACCTAATTTTCACAGAAAGGTGAGGATCGAGTTTGCATCTATATCTGACAGACAGGTTCAAAGTTCTGTTTGAAACTATTAAAAATGTAGGTCTATTAAGCTTTATTGTGAAACTGGTTTGTACAGTAAGAGAACCTGCCCATTTTATGGGTGGGTACTAGTATATTCAGTATACCTGCACATACAACACAATGAAGGGCTGAACAAAAACAGAACAAAACAGAAACCTGTCATATCAGGATGACAACCTTTATTAAACACTACAAACCATGAATCATAGGACCAATTAGGAATAGTTTCTCAAAACTAATCTTGTTTGGGTGTTATCTCTCGAATAAAATGTAATCAGGAGTGACCAGAATTTTTTTTACCACATGAATCATATTATGCAATTTCACATCATTACAAATGATCACATACAGTGGCCACAAAAAGTATTTGGAGACTGACCACAATTTAAAAAAAAATGATGTCTTTGTATATATTGTTATATAATTTTATAGAATAATGCAAGCACACTTTTCAGTCAAAACTGTAGTAGTAGATTTTAAAATGTGAAATAGTAGACTTGTTTAAAATGAGAACAAACCGTCTTGTTTCATGCGTTTTTGACAACCTGGAGTGTCCATGTTGATTGTTAATGTGATGAACTACACCAGTGGTTATTCTGCTAGGACAGCTGTATGAATGTGAGAGGAACTGACTTCATACATATGAAAAATGACCTTGAGACCAGTCATTATTATTTGGGGCCCAGGCTCCAACGGGGCGGAGGGCCATATTGTTTTCCTAAGGATTATTTAGGCCCATGACCTGAAAGGAATTTTATATACTCTTCCTAATCAATTCATAGTTGCCACCAAACCCGGTCAGCATGAAGCCAATACACTGATGATGCTAAATTGAGGACGGCTTTTTGATATCTCGAACAGTTTGGCCGTGGCTTTAAAACGAATTTATGGCGAAAAAAGGGAAACAGGAAGCGTTACTACTTCTGCATTGGCTGCGTCCGAAACCGGATACTCACTGAGTAGGTACTTAATTTCAAGAAGTACTTACTTAACAAGTGCTAAAAGTATGTACTTTATAGCCTGATCTCGTTAAGTATGAATGCGATCCGACATCAACCGCCATGTTGACGTTATCATGTGACGTACGGCGTTATCACAAGCGCAATATTATATGAGCGACAGGTTTAATTCATCTATCTGTAAATATCTTGATATTGATGAAACTTGCTCATTTTGTGGTCTTGTTAAAGGCACAGCTGCCCATTTATTTTGTGATTGTAGTACCAAAAAATATGGGTTGATTGAAGTGCTTATATTTTTAACCCACTAATGTGAGCCACAGTTTTATCCTTAAATATATAATTTATTACGAAATCCCGAAACCGTCATTTCAGTTCTCTTATGTTTTTACTGTCTTTTTATACGCAAAAATGTTCGCTCACAAGCAAAAGTCGCTTAAATCTCCATTGTTTTCCACTTTTTCTTGTTGAATTTAAATCTGGGGCTTATAAATAGGAAACAAAACATGCATTTTCTTTAAGCATTATGATGATATTTAACCTTTCAATCAAAGATATTTTCAAGATATTTAACCTTTTCATTGTGCTTCTTTCCCTAGTGTATAAATCTTATATTATGATGTACGCAAACACATGATATTTATTTTTTCTGCGGTTTGTTCATTGTTGAAAGATATGACCATGGAATCTTTATGTAACTAGAAGTTCACCAATAACAAAATGATATGAGCAACAGGTGCACTAACATAAGACAGTCCAACCTAGAACGGTTTTCCTCAGTGTTTGTAATGTCTGTCTGGCAGCTGCGACTTGATTTTATTATGAGAAAATGTAAGAATCACTCCTTAAACATTTAGATTACCCCAAAATTAATTGCATTGCTAGCCCACCCCAACACCTATGCGCAATAATAAATGCTGACCATTACATTATTATATTACTTTTTATTTTAATGAAAATTATATATTTTAGTAAAACGAACAAAATGTAATTTGTTTGGTCATATGACATAGCGATGTATGAATACACATCTCAATTTTCAGTCAAGCAATGAATTCATGAAATTAATTATATTTTATTTACTGACGACAATAAGAAACATGAATAAATGAGTTAAGGATTTAAAAAAGTAGGCTACATTATAAATATATATATATATATATATATACACACACACGTCAACAACACAGGAAACAAAGCTTTATTTAAACTTATTCTTCTAACAATCACATACTTACAAGGTGTGACCACCTTGTCCGTCTTTGCCGTCCATCATATCCTTCATTGCTGCAGTCAGACTGGGATCTGATCATAGACAAGGACAGCCTCGATGTCCTTTCTCGTCCGAGAGCATCATCTGCCTCATCACCTCATACAGAGAGCCTGTACTGAACCCTGTGAGGCTCATCTCAACAGCAAACACTCCTGTGAGCGAAGCATAGTAGAGCAAGGCTTTGACATGCTGAAAACACCGATGCTCTATTTTCTTCAGAGCCGAGCAGTGCCTTCATGCCTGAGGTTGTTGCGTCCTGAGGCAATAAGGGCATGTGGAGTGATGGAGGGTCTCACCCATGGCACCATTTCCAGGATTCAGCTCTGGGTCCCCAACCTCAGTCTGCAGACATTTCATATCCTACAAAAATGCACAAACATACAAAAGCAGTCATTTAACGGCACAATGTGATTTGATTTCTGTATTAGAAGTAACAAAATTATCCTAATATTTTTGTTTCAGCTTTTTGCATTCCTTCAGCCACTCGCCACCGAATAAACACACATGTTCATCTGTCCCTGTAACATCCAGACAAGATTCACGTTACCTCTATGATTTATGTGCTCAATACTACATTTACATGTTGAGGTTGTTGCTGATGTGTAAACTCACTTTTTATCCAACATGTACAAACTAAATAGATAACTTGTTACTTTATAGATTCGTTTATTTACCTTACTTACAGCTCATTTATCTAATGTAAACAGTGTTGACAACAGTGAATTCTACATAATAGCACACATTCATCACTCAGATGTCTATTTCATGTTGTGTGCCAGTAGGCCTCAGACAGGTGGCCAGACATATTCCTGCATTTACACCAGAGCTTTCAGGAGACCACGACATCCACGCTTACCTGCGAGACATTGACTTTCAGCTGCAGTCTTTGATTAGTGTGAACCATCAAGATAGACTCTCTGATCTGGATCGTATCCAGCCCAGAGTTGCGATGCTTTCTGGCTCGGCAGCCAGAAAACATCCAGTCTAACTACCAGCAGCTGAACAAGCCATCATAACAGGATTCTCAGACTTCGAGTCTGAATGCAGACTGGGCGCAGTCCCAGACACCAACCAGAGTAACCCTGACAGTCCCTGTGCTACTAGCACAGACATCAAGCGAGCTACCTCGGAGCGTGCAACGAACCTGTGACGGAGGAAGACACCAGTTTCAAGAACCTTTTGACTCTGAACTTCAAAACCCAGAAGACACACGGCATGACTACAATGCACGACTCTGCTACAAAGTTCCTAGTCAGAATGAAAATGTGTGCTGAAATGTGTGCTGAAAAGGAAGCAAGAGTTTGCATTAGTAAAATTTGAATTTTACTGATTTAAAGAAAATCTTGAATGCAGGTGTAAGTCTCACGTGCCAACAGACTATGCACTGCTTTTTGAAACATACAGACATTGTGCCACCCGCTGGTTGAAATATACACTGCTGCACATTAGTTTCCATGACAATGACTTGTTACAGGAAATACAAACTCCAAATAGGGCATTCGTCACCCTAATGCCAGATAGTAAGCAAACCACCTGAGCTGGGAAAACTAGCCTGACCTAGAGCCCCTTTGTAACTAAGGTTATCCTAAAAGTGCTTATTTGATCATTCCGATCCAAATGGGACATAACATGCAATACACATTTTGATCACTAGCTGCTGGCTTGTCTAAATGCAGATAAAACGATAGCTGGAATTGACATCTCTACTTAAAATAATAATAATTTTTAAAAAAAGGTCTTAACTGGTATCGGTAATTTCAGCATTAAAGCGCAAGTCTGTTTGACAAAGGAATCTCATCTCAGCGGCATGTAAACTGTACCGGTATTTATTATTCTGCTTTGGTTGAAGGAATCCAAATTGCAGTATTGCTTAATCTGTTTCTGACGAAGGAATCTCAGTACAGTGTTATATACACGTAGACTTGGGTGATGCTCCCCTTTCTACAAAGTAAAGACCTTACAAATTATTGTTAGATTGATGTCATTCACCTAAATTTTGGCTGCATCTACAAGCAGAGAGCTACCTAGCGATCAAAACTGTTCACTCGCTGAAAAGTCAGTATTTATGCATGAGATGGACGTAACTATATATAGGCTTAGACAAGCTTTGACTTACAGCAAATCTATTTCCTTACTCTGTAAACAAATAGAATAAGTTGCGCAAAGTAAAGAGAAGAGTTCCATGAGTAAAATTTGCAAATGCCAAGGCGCCCCGCCCCCTTTTAACCCGTTTAAAAATGCATAACTCATTTAAAATGTGCAGACATTCTTCATGGACTGTTGAATTGTTCTGACATGCACTGGTTCCCACGTCAACTACTTGTCACAGGAAGTGCTAACTCGTGACGTCATTTTGTAAACAAACCAGCCTAGGTGGCTAAGCTAACTTAACCTAGGGTCCATCCAGCTTAGGCTAAGCTAAGCTAACCTAGCATTCATCCAGCTTAGGCTAAGCTACATAATGACTTCTACAGTTAGCGGTTAGCATCATTTACTTGAAGCCTTAATTACAGCTTTTATGTATACAGCGCAAAGTATTCTAAAATACTTTCTTTAACCCCATTTAGGGTTTCTAATTTTTCTCTTTCCTTAATTTCAATTCTTCTCAGCTGAATTTCACCTTCACTAGTTTAGGCATACTCCTTGCTGAGCGCTGTAGGCTAAATTTGCAGATGACCTGTCAATTAAACCCAAGTTTAATTACATGTAAACGGTGTAGCTAGAGAAGAATTCTTATAGTTATGAGAATTTTCATCAGGATGTTGACTAAACCTTTGGAGGGACACACACGGTGTGGCCTTGAACACGCAACAGCTGTGACCCACTATGGAGTGTTGGTCCAGGCAAATCTAAAGGTTAGTCACTAGTGCTATTGATTATTCTCAATTTCAGATCATTCCCGCTGTTTTGATCACTTAAGTCCTTTTTATTTTTATTTTACTTCGATAATAATAGCAGTCAGCTATTCACTTGTCTATTCTGTCATCTATATGATTTATGTCCATTTCCTCTCTTGTTCGAGTGGTTCCATTTCCCATAGGGTCCAGAAAGGAAACAGAGACACCTTTATTTGTGATTGTTTATTTTCAACAAGGGCACTATTTTTTATGACCCTGCAACACAAGTAATTTCAACGATTACTAGGGCATAACTATAGTCCTGAGGATTGATAAGAAGCATAATTTGAATAGGAAAGCTGTCCTTTTTCCTCCTATCCTTCACTTCGTCAAGCGGTAGTGAACCACCAGTTTAGTCCAGAGAAATATTTTAGTCATAAGAACCATCTTAAGTCATTAATTTCATCTCGGCTATGCCCTTTCCAGGAAATACTCTTGGAATCACATAAGTCTTAGCCTCCTAACATCCACAGCTAAGATAAGGATACAAGACACACTTCACTAGCTAGCTACACATGAAACACCTAGCTTTATGCTACATATCTAGCGAACCCATTAAACCGTGGCTCTGAACTTGCTAGTGTCATGCATTGGTCTCTCACCACAAGTGTGCCAAAATGTTGCAGATCCTCTGTTTTACCTGACCTTAACCGGACAGGAGACCGAAAAGACTGACAAGCCATCGCGAGGAACACCGTTCCACCAATGGCTGCTGACATCCGACAGCACCAGAGACAAACGGAAATGCACCATGAGAGAAGAGGACCCACGACCCAAGCCAGAGTTACAGCCACACCGCGGTGATCAAGATTCTCGTCTCCTTACCCCACCTTATGGGTATGAAACAGAAGGTAAACAACCTCACATAACAGATCACAGCGTCCCACAAGGAGCGGACCTGTGCCCAAAAGCCTTATAGACCAGCTAGAGACTGAGGTTCGAACCAGATTCAATGCAGCTGGACTGAGCATGCCCAGGACCAGCACAGAACTGTCACCATGGCAATAACCCAGGTACCAGCCAAGCCCCTTGGAGAAGCCATGGAGGACAGCACCCTCAACCTGCAAACACCACAGGAGGACAAACGGCTGTCAACGACAGCATCCTCTTCCACACCCTTCACACAGGTGTCAATCTGAGGCTACACAAGGACAGCTGGATGCACCTGCCTCAGAGTTACAGGACCCGCTGACACACGCAAAATAGCTCTCTGCACAGGACTCACCCGAGGAGTCCTGTAAAGTACAAGCTTCCAACTCCTTGCCCACCCCAGCTTAGGCTTGCGTCGGCACCACCATAAGGACAGAACAACACTTCAATCCTTCAGACCTCTCGTGACTGAGAGGCTAACAAACCACCTTCTGACCTCCTGCCACCTGCACCAGGTCAGCTTGAAAACATCTCTATGCTACATAGAGCCCTAACCACTTCCTGCAACCACAAGGAAACACCTGCCCCAAAACTAATGAACGTCAGAATGCCCTAGCACCTGCTGCCTCAACACCTGCTGCAGAGACCTGGACTTGGCTAGTGTCCACATCAGTGTAAATGGTTTAATGTCTCGTGTACTATTAGGTATATATTATGGTATGCATCCTGGTATACAACCAACTTACGATCAATGTAACCTCACCTGTATCATGCCTCATACCTAATTAATCCTCATTTAATGACTCAAACTTTGATGTACATCACCTTCTTCTAGAATGCAGTGTGGATGTGTTATAGCTATCTGAGCATTAATGAAGGTATAACCACGCTAGGGACAAACACCCGTAAATCAACTAAGAGCCACTTTCCCTCTCAGACATGTCACCTTTCTGATTGGTCGAGTTCAACCCTTAGGGGAGGATCTTTTCCAGGCTTTATAAGAGACAGTCCACATGTGACCTGCCTCTCTTAGTTCTTTCATTCAGCCGCAATGCTGTTCTGGTGATACTGGGGAACCCCCTCCACGGGGGCCCCAAGACCCAGCAGGCCTCGATCCAGCCAGATATGGGCTTAGGCAGGAGAGAGAAGACTCTCTCACAAAGAACCAAGGACAATCTCAGGAGTTTTGGAACAAAGACTCCAACCAACAACGACTCCAATCACCCACTCTTCCGACTTCCTCACTTCTCCTGGGTACTCGGCGTGGCCTCAACAGGGCCTCAGGCCTTGAACAAACCAGCCGTGCATTCCTGGAGAAAGAGAACGCTCAACCAACTTCCACTTGACACTGCCGGAACCATCAACGACTTAAATTTTCACCAACTTCAAGAATTGTTCCCACTACAAATGCAAGTATTCAATTCAATGAAATATGAAAATGAAATTCTGATGGTTCTTCTCATAGTCCCTTTTTCCGGTTTCCAATTTAATCCTATCACTAACCCATTTCTGTATACATGTGCGTTTAGTTTATTTAAGTTTATGATTTAGTTAATAAAACTTATGCACTTTATGTATTTGGTTCTGATTTGCTTGCAATACGAAGTCCCTTTATGGTTTTTGTTCTTGCTACATGCTCAAAACTGTACATGCTAAGAAATAATTATTCTGTGGCCAGGGAAGATACCCTTTTCTTAGAATAAATTAATAATCAAAAGAGTTCGTTGGACGAAATGATTAATTGATTGTTATACTAATTTAGCCATGTCAATTAACCGACCCAAATATTCATAATCATAACAAGTTATTGATTATTAATATTTCATATAGCTAGGCTCCTTACACTACTGTTTAACGTCTTTACAACTGTAACCATTCAACACATTACAGTAGCTCAACACATTACAGTAGCTCAACACATTACAGTAGCTCAACACATTACAGTAGCTCAACACATTTTAACACAAGGAACCGCGTTTACTCACATTTGAAAACACCCATCAACAATGCATCGATCTAATGCGTTTAAGCTCATAATCATAGTAACCATATTCGCTGTAACAGCTTGTTTCTATGAACTTGTTTTACACGTTTTGCATGTATATTAAATGTTAAATAAGGCATAGCCGTATGAAAAAACGTGAATATCGCGGTTGCTTGCATTCTTCTGCGGTTGGTTTGTCAGTATTGCGATATTACAATATTACGGTTTTTGTGACAACCCTAGCTGACAACACTGTTTCAGGTATTTTAGTAGGCATTGAATTTAGATGTAGGCTATATATTTAGACATTAAATTCAAAGACTGATTTCTGTCATAGTTTTTTTTTTTATGTCGAACCTTCTGGCTCACTTAAGTTAAAAATTTTATCTCACTCTGCCTCTCTGTGTGTGTGCGTGCGTGCGCGTGTGTAAAATACTCCTGTAAAGAATGATATTGTCCAAGCGATGCTTGTGAATATACCAATTATATACATTAAACTGTGCATTGTCCCATACTTTTCAACACAGCTTTAAATTACATGCTGGCAATGAAAACTCAATTTTCATTCATGCCATGTGTAACATCCATGTTCACTCGATTACATACACTATCAGTGAATCAGCTCGAAATGAACTCAAAACAAAAAAAATTACGAATATGGAATAATATAAAACGCATACAATAACATTACATACTCTCATCTCCGCATTACCAGCATGCAGGCTAATGCCGCGTTCCAGGCAACCTGTAACCCGCGTTTTTCCAACCTTATACCGGTGAAAGTGCACTGGAACGGCAGTCAAACCCATGACTTCCCAACCGTGAACTCATACTAGATCGATGTACTCCCAGTTACGAGTTCTGACGTCATATAGCCCGCGAAACCATACAAAACAGGCGGTACACGGTGAGAAAACACTTTAGGACAATATAACGTTTCAGTCAAATTAATAATAATAATACACACGTTTATGTATTACAATGTTATGTCTCTGAAAAAATAAGTATATATTGCGGTCAGCTAGTTTGGCGTGACTGGCCTGGAACGGTACAAAGTCGTGAGTCGAGGTTTGAAGTCGTGATTTACGTGCTCAAAAACCTGCCTGGAACGCAGCATAATCGCGGCACATTTGCTAACCATGTGCTCAGCACCAATCATTAAAGGGTTAGTTCACCCAAAAATGAAAATTCTGTCAGTAATTACTCAACCTCATGTTGTTCCAACCTCGTAAAACCTTCGTTCAGCTTAGGAACACGAACTAAGATATTTTTTATTAAATCTGAGAGCTGGATCACTCCTCCATAGGCTTCTTCAGGGATTGACACTTGTTCCCCGAAAAGTTATTAAAGACATTGTTAAAATAGTTCAAGTGACTACAGTGGCTCAATCCTAAGTTTATCAAACGACGAGAATACTTTTTGTGCGCAAAAAACAAAAATAACGACTTTATTTCAACTATTCATTTCCTTCTCTACGTGTGACGTAGCTCTACGCTACCAACCTACGTTAACTGACTAGAGGCCAAAAGAAGGAAATTAATAGTTGAAATAAAGTCGTTATTTTTGTTTGTTTTTGCGCACAAAAAGTATTCTCGTCGCTTGATAAACGATTGATCAAAAGATTGAGCCACTGTAGTCACTTGGACTATTTTACCGATGTCTTTAATAACTTTTCGGGGCTGGCAAGTTTCAATCCCTTAGAAGCCTATGGAGGAGTGATCCAGCTCCCAGATTTAATCAAAAACATCTTAATTCGTGTTCCGAAGATGAACGAAGGTCTTACGGGTTGAACAACATGAGGGGGGAGTAAATACTGACAGAATTTTCATTTTTGGGTGAACTATCCCTTTAACAGTAACACTAAATGGAGTTTACAGACATAACCCTCAAATATACATCGGAAAACAATATAGTGAACAGTCTTGTAAAGCTATTAGAACACTGGTGTGTATTTTATACCTGTAAAGGATGATATTAATATTAATACACATCCAAGCAACGCTCCTTCACCGTTGCTTA
This sequence comes from Siphateles boraxobius, assembly GCF_051911475.1. NCBI lineage: Eukaryota > Metazoa > Chordata > Actinopteri > Cypriniformes > Leuciscidae > Siphateles > Siphateles boraxobius. Next base: position 4,346,877 of record NW_027508953.1, read on the forward strand.
TCGTGAGTATTGGGAACTCTCCACAAATGTATGCAATGACGCGCACATGCACGTATAACCAGTCACACACATCCATCTCCAGCTACAATTATATTTTGTATTTTTTAGCATACCACGTGTATATTTCAGTTACACTGATTTAGAGTTTAACCCTTTCATTGCTGTGAAACATAACACATCAAGACATAATATGCTAATCAATGCCTAGAAGATAACTGCACATAATAAGCTACATAAAATCAACTAAACATTTAGAAATGTTGTCTGCATGTTGTCACTTGCTTTTGAGTCTCTCCATCTTTGTCTGACTCCAATTTGAACATAAAAGGCTAAAAGTTTTAGAAGTTTTTTTCAGTGCATGTCTGTGTGAGGAGGTAGTTGAAGCCCCGCCCCCTGTGCCGGGAGCAGCAGCTCATTTGCATTTAAGGGGACACAAAAAACGGAGAGTTTTTCCCATAGACAGTAAAAGAAATGGACAGAGCGACCCCGTTGATTTCAACGGAGAGAGTTGAAGCCAAACATGGGTACTCACTTCCTAATAGCCAAGCGTACTGCGCAGGCTCAAACTGAGCTTGATGACGTAGATGTCACGTGAGCAACCTGACTGGGAGTTGTAAATCTTCTAGTAGCTGTGCCAAGAAAATAAGGGCTTTGACTAGCAGGTGTTGTCATAAAGCGCAATCAAGCTAATCTCGAACGGTCAATGACGCATCAGAGTAAACTCACATTGATGTGTGTGTGTGTGTGTGTGTGTGTGTGTGTGTGTGTGTGTTTTGGAAATCAAATCGTATAGTAATAATATAATACAATGTTTATTAATATATTACAATAATATAACTACTTACGCTATATAATTACAATATGACATCTTACATTAAAACATTATAGGCCTGGCAAAAGAAGTGGCTAAAATCGACTTTAAAATAGCCTACTTTTGGATTGTAATCGTTTGAGTAGCCTGCAGTTCTAGTAATTTTAGTTAGTTTAATTAGCTTATTTTGAACATGTTTATATATATATATATATACACACACACACACACACACACACACACACACACATAATACAATCAAAAATAACAGATAAATAAGTACATGTACATCTCAGCACAATCTTCCAAAATTATTAAAAGTGATTCAAATAGGCACATACATACATAAACGCACACATTTACAATTGTTCTTTTTCGTTTCCTTCTACATCAAACAGAATAATAACCCATCCAAAAAAGATTTATTAGTATATAAGCCCAGGAACCATACTATAAAATACTATCCCCTCGCGTCATTTTCGTATATTCAATGTGACCATATAATATTCCAAAATATAAATCAATTGTGGCTAATAAATCATGATCAAAAACACTTGAACAAAAACGTTTTTCTTTATTTCACGTTATGTAGGCTAGGACATTTGTACATGGCTTCCGAACGGGATCACATTCATCTTCAAGCGTAGATCTATAAATAAATAAAGGAACAACGTTAACCGCGATAGACATTGAGATGGGTTTTTTTCTTCTTCCATTGCATGTATAATTTCCTGATAATTTCCCCATCCCCCGTTAATATATATAGGTGAAGTAGATAAATAATTTAAAGTTCGTGGATAAATGTTACTTCATATGCATTCACTTGCCACATATCAAATTATTTCGAATTATTTCAAATTCATCAAAAACGTTGTTGAAATATTGTATTGTAATAATAATATTGTCGCGTTGCTTTTATGGACTCTATCTATGCCATGGGCTGACTTTAGACAGTAAAAGATTGCCTGCGAGCTTCTCCTCCTGTCTATACGGTAATGTCTCTATTGTGCGACATAAAGTCGCGTGGTTATGACGCAATTTTTAGCCTATTTTTACAAGAATGGCTTCTACGGGGCCATAACGTAAGATACAAAGTAATGGAGCCTTTTATACATTGTCGTGTTTCTTTAGAAATAAATAATGGACAAATGGAGTCTTTGGACGCCTCAGATGTAAAGTTATTCGCTGTCAAAGTGACGCCAAAATGAATGGGAGTCAATGGGATGCTAATAGCAGGTGATAGCCAGCTACAATGGCGGCCCCCGGAGGCAGCTTCAACTTCCGGCTGATGGATTACCCCCTTGGTTTTTCCACACAATCAAAAAGTGAGAAATTTAACATGCTATATAAAAATATCTGTGGGGTATTTTGAGCTAAAACTTCACTACACACTCTGGGGACATCAAATACTTATTTTATATCTTGTGAAAAGGGCATTATACCACCCCTTTAAAGGATAAGAAATCTTACGCCTTTCTTTCTATAAGTTTGAATGGCAAAATAAAGGCAATAATTAGTTTATTTGTAGTGCACTGACAACATAGTTTTATATAATTAGTTTAATAATAAGAAAAAAAAGAAAAATATTTATGGATTTACAAAATGTTGAGCAGCAAATGATAACTTCTCATTTGCAAGTTGCCTCATTTAGTATACAATCTATGAATATGCAAATTAACCCCACTCCCACCAGCTCAGAGATCCACTCATTGACGATCACACATTGACGTGATTGGTTACAAGGCAGTTTGTGACGTCAGAAACACAACGATTTCGAACCGCTTTCCCCCCCCAAAACGCATATATTTTATGTACAGGATTGTGACATTCAGTATGGTTAGCGTTGCAGTTCATATTATGTATGTCTAATTTGATTTTTTTAAAGATTTGTAAAAAAAACAGTACATGCAATGGGATGTCACGTATAAGTGACAGCACTCAGAAAGAAATAGCGAAAATAAAGTTTAAATGAATACTCCAATTAGATACAGTGTCATTTCCTTTTTTTTAATCTTTTTTAACACAGCTAAATATGAACATCAGCAATAAGATACATGAAATTTCCCTCTGTTAATTGATTTGAATTTGTTATACACGTTTTAAAAAATCATGTGAACAAACTGTAACATTTTGTTGCAGATAGGCCCTAAGGGATGCAGAAAAATCAGAAAATGTAAGGAGCGAAGTTAAAGGAGAACTCCGGGCAATTTTTAAGTTAATCTTGATCGTTAGACCTTTGGGAGTACTGACTATAGAAAAAAAAACGAACCGGATTGGTGATTGCTACGCGGAGCTGCGACCGCAAATGCCCAGAGCTCCCACCCAGCTAAAACGGCAGCTATGGGGGCATGGACATAAAGAGCGTTTTTGAGCCTATTAACAGACACAAAATGCAATTAAAATGTCTGTCCAACATGAACAGGGACCCTACATGTGAACAAGATGCGTTTAGCAACTTAGCCATTGTTTCAACTCACCTAAATAGTATTTTAGACGGCAAGCTGTAGTCTCGCGCTGCAGTCCCGTGCTGTAGCCGGAAAAGGTCAACAATGTCCAGGTGGGAGGAGCGTTGATCATGTGCGACGAGTCTTCGTACATGGAATGGCATTTTTCTTCAAACGGCCCCGCTGTGTTGAGTGTGTGTAGTCATCCTTGTCAAAGTGTTCACTGCAAATGCGGTAATCTTTAGCGCATAGTACTTCTACGGGAGATTGCACATCAAGTTGAAATACAACTAGCCACAACTGCAGAATCTCGAGGTCATGGAAAGGAAGACGATGAAAATTTAAGCGCTTATATTTTCGTATTCTGTTGCCACAATTCGGAAAGGCACAAACACGAACCATTTCTTCTTCACTTGTAAGCAACTCTGATCATAACTCGTCGCACATGATCAACGCTCCTCCCACCTGGATATTGTTTACCTTTTCCGGCTACAGCACGGGACTGCAGCGCGAGACTACAGCTTTCCATCTAAAAGACTATTTAGGTGAGTTGAAACAATGGCTAAGTTGCTAAACGCATCTTGTTCACATGTAGGGTCCCTGTTCATGTTGGACAGACATTTTAATTGCATTTTGTGTCTGTTAATAGGCTCAAAAACGCTCTTTATGTCCATGCCCCCATAGCTGCCGTTTTAGCTGAGTGGGAGCTCTGGGCATTCGCGGTCGCAGCTCCGCGTAGCAATCACCAATCCGGTTCGTTTTTTTTTCTATAGTCAGTACTCACAAATGTCTAACGATCAAGATTAACTTAAAAATTGCCCGGAGTTCTCCTTTAAATGAGCGCAGTGAGTATGTCTGTGGATGGCATACTCATTTAAAAAAAAAAAAAAAGGGAAACCTGGATCCCAATGCTGAAGGATTTATGGTTTTATAATACAATGTAACTTGTATTCCCACTGTGCAATTTCTATAAGTGCAAAATAATCCCATGTGGATTCAATTCTGCTGATTTCTGTGCATACAGTCTCATTTCTGTTACCTATTACTCCCTGCAATAGCATATCAATTGTAAAATCCATATCATACTGCCCTCTGCAGCTCCACTGGAGACATTTCTGGCTTTGAAGTGTGTTTGATGACTTTAGCTTCAAAGGGAGGAGTCTCTTATGTTAACCAAAGCTGCATTTATTTAATAAAAGTACAGATATAAGTATTAAATGTTTTAAAATAATTCAATTAAAAATAAATGTTCTATTTTAATGCATTTCAAATGCAATTCAATTGCAATTCCTGTGCAAATTCCTTGTCAGTGTGACATGATCCTTCAGAAATCATTCTAATATGCTGATTTGCTGTTCCAGAAACATTTCAAAATATTTTTGCAGTTGAAAACAGTTGTCCAGCTTTATACGGTAAAATGGGGGAAGATGCCCTCATTGAGAACAATGTACATTTACTTTTAAAGTGTAACATATTTAGATATAAATTTATAGCATGTGCTGAATGATGACGCATCTGCCAATGTGTTATTTTAGGAAATAAAAAGAAACATTTGCTAATTAAATCGTTTAATTGTAGAACAAAATGTAAAATTATTCAAAGAGGTCATCTTACCCCACAGCAGGGGCAAACTTTTACAGAATGTATAAATTGCTTTGATATAATTCTTAATAATTGGCCTATGTCATAACAGCAACATTGTGAATTCAAATTTAAAGGTCTAAGGGTCTTACCCTGGGAGGCATCTTACTCCGTCTTTGTCGGGTGTTGAAAGGAGCGAGGACTCAGGTGCAGAGTTGACGGGCTTTTAATGGTAATAAAATAGACAACAAAAACTATCCCGAGGGAGGAAACAAGAAACAGTGTACATACAACAACGAACCAGCACATTACTGAAAAAACAAGGAGAATAAATAGGGAAGCAAACAGAAGTGGGTAATGAGGGAGGACAGGTGGGGAAAATGAACTAATAATCAGGTTCAGGTAACAAGATGGGTGGATTTAGACAAGAGCACATGGCACAAGGAAACACATGACAAGCCATGTGCTCACACCAAATATGACAAAAGGCTTGTTCGACTTGAACCGGCGCTGCGCAGACCGATCGGTTGATGACATCAAAGTACCGCGAGAGCGATTCAAAAGCATAAGGAGCCGTCTGCTCTCTAATCGCTCTCGCGGTACTTTGATGTCATCAACCGATCGGTCTGTGCAGCGCCGGTTCAAGTCGAACAAGCCTAAAAACACAAGCACATGGCCAGTAAAACAAATCACCAGCCATGTGCTCACACAAAACGAATAGGCAGCTAATGAAAACTCATAAGCCACGTGTTCACACAAAACATGACATGAAACAAGGCACACAGACAAGACAAAACAGGAGTGTCAAAGCTCTGTCACAAAACCAAGAAATAAACTAGAAGTGACAGAACCCTGACAGTCTTACCCTTAGTGTAAATCATGATATATTTGTCTTCCATTTGAAAGAAAAAGATACATTTTTAAGAACTTATTTTACTTATTTAACTTCATTTTAATATGTGACCTTGAATCACAAAACCATGTCACAAGTAGCACAAGTATATTTGTGGAAATAGCCAATGGTCATTGTATGAGTCAAAATGATCGATTTTTCTTTTATGCCAAAAATCATAGATCATGTTCCATAAAGATATTTTGTACATTTCGTACCGTACATATATAAAACATTAATTTTTGTAAGTGAATGCAGCACAATCGAGAATATAAATGGACAAATGTAAAGGCGATTTTTATCAATGTTTCGATTTATTTGCACCCTCAGATTCCAGATTTTCAAATAGTTGTATCTCGGCCAAATATTGTCCTATCCTAACAAACCATACATCAATGAAAAGCTTTCAGATGATGTATAAATCTCAATTTCAAACAATTGACTTGACCCATGTGACTGGTTTTGTGGTCCAGGGTCACATGTATAGGCTTATGACAAACATTTCACAGGAAATACTATATCTCTTGTCAGCAACTAGTTATTTTACTTTATAGAACTAAACATGGATCCTGTTCCTTACAGTTAAATAATATATTGCAAAGCCCATATGGCTCATATCCTGATGGTTTATCAACAACAACAAAAAAGGGGAAATCAAAATGTTGGGTTTTGTCATGGTGTACCTTGATGGGGAAAGACCAAGGTAAACAAGCTTTGAAGAATCAGTGCGGAACTTTTTATTTAATTCCTAATTTTTTTATTTAATTTCAAAAATACAAAACAAATCAGTTGTTTTCCAAATATTGAACAAACGCGGTTCATCCACATAAGGATGCAATAACTTTCAATAAATAAAATAAAATGAAAATGAAAGGCCATCCGGACTCTGTTCTGCATAACCGCTCTGCTCTTCATCAATGAAATGTTATTCAGTATTATTTTTTGATCCTTTCAATTTCTCTAGGCTCTTTTGTTCAGGCTGCAAAGCAGATGCAGAAGCGTTTGCTTTATCTCAAGATTAGCCTACTTTTCAGGGCATGAAAAGACAACAAAAAAGTGAACTATTAGTAGAAAATGGACTCATCTTAAAGGGTTATGTGATGATTGTGTAAATAGTCCAGTTTTCTAGTTCACACTGACTTATGACCAGTTTAAACTGGTGGTTGTTTTGAAACATGGCAACTGGTTTCTCACTTGTGCAAACAATCATGTCTTGGATTAGAAACAAGCTATAGCTACCAGGACGGCTGTCATTTGTTTGTCTAACTTCCTCCTCCAGGGAGCAGTCGTGAGACGTTGCTTTTATGCAATATGTTTTCCATATAGTCTTGTTTACTGCAGTATGTTTCCCATCTCAGAAGGCCAGTCCAGTTCAGTCTATACTGCAGTGATTGATTTCCTGAATTGAAGTATTTTTCCTTTCTTCTGTAAGGAAGTCACACTATCTAGACCTGTTTTATTTCTTTAAATGTTTGTGATGAATGATTAAATAATTTGCAGATTTGTTATCCTTTATAACAAGCGAATAAAAGCTGCATATTTTATGTTTTTATAAATAATGTATATATATATATATATATATATATATATATATATATGTATATATATATATATGTATGTATGTATGTATATAGCAATAATGTACAATGGCCACCAAAATTATATGGACATTTAAAGGGTTAGTTCACCCAAAAATGAAAATTATCCCATAATTTACTCACCCTCAAGCCATCCTAGCTGTATATGGCTTTCTTCTTTCAGCCAAACACAGCTGTAGTTTTATATATATATATAAAAAATGTAAGCCCAAAAAAGAGCATCCATCCATTATGATAAAAAAAAATACATACAGTTCCAGGGGTTAATGAAGGCCTTCTGAAGCGAAGCGATGCGTTTTTGTTAAATAAATATAAATTAAATAAAATCCATATTTATAACTTTATAAACTAGAATCACTTGTCACTCTCATTATAAAGCTCGAAAGAGCCAGGATTTTTTTGAATTAAAAACGTAGCTAAATGAATCTGTTCAGATAATATAACAAAATTATCAAGAAAGATAGCAAGCCATACATTTTAACGTAATGTGTGTGTACTAAAACAAGGTCAATATACTCTCGTTTACTTTTGTCATTCATTTGATTTCTTTTTCATTTACGTGCATATGAAGTCACCTCATCGTGGGACGCCAAATTCGTACTGACGTACTCTGACCTGTTGTTACTCAGGTTATTATTGCATATTGCACATTTCTATGATGCAACACTGTATTTTATTATTTTTAAATAGGCCTAGAGGATTCTTTGATGCTTGTATTGGCAGCCTAATTTTTCAGGGGATTTCTTTTATTTTTCAGGCTGCGTTGCCGCTGCTCTCTATGATAAATTCCTGTACTCGGGTCCAACTGGGTGATGGGTGAAGCCTGACCTAATAATGTCCAGCTGACTGTATCATCTTTTATGGGGCGTCTTGTTGTGATGCTGTCGTGCCGTGTGATTTTCCATGTTGCAGGACAAACATTACGTAGATGCAAGCTAAGGTGCAAGGCAAAACACGTTGTTGATCCCGATCTTGAGCGTTGACGTGTACCCCCGTTTACCTCTGTCCGATTGGTCACTATCGACATCGACGTAATAATGTAGGCGTGTCACTGTGCAAGAACGCAAACTTTAAAGAGTTGTCAACACCAGGTCTCAAGACAGACCCAGACTGGATAAAGAAATTCACGCGAGGATATACTGAAAACTTTTCCAGATATAGGCTACGTCTTTGTTTTGTACATTTACAACGTTTGTTTGTTTTGTTTTTAGTTCAGATATTAAGATTTTTCAAAGATGAAGTTTGTACGATTTATAATGAGGAATGCTGCTATGCTAAATGTACCGAAACATATTGATTACTACGCAAAATTTTCTCCATCGCCGTTGTCAATGAAGCAGTTTCTGGATTTCGGTGAGTTTATAAACATTATTATGCAAAATACGATGAATAGCCTATGACACTGGCCATTTTGTGCACATGCTTTGCAACAATAGAGGATATATTCTTTTTTATTTTTAAATGATTTGGATTGATATCTTTATGTAAAAAATAAATGTATGTAATTTTACGCAAAAAAAACGTTCTTGCTTAAAAGAATGTGCTTAACGCCCGCGAACGCTTTCAAATGATGGGGTAACCATAGCAACATTTCGCTGCTCTAGCACTTTCCGTAAGGTTGTGACTGACAGCAACTTATTATAGATTTACACATCACTTGTTGATTAAAAATGCGAAAATGTATCGTTAAAAATATTTTAGCTTTTTTTTTTTAACGTGTAAGTCATGCAGTAGGCTAATTGCTGTTCAAGACCAAGGCTACGTTTGTTCTTGCTGATATTCCAGTTATAGTTTATCGCTGATGTTTCTTTCACGTTCTCTTTTCAGGATCCACAAATGCGTGCGAGAAAACATCTTTCGCTTTCATCAGGCAAGAGCTTCCCGTGAGACTAAGTAACAGTTTGAAGGAGATCAACCTTTTACCTGACCAACTGATAATGACACAGTCCGTTCAGCTAGTTCACAGCTGGTAAGTTCATGTTTTGACAGAAAAGGAATTAACTCTTGAAGTGTCCCATGTGTCTTATAGATTTGAGTAAACAGACAGAAAAGAAAAAGATTAATCATGTGAAAAAAAAGTATTATATAATACATTGCTGAATATATTAACCCATTAAAATTGTGTATTTTTCATTATAACTTGTACTGAACGATGAACTTTGCCCTAGTTCCCCAGCCTGAAGGTTTCGAAGAATCTTCTAAGCCTCAATACGTTACACCAAGAGTAAAGTACAGAGCTTCATCCTGTTTCCATTCCTTTTAATCCTTATGAATAATTAGTCTTACTATGACCCCACAATGCAACTGAATAGGCTACATTTTATTTAATTTTTTATTCAATTTAAACGCTTGTTCTCTTGCTTACCCCTGCTCATGTAATGCTGTTTTGGGCTCAAATGCCATAACAGAGTACAGACACTCATTTACTAGAATACTGTCTGAGGGTACGATTATGCAACGGATATGGCGGTTAACTTCAGAAAGTGAAATTTGAGACGGCGCGATGTAGCGGTGACGCGCAGACTTGTTTTCGAGAACAGTGTGTTCTACTGTACATGTGTTACCGCAACACCGCGAGGAGGAGGGAAATGAGTGGTAACATTTTATAAACAAATCAGGGGGGGAAAGTCATTTCATTTTTATAGTTAATATTAATTTCAAATATATTCAAAATAATATCTGAAATGAAAATATTATATTATAATACTCTATGTGAGTGCCAGTGTTATTATTAGTATTATTGGTGTACTACTATTTAGTATTCATTGATATTTTATTAATAATATATTTTTTTTTAATTAGCATTAATTTATTTTATTTCAGTTTTAGTCATTTTAGTACTTGCTAATCTAACACGTATATTTTATTTTATTTGAGCTTTATTTCAATACCGAAATTCTTTTTTTTAATGATTTTAGTTAACAATAATAACACTGGTTTTAGTTAACAATAACAACACTGGTGGGTGCTTAAAAATGGCAAACACATTTGCACACACATATAATAAGACTCATAATAACATTTAAGAATAACATGTATAAAAAAAAGTATCAAGAAAGGAAAATAATAACTAAACACAGAACATGAAGTGGTTTGGGGGGGGGATCATGCTTCCTCGTTAACCTTGAAACAGGAAGAAGCATTGTGAGGACTAAACCCTTACACATTTACTTCTTATATGACAGACCACACTGAAACCCACTCAAAACCTTCCCTCAATCCTAAAAAAACCTTTTAATCTGGGACGTACATACTGAAACAAACCTAAAACCTACCCTTACGCCTGAAAAGCCGTTCAATCGGAAACCTACATTCTACAAATCAGGTTTGGTCCCACTTGGATGTGGCTGGGGTTGGATGTCCAGCGTGGCCTACTTGATTGGTGGCACCATCTTGATAGTGCACAAGTTAACCTTTCATTCTGTTTGTCTTCTCTCTCTTACCTTCTCAGGTTTGTTCAAAGCCTGATGGACATCCTAGAATTCCAAGACAAGAGTCCCAATGACCCTAGAGTTCTTGAAGAGTAGGTTCTTCAATCTACATACACATCCAACATGAATATTAAAGCAGTAGTATTAAAACAAAACAGCAGGATTCATGGTGTTGTTTTGTTCTTTGTCCTTAAAGTTTTGTGGAAGCTCTGGTGACCATTAGGAACAGGCACAATGACGTGGTACCCACCATGGCCCAGGGTGTCACTGAGTATAGGGATGCATTTGGGGCAGACCCTGTGACATGTCAAAACATTCAGTACTTTCTGGACCGCTTTTACATGAACCGCATCTCCATTCGCATGCTCATCAACCAGCACAGTAAGTAAATCTTCTCCTAACACCTGGACTTTCTATCAGCACTTATTGGCAACAACAGTCAGCACTTTAAATGTGCAGGTCATTAGATCTTGAATAATCCGGCCTTCTCCTGTTTGAGTTAATTATTCACTAGATATGATATGAGAGAATGATTACCTTGTGTAATACCTCACCTCTAACCCTCTGTCCCTTCTGTTTCCTGCCCTATCTCCAGCTCTGATCTTTGATGGCACCACAAAGCCAGGATATCCCAGCAGCATCGGGTGCATTGACTCCCGCTGTGACGTCACAGATGTGATCAGAGGTGAGTGCTTTAGTGCATACTGTAATACAAATATTACCCTAGCGACAAGTGCAAATGCTACATTAATGTCCTGTGTTCTGCTTCAGATGCATACGAGTGTGCCAAAATGCTCTGTGAGCAGAATTACCTCGGATCCCCCGAGCTGGAGCTTGCAGAGATAAACGGTGAGGAACAGATAATTCTCCAGACTGTGTTTTAAATCACATTCCATCCAGTAACCTAATGTTGACAAACTACATATCTTATAATATTTGTTCTCTGTTGCAGCAAAAAACAAGTCGCAACCAATCGAGATATCCTACGTTCCTTCTCATCTTTACCACATGGTTTTTGAGCTCTTCAAGGTAGACATGGTGCTTGATTTCAGATTCACATGGATTAAAGAAATAATTATAGAATGTAAATATATAATTTTTTATGTTTCCCGCTGTCTAGAATGCAATGAGGGCTACTGTTGAGAATCATGAAACGAGCAGCACATTGCCACCAATCAAAGTCAAGGTTGCTCTAGGCAGGCAGGACCTGTCAATCAAGGTGCGTAAATGAAAGTTCAAGTCTTAAGAGAAATTTGGCAGTGAGAATCATTTTTATCTCGACCGATTACCTTGTGTGAGGTCACACCGCCACCGTCTTCTCAATCTGCCCTAGATCCAGCGATAACTGATAATAACATTATATAAACTCTCTTAAAGATTAATATTCTAACCACCCTTGATCAATTTTCCAATGAACCAAATCAGCTTTGACTAGTATTAACGATACCGTCAACCTTTGCCCTGCTCTGTGGCTAAAGAGCGCAACAAAGCAGACATTGAAATGCTATATCCACGCTACTTAGTGGACATATATACAACAGTCGATCCCTTAGTCTCAGTCTTAATGACGCAACCCAAACATATTTGTCATCTGATGTAATGCAGCTCAAAAAACACAATATTGTTCTCTAAACGTTCACTTTTTCATGTTCCAGATCAGTGACAGGGGTGGTGGCGTTCCTTTCAGGAAGATCGATAGACTTTTTAGCTACATGTATTCGACGGCGCCCAGACCTACTATTGGTGACCATCAACGGACCCCAATGGTAAGAGCATAGGACACTCTTTAACACTTCATAATAACAGTGTGCATGTGCATATGTTTCAATCCTGCCCTGTTATTCCCTCAGGCTGGCTTCGGTCATGGCCTTCCCATCTCCCGCCTGTACGCACGCTACTTCCAAGGCGATCTCCAGCTTTATCCAATGGAGGGCTATGGTACGGATGCTGTTATTCAGCTGAAGGTAAGATCACAAAATAAAGGGTTAGTTTGCATAAATATAGAAATGATGTTCATTCACTCATCCTCATGCTGTTCCAAACCCATGCAATCTTCAAAAGATATTAAAATGTGTTTTAAGAAAATAAATTATTTATTAATTATTTAAAGAACTGTTCACTGAAAGGTTCTTTGGGGAACCAAAAATGGTTCTTCTATGGCATTGCTACACTATTTTGGAACCTTTATTTTTTTTTAAATTGTATGACTTGTATGACTTTTTGCCCTGTGAAGATACACAAAAGTAGTAGTCAATGTATGTTTTGTTTACCATAAAAACGAACTGAGTCAACATTATGCTGAACCTCTCCTTTTTTGTTCTACAAAAGAAAGTCATATGGGTTTGGTACAATGAGTAAAATGACAGACAGAATCTGCATTTTAGGTTAGATGACCAATCATACTGAGAGTTTTGCTAACACTGACCTTATTTGTTGAGCTTGTACCTGTGCAAAACATCCTGTTAACTTTGGACATTACATTGCACTCTTCAAATCATTAATCCACAATGACGGTCTTCTGCCCACAGGCCCTGTCCACAGATTCAGTAGAGAAGCTTCCGGTGTTTAATAAGACTGCCTTGCGGCATTACAAATTCAACCAGGAAGCTGATGACTGGTGCGTCCCGAGCAAGGAGCCACTGAACTTGGCTGCGTACAAGTCTGCAAAGTGAACCGCAGGAGTTGGTTGTCTTAAAGATATAACAAAGGTCTTCAAGAAAGGCCACCGTTGCGAATGCTCGCATTCCCTAACGAACTAGGGACCAATGACGGCGTTTCCCAATATTCTTCAATAGAGTATTGTTGTCTGGGAACACTTAAACTGAATGTGGCCAGAATTTAAGATGCCAAACAGTAGATTCCTTAGTATAAAAGTAAGTTATTACTGTGGTGCTGCTGAAGCGAGTGTTTCTCAGCAAAAGCTCTCAGGCACGAAGAGTGTGAAGACCTGGAGGGGCGAGAGGTGTTTAGATGCATGTGAACATGATTGAAGAGTTAAGTTGCAGAAGTCTGAAGAGAAGTTCATGTATTGCAAAAGAGTAAAATACTGAAAGTAAAGGAAATGCAGCTGGAAGGATAGGTGAGATATGAGACGTTTCAGAGGTCGGAGAAAATGGATGAATTGTCATAAGTGTCCCTTTAAAAAAGGGAGGCTGTGGCCAAATATGTTTTTTCCCTCTTTAAAGAGGCTGGAAGTTTTGAAATCATACTTGATGTGTGTTTAACACTTATTATTTAAGAAAAGCATGTATGTTAGTATATATTAATAACACTGTGCTGTTTTGTTTCATTGTATTATGAATGACCACAATATTTATCTTTGTTAAAAGGACCCTTGTTGTTTGAGTTTTTAATATAAATTAAATAAATCTGATAAATCAAAATGCATTAGCTGTTGTTATTGCAAGCAGTTTGTAAGCATTTCAGTGGAAAAATATACTAACACATATGTAATTGTGTAATCGAGAACATGATGTACGGGACATGATGTTTAAGGAAACTAACTAAAATAAGCTAATGCAGCATCAGTGTTTCCCAACCCTGTTTTTTGAAACACATACATTTTCGAACCACACCTGATTCAACTCATCAGCTGGATGTCTGAGACTTTAAGACCTGAAATGGATAGATCAGAAAAGATTGACATGACATCCAAAATGTGCCCTACTAACAAAAGTGGAGATGTGCAGGACTTCCGGTTATTTTAGCTATAGAAAAACAGTCCGTTATGTTGCTTAATTTTGCAAACTGTTGTTTATCATATTATTTAAATTTATTTGCACAATCAAAAACACATTAATTTGTATCTTAAATAGTTTAGGGGGAAGGGGGGGGGGGGTAAACACATGACTTGATAAAACAAATTTAATTTATTTTTAATTATACTTTTTTAACTAATTTTTTACTTTTTCATTTCTTAATTCTTTCTGTATTTATTTTTACATTTATTTTTTATTCTTTTTGACTTTTATTTGTCAACTCTTTCAGTTTTCATGTATTTTCATATTCCTTTTTTATGTGTTTGTTTATTTTAATATTTATGTATAACCACCTGCTTTTATTTCCATATTTATTTACTACAATATTTATTTAATTTACTTTATTGATTTTTATATTTTCGTGTGCAAAGAGGGACGTTTGGTCCTCCAAACATTCAAAGCACTGCTAGCCCTGCTTGTCCTGGTGGGGAAAAAAGGGCTTATATATTCATTTTATATGAAATTTTAAAAATTCATACAGGGTATCATGGTTTTAAAGTGACCTAAACTAACAAACTTTTTTACTCAGCCTCAAGTTGTTCCAAACCTGTATTAGTTTCTTTCTTCTGCTAAACACAAAAGAAGATATTTTGAAGAATGCTGGTAACCAAACAGTTGATGGCCCATAATATGACCCCAAAAAAAGAAAAAAAAAGCTATGGAAGTCAATGGGGACCATCAACTGTTTGGTTACCCACAGTATTCAAAATATCTTCTTTTGTGTTCAGCAGATGAAAGAAATTCATACAAGTTTGGAATAACATGAGGGTGAGTAAATGATGACAGAATTTTCATTTTCGGGTGAACTGTCCCTTTAACAAAGGTGTTTTGCTGAGAACAGGGCTTAAATAATGAGCTGAAAACACAATGCATGTAACCCACGTACTGCTCTCTATCAGTCTGACCCGACCTGTTTATGGACTATGATTAAGATTATGCTGATATAGGTAAAATATAGTAACATACTTTGATTAGGCAGGTGCCTCACTGTGGTATAGTAACATCAGTTCGATTAGTCGATCAGTCATAAAAAACAGTCGGATGGGACGTGAAAGGACACGACCCAAAATGCCTCTATGCATGCACACCTTATGCAAACGCTTACATCCTAGACAGGGCAACTGAGCACTTGTTTTGTATCTAGAAAAGATACAAAGACGATATAAAGATTATTTGTAATGCTTTCCAAAGACTTTGACTTTTGAGTTGGGTTTAGTTGATCACATTCTAGTCTGGTTAAATTTGTTTTAATGGGTTCTCTAAATCTTCAGTGATGCCCAAAGTTTGGAAAAAAGCAACAAACGCATGGCTTTTAAAGGCTATTGTGATTATTTTTAACATTAGGATGATAGAGATCGGTTCATCAACATTTATGTTGCAAAATCCACAAATCAAATATGAAGAGAAAAAGAAAACTAAACCACGCAGTACCATGATGGAAGTTGAACAAACTCAAGGTTAGAAGATTAGTTTTGAGTTGACAAAGCCAAACCAATCCGATCAGGATTTGTTGGTACCATGACGCTGATTATGATCCGCTTGGATCCTGAGTTTAGGAATAACTTTGGAGCATGTGCACAAGAAAGTGTGACATCAGTAGCGTACGGCCTATCACATGCTGTGAAACTATCACTTCTCTTTTTTGCAGAATATTGCGAGATGTAAAAATATTCCGAATATAAAAGCATTTACACATCAAAAAAAGAGTTGCACATGAACGAGCCAAGGGCAACTAAAAGAAGACTTCTTGCTATATCAGTGCAAGTAAATGTTGTGAAGTTAGTTTATATAGTTGATAATGTACGTAAGGGATAAAAAAAATCCACGGTTAGCCATGGATTAAATTATTTTAATGCATGACATTGGAGGCAAAGAACCGCTCAACGCAAAGCAAGGAGTAAATTACTATAGCAATGAAAATGGCTAAAAGCAGAGCCAATTTCATAGTGCAGGGCTGGCGCAAACTAAACTGAAACATACCTGGCTATCCACCTAAACCTGCTTCACGGTAGGAGCATGTGCTCCTACCGTGCCTATAGGCTTCAGCTTTTGACTGATCCATTATGTTCAAAACTTTTGACTCAATGCTGCGCCCTACTGAGTGTAAGTGGAACTGCCGGACATAACAAAGTTATAATGTAAAAAAATACATAAAAAACAGGTATTTACATTAAAGTTGTTATATATAGTTATAATAGTTATCCCAGAACTGCAAACACAGCATAAGTCATTCAAAGACGTTTAGTTGTTTAGAAAAAGACAATACATTTTACATTGAAAAACGATAAATCAATTGATCTTTCTATAATTTTTCAGTCAAATTCAAGCACTTAATTACTTTACAAAAATCGTCGCTTGGTAAAAAGCATAGCTAAAGTTAGATAAAAATAAATGCACATATGATGTTAGCTTAAAATAAACAAACAGTTAATTGCTTTTTTTGACTCATTACTGCAGTTGGTCTTTCTTTTTTTCAAACATTTTAAAACCCTGAGACCAGGCATGGCGAACACAATGGTAATTGCATTACAGATTGTATTGCTAATGGTCTGTTTCGATTGGTGGGAGCAATGATCAAGTAGACTCAGTCGTCTTCTCACAGATCCAGGGCAAGGACATGTAGCACGGCGCATCATACCAGCTCTTTATAGCCACACGGCTTAAAACATCTGTTTTTATCATGTAGCCACAGTCTTCATTGATATGGTTGTTGGGCTCACCGTCTTCCCAGAAACTATGGAGGAAAAACAATGGGTTAGTCCCAGTCAGACATCCTAGTTTCCTTACGGTCTGTTGGCTTTTAACAAGTGGAGACCGCATAATAAAAATAATAAAGAAAATTGAAAAAATGACAACGGTAAATTAAAATGGTGCTAAAATATGTTTAATAAGGTTCTTCTCAACTTTTTAAAAGGGACATTGCATTTGGCTTTTTTTTTTCTATGTATAGTAAGTCCACATGTAACAATGTCTATATCCGTAGCACTCAAAACAGTTGGGACCTTTTATTTCTATATGACCATTTTATATCCTTATTAATTTTATAATAAATGTCTATAATTAACCAGGCTTTTTATAAGTGTATGTCTAGATAACCGCTTTGCATAAATAAAATAAAATAATATGAGCACAGAATAAAAAAGTCCTGGTTCCTGTAATTTTCCCTTTAATAATTACAGTATATATTTAAAAGGTAAAATATCAATTCCTGATTCCCAAGCAGTCACTAACATTAATAAAAGTCAGATTATCATTAAACATTGAGGATATATGAATAAGAAATGAGTGAATGAGATCTCTTCATTTTCAGCTTTTTACAAAGAGGAAGAAGAGACAGGAAGAATGAGCTGATTCAGTGTATTAACTTGAGACCATGTCTCCGAAAGAGAAATGGAAAAATGTGATTCAGTAGTTTTAACTCCATGTGAGATGTGTCCTCTAGTACTGAAGCTTGGACTTCTAGTGTGAGAGTTTTAACTTGTTAAGTTGTCAAATTTGACATTCTTACCCTCCAACCAGTTTGGTTCCGTCCACCCAGTACCAGTCGTCTTCTACTTTTTCATCACTTAAGCCAAACCAGTAAGCGTTCCAGTGTCCACGGGGCAGCAGGTCCCATATGAACGTCTTTATCCAGTCAAAAAGTCAAATATCATTAAAATCAGATCAAAAATATCAAAAAAACCATAGTAATCAATTTTAATGCCTCATATGTTTTGGCACATCCCTTCCTCTTTTGTATATTTAGTAGTTTCTGTTCTCTTTTTTTTACACACACATATAGATGTGGACAGTCAGTGTTACTTGAGGTCCTTAGATGTTCTGCAAATATATCTGTATACTTAGAGTGCAGTGAGATACACAGCTCTCGTCTGTCCTCACCTGTTCCTCGGGCGTATGGATGATGGCCAGGTGTCCTCCATTCTGCTTGCAGTACTTCTGACTGTCTGACCAACTCCTGCCAAACACTGAGATGTAGTAACAGCTGCCGTTAAAGAGCTTCCAGTCTTCAGGGCAGGGACTCTTCGTTGGTGCTGGAGTGGTGCATGATGCAGGGGTTGCCTCTAAAAAGATCCAACATTTTTTGGCGTTATGATGAAACGCAAGAGATTGCTTGTTAATAACACGAATGCATGCACTTGCACCTCACGAACCAAGCTTGGTGATTTTGTCCTTCAACTGCGACCGCTCTCTCTCAAGTTCACTCTTCTCTTTCTTCACAGTCTGCAGTTCTTCAGTCAGAGCTGTTATATTAGCGCAGCCCGTCTGCATGTGTGATTCAGAAGCGCTGGAGAGGGAATCCTGATCAGAGGAACGGCCCTTACCTAAGACAGAAGAAATAAAAGCAGATGTGGGTTGTCAATAAAAAGATGTTGTGTAAGGGATTTTGAGAAATAAAGATAGAAAGATGAAGTTTAAAATGAAACTGATGAGCTTATGAGTTATAATATTATTATCACTTGACTGTTTTACACAAGAAATGCACGTTTTTTATTTTGTGCTTGTGTTGACTGTATCTGTAAGATAAATAGCAACTGAACTGTTTAATAGTTAGAAATAGTAACAGAATATACCAAAATGAGTCGAATGGAATCGAAAATAGAAATCAATTGAAATCAAATTCAATCTGGAAATACACTATGTGAACAAAAGTATTGTGGCACACACCTCTTAATTATTGAATTCAGGTGTTTCAATCAAACCCATTGCCAGTTGTATAAAATCAAGCCTTTTAGCCATGCAAAATCTGCATTTACAAACATTTGTGAAAAAAGGGTTCATTGAAGAGCTCAATGAATTCAAGTGTGGTATTGTGATAGGATGCCACCTTTGCAATAAGTCAGTTTGTATAATTTTATCCTTGGTAGATATTCCACGACCAACTGTCTGTATTGGAAAGTGGAAGCGTTTAGGGACAGCAGCGACTCAGGCATGAAGCGGAAGACCATGTAAAGCGGGGGGTCACCGAGTGCTGAGGTGTGTAAAAGTCACCAACGCTCTGCTGGTTCTGGAACTAAAGAGTTCCAAACTTCCACTGGCAATAATATCAGCTAAAAACTGTGTGGCGGGAGCTTCATGGAATGGGTTTCCATGTTGTGGAAAGTCTTCCCAGAGGAGTGAAAACTGTTATAGCTGCAAGGGGAGTGACCCATTTCATATGGGTCCCTGTAAAGGCAATTCTAAAAAAAAATTCTAAACACATTATAAAAGTTTAGAAATGTATTGCTTAAACATATTACAAAGCCTGTGAACTGTGAAGTACTGAATTGTGGAGTTAGACCGGATTTTTTGGGCGGGGCTAAATGGGGCTCGATGACGCACTGGAGCCCCTGAGCTCATGGACTCGCCCCTACTTGATGACGCACAGGAGCCACTGAGGCTGGCCCCTCCCCTAACAATATAAATAGAGTACATTCACATCAGTGTGCTGCTCAATCGCGAGTTACTGTCAGTAGCTACTATTAGTTACTACAGCCAACAGTTTGCTAGCTAGTTATGTCTTCGTCACGGAAAGGCATAGTAGCTGGATGCGATCACGTACAAAACAGATCGGTGTCCTTATTTAAATTTCCGAAAAACGATCACATCAAGAAGAGGTGGATTCATTTTGTGAAGAGCCACCTTGATAGAGAGCTGAGGATCACCACCAAAACCCGCCTTTGTAGTGATCATTTTACATGGGATAGTTTTATAAACTTTTGTCGGAGACAACTGGGATTCACTGATAATCCGCTGTTACTGGTGAATGGGGCCGAACCGACTATCTCCCGCCTCGGCCTTCATCCTCCCGTCGTGCCGACAACTGGTGCCATCATCGGCAGTGCGTGCCCACCAATGAGTCTAAGTTGCCTTGTGTGCTTATGTTATAATTATAGTTGGTAGTCCGCAGTAGCTCGACGGCAGCTTTCCCGCGAGTGGGCGTGGTTTCAGTGTAGCCAGCGGACACGCCCCCAACGTTTGAGAGCAGGGACTACTGCTCATTTTTTCAAGATTTTGATCGCTTATATTATGTACTTGCCGACTTTTTTTATCATTCAAATTTGCGCTGGGTGGCTAATAACACATTTTTCTGTGGTGTGACAAACTCAGAACACATACTTAATTTTGACTTTACAGGGACTTTAATGTATATGTATTTAGAATGCAGTGTCATTAAAGTCATTTTTGGTGTGAAGGTCATGTGTCCCATTACTTTTGTACTTTCTTAAAGTGTAGGGATTAAAGGATTAGTTCACCTCAAAATGAAAATTTCCGAATAATTTACTCACCCCAATGCCAGCCAAGATATCCATGTCTTTCTTTCCTCAGTGGAAGAGAAATTAAGTTTTTTGAGGAAAAAATTTCTGGATTTTTCTTCGAATAATGGACTTCAATGACAACCTGCGTTTTGAAGTCCACTATTCGAAGAAAAATCCAAAAACTTAATTTCTCTTCCACTGAGGAAAGAAAGACATGGATATCTTGGATGGCATTGGGGTGAGTAAATTATTAGGAAATTTTCCTTTTGAGGTGAACTAATCCTTTAATGCTCAGCTCTACTTGTTGATGAACACAATCACACCAAATTGCGCAAGTCATATATGTGAGAAAGGAGAAGTACCACTGTGAAAACTTGTGACCACCAGGATCATGATTAAGATGAGGCAGAAGGCAGTCAGGCATGCTGTCGCCACTTTGAAGGGTTCTTGGCAAAATCGCTTTCCACTTTTACCTGCAGCGTTCTGAAATACTGTGAACAAACAAATAAAACAATGATTTACAATATAACAATTGTATAAAAACGGCCATATCTAACAATGCACTTTTTTACACAATATTAAACAAATTAAGCATGTTTACATAACATTTATTTGACAGGAAATAAAAGCTTTTGAAAACTTTTTTGGATTACATTTCGTGAATGATTTACAGTATGTTCCACTGCCAGGTTAACTCAAACCCTGAGAGTATTGATGAGTACTTTATCAAATAACGTTGTATGTTTGTCATGCAGGATTTTTTTTTTAGCATAAATCATAAACATTTAAAACAACTGGATATTTATGGAGCATCTGAGGTTGAATAATTGCCCAAAAAGGTAACAAATGTGGACATTCAAGAAAGTGTAAAAAGTAATCCTTCAGAATCATCTGTTGAGAAACACGTATTGGTCAATGTAATAGTGGTTTGACCCTGGAAGAATTTAACAAATTTACAATTTTACAATACGACAATTTTAGCTTTTATACGACAATTTAAAAATATATTATACACTTTAACTAAATCTAAAACCACTGAGTCTTATTTCTTTTTTTATTCTTTTACAAAACTTTCTTACAAGTAATGGAGAAATACAGGCCTTATTAATGTAAGCATTAATTTCAGAATGAATGTTTGTAGATTCAAAAAAAAATTATTTAATGTCTAATAAGTACATTTTATTTATAAAGCACATTTAAAAACAGCAAAGCTGACCAAAATGCTGAATAGAGAAAAAAAAGAGTCCAACAGAATAAAGAATGAAAACAAAATAATAAAAACAACAACACAAACTTAAAATGCCTGGCGAGATACGCTTTCCACCTATTTAAAAAAAAAAAGATAATGGAAGGTGCAAGGCGAATGTCCAGTGGCAATTGATAAACGGGGGGCAGCACATGAAAAGTCTATTACCCTTAGTTTTTAAACGGGCAGAAGGGACAAACAAAAGAGCCATATCACAGGATCTTAAAGGTCTACTAGATGAATGAGGAATAAGAAGATAGTTAAGATAAGATGGAGCTTAATCATTAAGAGCTTTAAAACAAAAATCTAAAAAATTGGAACATAAAATGGACCATGAGCCAATGGAGTGATGCTAAAATTGGAGTGACATGGTCATATTTCTTTGCCATGGTCAACAGCCTTCCAGCGGTATTTTGAACCATCTGGAAGTGAGCAGGGGATGAAGACCCAAATACAATGAATTACAACAAACGTCTACAAGTGATGTAATAAAAGCATAAATAACCTTCTCCAAATCTAGAAAAGGCAGATCAGAATTGATAAAACATAAAACATAATTCATTTCCTTGGTTAGGCATAATTCTGAGTCCAGGATGACACCAACTTGGTGTCAAGGTTTCTTTCCTGGAAAGAAATTGAAGGGAAATGATTGCCAAGCTCACTAATGAGACCACCTCTAAATATCAGGAGACCAAAGATAATTATTTCAGTGTTGTCTTCATTAAATTGCAGAAAGATATTTGACAACCATTTCTTAATGTCCTTGAGACAGTCCAGCAAATGTTGAATGGAGTTGCCAGCTTTCAGATTTAGGCTTTGAATAGAGCAAGATAATTAAAAAGAGAATTCTAAATTCCAAGTCTAAAATCTGAAGGGATGTTAGTCATGCATCTCTATTACTATTGCTCATACCAAAGGTTTTGTGATTTGAATCTCCTGGCCTAAATATACAACTTTCCCACATATGTAGTGTTGAAATGTTTTAATCAAAGTTTCAACTATTCAACCAAATGTCAACCAGACATTATTGTTATTTAAAATATATATATATAATCAACAATTTTAGCCTTTATGTGACACTTTGCATGTATTATACACTTTAACCCAATCTAAAAGCACTGATTTTAAATGTCAATTCTAAAATAATATTTAAAGAGCTTTTTATTTTATTTTTATTTTTAACAAACTTTCTTGCCTCACTACACACAGTGTAAATGTAAACATCAAGACACAGCACATGCACGTGTCCCTGTTCTGATTCTCATACCTGAATATTGCACCTCTGGACTGCTGCAGTCATTGTCATGCTCGTCGATCAGATTGTTGTGCATTCCCTCTCTGTTTGCATACATTGCTCTCGTTTTGCACGCTAGAATCTCTCTGTTCACTGCAGCAGTTGCTCAACTGCAGGGGTGTTTTTAAACAATATTGTGTGCGTGTGCGTGACGTGCGATTGGTTGACAGTTTTTCTCTGTATCTCATGACAGATCAATTTCCAAAAAAAAAAAAAAATAGCTGACAATTCTTCTGTGCTGTTTTCTGTAAACCAGCAGCTTATGACTCACCCTAACTGTAAACATTACATTATTTATTTTGTTTCAATGATTGAAAAGCCACTCACACATTGCTTAATACTTAAAGCTGCAGTAACTTTTTTTGTTCAAAATGTACATAATAAGCTAGTACCTCAGGTATCCATTTTCCAAATCGTGTTTTTGTCTTATTCTGAATTACTATGGTACAATACTTATATTCGGACTATTTTATTCCGCTGCGTGCCTCATTATAGACATAAACAGAGAGAAGGAGCTCCGGCTGTTCTTCCCGCAAGACGCATGCTGTTGTTTAGCGTCCGCGTCAAAAGTTAAGAACTGAAGCTTTAATGCCTGGTTCAGATTACACAATTTTTTTTTTTTTGCCTGTTACGATAGTCACTGTGTCAGATTACGCGATTTTGACTCCTAAAATCTTGTCGTGTCGTGCACAAGAAACATGTCAGACTACACTTTGCTTCCTGACAGTCATCGCGTGCCGTCTTTAACGACGCGCGTGATGTCATTGAGAAGGCAAAACTAGTAGCGAGTGACTTCCGGAAACGAACGATGAAGCTGTGAGTGTTTTATTTATGGAACGCCAAAAGGGTTCAATTTCACCACTAACCAAACGCGTTTCATTCTCAAAACGCCGCTTTTTACGGCGTTTACAAAGCAAAAGCGCCGTCATTTCGGCTTTTTTTTATCCAGCCAATGACGCTGTTTCTGACGCCGCAGGCCATCCATAGTGCGCCGTCATTTGAGGCGCTTCTGTCTGACAAAGACGGCGTAAAAACGGCATTTTGTATAATATTATAATCAGCCCCACCCTTTTCTTCAAAGTTCAGCCCATCTAATGAAGTAGATGGAAAGACATATGTAGTAGATTGTCGATCTGAATGGCGATCGTCTTAAGGCTTCTGTTTTTCTAATGTTGTTAGGACCGGTGTTTGGACACTGCGGTAAAGCCAGCCGCCACCTCGAAATGAGCGGTCAAACTAGCCGCCCCTATATTTCGCGGTGCGCGTATACACTAGCTATTACGGTAAGACCGTCAGACCGGCATCTGGATTGAAAACAATTGATCTTCCGGTGAAGGCTATTTCACATCAATTTATTCTTTCTTTCTTTCTTTCTGTCTTTCTGTATATAATTATCTATCTATCTATCTGTCTATCTATCTATCTATCTATCTATCTATCTATCTATCTATCTGTCTGTCTGTCTATTTATCTATCTCTATCATCTATCTATCTATCTATCTATCTATCTATCTATCTATCTATCTATCTGTCTGTCTGTCTATTTATCTATCTGTCTGTCTGTCTGTCTGTCTGTCTGTCTGTCTGTCTATTTATCTATCTATCTATCTATCTATCTATCTATCTATCTATCTATCTATCTATCTATCTATCTGTCTGTCTATTTATCTATCTCTATCTATCTATCTGTCTGTCTGTCTGTCTGTCTGTCTGTCTGTCTGTCTGTCTGTCTGTCTGTCTGTCTGTCTATCTATCTATCTATCTATCTGTCTGTCTGTCTGTCTGTCTGTCTGTCTATTTATCTATCTATCTATCTATCTATCTATCTATCTATCTATCTATCTATCTATCTATCTATCTATCTGTCTGTCTGTCTGTCTGTCTATTTATCTATCTATCTATCTATCTATCTGTCTGTCTGTCTGTCTGTCTATCTATTTATCTATCTATCTATCTATCTATCTATCTATCTATCTATCTATCTATCTATCTATCTATCTATCTATCTGTCTGTCTGTCTGTCTGTCTATTTATCTATCTATCTATCTATCTATCTATCTATCTATCTATCTATCTATCTATCTATCTATCTATCTGTCTTTCTGTCTGTCTATAATTATGTATCTGTCTATTTATAATTATCTATATCCATCCATCCATACATCTATCCATCCTAAAAACATAATATACTGTTGTGTCTTTACATTCAGAAAATCACTAAAAAAAATTCCTAGTTTACACCGCCCAATTTCACCTCAGATGGAGAGTACACATTCCCACCGTGTCACCTGCACAGTTTCAGGAAATTCTGATGTTGTATTACAAAATAAGAGCCCTCCAAATTTCATAAATAAGCTGCTGTGACTATACATTTAGAAAATCATTTAAAAAAAGAAATCCTAGTTTACACTGCACAATTTCACCTCAGATGGAGAGTACACCTTCTCACCGTGTCACCTGCACAGTTTCAGGAAATTCTGATGTTGTATTACAAAATAAGAGCCCTCCAAATTTCATAAATAAGCTGTTGTGACTATACATTTAGAAAATCATTTAAAAAAAGAAATCCTAGTTTACACTGCACAATTTCACCTCAGATGGAGAGTACACCTTCTCACCGTGTCACCTGCAGTTTCAAGACATTCTGATATTGTATTACAAAATAAGAGCCCTGCAAAATTCATAAATATGCTGTTTTGGCTTTACATTCAGAAAATCACAACAACAAAAAAATCCTAGTTTACACTACCCAATTTCACCTCAGATGGAGGGTACACCTTCTCACCATGTCACCTGCACAGTTTCACAACATTCTGATGTTGTATTACAAAATAAGGGCCCTGCAAATTTCATAAATATGCTGTTTTGCCTTTACATTCAGAAAATCACCAAAAAAAATCCTAGTTTACACTGCCCAATTTCACCTCAGATGGAGAGTACACTTCCCACCGTGTCACCTGCACAGTTTCAGGACATTCTGATGTTGTATTACAGAATAAGAGCCCTCCAAAATTCATAAATACGCTGTTTTGGATTTACATTCAGAAAAAAACTTTTAAAAAATCCTAGTTTACACTGCCCAATTTCACCTCAGATGGAGGGTACACCTTCTCACTGTGTCACCAGCACAGTTTCAGGACATTCTGATGTTGTATTACAAAATAAGAGCCCTCCAAAATTCATAAATAAGCTGTTGTGTCTATACATTCAGAAAATCATTAAAAAAAATCCTAGTTTACACTGCCCAATTTCACCTCAGATGGAGAGTACACCTTCTCACCGTGTCACCTGCACAGTTTCAGGAAATTCTGACGTTGTATTACAAAATAAGACCCCTCCAAAATTCATAAATAAGCTGTTGTGTCTATACATTTAGAAAATCATTTTTAAAAAAAAATCCTAGTTTACACTGCCCAATTTCACCTCAGATGGAGAGTACACCTTCTCACTGTGTCACCTGCACAGTTTCAGGACATTTTGATCCAGTTTTAAATTTTGGCACATCGAAAAAGGAAATGGCACAAGAGCGAAAAATGATGGCTCTCCAGACACTGAAAGAATCAGGTTTGTGAAGCAAGTATTTGTCTGTTGTGTAGAGTAATACAAAATAAAATGAAGTTTTACAAAATATACTGTAGACAGCATTCAAATACACAACGCAGAAGTCAAGTGTAAGGTAAAACAGTAGTAGGGAAAAACATTTTCTTGGGTAAAACTTCAATGAAGTAATTTGAATAAAAAAATGCAGCTTTATAGGAAATTATACAGTTATAAAAGGAATTTCACAGTGCAGTGAAGAGAGAGTTCAGGCCATTTAAGAGTTGCCACTCATAGCCAGGTTGTATACTATTACATTAAAGCCACCACAAAATGTAGGCTTGTCAGAGTAGTATCACAGCTTAATACAGCTCAAAAGATACAAATCTATATTAAAATCAAATATCTACTACAATCGTACAGTAGTCACACAGATTTATGTTATGTCTCTCTGCATTAGGGGGTGTCTGTTACATTTAATAACACCTCCATCAGAGCTGAAACAGACCTATGTAAATTTGCAATTTAGTTTTAATGATTACATTTAAGTCAAATGACCACATTACGGCCTATGAAGCCGTGGTGACCAGTGATTTCGGGACAACATATGGGAGTTGGTAGCCACAACACAGAACAGATTATAGTTGTTTTAAAAAACTACAAGAGGCTGTAAAGATTTCATAACATTTACAAAAAAAAAATCTTATATTTAATTGCTAACAATTTATATTACAGCCCGGAAAGTACTGCTTAATTAAGATGAATTTACAGCATAACTTTAAGTGATTATATGAAGTACTTGCATGTAAGTATAAGGGAACAATATGCAAAGTTTGGGGAATAAAGGGGTAAAAACCAGGAGAATGAAAAAAATATTTATACTGTAAGTATTATAGAACTAACTAAGGGGTACTTATTCTACTATTATGATACAACAATCTTGTATTTGGGAGCAGATGTTTAAGTTTGGGCTTACAGCTAAAGAGCTATTTGCATTTTACAGTATTTTTTAAAAATACTTGGAAATATACTGTTGTTCAATGTAGTTACAGGGTAAGTACAATAAAAAATACATACAGACAATCTTATAATACTGACTTGGAAACCTTTATATATTGGTCCCAAATGTGATTGTTGTATCATAATAGTAGAATAAGTACCCCTTAGATCTATAATACTTACAATATATAAAAAATAAGAATTCTCCTGGTTGTTACCCTGTTATTCCCCAAACTTCACATGTTGTTCTTAGACTTACATGTAAGTACTTTATAGGTACACTATAATAACTGAAAGTTACACTGTAAAATCGCTTTAATTACGCAGTACTTTCCGGGCTGTAACCTAAAGCGTTACCAATAACTCTTTCACCAAAGAATGTTGTTCTTTGCAGCGTTAATCAGAATGTTAATAAGAGGCAAAACACAGACACAACAGCACAGTAATACTGATGTAATCTGGTCATAGATATACAGTGATATGAAGAGGTTAACAAAAAATAGTTAAAAAGCTGATGTGGATGATTCTGCATTTCAGAACTCCTAATTTATACCACTTTATACAATACAGCATATTGCTTTAAAGCCACAAATATCATAACTTCCTAGAAGCTTACTATAATTGAGACATGCACCGCGGAAACATGGTCCGTTTGTTACTCACTTTAATCCAAACCCGATGTTCTTGGTTTGCTTCTTATTTATTAAATCCAGTCCATTCGTTGATTAAATATTGATTCGAATTAAGATACAAATTATACAAAACGAAATTCACTTTAAAGAAAGTCTTTCGACAAAACAAAACTTAATGAAGTGGTCAAAATCATGTCTGACCCACTTCATGTCTCCAGTCATATTGCGCATCCGATGTAGCTCTTACTCATGCTGTTCACTATTCATAATCAACATAAATGAAATAAAATAACAATAGCCTATTATTTAAACATAAATGTGAAACTGGCAAAGAGCGGATATTGAGCGGAGAGTCACGGTGAAAAGTAACTTGAAACTTGTTTTTAAAGCGCGTCTTGGTTCACCCTCTGCCTGTCAGAAAATTAATATGCTTTATTACACAAAACGAAACTTTGAAACATTATTATATTTATAAATGACTATCAATTGGAGAATAGCCTCCTTCAATGGTGAGTAGCCTACTGTACAGTGAATGTTTTTGTTACACATCAATATGCTACAGATTGGGGCTGCACGATATTGAAGAAAAATGCAATATGTTATCATTAAAATATATTTAAAATTATACTACCCATGTACGTGTTTCACGTTATTTTTCTGACAAGAAAACATCACTTCAACACAACTTCTATAAAGTGAACATCAGTGTTTTATAAGAAGTGCTATTTTAACATCAAACCACGGGGTTTAGGTTATCCTACATTAGGGTTATTTAATAACAGAAACTGAAGAATCAAATGTAAAAGATAAATAAAATAAAAACACATTAGTTTTCACTGTTAATTTAGGCCTATACTGATTCTTATTAAAGCTACAAAAGTTATTCAGCCAAGAGCAGGGAGTGATTTTCTCTTCGTCGTTTGCTCATGACCCCAGTTATTGCAAGCCGTTGCGATATGCATATTGCGAAATACATTTGCGATATTTCGATAATTATGATGTATTGAGCAGCCCTTCTACAGATGTATGCTTCATATTTTATTGCTATTTTGTATGTATTGTGTTTATCATTGTGTTGTTGGAGGAATTGAAACGTCTTTGTTCCTCGTTTATAGGCAATATGTAGCAGGCTAATGCACAATGGTTGTGGTGTAGTTTGTATGATGGACTATCTACTTCAGTAATAATACGGGATGTTATGTTTTTTGGTGAGATGTCTGTTTCTCAGATCATAATAAAAAATGCAGGGCGACGGCCCTGAGCCAGCTGTTAGAAAACCGTTATGGATTTTTTAGGCTATTTTACTAGTCTGCCTATAACCAGACCAATGAATGGTCCCCGTCTATTAATGAATATATTTTCTTTTTTTATGGCTTGAAGGAGACGTCCGCAGATCCAGCTGCTTCAAGATATATTTATTAAAAAAAATTAAAAAAAACAAAAAAAACTTTTACAAGATTTGTTTTAGAAAAATACAATATAATTATTTTTAAAAATACACATTTAAAAGAAAACCTAATAAAATATGTAGCATTAGCCATTATGGAAATACAGGCATCTCACAACTTCTTATTTACAGTCCATAAAAATAGGGCATGTATTATACTATTATAATACGAGAATATATTTACAGTTTTCCTGTGTATTTTTACTGAGGCATTGTATTGTGTTGTGTTTTAGAGTTAACGGAAAATTCCGTAAAATTACTGAATAAAGTCTTGGCAAAAAAATGACCATTACATTTTCCATCTTTAGCCCCCTTTTTCCACAATGGACTCCTAAGAATAACGCCAGAAATTCTGATTCTGATTCTACAGAAAATGAATAATTTAGTGTTACAAATAAAAAAACGTCATAAAATCGTTATATTATATGACATCAGAATGAACAAGGTAGTACAAAATATATTATTCACTGTTAACAATATTAATGTCTATTTGAAGGCAATGGCAGCGTGATAATAAATACTTATATGTGAAATATATCACAGTCTTTCTTGTATGATGGCCAAGAGCAGCGGTGGTCCTCGCTTGGGCTGGCGTCATCTCTTGTTTTAATAGTTCAATCGTTTAGGAAGGCTCTACCAGTGTATCCTGTGAACTGCTAAAATAGTCTTATTATCTTAAAAAGCGAAATGGACTATATCGTGAAGCGTATACCTTGGCCCATCTCAATCATTATAATCAGCATTAAAGGGACCCACAGCAGCCACTGTACATGGACTTAAAACAGTTGCTGCTGTCATCTCCTTAATAAGTAGCCTACAGCCTGCTACTCAATAAGTTGTCAGCTATCGGGTAGTCTTACGAAATTTAAAAGACATACACCAACAGACCAATACAAAAGAAACAAAGCGGAGATAAAAATACGGTCGGACCTTGGAGTCGAACCCTGTCACTAAGAGCAAAACGACACTGCTTTCTATGCACGCAGACCAATGCCCTACTGAAGTTAATAAGATAACTTGGTAATCTAATGTATTTCACAGACATGAATTTAAAGAGAGTCTACAATCATACTGTATATACCCACATATGATAAAGGAAAAAGGGGGATAGGCCTGCACGTGCCCAATGAAGAAATAAAAATATGACACGATAACAGTCCAAACACCGGTCCTAACAACATTAGAAAAACAGAAGCCTTAAGAGGATCGCCATTCAGATCGACAATGTAGGCTACTACATATGTCTTTCCATCTACTTCATTAGATGGGCTGAACTTTGAAGAAAATGGTGGGGCTGATTCAGGGGCGTAATTTGTGGGGGGGATGGGGGGGATATAACCCCCCCAATATTTAAATCTATGCATTACAACCCCCCCATTATTTATACCATGATCACAATATCAGGAGGCATACCCAAACTTCAACCCCCCCCCAATGTTCAAACCAAATCTACGCCCTTGGGCTGATTATAATATTATACAAAACGCCGATTTTTACGCCGTCTTTGTCAGACAGAAGCGCCGCAAATATCGGCGCACTATGGATGGCCTGCGGCGTCAGAAACGGCGTCATTGGCTGGATATAAAAAACGCCGATAATGATGGCGCTTTTGCTTTGTAAACGCCGTAATTTGCGGCGTTTGTATCACAGAACGCCGTACTTTGCGGCGTCTTTTTGTCTGAAAATGAAACGCGTTTGGTTAGTGGCGAAATTTGACCCTTTTGGCGTTCCATATGTATTGGCTGTCCTGTGTTCAGAAAAAATTTTAAAAACAAAGAAAACCCGACAATGGACACGTTCCTGGATTGCTCGAAGAGGACAGTATGGGCTGTCAATCCTCCAAAGAGAACTTGAGGTAAAATATTGTTTTCTTACGAACCTTTCCTCCATGTCATAACTCCACATAGTAGCACCATCGTCTCTCTTTCGTTTCGCCATTTTTGAAAGTTGTGTACGGAAAAGCGTCTGTGCTCCTATTGGTCAACCTCATACATGTGACGAACCCGTCGTGGACGACAGTTAAAAAAATTAAACATTCTAGTCTTTTGTCGTGATGTCGAGAAACATCGCAGACGCGAGGTAGGTTGTCGCCCACTATGACACACTATACGAGATGATACGATCGAATCTTGCGTCCCGACGCCCGTTGTCGTTTACGAATCCCCACGACACCCTACGTCAAACGGATCGTGCCAAAATCGGGCTAAAATCGTGTAATCTGAACCAGGCATAAGTGTTTTTATTTTTTCGGAGAGCTTTTTCTTACTTTTCCCTTACCCGATTATCAGTATGAGCAACAAAAAAAAATCCTATAAATGTAATGGAATTATTGAATAATAACCTCATATGCTGCTATATAGCCACAGCTTGACTATCACAGGTACTCTACAAATCTAAAAACATTAAAGGGTAACTAAACACTAAAACAACTTTTTTTAGTTAATGATCTGTTAGAATGGAGCTTCATAAATGCTGTTCATTGATTCCAGTAATTTTTTTTGACATTTTGGGTTTAAAGTGTTTTAATTCTACAATATGGTATAAAAACGTCTGAGTGCTGCCCTCTTCAGGTTGAACGGTGGCTACTGCAGTTGTATTTTCCTATTGGATGTTTGCGGTGGTTCGTGACGCAGCGGTTGTTGGTGACGTTGGCAAGTTCCATACAAAGAGATGCGTCTCAGGTGCACGCCCCCCTCCGCTGGGCTCTGCCCAATTTTCCAGCATTTTTCAAATATTGCCAGTGGGTGGAGTCAGGCTCTGACCAGGGGTTTAGTTACCCTTTAATCTGTCCACAAATCCCTCATCAACAAATGTGCACAAAAACCTTTGAACATTACAATGTCACAGATCACTATTTTCCAGAGACACAACATTAGTGCAATAAACCTCAAAACCGTTTCAACTGACTAAATCTTGAATGTGGATATTCGGATGCCAGATAACAGTTAAAATAACAGTTGCCAACACGCAGAAAATTTGTTCAACCAGAGTTGCAGCCGTTTCCTCTGATACTTACAGCTTGTGTTCGTGAAAGTTGGGGTTTAGTGATAATGGTAATCAGAGGCTTAACGTAATATTATATGTGTGTGTGTGTGTGTATGGCAAGCCGTTTTAACTTTTATTCATTTCCAGGATATGAATTGCTGATATCAACAATTGAATTATTGATATCAACAATTAAATTCTTGATATCAACAATTGAATTCTTGATATCTGTAATTGTATTTTCACTAGTGAAATGTCTCCATAGGCTGCATTTCAAAATCAATTGTTGATATCAAGAATTGATTTCTTTCTAGTAGAAATATAATTTTTGATATCAATAATTACATTGTTACTAGTAAAAATGTGAATTCCTGTTATCAATAATTCTATTGTCACTAGTTGAAATGTCTATTCTTGATATCAACAATTGAATTGTTACTAGTAAAATTTTTCAGTTTTGATATCTGAAAATGTATTTCTGATATCAATATTATTTCAGATATCTAAAATGGCTCTCTTACTAGTAACAATTACATTCATGATATCAGAAATTAACATTGTCACTAGTGAAAATGTAATTATTGATATCAAAAATGAACATTGTTAATAGTAGCAATTCAATTGTTGATATCAAGAAAAGAATTTCAACTTGTGACAATTGAATTCTTGATATCAAAAATAAAGTTTTTACTAGTAAGAATTTTATTTCTGATATGTGAAATTGGATATTTCAACTAGTAAGAAATCAATTATTGATATCAACAATTGATTTTGAATGGCAGCCTATGGTGACATTTCACTAGTGAAAATACAATTACAGATATCAAGAATTATAGTTTTTACTAGTTGCAATTCAATTGTTGATATCAAGAATTATCATTTTAACTATAGTGCAAATGTAAATGTTGATATCAAGAATTAGCATTGTTACTAGTAGAAATATTATTCCTGATATCAATAATTATCATTTTAACTACTGAAAATTGAATTGTTGATATGGCTACTGCAATTCAACAATCCATATCCTGGAAATGAATAAAGGTAAAACGGCTTGCCATAGAGAGAGAGAGAGTGTGTGTGTGTGTGTGTGTGTGTGTGTGTGTGTGTGTGTGTGTGTGTGTGTGTGTGTGTGTGTGTGTGTGTGTGTGTGTGTGTGTGTGTGTGTGTAAACATCACACAGTTTGGAACGACATGAGGTTGACTAAATGACAGAATTTTATTTTTGTGTTAACTATCCCCAGCATCCAGGAACCATTAGGAACAAGGTGGTATGCCATTAAACATTATACACCTTCAACCACTAGATGGAAGCATATACATGATCCAGGACAGCCAGAAACTTATAATTGCAAAGCTAAGCCTTTCAATCTTATCTTACTCATGGAAATGAAGACTGCAATGTTATTAAGCTAATTTGTTGTTGTTTCCCTAATTTGACTGTGCTATCCTGAACACAACACATGAAATACTAAAACGACAACTGGTTACTCCAGGATACTACATTGACCCTGCTGTTTTGCAAAAATATGAAAGACTGAGTTTACTTAGGCCTCAGGAATGAGAGATATCTACGGAATTTATAAACACTCATATTACTGATAGTCTTCATATCAGAGCCGCTCCATCTGAAGGACAGATCGAGGTTTTAAAAAAATACAACCATTACCGTCATTATGACGATGTTTCAGTCTGTTTTCATTATAGGAAGACGAGGAGGCACCAAACTGTTGCCATATGAAGATACTGGCACCCAAAACCCAATATAAAACAACTGAAAAGTGTCATAACTTAAACTGAAAAAAAGCCTATTAAAAGGGTTACTTCACCCAAAAATGATCCCATAATTTACTCAACCTCAAGCCAGGTGTATATGACTTTCTTCTTTCAGCCAAACCCAATCTGAGTTAGCCTATATTAAAAAATATCCTGGCTCTTCCACGCTTTATCATGGGAGTGATTATAGTCTTTGAAGCTCCAAAAAGCGCAAGCGCATGCATCATATAAGTAATCCAAATGGCTCCAGGGGTTAATTAAGGCCTTCTGAAGCAAAGTGATGCGTTTTTGTAAGAAAAATATCCATATTTATAACAGTTAAATTCTAATCACTGGCTTTCGGTAACGGCCATACACAAGTCGAGTTCCGGCAGAAAAGTGACCTCTGACCCGACATATGGAAAAATTCAGGTAAAGTGGCCGTTGGCCGGTAAAAAAATGAGATGTCCGACTAAATTAAATCTCTCCGGTCAAATTGTCCGATTATAATTGCCTAATAATCCCGCCCCCTAACACAATCTGAATTTGAGAATAAAAATGTATAAAGCAAAAATACACCGATCTTTGGCTATGTAATAAATATAAATGAACAGACTCTACCGTTTGAAAGTTATGAAACATCGCATGCTGCATTTCAAATATAGCGCACGCCTAAAACGGCTGTAAAATATAGGCCTAAAACAACGAACGACTGAGTGAGACGTTTCAAATATGGCCAGGCCCAGGCAGACTAGCCTTAAAAGCTTTTTTCAGAGGCCAGACGATGGTGAATCAGGAACATCTCATTATAGCCTATAGATCAATGGTTCTAATCAGTGGTTCTAATCCGCGAACTCGTAGGCTACAGTATTTTTTCTCTCTCATCAAAAAAATAGTCTGGTTTCACACACATTCACTTTTTGAAACATTAAGGCACGGATGTACCTAATACAAATAAATAAAACATGTCCAGCTAACTAGCAGATCATTCATTTAGTTCGCTATTAAATAAGATCTAGCGCTAAAATCTGTTGTTTTTGAAATCAAGCTGAGCGCTCGTGTCCGCTGCTATCAGCTGCATGGACGATGCGCTGCGCGAGTTGCGCAATCTTCACTCGGACGCGCTTTTCAATCTATCGCTGTTGTGGAGACTCTCTATTTATTCCGGTGAAATCACAAAATAAAATGCACACACAAACGTGTCCCTGCTTGATATATACTGTAACCACTGATGAACATAAAAAACAATTGGCGTTGATTGACGCCAATCGGACGTTCATGTTTTTTTTCCGTCTATTTGAAAGTTAAGCTAATAATAACATGTTGCATTCTATACGGCCTGCTTATGTCATTTTTTTAAGTTACATAGACTGCCTCCAGTTTTCCTCAACTTGACTAATTAAGAGGCGATGACCGGCATATCATCAAAATGTCCGTAAAACGAAACCTCTGCCGGTCACTTTGACCGGAACCATTTTTTTCTAGCGGAAACTCTGGGCCGTACATGAGCTTAGTCAAAGAGTATAGAAGAACTATATTTCTACTTCTATACTTCTACTTCTACTTCTACTTTTATACTTCTATACTCTTTGGCTTAGTTGAGAGTAGATCCCTCTAGCGGTTCAATCAAATACGGCTGCAACAAACTCAAGCTCCGACATTTCTCTTTAAAAATTCTCGTTTTAGACTTCTAATTCGTGACCGGTGTTTTATTTTGTTCTTTAAGTATGAGCAATAATAAAAGTGTATTTATTTACCTTATGAAGCACCACTAAAAATAAAAAGTCAACAACTGCAGGAGGCCATTGCAGCCTGCAGGGGGTGCTGTAGCCTCTATGGGTTTTTTTTAGGGTGCCATTCATTCCATTATTAACAGACGAACAAATACATAACAGCACACTTTACCATTACAGTGTAAAGCTTCTGAATGACGATAAAGCCACTTAGCATATAAGACTAGCTTAGCTTTTGTGCTCCATTAATAAATATCATGAATAGTTACAGAAACACCACACATTTTATCCATCTGACGACAAACAAACATCAACAGTGAAATAAGTGAGAGCTAAGTGCATAACCTTTATCCTTAATGGAAAGCTTCAAACTATAATGGACACTACCACAATCTATGACCACACTCGCTCTGAAAATAAATCAAGCTGTCTCATTCTAATGGAGGCTAACATTAGTCCCTCATAAAACATTGATTTAACCTCTCAACCATGGCCAAACAAATCGAAAGGCGTGTGGGCAGTGTAGTCTTTTGTATCTTGACTTATTAAATGTCAGACCATACTTACCAATATGAGATTTTCATGGCGCTCATTTTCCACACTTTTGATCACACAGTGATCTACATCTGTATGGAAAACATTGTTACTGGCATAGATGCTCTGATTGATTGGTGTGACTTAAAATATAAAACTGTGTCAAACCAAAGTGTTTTGCTTGTTCACCAATAAACCACAACATGCCTGCAGGGCTGTGTGAATGGCAGCGATGTTAGACTGAGGCGTGTGAGAAATGGCATTGTGGGTAGAGGGGCTGACAGTGGAAGAAGTTATTTTGCTCATCAGATTGATATACACAAGCCACCAAACACAATGTGAGTTTAAAGGCCCACTGAAGTGCCTTGAAACGTGTAGCGTTACTCAATGTGTTGAAGTAATTTCCACTGAGTCGGGAAGACAGGGCGGGACATATTGAACAGCTCCTCCTCTTTTGATATATAGTAAACGTGTGAAAAAGTGATAGATATTAGATTTTAGCTGCTGCTTCAGCGTCTATTTATAATGTAGGGGGGCGGGACGCTTTAGATTCTAGAGAGCATTTGATTGGACAGAAAATCTGATGAGAAATGGAAGTGCAGAGTGATGTCATCAAAATCATTGATCCTTATTGGCGGAAGTGAAAGACTAAGTTTTGGGGGGGGGGAAATTCAATCTTTATTTCACTGAGATTTAAAAAAATCTGGTCATATTTAGTGGGTGACTCTTTTGTGTGGTAAATGAAATTCAGATTATCAGGAAAGTAATGTAAATTTGTGATCACTTTGCGATTATAGACTGAACACTTGTATGCGCATGACGTCACCATTTTAACAAATTCACGTTTTTGTAGTTTACACAGAGAAGGTGACGGTATCGTTTTCGAAAACTTGCACTTTGAAACCCATAAGTTTGCTTTTTCCGTCCCCCAAAATGGCGTTGTCTTGTAAATGAACTGCCAAAACACAATGTTTTTAGTTGAAAACGGTGTCATGTAAACGGCTCCTAATTTGGTCACTGTATCCTCTCTGTGTAGTTCCAGTATTCATGCACAACCGTCTCAAGGGTTTACAGAGAAAATGAGCAGAAGGTCTGTGGGCGAAAACTAACCGAGGTCTGCAGAAGCACTTCTCTGAAAGTCACATCGAACCTTGATGCCAGACACATCGGGTGCCACTCCTGTCAGCTAAGAACAGGAAACTGAGGCTACAATTCACACAGGCTCAAGTGTGAAGAGAGAGAGAAGATTGGAAAAAAAGTCCCGATATCTGTTGCAACATTCAGATGGGGTCAGAATTTTGGCGTAAACAACATGAAAGCATGGAAAGAATTAAGGCAGTTCTGAAGGCAAAAGGCGGTCCAAGCCAGTACTAGCAAGGTGTGCCTAATAAAGTGGCCGGTGAGTGTATAACTCCTCTGCATTGGCTCAACATTGATTCAGTCTATATCTATTTTGTGATTGACAAATGCATAAACATCAATGCATGACCTACTCCCCAACATCTTCTTTCAGTATGTGTCATCTTACAAATGGGTCATATGACTGCTGTGATGTTCAGTTTCAGCTGAAAAGTGACCGGTGTCAGTTTCCTGCAATGCAGTTTGGAGGCTTACCGTACAAATAACACATACCAGTTAAAATACAGCAAAGACAAAACAAAAGTGTGCTGTCATTAGGGTGTGAGTCACGGCTGCAGCTATAGGTAACATTGCGCAATGATCTCGAGAACCGTTGACGACATTTACCTTTCAAATGACAGGATTATACCTGCCATTTACATGGCTGTGCAGTCACTATCTATCATATGATCATGATTGCTTTTTTCATAAACAGTATTTATTTCTTTAGAATCCTTCACATTGCAGTGTGCGCTGTCAGACGCTATCTACTGGAATTATGACACAATTCAAAATCATCTACTACTGAACACATGATCAAGAGACTTTCATAATTCCATGCATCACAGTCATTCCACGCAATGCTTTCCAAAGAAAAGCATACATTTCTTCAGTACCTTCTTGCATAGTTGATGCATGTGGTGCTTTAACCCAAATGTAAAACCAAAGTAGCTTCCACTGAAAGAGTGCCCTTAAAGTACTATGAGCAAGGAAGGGAAAAAACACAACAGGCCCACAGGGAGTCTGTGAATCACACTGTCTTGTTTACTGAGCTAATGGGTTAAAGAGTAAAGGAGTGATCTATAATTGGGAGTATGCTTTCAGTTCTGAGAAGAGAGCCGTGTGAAACAGGCACAAACACGCATATATAAGTAATAGCATAAAATAAAACGGCATTTGTGTGGTCTATTTTCTCATTTAGATTCACATCCCATTTTGAAATAAATCAGTAGTTTTCCCCCTCAAACTCATCGTTCAGATTACCGGAAACTCCAGTATGCACATGTCACGCATGATGTGCTCATTGCATCAACATGTAATTGTTTGAGTAAACAGTATTCATATCCACAAAGAAGCCCCACCTCTCTGCTGTAGGGTATCTCATTTGATTTTTGCAAGTGTGAAAGACCTGTTTGCGCTCTACTGTTGCATTCCTCAGTAATTACACATTGCATGTCCCGTCCTGCTGCCGCCTGTACAACACACCAATCATCTTATGGAAAAGATGCTCTATTCACATTAAGCTTTTAGGCTGCATTTACTATTACAGCTTCAGGTCTGAGGTCAGAGTGAGATTTATTAAATTAGTCTTAAAGGCAGAAAATGGTCACATCCACCAATACTCAAACTAATGCATACCTCAAACGCCAACCTAAAAAACAAGAACTTATTTGCATAAAGGATGCCAAATTGTTGAGATATTTTGTATTGTGACATTTTTAATGCCAGATAAGCACCTTTTCATGTTAAATACTCGCTGATCAGTATATAACCCTGTACAGACACGAAGTTTATTATTATTACTACATAATACATGTAGAAAACACAGCAAGAAATATAACCTACATTTTTCTTGAGTGTTTTATATACACTCACTGGCCACTTTATTAGGTACACCTGTTCAACTGCTTATCTCAAATTTCTAATCAGCCAATCACATGACAGCAATTCAATGTACATGTAGACATGGTCGAAACAATCTGCTGAAGTTCAAACTGAGTGTCAAAATGGGAAAGAAAGGTGATAAGTGGCTTTGGACATGGCGTGGTTGTTAATGCCAGACAGGCTGGTCTGAGTTTATCAGAAACTGCTGCTCTACTGGTATTTTCACACACAACAATATCTAGGGCTTATAGAGAATGGTCCGAAAGAGAAAATATTCAGTGAGCAGCAGTTTTGTGAGTGAAAATGTCTTGTTGATGCCAGCGGTCAGAGGAGAATGGCCAGACTGGTTTGAGCTGATAGAAAGGCAACAGTAACTCAAATAACCACTTGTTACAACCGAGGTCTACAGAAGAGCATCTCTGAATGCCCAACACGTCGAACCATGAAGCAGACGGGCTTCAGCAGCTGAAGACACACCGGGTGCCACTCCTGCCAACAAAGAACTGGAAACTGGACAATAAGATTGGAAAAACATTGCCTGGTCTGATGAATCTTAATTTCTGCTGCAACATTCAGATAGGGTCAGAATTATGTGTAAACAACTTTAAAAGCTTGGATTCATCCTGCCTTGTTTCAATGGTTCAGCAGGCTGGTGGTGGTGTAATGGTGTGGAGGATCTTTGGGCCCCCACTGAGCATAATTTAAATGCCACAGCCTACAAGTATTGTTGCTGAATGCTGACCATGTCCATCCAAGACCACAGTATCATCTTCTGATGGTTACTTCCAGCAGGATAACGCACCATGCCACAAAGTTCAAATCATCTCAAGCTGTTTTCTTGAGCATGACAATGAGTTCACTATACTCAAATGGCCTCCACAGTCACCAGATCTCAATCCAATAGAGCAGCTTTGGGATGTGGTGGTACGGAAGATTCGCATCATGTGCAGCCGACAAATCTTCAGCAACTGCGTGATGCAGTCATGACAAATGTACCAAATCTTGGAGGAATGTTTCCAGCACCTTCTTGAACCTATGCCATGAACAATTAAGGCATTTCTGAAGGCAAAAGAGGGTCCAACCCGGAACTAGCCAGGTGTATCCAATAAAGTGGTCTGTGTGTGTGTGTGTGGTTGTGTGTGTGTGTGTGTGTGTGTGTGTGTATGTGTGTACTTTTTTTGTACAGTATGTATAACACAAAGTTTGGATTCTTAGGATTAAATATGACCTACATTATCCTTGAGAGGTTTTTGTGGGATTCATTCCAATTGCTGTCTGCGGTGTGGTTGGGGTTTCTACCACATAAAGGGATAAAGGGAGGTGATTTCAATTGATAACAATGCCAACTGGTTTTTGATAGGTAAACTTTAGATTCTTGGGATGAATGTTGGTTCGGCAAATCAATTGCGGGTGATAGTCGCTCTTTAAAAATCAATATTGTTTTTAGAGCTTTCAATATCATGATGAGTGTCCTCACTTGAGTTCCAACACAGTATAACTGTTTGAATAGTGGCTTCAGAGCACTACACCACAAGAGGCACATAATCACTAGGCTTACAGATATTTTGTGAGATGATTATTTGGCTTAATCCATCAAGCTTAAACTCTTGGATGTTTCTAAGGGATGTACATTGTGTATATGCAATTCAAAGCATTCTCCAAAAAACCCCACCATATTCAGAGAATACAACATGTTTATTCTGATGCAAAATGTGAAAGCTGTGATAAAAAAGAAATTTTCCTTGATTTTTAAAATAAAATATTAGTGGTTCCAGAAGACTTGCTTTTTTGTTATATTGTTTTATTTTGCATAATTCAACTTGGCGTCTACTCTGAACAAGTCAACAGAGGAAGGCAAATCCTAAAACCAAATATGCAAAATAAGACTCATATGAGTAAAGTAATGACTGCTATAGAAAAATGTTTTTTACTTGTTCCATCAGTTGATTTTGACTTGATTTTCAAGAAAAACAACTTTTTTTTTTGAGATTAATCAGACTATTAATAAAGCTTCTTACAATATGTTTTATGGAATAAAGCATGGATACATTATTTCCAGTAAAATTGCTGTTCAACACAATCCAAAGATCTTTAGGAGCATTACAACATATATGTGACTAACATAAAAAAATGAGTCAGCTTCCTTTCAGCAGTAAATTGACAGTTGTTCAGTCATGTCACTTCCCAAGTAATTTCAAACACAGACCTTATTTTAGTCATAAATCTAAAGTCCCCAATCTACAAAACCATTAGACATTCCTGAAGGAATTCGTGAATGTAAAATACTAGTTCTCTTCCAGATTTTAGAAACTGAACAGATCGCGGAGTGGCCGTTACACCTCGGGTGTGCTATATTTTTCAATAATTCAATGGCCCGGAGTCAATCTGTGTCGAGCAGGACGAGGCCGAGGGCCATAAGAAAATGGCGCGAGGCCAGTGGCGTGATTAATGATGAGAGACACCTGCGCGACTCACCGGTCTCGTTTCTCTCTCACGGAGCGGAAGCAAGGAGGAGCGATGACAGTGAAGATCGAGAGAGGACAGGCCTGGACTTGCTTTTTTATTTTGTTATGTGACAGCAGTCGTCCGTGAGGAGCTGCTGTCTTTTACTTTCATTTTGTATTTGTTTATTTTATTATTAAATTGTGTGTTGAACGTTCGCTGGTTCCCGCCTCCTTCTCTAACTCCGTAACACAATCATTCCGCTTATACTACGATTACCACACCTCAAAACATCGTTCAGATGAAGTAAAAGTATGATGATGATGTGATATGGAACTGTAATGCGGTCAAGACCTGCCTGGATCTACTTTAGCCGTGCGTTTCCCTGCAAATAATTGCATAGCCTACCTTAGAATTTTTGTAAACCAATCAGATTCAAGCATTATGGTGCGTTTAAGTCATCTCGCATAGATCATATTTACGTGTTGAACGCACTTGAACGCCACCACAATGTCGTAAATACTAGTGGGGAGCTCGGGATTTTCTCTAAGCCCCGAGTTTTACGAGTTGTGGGCGTGTCAGTGAGAAACATGGCGGAATACCACAATAGTTAAAGGTATTTAGCAGTGATATTGTCAGGCTTTTCTATTTCCAGCTCAGTAAGCTAATTCCCTGCACAGAATATGATCCCATTATAATATAACAATGCAACATGTAACGGTAAAGTTGGCAGTGGCTTCATAAATTAATTAAAAACATTAAAAAAACAAAGTAGGGGATGGTTGCAACACTTTTTGCTTCAGCACCTATAACTCGCTGAATGTTTTAGCTTGAGTTCTCAAACTTTTACACAAAGTACCCACATTTGTTTACTACAAATGGAACCAATTCCGGTCTCTACAAGAATATCACAGACCTTGTGAGTTTGTCAAATACATGGTGTTACTTTGTTACAATCTACCCCGGTTGTAACACATAATGGGGTAAGTTGTAACAATAGTAAAAATGGATGCCATACCATATGATATTGTTCAAAAACAGATTTATTGAAATAAAACAAAGATGTCTCTCTCTCTCTCAATAACAGACTATGTCTGTTTGACTCGCCCCTGTGTGTTTACATTTGTCTACTAGAACACACTTACTTAACAGCACACGTAATAATAACACTAGGCTACTACAATGTACCTAATTAAGTAACATCTTTGAATATCTTTAGGTCTAACAAAAAACAACAACAGCATTTCTATGTGTGTAAATGAATCTACTTAACACATGTCCTTAACGGTATACTTAATAAACACTAATATACCAGATTAAAGAACATCTTTGTAGTCTAACTAAAAATAACATGTCAATGTGCGTGTGTGTCTATGTGTGTATTATTCTTAATCAGAGTCACAGTTTTGACAGATGAATGATGCTGGTAACCTTGGAGTGAAGGCTTGATGGGCCCATTAACTGCATAGAGCGCATTTCACACAAACCTTCCTTGACTTTGAGTTGTTAAATTGCTCCATGCAAACCACTTTATATAAAACCCTGGCAGAGACACCTCTGTCGTTCTTTCTTTTTTCCATGCCCTAGTTATTCTTTAAAAACATTAAAATCAAGACAATTCTAGTTATATGCTTGCTAAGGGGGTGGCTGTAACACTTTTTAAATAAGTGTTACAACTCTCCCCACCCCTGTCAGCCAATGTTTACCTAGCTGTATTAGCAAAGTGGTTTGAAATTAGCAAGGGGGGAAATGCATCACATATTGCCTGAGAAACTACAATTAAATCCAGTTTTATCTGCAATAGTACAGATACTAAACAAAATATAGTCTTGGT
Source organism: Siphateles boraxobius (assembly GCF_051911475.1). Taxonomy (NCBI): domain Eukaryota; kingdom Metazoa; phylum Chordata; class Actinopteri; order Cypriniformes; family Leuciscidae; genus Siphateles; species Siphateles boraxobius. Next base: position 4,391,066 of record NW_027508953.1, read on the forward strand.
CAAAATTTTTACTTTTTGACCTCAAAATATTTTTTTCTCTCTATATATTCTTCATTTGCCTGTTGGTTTCCAACCTTGACAATCACCAAGATGGAGCAGGGAGGAAGTAGGAAAATACTGAAATGATAGCATGTCTCAGTTTAATAACCTTAATGTATTTTTGTGTAATTAATTAAGAGAAAGTACTCCGCCATCTCACGAAAGCGACTTCTAGCCTACGCACCTGCCGTCGTAAACACGACTTTCCACCTTGTGCGTAGCCTACGACTTCCCAGGAGCACTTGAATGCACCAATATACTTTCTTATCCCAGCTGTAAGTCAACCATTCATAAGTAAACATTGCTGTATATTTGAACATCTCAACCAACCCAACAACTAATAGTATGTGTCTGAGGGAGGGGCTATCTGATTTTAAAATTACACATGCACACAAACAAACGTGGTAATTTCAACACAGATGTGCTGCCGATTTTTCAGTCGTGTCCGACCTGCTTACTGAAAGACTGTTGTAAAAGTGAACATGCGTGTCTCTCTGTTTCTGAAGAACTAGATCACCCCGCCGTGTTTTCCTTCAGTAACACTCCCGAACGAGAGAGGATGTTAATGTACGTTCAAACAAATTGTCCAGCCGTATATCATAAAATGAACAAAGACATATAAGGAGCGCATGCAATACTCGTACAAACCCGCCTAAGGTTTTAATAGAAAATATGTTGTCCCCAAACCTGAAATTAACTTAAATGGGTTATTGTGACAATTATAACACTTTTTATGTGCATTACACATTTTCTCTAGATTATCATACTTTTACAGTTCATGAAAGTCAGTGGGGTTTAACTTTATACCAATATAGGACCCCATTGATGTTCAAAATATCTGTTTTGTGTTCCACAAAAGTGATACAGGAAAGACATGAGGTTTAGTAAATGACAACAGATTTCTACATTTTAAGGTCAGCCCTCTTTTCAACATTTTCAATCAATAAACTAACAGTTCAAAACATCTGTCATATAGCCTACATTATTAAGTCTTTAAGTGCTTTAGCTAAAGATAGACTAATTCTGCATTATCAAGTGCTTGATAAAATAATAAATTCGCTAAATCAGAATTAAACAAATAATGTGGTTATGTAATAAGGAAACTAACCTTTGGAATTCACCAAAGGTAATGACAGCCTTTGGGGCTTGCACAAGCAAGTTGGCGAAATGTTTCGACAGCGGAATTCAAAAAACACGGAACAAGACTGTCATGCACCTCCTCCTTTCTGTTTCTCACACATGCATGCGAAGGAACCACAACAGGTAAATTACTGGTTAGTACATTCTCACAGAACTCTACAGACAAACAGGTTTGTAACTTAAGGGCAGAAAATCTCCTCCTGTAAAAGCTTGACTCGGACGGCAGAGAGACTGATACCACAGCGACACAATGAGAGCGTGTCAGGGGAGGGGAGCTATTGTAAAAAGCTGAGGACAAGAGAGGGGCAAGAAGATAAAAACCTGAAAGACTTCATTCTGAAGCCTCAGGCTGTTTACTGAATCAATAGTGGGGATGTTCAAATATGGTGACCACACAAACACACGCAGACCATGCACATGAACCAAAACCCTACTGTGTCGCCATGTCCTGATTTAGTTAGTCATGTTCCAACATATTTCGTTGATCCTGGAACAACATTCCTTTCTGAAAATGTAGTCCTAACCATATCCCTATCAAAGGGAAATTAAGGGTGAATAACACTGATAGAAGCACCTAACCCTGTTTGTAAGCCAAAACTTGACATAAACTGTAAACTTGTCCCTCAAATCTGATTGGTTTATTGGAATGTTGTTTCAGGATCAACAAAGATGTTGATCCAGGAGCATGTCGAAACACTTGTTGAAATCAGGTTCTGCCTGTTAGATCAGGCCTGGGGCAGACCCCCGTGGGTAGACTACAGCGTACAGGACCTAAGTGAGATCCTCTCGTCCTTCCTGGTTGTCACTTTCCTGACAATGCCATGGACTGGGATTTGTGATTTAATTATATTGGATCAATGAATGCCTCTAAACTCATTCATGGACATGCAGATACACTTCAAGTGCAGGCAACACCCTTGACAAAAAAAAGATTACACCAAATACCATCACAAATCACTACTGCAAATAATAAAAAAATGCTGGTGTATAATTTACTTTGTAACAATTTTCAATTAGAAAGTGCTAGTAAATTTCACAAATAATTACAAAGAAATGGCATTGAATTAAGCTTTTTTTACTCTTTGGGGATGATATTTTTATGGCAAAGGGAACAGTTTTTGTTGTAACATATCTATTTTGGCATAAACTATTGTTACCATGGTAATTCTTTTCACTAGTCAGAATGAAAAAGAAGTCTATTCATGCAATATACTGTACAAACATACTCCTGTCACACTGGATTATATTATATATCTCAGGAGATGACAAATTGCGCTTCATGGCCAGTGAGAAACCAGTCATGCATACTTGGGTTACACCACACATTCAATGTATCAGTCAGGGAGAGCTGGAGAAACACCAAAAGCCTCCACTGTACGCCAGGCGTGGCACTCGAAATTCATAACGGCCCGTCGTGACAGTAACTAAACACACATTTGTTTCCTTTTTTGACATTTACATTTATTGAATGGGTGCACACAAGTCGAGTCTCCCACAGTGAAGGTATTAAGTACACCCAGCAGCTCTTCGCTTTAAGGATCTTTCTGTTGACTTAAGGCCAATGAACCAGCTCAACTGGTCATATATGAAAGGAGACCTGTGCAATTCAACACAGTTCCTTCACACCTACCCAAGAATAGTGATATTAATATCCATAAAGCACTGTCTTCAATAGAAAAAAAAGAACTGCTCAAAACATTGACACTGTTAACCCGATGGAAGAAACATTTTCTTTTTCTTCTATTAAAATGGATCATGTACACATATACAAAATATATACAGAAAAAAAGTTGCTGCATTAAATTAAGTACAATCAACTTGAATGTTTAAGTTTAAACATTAAGTTGAATCTCGTATAACTAAAGTTGAAATTGCTTAACTTATTTTGATTAGTTAAAGCAATGTAAAAACATGTTGTCATAACTTACTAATCATATAATTTTTTACAGAGTAGATGACTCACCGTTTACTAAACAGATTTTTGTCCAATCATATACTCTCAAGAATGTCCCTCACCAAATCTGGAACGGACAATTCATGACTTCCAGTCATTTTATTTATAATTTTCAATTTATATTTTTATACAGATAAGATATTTACCTTTCTTTTAGGGGCTCAAGAAAACGTGCACACATATCTACACAAACACTTAACACGTTCAAGGAATCATTTATTTCTTTCTTCGAAGAAATCTTACGAAATTGGGTGTAGAAAACAGATCAAATTTAATTACAATAAGTTTTACAATAATTGTTTTTCTTATTATTCAGTGAATGACATGAAAAAGTGGGGCAATTCAAACATTCTTTTTTTAAAGACACATATATAACAGTTACATAAAAGCAAAACATTTGAAAATAAATTATATTCAAAGTAACATTGAAAATACAAAACATGAGTGAACTGGTAATTTTGAGAGAATATAAACACCCTGTAAACAGAACCTGAGATCATGTTGATTGGAAGGCACCACTGCATGTGCACATGTATTTTACTCACAAATATCCAGTGCGTCACCTAAAAAAAAAAAAAAAAAAAAATAACCTAACCCTACTACAGGGCCCAATTTGGTAACTTCAAATAACTTTAAAGCACTGAACAAAAAAGGTTGTGCACAACCAAAATAATTTACATTATCCAATTTAATTTTAAATTCTATCTAGCCTATATGAAAACATTTCTGTTACATTTGTTACAAAGTACACGAGGATAAGACGTTTCCATCTTAACTGTCAAATGTGTCAAGGAAGTCTGTCTCCACACTGACAGTACAAAAACAGTGTATCTGTGGTCAGACTCATATGATTACGTGTCTCTCCAGCAAACAGCCCAAACCACTAAAACATGCGCAGGCTGCCGGAGATAAAACTGTCTACAGGTTTGCAAGGAGTTATAAAGCTCAGAATGTTATGATATTTGAGTTTTAATGCTAAAATGGAGTACACAAATATATAATAAATGTGTGTTAGTGTGTTTTTGCTGTCGACTTGCACATACATATACGTTAAAAAAGTACATACTGTATTTTAAAAACTTAGCTTAGCTCATGAATGTTCATTTAGTGACATTGTACACAAAATGTATTTCAAGGGTCAAAAAAAATATTTCCTATATATATATAGGACTATATATATATATATATATATATATATATATATATATTTAGACTGACAATATACAGAAAATGGCTGAAAATCAGAGCTAAAATTAACTAATCAAAAAATATATTTATTAGCATTTTATTTAATTTAGCCTTTTTTTGTATATTTTGAAATACATTTTGAAATATATTTGAATATATCTGGGAGCAGAGTTTTTTTTACACGTTTCTGTGGCCATAACACTTAAAATAAAGCAAGGGGATGAACTTGGAGATATATGTCCCATTCATTTATAGAAATTTCTATCTAGAGAGATCTGATCAAAATAAAAGATCACTACAATATCATCAAGATCAGATCACTGCTTTGGTCGACACAGTTAAAAACGAAACATGAAAAAGATTAGGATTTGATATCTGTTGATAAGGAAAAAAGATTTCTCACATACCGGATTTAATAAGCAACTTAAACGTATTAACACAAATACTTTTCAGTTTTAAACTTCAGATGTTCCTGTGTCTACGCAAGGTGATTTTTAAAACGGGCCTCTTTTAGAACATGAATCCATTGGAATCCTGATTACAGCAGGACGAATCTTTGTGGGGACGCCCAAGGACAGAGTAGCAATTTCGCTGCAAAACTGTGGTATGTCGTTGTCCGCAGAAATGCATTTTTTCTTCCCGCTCCTCAGTTCAAGCATGTGGGAGCTTGCCTTACTTTTAAAATAAAATGTATGGGTCACTAAGAGACACAAGAAAAGATGGGGGTTTAAAAAAAGGGTAGAAAAAGGTGTTAAGAAGCTTAAAGCATGCATCTGATCTCCAAGGCATGCTTTGCCACGAATGACCTTCCATCCACAACTCAACGGTGCCTTTGGCTTCAAGGTAAGTTGGCCCCACATATCTTCATTCCCCTGGGACTTCCGAGCATGTTGAACAGGTCTTAAAATCTCAAAGTTTCAGTGCCTTGTGGGTGCATTGAGATCTAAAAACACGTGACTGTTTCGTCACCCCTCAGTGCATTTCAGGGTGGATTGCGTTACCCAAAACAGAGCTCCTTCAAGATGACCTCTGAGACGTCAAGTCAGGACGACCGACCTGTCGGTTAAGGGTCAGATGAAGGAATGAGAGAGTGATGGAGGCTGTATCAAGTTTCTTGAGGAACAAAGGGAGCTGTCCACTGCAGCCAAGGGAAGGAAGAGATGCAGATAAAGGTAAACAGTCTCGCTGTTTAACCGCCGTCCTCTATCGTGTGTAAGACTGGGGTACGTTTGCACAGGGTAAAAAGGATATAAAAAAAAGGACATTTAAAAACACGTTGCGCTCCTGAAAAGGCCAAACCTGCAGGTGTATGTCAGTTGTGAGAGCAGTTTTTCCAGTTGCCTTGGTAGAGAGCTTTTGTAGATAAAAAAGACTGATAAATGGCTGAAGGGTTGGTCTTGAAGTCTGGGGAAGACATGTACATGATTTCAGGTTATTAACGTAATGAGAGTGCAAACAAACGCTGACAGACTGAGAATACATTCAGCACACCGATGGCAAAGCTTCACCCATTCGAACGCTTAATATTCACCATTTGTCATTAAAATAACATGACGCTGAGAGTAAAACAGGCTCCCATTGCAGAAAGCTACCCACACCCAACAACAGACAAGAAAACTAGTTTTCTTGCAACAGCCACTCCTTTGTTAGTTCTTCAGATTGAAGCATATCCCTCCTTTCTTTTCAAGAAAAAGTCAAGCATATCTTTGCGAAAGTGTACAGAGTGAAGCTAGACACTTAATCAACGCATGCTGCCAAAACCGACACTGATATGCGTTAAGGAAGCCTTTTGAAAGTCAGCCCGGTCGTATCATTGCAGTTTGCAGAAAAGCTAGTGTCAATAGCCCGAAGTCAATGCAAAGAGCCGGCATGGAAAAAACAATAAATAGCTAAATAAATAATGTTAGCCTGCTGTACCGAAAACAAAAGATGCTATGCACCACTAGAGGAAGACTTACCAGGTCACCTTACAGCCAGGTCTTGCTTTAATATGGAGATGGAACACTAAAACAAAAAGGGGAAAAAAAATTAATCATTGATCACTGAAAAATAAATAATGACATCACAAGATGAGGAAAGAATGGGGTGTAGTCCGAATCGGTAAACATGGGAAAAATGACTCTGACGAACTAAAATAAAACCTCATAAGTGACTGAAGACTTCAATCACCACTGAGCACATAACATTTTGATATGCCAAGAAGCATAAAGATATCCCAGTCTGGAGCACACACCTAGGTAGTGCTGTCTAGGTAGGCGGCTCACAGCCAATGCTATTCGCTTACCTAGGTGGTTGCACAAGCATTAAAGATATGCTAGTTACAAACAAATTACACATATTATGTTCTTCTCTCTTGATGCAATTACATGATGAACCATATATTTCTGTTCCAGTGACAAAAAAAATATCTGAACAATTCACGCTATGCCAAATAGGTCAAACGCTCATAGCGTTGAGAGACTTCATTGAAATGCACGACAGTGCAAAATAAGCAAGCAACAGTCAGACGGTTGTGCAAGGCTGAAACTGCGGCAGAAATATTCACGAGGGTAAGAAGTGAGACAGAGACAGACGTGTGTGAACATGACTAACATTCCAACTATATTCCTAAATGATCTCCTTTTAATTCTCTTTCTGATTCTTTCATCGAGCTACAAGAGTGATTCGGATTAAACGATCATTATACACTGGATAAATGTAGGTAATTATGTCATTTCATCATTAATTTTATTCACCTGAACAGAAAAAACATTAATAGAGATAGACAGAGTGTGAAAGGAAAACTAATGGTGAGAAAAAAAAGAGATGTTCTTTACAAATGTGTCTTATCGAACTGTATCTATAGTCAAAAACATGCAAACCACACAAAATAACCTATTAATGAAAATAGCTATTAAAGACAAAACATTTCCAGGTGGTCTAAGAGGAGATGAACTAAGGTTGAACGTTATCTATGACAGGCTTCACTCCCTCCCAGGATGCATTAGTCACAGGTGGAAAATTTAAGTTCAACTTTCAGTTTCAGATCTGATCCGTTTTCCAAGTACACAAACTGAATTTCAAACATTTGAAGGTAACGTAGAATTGACAGAAAGAATTGCAATGTATGGAGGATAAATGAGATGACACACCTATACCTGGGAATTTTTGCATGCAGTGTGTGTGTTTGTATTTCTGTGAGTGTGTAGACAGTGTGCGCTAGCTTCTTATCAAATAAACATCTCTCTGTTAGACGTATCAGTTGCATTTGCATATGATTCCCTCAAAGCTTTGGTTTTGCATTTCCAGTATTTCTTGTCCTTTTCATATGCTACACGTGTTATCAAAATCCATTTAGCTAGGAACATTTAGGTGGCCTTCTATGAAATTATCAGCCTTGAAGCTTTTTTTACTTCGTTTAGCTATCAGATTTTTGTCTAAACAAGACAGATTTTCTGTGTAGTATCATCTATCTGATTAAACCAATGTCAAATGTTTTCCAAACTAAATAAAAAAAAACATTTATCTCTCTTCATGAGGTAGAATTCCATGTGGTTGTCTGTGTGATGATGGATTTTTTAATTAATCAACTGACATTTGTTTTTCTGGCAGGAACAACATTCATGCTTTTGAATTTGAAATGTTTGTTTCCCCCTGTAGTTGAAAACAGATGTCTAAACTTGAAACCTTATTATTATTAATCAACAGTACAAAAAAATGTAAATTTTTATTTTAGTTTCATATGAACTATTCCTTTAACGACATTCACTACCATTCAAAAGTTTTCGATTTTTTTGTTAACTGTAAAGACATTTAAAATGTTACAAAAAACAATATATATTTTAAAATATTTTAAATTGTAATAATATTTCACAATATGACTGTTTTTACTGTATTTTGATCAAATAAATGTAGTATTGGTGAGCATAAGAGAATTACCATTAAAAAAATCTTGTCAACCCCAAACTTTTGAATGGGCGTGTATAAACTTAAAAGGTTTAACTGACATGTGTTATTACATTATCAAATACAAGTGCTAAAAGTTTTCAGTTTCATACCATGAACAACACTGAACAATATTGCCACATTTTTAGTGATGTCTCACCACCACACATACATCACTCTTAAAAAACTGAAGTTACAAAAGAATGATTAACCAGTGCTTCCTGGATCAACAGAAAAATTTATTAATTTTGTGTTAAAATGCCCCTTCGGCAAATCACAGTGAATGGAAAGGAATCGGGAAGTGATAAAGCGCATCATATCCTCTCTGACAGTCATGTCTTACAACAAACATATACTCTTTGCTTACAACACACTTGGGTTGTCTGAAGGTCTAATGATTGACATAGACATGTCACGTCTCATGTTACTAAAACCACCCCCATTTCCTGTGAGGTCAAAATGTTAAGTAGTGAAGTTATTGCATTGTGCAATCAAGAACTGTCATTACCTAATGGTTTACACATCTGAGGATACAGAAACATTAGTTGATAAAACTACAAAATACAAAATAATTTTTCAAAGCTATATTTATATATTATTATATACTAATAAAATTTGATTATTTAATTTATTTGTTATGTGGTTTCGTGCTAGAGTATGACATCATTACCTTAGCAACATGCTAACTCCAAATTCTGGCCCAGTTTACGTGCATTGTGAACTTACTACTCTTTACATGTGACTTTTGTAGTATATTTTTGGACTATCACGTTAAAGGATAGTTCACCCAAAAATGAAAATTCTGTCATCATTTATTCGGCCTCAAGTTGTTCCAAACCTGTATGAGTTTCTTTCTTCTGTTGAACACTAAAAAGATCTTTTGAAGAATGTCGGTAACCAAACAGTTGCTGGACCCTATTGACTTCCATAGTTTTTTTATGTCCATTTTTATGCCCAGCAACAATTCTTCAAAATATCTTCTTTTGTGTTCAGCAGAAGAAATAAACTCATACAGGTTTGGAACAACTTGAGGGGTAGTAAATGATGACAGAATTTTCATTTTTGGGTGATCTAACCCTTTAATTCACAAATGCTGTAGAGAAAGCTTAACTTGCATTGAACCCAGAACATTACTTTAAAAGATGGTCAGATCACACCCATATATCCAAAAGACAAAAACAATTGCTTTAAACCATTTCATTATCCATGCATGTTTTGGATACTCAGTTTTCTGAATGTGAGAGGGGAGAGGAATAATTTTAGACTCACTCTGTGGCAGATTTTCTCCTGCACCTTATAATGCAAGCGATGATGATCACAGCCATAATCACAGCAATTACAATTCCAGCAATGGCTCCTCCAGATAGACCCTCGTCTACCGCACCGACCTCTGCAAAACATGAGGTGTTTAACGTAACATAATATATATATATATATATATATATATATATATATATATAGAAAGAGAGAGAGAGAGAGAGAGACTACAATTTAGTAGCAAATTGATCGAACACTAAATTATTGAAATTATTAGAATTTTTTAAATATGAATTTGAAATTGTACTCTATGTACTACAAATAAAACAGTTAATAGATTTGGCACTCAAATAATAATAAATTAATAAAACTGTGTTAATAATTCTGTTAATCTGGCACATTATAAGTTATAAAATAGATAAATATCGGCCGAATAATCAGCCCGACTGGGTCTAATTCTAGATAAGGAACACTCAAAAGTGGCAGGCACACTAACTGTTCTATGCCAGTAATGTCAAAATTGCAAAAGATTGGATAAATATTACTTATATAATATTATACAATATATTTCATGTTATATATCACAGTATAATTAAATTATTATAATATAATATAAACTAATGTGAAATATGAATATTAATAACTTATTTAATTAATCATCATCATGCCCGTGTATGAGTATATAAGTAGTCAGTATTGCATTGTAAAATTAGCATTAATTGGCATAATAGCCTATTTGTGAGGCAAAAAAAAATGCTGAGGCTCGTTTACCTGTCACTTCGAGTGTGTGTGTCGTTTTTTTCATCATTCCCGTGATTGGGTTGAATGCCTCGCAGGTGTACATGCCACTGTTCGCAGCACTGGCCTTTGCAACAACATAGATTGACCGACTGAAGTTCATCGCTGTATCGTTGAGTTTCCATGCGTACGTACTGGGGGGGACAGACTCCGCAGAGCAGGAAATCTCTATAGGCTCTTCAAACTTCACCGCTTTCTTTGCTTGAATCTTCACGTTCTCTGGACCGTCTGAGAGATATCAGAGAGATTGGCTCAGTTAGGCAGGTCACATTTACATTAGAGTAAAGCAAACAAACTGTCGGTAACAATACAAGATAGGCTAATGTTTAGACATGACAACAACAGAGAAGTGATACACAAATAACCTAAGTAGACATGACACGTGTCTCGGAAGTGAAATTTTGAACATGCTTGATTTTCAACAATGGATATACACGTAACAGCTGGATTTTTTTATCAATGAGGTGAAGTAATGGAAAAAGAATATAAAAAATGATTGAATATAATATTAATTAAATCATGGCCCAGTTCAATAGACAAGGCTTAAATTAAGCAAGGATTAGGCTTTAGTTCAATTCGGACATCTAAGTAACTTTTATAAACATTACTAGTGTGCATCTTGAGACAAAACAATGGGTCTGACATATTTTAAGATGCATTTTAGTCTGGGACTAGGCTAAAGCTTTGTCCGTGGTACCGGGAATATAACATTGAATATATATTAATTACATTAATTATATAAATATAATAATATAAAATTAAAAAAATTAGGTGATTTTGACCCCCTTTATGCATTTGTGTATGCTTTTTGCTTCACGTATTCTAGGGTTTAAAAATAAAGCTTTCAAAAATGGGCTTTTCACAGCGATGCCACAAAAGAACCATTGGTGATTCCCCATCCGTTCTTTTCTTATTGTGAAGAATATTTTATAATCTAAAGAACTTTTTGGGCATTGAAAAGGTTCCATGGATGTTAAAGGTTCTTCATGGAACCATCGATACAAATAAATAACTTTTATTTTAAAGAGTTGTATGTTAATTGCTGCACTCCATTCAATGCAACAATTTATGTAACAATATATTTACTGACTACATAGGCAGTATTTCAATGAAACTGTCCTCTCTTGGACACTTACAGTTGATCACCATCTTATAGCTGGCTTCATCTTTGTTCACTTTGTTCTTCAATTGGCACTTGTACTCGCCCATGTCCTCTTTAACAACTTGAGCAATCGCCAGAGATTTCTTGTCGGCTGAAAGGGTGACACGGTCACCAGGAGTCAGAGGTTTGCTGTCCTTCAGCCATTCCACGGTTTCAGCTTTCCCAGCGGCTGCCGAGCAGGTGAGGTTGACTGTGCTGTTGCCAGCGATGAGAAGTGATGTGGAGCTGGAGATATTTGTTCCAGATAAGGCCTCTACAAGAACACAGCAAAAGAGAAGACAAACCATAAGTGATGCTTCCAGAATATGGAGCCCAATGACAGACATAATGTCAATTAGAAGGTGAGAACAACGGCTGGTAAGATTTCTTTATGTTTTGAAATAAGTCTCTTATGCTCACCAATACTGCATTCATTTGAATAAAAATGCAGCAAAAAAAATATTTGTAATATAAAATAACTTTTTTATTGTAATGCATTTTAAAATGTAATTTATTCCTGTGATGCAAAGCTGAATTTTCAGCATCATTACTGATCCTTCAGAAATCATTTTACTATGCTGATTTGGTGCTCAAGAAATGTTTCTTATTATTATCAATGCTGAAAACACAATAACAACAGTATATCATATAGTTTTGTGTAAACTGATACTTTTTTCAGAATTCTTTGATGAATAGAAAGTTCCAAAAAAACACAATTTGTTCTAAATATTTGTAACTTTTGATCAATTTAATGCATCCTTCCTGAATAAAAGTATCAATTTCTTTAAAAAATAAAACAAAAAAACCTGACCCGAAACTTTTAAATGGTAGTGTAAATGGTACAAATAAATCTGATTTGTGTTTGGTCTTTTTAAATTCAAGTCAGACAGTGGTTTTCTGTCTAAGTGGGCAATTCTTGGCTAAAAAAAAGCTGTAAAGTGGACAAGATATTACTGTATATATAATAGTCAATAGTCACAAGTCAATCTAACCACACAAGATAAGCTCTCACAGCAACTTCATTCACCACAGCACTTTTCGACCATCGCTTCTTCTCGTGTTTGTACAGACATCATTACTGTGGAATGCACCAGTTTGAATCAGACTCATTGCATTCACCAAATACCTGACACTCTATCATTCAGCACAGTTTGTTTTCCTGTTTTTAGTTTCGGGTAAGACGCATGTAACAGCTGCAAATTAACTCTCTAAAATCATATCGAGTAAGCTTTGAGAAAAGCATATGTAACCTGAGAGAATTCTTTGTATTAGATCATCTCATTAAAGATGTTTGAGCTTTTTTGCATGAACCGTTCAGAATTTAAATTTTATACAAAATAAATGCATTACGGTTACACCTTTAAGACGAACCTCCAAGCAGAAGTCGGTATTCTGCGACTGAAACCTTAGCCAGGTGTCTACCCCAAAACGTATGTGACGTCAGAAAGTTTGTATTCTGCTTTCTTTAGCGTGCTGCTTTCACACACATGGAAACACCTCAGGGGAAGACATGTAAGCCGTTTACAATCAATGCCCTCAGTCAAAGAAAGCAGAACATGCCTGGAACTTCTACCCACTAACATGAACCGAGACTCACAGTAAAGCAGAGGAACAGGTTCATCTTTTAAAAGCACTTGTAAGTTAAGAAGCCATTTTGAATAAAGACAGACAGACATACAGCAGTTGCTATGTGAAATTTAAAGGATACCTTTAATAAACCTTGCAACTTTTTCAGTGTAAAAAACACGAAATTTTGTAGCGGCTACTCTTTTCATTGCAATTACAATTAATGGGGACAAAAGATTTCAAGCTTTACGAATGAACTGTTTTCATATGAATTTTGCATTATATTCTATAAGTCTTCTGAAGCCATTTGATAGAAGACTGGTATTTAAATATCATTCACTGATTTAGTGAATAAAATATTCAAATTAGTTTTGCGAACCAGATCAATTGATTCATTGAAAAGGTCCATTAAACACACTAAGGAGAGCTAGGGGAGATAACAGCTTAAATTTATATCTGATTCTCCCTTAAAGCTATCATATGATTTCAGAAGACTTGGGTTATAGCGCATGAGTCTTATGGACTACTTTTATGCCCTTTCTGAAGTTTGAAAGCCTCAGTTCCCACTCATTGTAACTTCATTGGAAAAGTGCAACCAGGAGCAATTCACCTATTTGTGTTCCACGGAAGAAATGTAGTCATCCGAGTTTGGAATAACATGAGGGCGAGTAAATGATGTCTTATAATTGTCAGTTCCGAGCAAACTAATCCTTCAACATTTAACACCGAAATCAAGACTCTTTTCAGTTTTGTTTCCATTGTCCTTCTAGGCAAAGGTATTTGTTCCTCTTCTCTCAGAGATAATTTTTTTTTTTTTAAATCCTTATCGCTCTTCTTGGCAATGAAGTCACCATGGCAAAGCATGTCTATCTCTGTGCTGCTCCACTGCTAATCAAAAGATTTCAATGGATGTCTTCACTTTTCAATGGTATATTTTTACGAGTGTACGGATAAGTATATATTTGAATATATTAATAGCACTAGAAATACAACATGCACTTGATGGAACTTCGGTTTGCATTCAAAGCATCGGTACATGTCTTTAGGCTTTTGACTTACCCAGAACAGTCACCAAAGCAACCGATGAGACAACTTTGCGGTTGGTCTTCATGTTGTTGGCCACACAGCTATAGTTGCCACTGTGTTTTTCCTCTAAATTGGTGATGGTGATGTTGGCCATCTGAAACATCTCTACCCCGTTAACTTTCCAGTTGAACTGAGCGGGAGGGTCAGAATCGGCAGAGCATGTGAGTGTTAAGTTAGAGCCTTTCTTAAGGAATGGATCAGTTGGAGTCTGCGTCATGACGATTTTCTCAGGGCCATCTAGACACACAAGGACAAAAGGAGATGATGAAAAGAAGGTTGAGTAAAGGTTTATTAAAGTGCTTGCAAGGCAGCTATGCTTTTAGGATTTTTGATACACTTAAGATTAAAGTCTTAAAACCTCCCATTCCATTTTTTGGGGAAATTCTAGTTTTTGACAGAAAAGGCTCAACATGAAATAACCAGGAATTATGTTGTCACTAGCAGAAAAACATCAAACAGTGCGCCATGTTAGTTGTGCAATGTACAGAAGAAGCGTGTATTTTGAGCATGTGGACTTTAGGCCAATGCATTCTATTTCAAATTAAAAAATAATTAAAAAAAGTGATGATAGAGACTGCTGCAGTCCATTTACTTTCATGACCAAACCATGCCCTCGCAAAGGCTTTAAAAAAGGTTTGATCTGTTTGGAATGTAAATGCACACACAAACACTATTTTAAGACATTTACCGTCTTCCTGCTGTTCACAGGCTCATTCATTCACAACTATATTTGATCTAATCTCAGCCTGCATTTTTTCCAACACCTGCACCAGAACCTGTTTTAACTAGAAAGTCTCTTCAGATCTCTGCTGTCATGTGTGCTTTCTAGTGCACACCATCTGCAGAGACAAAGACTGCAGGTAGTAAAAACGAAAGACACAATCTTAACTTATCTTCAGTAGATCCAGTAACTATGGCTGTTAATTTTTAAATTTTGCTACTTAACTGAGAGTAATGTATGTGCAGAAATGTGTGAATATTTGTGTGAAAACACAATTCCATCATACTGTCTTAACAGAACTGTTCAGCCAAAACATTTGACATTATTTAAATAAATATTTTATTGTTTTAAGAATTTTTAAACTTTCTGAATAATAACATGAAAAAAGAAAAAAGAAACTTCTGAACTTATACAATAGCAGAGTCATAGCCGGGTCTTTCCCGCATAAATTGGTTTTAAAATACATCATATGGGTTTGGGACAACATGAGGGTGAGTAAATCATGACATTTTTGGGTGAACTGTTCCTTTAAGGCAAACAGTGCTTGTGTATTTATGTGTCAGACTATGCATGTGTGGGTGCGACCAGGTACGTACAGCTCACAGTGAGATTGAAGGGAGCGCTCTTCCCGGACTCCAGTGCATTCTCTGCTATGCAGATGATGGGTCCTTTTAGATCTGTACGGCGAACTTCGGTAATAATTAGCTCATTGCCGGCTGAGTTCAGCTTCATATGTGTGCCATCCAACACCAAAGGGACCGAACCATTGAACCACTTGTAAGTAAAGGAGCCTTTGGCAGAGCAGGTCAGAACCACTGTGCTGTTGAACTCTACAGCTTCAAGGAGACTGGACGAAATCTTGACGTCAGTTACAGGCTCTGGAGAGAAAAGAAAAGAACATGGATTGTGTCCATTTAGAAACATCTTTTGCTCTTGCTTAGAGTTTCCCAAGTAATGAAACCTTAAAGAAACCTGGGGTTAAGTGTCTTGCTCATGGCATAATAGTAACAGGTCCTGACTTGTTTCTTGGGAGAACTAACCAAATAACAAACCCTGAGATTTGACAACATACATTTTACATCTAAATCTTGATTTCCAGTCACTGGATGAATGTCTTTAAAGTTAGTCATATTACAATCAAAAGTTTAAAGTAAGTCACAAAATGACTCATCATCACTATCCACAAAAAGGTTGATTCAATCATATCATTCATGGTTCTATAAAACCCCAATGCAAACTCCATACTATCCACCCTATTAATCACTGATTGTTTGTGAGATTAACTTTTTTGTGTGTTATTCAGTGCAACGTTGTTGGCAACGCTGAGTCTTTAAGAACTGCTAAAGTTAAGTTTAAGTACTCAGTAATGCTTTTAACATACTTGTGCAGGACTTGCCTACAACCATTCCGTTGAAGGTCTTCTAGTAAGACCTTCAACCACTAGTCTTCACTACCCCGGTTTTTTAAATGTTTCTTTAAATACCTGAATATTGCAGTTGATATTCAATACTTACCAAGAACCTCGAGATCAATTTGTCCTGTCCGTGGCGTTCCCTTAGAAGTGACTATATTGAGAATATATTCCCCTTCATCCTCCTTCACCAGCGATCTGAGCTGAACCTCGCATGTTGTCACATTATAGCTGACTCTGCTGGCGTATTTCTCCTCGATATTTTTGGTGTCCATTGTTGGTAGGTGTGTGATTATTGGTACATTGGTTCGACCATTGTTGAAAGTCCATGATATGGTTAGAAAATCCATTGTTGAGGTAATTGTTGTTTTGAAGGTTACATTTTTACCTGGTTCAAAGTCGTGAGGAGAAATCTAGTTTAATACTTCTGTGCTACATTTTTAGACATGAATCTAAGCATTGCATTCATGGTTTTATACCAAAATAACAAATATTTAGCGTTAAAGACACCATCTTTAACCATCTATTGAAAGTACTAAAAAAATCTATACATACACCTTGAATACCAGTCCTGTAAATACACAACAGGTTTACTTGTCACATGACAACAAAATGGCTTAAGTTATGCCACACTGACTTTGATTTGGCAGACATTTTTTAAATATTAATAACTTTTTTTAAAGAAAAAATAAAAATAGCAAACTTCTATACTAAATTATACTGATAACATTTAAGCTCTCCAGACAGATAGACTACCTAGAAATATTTCATTTTAAGCCTAAAATTATTTTTAATTCGAAAACATATAGATATTAATTATAGAACAGGTGTAGGCTATAATATCGCAGTAGATCCTCACATACACACAAACACACACACGCACACACACACCGACTCACCTACAACGCCATTGGTTTTGTCGTTCAGAAGCGGACTGATTTGGGAACAGCATCTTCCTACAAGAGGAACGATTTTTAAGTCAGGACACAGGTGAAATAAAAGGTTAACCTACACATTATGTCCCGGCGTATGATACTGCTTCAAATTAATACCATGAGATTTACATCCACAAATTTAGTTTTTGAAATACAAAAAATAAAATAACACGTTTTTTTAACTTACCGAGAGCTGCCAAAATGAGCAAAGGAACCCTAAAGTAATAGAAATCCATATGGAAAGATGTAAGTCCCTGGAGCGACAGAGAGGAATGTGAGACGATGTGACTTCTCTGTAAGAAAGAACTTGAGAAACTTCACGCGGACACACCTAACCAGTTTATCTGAAAACACGCCCCTTTTTTAACCTGTACTCTCTTCTGATGTCATACCTACCAGTGGAAGAAACTGTACTGCAACATTAACGTTACCCTCATTTCATGGACATTTTTATTTCTTACTATAACAACACTCAGCATGTTGCCTATGTGCATAAAATACTTAATAAAACAATGTAAACTAAATATTAGTGTAAATAATTAGGCTATTTACGTTAATTGTTTTATTCATTAATGCTGCGTGTTGTTATAGTAAGACATTAAAATGTCAATGAAATGAGGGTAATGTTGCAGTAGGCTACAGTAAGTTTCTGCTGTTTGGCTATTTCTCCAATACAAAGGCACGTTTTGGCTGTTATATTTAAATTGAAGTTGAGGGCGGGGGAAAAGAAAAAGAAAAAAATAATTATCAAATGCGGGAATGAGGATGTACTTGTGGCTTCTACTGACGCCTAGCGTCAAAATGGGACATTTCATGTTTGCGCATATACATTATGTGTGCGTAGGCTATTAGCAAGCAAAAGAACATCAGCCAATATTAGGAATATAATTAGTAATTGCCAGGGATTTGACCTTAACATCATTAAGGGAGTTCAACAAAGATGGTTTCTGTAGATCTCTTAGATCAGTGTTTATATTCTCTCTTACTTTACCACTAAAGCATCATAGTCATCATAGTTACTGTCTCTTTGAACATGCTCTCCAAAACATTAATAAATGTTGTGCTTTGGGACTTAAAGTGATAGTTCACCTAAAATTGAAAACTTTGTAATTTAGGCCTACTCACCCTCACGTTTTTCCAAACCTGTATGAATCTCTTTCTTTTGCTGAAAATTTTAGTTTAGAGTCCAATTCTCACTATTAACTTGCTTATTAGCATGCATATTACAAGGATATTAGCTGTTTATTAGTACTTATAAAACACATATTAATGCCTTATTCTGCATGACCATATTCTACATCCCTAATCCAATATCTAAACTTAACTATACCTTACAATTAATAAACAGTAATTAGGAGATAATTGAGGCAATAGTTGTAGTTAATAGTGAGAATTGGACCCTAATCTAAAGTGTGACAGAATGTCAGTAACCAAACAGTTGATGGGCCCTATCCTATGTCTTCCACCTGGGGAAAAAATGGTCAATGGGGCCCATCAACTGTTTGGTTACCAACATTCTTCAAAAGATCTTCTTTTGTGTTAAACAACTTGAGGGTGAGTAAATGATGACAGAACCTTCATTATGGGTAAACTAACATTTTAAACAAAAATGTTAATTTCTTAGTCTTTGTGTAGGAACATTTGTGAATTCTTTGTCTGCCCACCTGCTTATATACTTTGGTTCTTCATGCAGTCAAAGGACACGGCAGATACTTCTGCAAGAACACCTTACAGAGACAGATTCCTGTGAAATACATGACCATGAAGGTTTACAGGTGTTCATGCTTCTTACAACGATCCCCTGGAGAGCTGAATGACAGTGGAACAACACTGCTGGCAGTTGATCTGCTCAAGAGTACGCTTCACTGAAAACAATTACTTTAAGATTACACATTTTTTCTACCACTTTCTGATTTATGTGTACCCCCAGCTAATAGCTGCCCAAGGGTGTTGCATATGGGAACTGAGTGAATTGACTTGCCGTCACATGTTTTCTTATCTAGTACAGGGCACCAAATTAGATATTTTTTACCCTTCTGGGGAAAACAAATCAAGTTAATACATATTTTGAAACAAGTTAATGTTTAAAGCTGTCAATGGATAATTTTGTCTGGGTTAAAATTCTTGTCCAGCTGAAAATTGTCTTTATTATTGATTTTATTCATTATATTTCATTTTATTATAATTTGAAGAGCTGGTTTAAGGGATAGTAAGGGATGATGCAATGGCATCATTTTGAGACAATGGGTAATGTTTCGTCCAGGTCTTAAGAATCATTGTTTTGACTTCGCTTTTTATTCTGGATCATTATTCAGATTTACCATGTTTTCTTTTATTTTTTCATATCATTGTATCATACAGACCCGTCGCCAGACCTCAGTCTTAAGGGGGGCATATGAAATGCATGGGGGGGGGGGGGCACAATTATTATTAGCCTACAGTACGTATATTTATAACAATCAACTCTAGTCGCTCAGCACGTAATCATCACGTTAAACATGTAACCAACAGCAATATGACCTGGGGCCTGTTTCAGAAAGGAGGTTAAGTGAAAACTCTGAGTATGTTAACCCTGAAATGAGGGAAACTCTGGGTTTTCTGTTTCAGAATGGGAGGTAACTCAAACCTGAGAAAGCAGGGTAAGTCAAGCCCGTTTCTGAAAGAGAGGTAACATATACTCAGAGTCAGTTACCATGGTAACTTACTCTGTGAACCTAACCTGGTCGGGAGTAGGTTTACTTCTGTAAACCCAGAGTTTATTTCGGTCTCCTCCCCTTTTTTAAAGAGGAAGCGGTGTTTAAACACCTCATTCATTCTTTTGGTACATTTATTTATTGCTGTTTTTTCCCCCAAGTTTTTTAATAAGATGAAGTCTATACAACTTTTTAACTGGCAACTGAAAATACAGTAGATTAGAGTTACATCATGTAGTTCTAAACAAATTCTACAGAATTAAACTGTGGCATTCACTCAAAATCACTGAACTGTGTTCATCTGTGCACCAGAAGTTGATGGACCTTCCTCCTGCTGTTCTTCCACACTCTGGTGACGGGGGAGAGATAAGAATATCCGTTTATACTTAGATATAAACTTAGATTCTATAGGCTACTCCACATAAATAATGTGAAGAAATGTGGATGTGTAGATTGTTTGATGTGTATACACATAATATTAGCATTTCCTCTGTAGGCCTCTCTGTGGCAACAGAAGCTGTTTCTTCATCCCCATCGTCCAGTGAAGATGAGCATTTGGTTGAGCAAATTTTATAATACTATTTGTCATAATTTCTGGTGTATTGAGTAGGCTACTTACAGCTGTCTGGAGTTCTGTTGGGACAGGAGGCTCCAAAAGACAGATATTACCATCAAAATCTGTTGGGAGTAACAAAAAACCCAACCCAAAGTAAAATATATGGAAATATCAAAAACAGCCTATATAAAAAATAGCACATATGTAGACATCTTACATTTTATGAAGGCACTTGAATCTTCGGGAGTGACTGGCTCTGATGAAGTCTCTCCAGGAATTCCCTCAGCCACTGGCCTTCCAGCATTCAGGCTCAGGGCCATTTCCATCTCCTCTGCATCTCCATCTCCTCTGCATCTCCATCTCTCCTCTGCATCTCCATCTCCTCTGCATCTCCATCTCCTCTGCATCTTCATCTCCATCTCCTCTGCATCTCCATCTCCTCGGCATCTTCATCTCCATTTCCTCTGCATCTCCTCTGCATCTGCATCTCCATCTCCTCTGCATCTCCATCTCCATCTCCTCTGCATCTCCATCTCCATCTCCTCTGCATCTCCATCTCCTCTGCATCTCCATCTCCATCTCCTCTGCATCTCCATCTCCTCTGCATCTCCATCTCCATCTCCTCTGCATCTCCATCTCCTCTGCAACTCCATCTCCATCTCCTCTGCATCTCCATCTCCTCTGCATCTTCATCTCCATCTCCATTATTTGTGAGCCTCTTCCTTCTTTCTGTTGGCTGAGTAGAAGTCAAATGAGATTGAACCTTTAATTGTGTTAATTAGACCGATGTCAAAAATGCTGCTGCACTGTAAGACACTGGATGCTATTTAGTTATTTAATATGTCAAATGTTTGTAAAGTCAGGTAGCCTACATCCATGATGGTCAAGCCTTACCTGATTGAATTATGTTTTTATATTTCATTTTCAGCTGCTGCCATGTTCTTTTAATGCCTGCAGGATTGCACCATGAACATTAAAATTAGGTTGAATAACATACTGTTCTTCCAGTTTCTCCTCTGATATTATAACAGTTGGGTAAGTTACTCTAAAATAGTTATTAATTACTAAGTACAAATGACATCTTCAACAGTGTAATTAGATTAATTTAATAATTACTATCTCTTAGTATTGGTCTACTTATTACTAATTACTTTATAAATCCCATATCAACCTCACCCACTTGAACAATACAAAAAGAGACAGTAAACTGCACTTTTAATGCTTTCAAATGAACAATATACAATTACATGAATTATTCTTGAATTGACCAAAGTGTGTAGAAGGTTACATTAAAAATATACCTTTTAAAAATGTTAAATCCACTATTGTTTTATACAGAATTGTTCTATAATCTATGCAGTATTTAATGCAATGACATCATATTTTACTTTATATTACAGAAGAATTAAGAGTAATCCCTTTAAATTACAGTATTTAGATTACTTGGTAATTACACCCAACACTGTATAACAGTAATTAAAATGTAAACTTACGCATTGACTCGAGCAACTATTTTCTCCCAAACTAACTCTCTCGATCGCCGCTGCTGCCTTGTTGCTTAAAAAAAATGTTTGCGTTCTGCTGGTGAGAAATATGCAGACCTCTTTTTGTCTGGCGATGTTACCATGGTGACTCATAATATCTGCGATCCATTGATAATGGCTTTTTATAGTTGTGGTGCACGTGCTTAACTCGGAGTCAGTCAACTTAGAGTTGATTGAACTTACTCATTCCAGCTGTTCTGAAACCGAAAACGTCTACGGTTACGTATGTAACCCTCGTTCCCTGAGTAGGGAATGGAGACGTTACGTCGGATGACGACGAATGGGGTTTCGCTTAGAAAGCCTATCAACTTCGAGTATTACAAAACGAGCCAATGGCAAGGAAATGCCATGGGTCTGCGGAATTTGCATGGCGTAACTCCGCCCCACCTCGTGGGTATAAAAGGAGGAAGCCGGCAGCAAGCAGATATGTTTCTTCGCTGAGGAGCCAAGACTGAGCTCAGGCGATCCCCGCGGAAAGTGGCAGGCAGACGTAACGTCTCCGTTCCCTACTCAGGGAACGAGGGTTACATACGTAACCGTAGACGTTCCCTTTCGTTGTCACTCCGAGTTACGTCGGATGACGACGAATGGGGTTACCAGTCTAATCACGCCACCTTCTCAGCTGTCTTCCAGTGCCCTGCGAAAATCGAGATCCCTGTCAGCCTGGACAAAGGACTCCATTTATCACAGGAATACCAAGGTACACTGGGAAGCATATCCCAAGCTTAGGGGAAGTATGCAATTAATTCCAGCCCGGAGGGGGGGGGACTTAGAGAATACACATATGACCCGAAGGAAGCATATGGAAAACACTGGGGTGTCCAGCCGCAGGTGGAATATTTCAACCCCAGGGGTGGCAAGGTGGCTTGCCAAGGGAAAGACACACGCTCAGAGAGGCTTACAGGGGAAATACACATGTGGGGGTCGCTCAGAGGAGGGACCATGCACACGGGAGGCACCTAGCCGACGCGCAGGCAATAGACACTGGCGCCGACGTCAGGAGTGCTGGAGGAGCTCAGGGCTTTCGGAGAAGCTCACCTGAGGAAAATATCGCACGTATCCAGTCCGTGGAGTGGAATGGCGAGCAAGTGAAGACACCTGAGCGGGTCCGGTACTAGCTGGTTGAAGCGAGTACACGAGAGGACACAGGCTCCACTCGGAGATTATAGAATCTGGCGAATGTGTTAGGTGTCGCCCAGCCTGCAGCTCTGCAGATGTCTGTTAGTGAGGCGCCATGCGCTAGAGCCCAAGAGGACGCCACACTCCGGGTGGAGTGGGCAGTCACACCAAGGGGGCACGGTCGACCTTGCTGCTGGTAAGCCAAAGCAATGGTGTCCACTATCCAGTGAGACAACCTTTGCTTGGAGAGAGGCTTTCCCTTCAGCTTCCCACCAAACAGACAAAGAGCTGGTCTGAGGTCCTGAAACACTGCGTTCTGTCTACATAGGCGCGGAGAGCGCGTACTGGACAGAGCAGTGCCAAGGCTGGGTCTGCCTCCTCCGAGGGCAGCGCTTGCAGGTTCACCACCTGGTCCCGAAAGGGAGTGGTAGGAACCTTGGGCACGTATCCAGGCCGGGGTCTCAGGATCACGTGAGAGGAAGCCGGCCCAAATTCCAGGCACGCTTCGTCAACGGAGAATGTGTGCAGGTCCCCAACCCTCTTGATGGAGGCCAGTGCAACCAGGAGCGCTGTCTTCATAGACAGGAACTTAAGCTCGACTGATTGCAGGGGCTCAAAGGGAGCACTCTTCAGGGCAGTTAGAACCACTGAGAGGTCCCAAGAGGGAACGAGAGGAGGACGAGGAGGATTTAGTCTCCTCGCTCCTCTCAGGAACCTGATGACCAGGTCGTGCTTCCCCACCGACTTACCTTCGATGAGGTCATGATGTGCGGCAATGGCGGCAACATAGACCTTCAGGGTGGAGGGAGACAGCCTTCGCTCCAGCCCCTGTTGAAGGAAGGAAAGCACAACACTGATCGAGCATCTCCGGGGGTCTTCTCGGTGAGAAGAGCACCAGTTGACGAAGAGGTTCCACTTCAACGCATAGACCGCTGGTGGTAGGGTACTCAAACCTGCCTCGTCCCATCCAGGAGCCACACGTGGAGGTTCCAAAGATCGGGACGAGGGTGCCATAGGGTGCCCCGTCCCTGAGAAAGAAGGTTCTTCCTCAGAGGGATCGGCCAGGGAGGTGCTGTCGCGAGGAGTACTAGTTCGGGGAACCAGGTCCGGTTGGGCCAGTAAGGGGCAACCAGAATGACCTGCTCCTCGTCCTCCCTGACCTTGCGCAAAGTGTGCGCAAGAAGGCTCACTGGGGGAAACGCATACTTGCGGCCCTGCGGCCAGCTGTGCGCCAGAGCATCAGCTGAACCGACTGGGGATGGAGTCGCCATTCTCCAGGGAGGGGCTGAAGCCGTGAGAGCTCGTCGGCTGCACAGTTCAGCGCTCCGGGAATGAAGATGGCTCGAAGCGACCTCAGATGCTTCTGACTCCATAGGAGGAGGTGGCGAGCGAGTTGTGACATACGGCGGGAGTGTAGACCACCTTGATGGTTGATGTACGCTACAGTGGCGGTATTGTCTGAACGGACTAGTACGTGTTGACCCCTGAGCAACGCCCGGAAGCGGTGCAGGGCAAGGCGTACTGCCAACAACTCGAGGCAATTGACATGCCACAGCCGCTGGGGTCCTGTCCAGGAGCCCGCAGCAGCATGTCCATTGCACATGGCGCCCCAGCCCGTGGTGGAGGCATCTGTTGAGACAACAACATGCCGGGAAGCTCGTGCCAGGGGGACACCGGCCCTGAGAAAACCGAGGTTCGCCCACGGGGTGAAGAACTGACGGCAGGTCGGAGTAACTGGTACTCGGAACGTGCCGTGAAGCCATGCCCACCTCGGGACTCGGTCGCGAAGCCAAAGCTGAAGCGGTCCGATATGAAGCAATCCGAGCGGCGTGACCGCGGCTGCAGATGCCATATGCCCCAGGAGCCTCTGAAAAAGTTTCAGTGGAACCGCACTCTTGCCCTCGAATTGTCTTAGGCAAGTCAGCAGTGACTGCGCGCGCTCGCTCATAAGCTGCGCGGACATTGCGACCGAGTCGATGTCCATACCGAGAAAAGAGATCCTCTGCACGGGGCAAAGTTTGCTCTTCTCCCAGTTGACCCGAAGGCCCAGACGGGCTAGGTGCCGAAGCACTAGGTCCCTGTGTTCGCAAACCTGATCTCGAGAGTGAGCTAGGATCAGCCAGTCGTCGATATAACTCAGGATGCGAACCCCTTGTTCTCGAAGGGGAACAAGGGCCGCCTCGACGACCTTCGTGAAGATGCGAGGAGACAGGGCTAGCCCGAAAGGGAGAACCGCGTACTGGTATGCCTGCCCCTCGAAAGCAAACCGGAGGAACGGTCTGTGTCGAGGAAGAATGGAGACATGAAAGTAGGCGTCCTTCAGGTCGATCGCTGCAAACCAATCCTGGGGCCGTATGCATTCGAAAACGCGTTTGGCGGTGAGCATCTTGAACGGCATCCTGTGAAGGGAGCGGTTCAGCACGCGCAAGTCCAGGATTGGCCGTAACCCACCGGTTTTCTTGGGGACAATGAAGTAGGGGCTGTAGAAGCCGGACCTCATCTCGGCTGGAGGGACAGTCTCGATTGCACCCTTCGCCAGCAGGGTGGCAATCTCTGCTCTCATGATAGGGGCATTACCACCGACCAAAGTGGAGCGGACTCCCCTGAAGCGGGGAGGAGACCGTGCGAACTGAATCGCATAGCCGAGCCTGACGGTACGCGCGATCCAGTGGGACAGACGGGGAAGCTCTAGCCAGGCTCCCAGGAACTGAACCAACGGGATCATGCGAGCCACAGGCGTCCCCCCGGAGGGGCAGCGAAGCGGAGTAACTGGCCCAGATGTGGACGGCATAGCGGCCCGGAGAGGGGGCACAGTTAGCAACCGCGCCCTGGCAGAGGGGGCCAGGGGAGGACCTGGCTGGTCGTCCCGCGGGGGCCTGCTCTGCCACGGGTCTGGCGACAGAGGGGGACAGGGGCGAAGCGGTCCGTGGACGGCACGCCGTGTCAACCGCCTCTGGGACAGAGGGGGGCGAGGAGAGCACGGCTTGTGGGCGGCGCTCTGTGTCGCCCGAGAACTCTGTGAGCTCAGGGAAGAGGGGATTGTTTCTGACTTTAACCACATAAGGGTGCTGCCCACCCGTGGGTGAGCAGCGGGGAGTGGAGAACAAAAGATTCTCCCCCGGCCCTCCACCGGGGGAAGGAGTGGTCCTGCTACCACCTCCTGAGAAACAACCATCATCCCTGAGCAGCCCGTCTCAGGAGCGCCGCTTGGCCCGGCGTTTAGCGGGGTGCGGGGCAGGAGAGGGCTGTGGCGCCTTCTTACGGCTTCCTCCGCGACCGGCCCTGGGTGGAGGCTGCTGCGTGGTCCGGGCGGGAGGGGCGGGAGCCGCAGGAGGGCGCCCTCGGCGGGAAACAGGTCGAGGCGTCTGCCCGGCCGGCAAGGTGGAGGCAGCAGCGGGCCGGCGGGGCAGAATGTGTCTGATGGCCTCGGTCTGTTTCTGGGCACTTGAAAACTGTTGGGCAAAGTCTTCAACTGCACCGCCGAAGAGGCCGGCCTGGGACAAGGGGGCGTTAAGCAGACGGGTCCGCTCAGCGTCCCGCATGTCAGCCCGGTTCAGCCACACATTTCGCTCCTGGACCACAGCTGTGGACATCACCAAACCCAGGGAGCGCGCGGTAACCTTCGTCGCCCGGAGAGCAAGGTCGGTCGCGGCGCGCAGCTCATCAAAGAGCCCTGGGTTTGTCCTACCCTCGTGCATGTCTCTGAGCATCTGGGCCTGGTAGACCTGCAGAGTGGCCATAGCATGCAGTGAAGCAGCCGCCTGTCCCGCCGCTCTGTAAGACTTTGCCACCAGGGTCGACGAAAATCTACAGGCTTTGGATGGGTGCTTAGGCTCGCCCCGAGAAGAAGCACTCTGAGGACATAGTTGCATGGCAACAGAGCGTTCAACCGGGGGAAGCCCAGTGTACCCACGGGCAGCTGCCTCATCGAGGGGAGGAAAGGCGGATGAGACCAGCGAGCGGTCCCGAGAAGACAGGGGGGTCTTCCAGGACTTCGAGATCTCATCATGCACATCCGGGAAGAAAGGTATTGGGGTTTGCCGAGGACGAGGGTCGGCGGCCTTACCCAAAAAACAATCGTCCAGCCGCGAGCGCTCAGGACAGGGTGGAGGCCTCCACTCAAGTCCGATGCTCGCGGCTGCCCGGGAAAGCATGGCCGTCATCTCCGGATCAGACTCGAGCACAGCCGTATGCACACCGGAAGGTGGCAGCTGTGACGAGCCCTCACTTCCAGAAGAGTCAAACCCGCCTAGTGATGCTGCAACAGACATGGCATCTTCCTCTGTAGCTTCAACTGAAACACGCGGGCCACCAGAGGGTAGACCCGCGGTGTTGAAGCACCCGGGGAGAAACGCACCGACTGGCAGACCACTGCAACAGATCAGCAGGAAGCAAGCTCTCGCCGTAGATCGCCGTCACACCAACACTCGAGGTACTCGTTTGTAAAGCTGACAATTCAGAGATGGCTTGTGTAGAGAAGAATACACTTGGCTCCGAAGCGAAAACATATCTGCTTGCTGCCGGCTTCCTCCTTTTATACCCACGAGGTGGGGCGGAGTTACGCCATGCAAATTCCGCAGACCCATGGCATTTCCTTGCCATTGGCTCGTTTTGTAATACTCGAAGTTGATAGGCTTTCTAAGCGAAACCCCATTCGTCGTCATCCGACGTAACTCGGAGTGACAACGAAAGGGAACTGAGAGTTTCCCATCTCAGGGTAAGTCAACTCAGAGTTCAAGTTTTAACTCAGAGTTGGTTGAACCTCCTTATTGAAACAGGCCCCTGGTAGCCTATAGCCTACACCACATTACACAGAAGCAATGTTATGAATATCCATATAACACTTGACTATACAACATATTAGATGTAACACCAGAAGCATCTCTCAAACATTGCATTTTAAAGCAGTGAACAGAGGGATATGCATTGCCATGAGACACACACACATACACATACACTCGCACAGAGACTTTGACAGTCCCTCCAGTTTTTCGCGATTCTGCGATCGCTGAATACAACGCAAAATCAACAAAATGTCGCATTTTTTGAGATGGTGCTGGATGCAGAGCCAAATGGGAGGAGCTAGAGCTCGAGCTCCCCCTTTTCTGGAGCTCCAGCTCCACCTCGCTAAATTTAGTGGGCGGGGCTTCGCTGCAGCATCCAATGGGAGGAACTAGAGCTCTATTTTTCACCCTCGCTGGATCTAGTGGACAGAACATGACGCGCTATCAAGCCTGTTAATGTTAGTTCGAGTTTCACCCGTGATGAAAGGACAAGTTTGTTTTGATGCGCAAGATATTGGCAAACATAATATTGTATTTTTCTCTAATATTTGTCATGATTATGATAAATTATAAAATTATTTATCGTTTCTGTGACAAACGCGTAAACACTTAATAAGAACATTGCTCACACTATGTGTGCGTGTTTCTAAAAACTGTTGAAACTTTGAATATATGTATTATTTTCTCTTTATTAAGATGAACAGTTTCGTTGTTTTCCTCACTTTTAAAGCCGCTTTGGACAAAAGCGTCTGCTATATGATTATGTAAATTACTAGACTTAAAAGGCAATGTGAAAGCTTACTATCTGCATGTGCACCCGTTTATTTTTTGTCCACCGCAGTAACGCGTGTTATTTGTGTGAATTAATCTAAATCATCTGATTAATTCATGAAATAAAAAATAATAAGACTAGGTTACCTAATCTGCCCTTTTTGTACGTAAATGTAAAAGCATAGGCTATTCCAACAGGCCAGTTTTAATTTTTTCTTTTTATATTGTAAATTAAAATGGAATATTGACTGTAATATTTGATAGACTCAACCTTCATGTGATAGGCTATGCATTAAGCTATTTTAATGAAATGGAAACAAGCAGTCCAGTACTCTAAAACCAGCCATGTGACTTCCCACACTAGAGGAAAAACAAGATAACAAATGTGCTCTGAGATTAGTGAGGCATCCACTCCACATTTTAATGGTATAATAAGATGAAATAATACATTTTATGAATATAACATTGAAGTACACAATTCAGATAACATTGTAATATTTTACAAAACTCAATCAATATTTATTTACATAGTACTCCCGTTGATAGATTCAAGTTCAAGTTGATTTTATTTATACAGCACATTTTATAACAGCCACTGACTGACCTAAGTGCTTTACAGAACTACAAAATTTAAAAAATTAAAAGAGAATAATACCTGCATAACAGCACAGCACAGATAAGTGCAGCAAAGCTAAGAGCAGCCTTAAACAGGAGTAGCAAAAACATTATCGAACTTAAAATATAAAATAAGAAAACAGAAATCGCTTGATCTCACAAGATTCACAAGTGAGGGTTGTGTAAACAAGACACACCGATTTTTCTTCTGTCTCGTACTTCCAGCAAGAAAACTTCCATGTCCTCTTCTCTTTGAAAAATGAATAGGAAGGGAGCCCAAATTTCTTCTTCATATGCTTCACCTTCATAACGCATGGAGTTTAAAAACAAGTCCCGCATTGTGATAGCCAACAAAGCATCATCCATCTTCATCATTAAGATCTTTCTATAGATATATCTATAACAAATGAAACTTGTTGACTAACAGAGTATTTATTTTGTTCATTTGTGTTAAATAAAAATCGAGCTGGCGCTGAAATATGTTGCTTTTGAAATCATGCTGAGTGCTCGTAGTCGATGCTGCTGCGCGAAAGTTAACCTGCGCATGCGCGGCCCCGCCCACTCCAGTGAGGTAAAGCTGGAGCTCCAGCGAGGGGAAGAGCTGGAGCTCTAGCTCCTCCCATTTGGCTCTGCATTGAGCACCACTTAGATTTTTTTGCGATCCTGCATAATTCCTAATTTAACCGCAAAATAATCACAAAAATTCAAAAAAAGACCTCACAAAACACTAAATTATAATCACCCAATTGAAATATCTTTAGTTAATTGAAGTTTCAATGCATTTTTACGTGGGTACAGATGTTGCGCACGCGTGATGTCTGTGTGCGGTCTGTCAGAAACATGGCGAAAGAAAATGCGTCTCTCCTGCCCTCTCACATTAGCGCCCAGGTTTTCATTGGGCAGTATTACTTATTAACGCGTTTAACATGATTGAATGACATAACAAACAATTTGATATGCTCGATGGTACTAAAAATAATTTTTAAAAGCGCAGTATACCGTGAAAGAGAACTAATTTCAGCCAGTCGAGTGACAGTTTGTCTCTGACTGCAAGTGTGTGTGTGTGTGTGTGTGTGACTGACTGAATGACTGACTGCGTGTCACCGCCTGTCGGCCTAGTTAGAATATTGAATTCTCTTTATAGCGCTTGAACAAATACACATAGCTACAATTACTTCAAAATATTAATCTTGGCAAGTATTTACGTAAAACAATCAGTAATAACTGATTGGGACGTTTGTCATTACTGTAGTAGGTCTTAAAGTGACAGTAACCTAATTTACCTGCTGTTGTTAATGTTAATCAAGCAACAACAAAAGGCTACAGCACAATTTAAAAAAAAAGTATTTGATTAGACCAAATAAACAAGCTTTATGCATTTTTTTGTGATTTGTGTCATGTATGACTATTGTGCATCTGACATAATACTATAATGGTAAATGTGATGTCCTAATTATAAAATATAAAAATCGCACATTTTTTCACAAATTTCTGGAAATTACCACCACAAAAATCACTCATTTTGATCGCAAAAATCACATAAAAAAAATCTTGAAATCAGGGAGGGACTGCTTTGAACCTACCGGTACTTTGAGTGGAGGCAGTGCTGTCCTCTCTCCAGTCCCTCCTGTCAATACACCGGGAGTCGGCGATTCTCCGAGCAGAACCTCCACATAAAAGTATCCTTCGACTCGGAAGGAACTGAAGCGAGTAAGCCGGCAAAAACTCGTTTTGAAACAGCTTTCAAAAATGCGCGGTAACTGTTGAGCGGCTTCATTGTACGACAAGTAACTTACGTAGCCTAGCGTTCTTTTTAGTAAGGCCGTGATAGGCTGTTGCAGTGTAGATTCCCATCAATCAAACAAAATCACACCATTGTTTCTTTATATTTTTAATGTTTTAATGATAAAGAATGCAACATTAATGCAACACAAAATTAGCAACTGATAATATTAAAATTAAATAAAAATTAAATTATCTGTGCCTCAAGTGGGGGGGCACAAGCATTTTTTGGGGCGGGCCCGGCCCCCTATGGCCCTCCCATAGCGACGGGTCTGGTAGCATAAACTCCAAGTACCAGCAGATTTTAAAACGACACCTGACTGACCCTGTCAGGAAGCTTAAACTGGGACAACTGGGTTGGATCTTCCAGCATGACAAAGACACAAAGCACATCTCAAAATAAACCGAATGAAGGTTTTGCCATGGACATAGCAGTCCCTGATGCAAACCCCATAAAAAAACCTGTGGGATGAGTTGAAGTTCATCTTCATCAAACTTACACGTAATATAGAAGATCATCCAGAGCTGTCCTCTTGGCCCCCCCCAAAAAAACACACAAAAACACAGTACCACTTTAAGTTTTAGGGTTGTATTAAATAGTTGCTTTTTAGCATGTATTACTAGGATATTGGCTGTTTATTAGAATTGATATTAGAATTAATTAGAATTGGACCCTAAGTCTGACCAAAGTTTAATTTAAAATCCACTTGACTGAAATGTTAGTGATCTCATTAGGGGCATAACGCATCTATGGTTAAGCATTTTTAAAAGCATGCTTACAGAATCTCTCTTCCATTCTGTCCCTTCCACGAAGACATTAAGAAAAATACAGAAAACAGAATGAGAATCTATTTTTAAAAAAGTCAGCACTGCTCATTTCACTTGGACTCACAGCCTGTGCATCTTCCCATGTCCCCTCATTTTGCTGGCCTCATTTGACCTCAGACATCCAGAACATCACGTAGGTAGGAGCACTGCATTAGCCTGAGAACATCTCAATGAAAGCATTTTCAGTAGAGTAATGCTTCTGTCTACCACTGGAAGGCAGTTTTGAACAATTTCTTCAACCTTTTTCTCTCAGTTGCATATAAAAGCACAAAAATCAGGACATCTGCTCTGTTTAGTCATCTTATCATATCCCCTTGGCTGCCCTTATGTAATTCATAAGCAAATGTCAAATATCCTTTAAAATATGTGGAAATGCTTCAATATCGTCTTTCCTGTGGACATCTGAAAATGTGTTGAACAGGTCGATGACATCTGACTAGTGTATATATTTGGTTAAATAATGTGTGAAGTGTAGTGTGACTCACCTTGACTCACATGTGCTTGTTCTAAGAATGCATAAACATTTAATTGTTAACATAATGAATACCTTCGATAACAGAGATGCAACAACAATTGTGCCCTAACCAGGCGTGACGCAAGTAATTTGTGAATCACAATGAAAGTGAAAATGCAGCACTGCATGACACAAACATTGGCAATCTGAAAATGTCTGATGTTTAAGCTTCTTTCACGGCAGTAAAAAAAAAACCTAGCTACTACCTGAAGGTGCACGAGGCTTGAGCTGTCACGAAAGTAGAAAGAGAAATAAGTCTTTTAAGAGCCCTCCCAAAAAACAACACACAAAAAAAAAAAAAAAAAAAAATCAGGCACTATTAAAACATCTACATCTACTATTATACTGTAGTTAAATATTTAATGTTTAGATCTTTCTTACAAAGAATTCAATGAAAAATTATTTTGGACCAATGAGATTTCACTATGGGCTGGGCCATACAGCAGGACTTTACAGGGATTGGCTGTGTGCTGTCAAGGTACGATGGTTGGTGGAAAGAGGTCATCTGAGAGGAGAGAGTGGTTGTTTTAATGAACATAGTTAAATCATTAATTGAATTATAACATTAATACAGCAGCTAGCTACCTTCTTTATTAAACGCAGCCACAGAAACCAATTGGCCGATTCAATGTCCTCTTGTTTATCCCTCCGATTTATTAAGTTCAAGCATTTATAGCAGAATTAACTAACTTATCGTGTCACGCCCAGTTAGGAAACAGTGTGAGGATTTAATGTCCCCCTGTAGTCAATAATTTTATCCCTTAAAACTCATCTTTCATTACCAAAATGACATATTTAAAAGTTTTTTCCTTAAAATGCCTTTTCCTTTATGCCTTAAAATAGTTTGAATGTAACTCTACACCTTTGCCTCATTAAGTAGGCTATACACAGTTCTAGGAATATGCAAATTAGCCCTGCCTCCACTCACTCACACCAGCTCAGAGATCCACTCATTGACGATCACGCGTTGACGTGATTGGTTACAAGGTAGTTTGTGACATCAGAAACACCAACAATTTCAAACCGCGTTTTTAAGACTGTCTTTGGTTTACTGCTAGCCCGACAAGCCAGACCCACATCAAGATGTTGGGTCTGGGAACTCACCATTGGCAGGGCTCAATCCGAGGGGCGGGATAAACGGTTGTCTTTCAAATGCCCTCTGCACGCAATAGGACAGCGCTAAAACCAACCAGAACAAAGAAAGAGGTTGCCATAGTCAGAACGGCGGACTTCAGTGCCGTTCTTTGTTCTTTTTTCAAAGAAAAGCTTAACTCCAAGTCCTCCAGACTCGTGGCCAAAGCCGATTTGAAAGACCGTTGTTCGCCAGGAGCGGCGGTCATCTTCTTTGTTTTCAAGTAGCAGGGAATTCACGCGGAACCATCGCAACTCTGCCGTCATTATGTTAAGCCCGCCTACCAACTCTATACACGATGTGATTGGCCTGACTAGAGTTTGGTTTTTCCAGCTCGAGAGCCAACGGAGAGTTGCTAGACTACACTGGATGCAAAATAAAATGTGCTGCCGCTAGGGTGTGTCTGGATTTCTAGGCTAGTTCACTGCAGTTTTAAAGAGAAAATACTCTGCAATGGTGTTGACTTATGAATGTGCACAAGGTTTTTAAAGCATATAAAAAACACCACATAGATATATAAACATTAAAAGCTTGATTTTCACCACAGGGGGACTTTAAAGTATTCCAAACAGATTATGCATGTAAAATAATACAGTTAGAAAGCTTTTTTCTAAATGATCAAATTACTAGAAACATCCATAAAGGGCTAAAGTCACAGTTTGAATCACTCGGTTTTATTCCAAACATGTGTCTATATATTTAACGAAAGAGGGTAGCACAGCCCTCCTACATAACCCCACAGTTTTATTGGAATATTAATAACAATATAATCTGAATCATTTGCCTCATTTTCTTAATTGTGGGGGTGATTCTTCAAGCACTGGTATAGAAATAATTGAAAATGAATGAGAAATAAAAAAAAGAATCAGCTTTGAATTAAAAAAAAAATAAGATTACATTTCCATCTCTCACTCTCACTCTCACTCTCTCTCTCACTCTCTCTCTCACACACACACAAACGCTGCAGATTCTAAACAGGGCTGCTATGTTTACACTTTGGATATAAATGGATGTTGGCATCTCACAAGCACCCAGACAGCAACTTCTAGTGCACTTCAACAAACCATTTATGACAGAGGCTCATTTAGTTCTATAACGAAAAACATAATTAATTGTCATCTCACATAATCAGATAAATGCCCCTTCAGGTTCACAAAGGGTTTTTTGTCTCGTCTTGTTGTCCTTGTTCCGGGAATGAGAAGTACAGTATATCACTGTGTACTTACGAGTTGCAAATATTGATGGACAGCTTGTTAAAATCAACATGAAATCAAAACTGATCCTATTTAGTTTCCTAACACACATTCTTGGTCTTACTGTGAATGATTCACCAGTGCACGTTACTCCAAAGAGGGGAAAAAAATGCTTGAATATCATGTTTCACAAAAATGTAACTTTCTCACTGAAAATACTTTCCTGTTTGTCTGACAGTATCTGTGCATGCTATTAGTTAATGTTAACTAATAGCCAAATTGGCATTGGCACTACTGTATTAGGTACAATAATGCAGCCTTTCTAAAATCTTGCCAATAGTTACAGTAATTTAATTCCGGTTAATGTTAATACATTAAAATGTATGGCAAAATTACAAAATAACAATAGATTTGAAAAGGCAATGTTACCACCGGGATTTGCTGAGATGGTCTATAGGCTGAACTTGGCCTTCAGATTCCACTGACATTCAGGTCTGGAACGCTCACTTTGCGCGATCCGATCAATTCCTGATGAATAAAGTCCCACTCTACATTTTCATTCTTGAATATCCTGTTTTATCTGGAAATGTATTACATTTTGGAAGTAAACTGTTTTTTTAAATTCCATTTCATGTTGATTTTAACAGCTGGTGTTTTAATTAATTAAGACAGAAGATGAGAGATTGAAACCAGGTGAGTAATCTTAGAGGTCGAAGAACCATAAAACTTCCCCTCAAAACTTACAAAAATCTATATACTTTGTCCTCAGAGTAATTAACAAGAGGGGAAAAAACAGTTCTTTAAAAAAAAAAGGATTAAAAGAATGAAACCAAAGAAAAAGCTAGAAAGGAAAACTACTAAGTGACATTCAGGAATAAAAATAAATTGTAACCCTTCCCCCTTGTTTAAAGAAAGAAAGAAAAAGCAAAGAATTTGCACCAAAGTCCTTTCAGTTCAACGTGCACACATTTTAGGTACAGACTCCATCGTCCTCTCACAGGAGTGTATACAGTCCCCCAACACAAATCATGGAGAAGATTCGTAGTTCAATGCAAAAATGACAGCTGTCCATATAGTTTCCCTCCGTGTTTCCCTTTAGGACATGTTGCATAGCATACTTCCACGGGATATGCATTACATAGTCTCAACAGCGTGCCAAACCTCCCTGGCTCTCCGAGTGCCACTGAATGACGTGGTGTTAAACCAGACACTTGGACAGGAAGTGGTTGGCTGAATCATCTTTCTCTCACTCAGTGTCCATTAATGTAATTTTGCATCCAAAAAATGCCTTTATTTGCAGTATCCCAGAGGTCACTTTGACTGGAGGTGTGGACAGAGTCATTCCATCTGTCCTCCAGCACTCATTTACATTAATTTATTATCCAGATGAAAGGCGGCATCAGTCCTGCTTGCAGAGGAGATCAGTCGAGGGGGTTTTAGTGGGCGGGATTGGTCTCGGAGGGGGTGTGGGTTTGGCCCTGCGTGGGCTGCCTGACCCCCCACCCTCACTGTCGGTGTTTGTATTGGAGGTGGAGGAGGGCGGTGGCAAACGCGGGAGAGATGATGTGGCGGAGGCCAGTGGCGAGATGCGCGAACAAGAGGACGTGGAGCGAAGGCTCTGGATCCGCCGGCACTCCTGGCACACCCGTACGTGTGTGCATCCGCGGGGTGCCGCTGTTGGGAGCAGAGCCGGTGTGCTGCTCGGGACACTGGCACTGAGAGGGTCCTCCAGCAGTCGCTGAGGGCCGGGGCCCATTTCCGCAGCGCCCCCACCGGGTCCTGGTCCTGCTGCAGCACCGGTTAGCGGCCCCGTCCCACTGTAGAGTTTGCCGTTGCTAAGACGCATCTCTCGCACAAGGCGTACGGGCCGGGGAACTCCTAAAGGGAGACGGGCTGGGTGCCGAAGAACGCCCTGGGACGAGAGGGGTCGGCGGCGCCGCGAACGAGAATTCTTTTTACAGGAGATAACGTTCCGGAATTCAGTCATCATTTCCTGACATACTGACACCTTAGTTTGGAGGAAGAGTGAAAAGAGAGTCAGGAAGGAAATATAGAAAAATGTAAAAAGAAAAGACTAAATTAAATGACGGGACAGGAGTAATATGAAAAAAATCGTATATCTTATTGAGAGTTAGGGCAGTGGTTCTCAACCTCAAATCAATTCCTTCCATTGTTCACAACATTATTTGAAGGCCCCAATATATATTATATAAATTATGCATACATTTAAATATATGCATTCGGAAGATGATTTTATCGAAAGCAACGAAAATGCATTTTAGATATATATGTTATCAGTAAATATGCTCATAGGTAAACATAACCTATGACCTTGGGATTACTAGTGACGTGCTTTGCCACTTGACCTACAGAAATATTGTGCATTGAATAATGTCTGCAAAGTAAAGTTTTCAGAACAAGAACAACCACGTTTTTACTTTCACATTTGTCTAAAATATAATGAATATAATATGTTTTCAAATATTGTGAAACTCAAAAGACTGTGATTCATGATTATGCTGGTAAGTGTTGCATGGGCAAGCATCTTCAAAAAAAAAAACCTTATAAAAATATTACATTTTCCATTAAAGTAAATGAACATGCTAAAATGGTCTACAATAGCATTCATTCAAATTCAAGCAACCTGTCCCTAAATTTACATACATGAGTCTGGCAGATGCTTTTATCCAAAGCAAATTGCACACACTGCATCCAAGGTACATATTTTTTAAGATGCATTTCCTGG
The DNA here is from genome assembly GCF_051911475.1 of Siphateles boraxobius. Classification (NCBI taxonomy): domain Eukaryota; kingdom Metazoa; phylum Chordata; class Actinopteri; order Cypriniformes; family Leuciscidae; genus Siphateles; species Siphateles boraxobius. The sequence continues at coordinate 4,428,503 of NW_027508953.1, forward strand.
GAATTGAACCAACGACCTTGTTTTTTGCTAGCACTATGCTCACCGTTTGAGCTACGCTAAATAGAAAGCTATAAAACAGTTATATTACGAACACAGACGGCGTGACTGGTTGGCGTTGTGACCTACTCGTGCATGTCTGTGGTTTCGGGCAGGGCAGTACCCAGTACGGGAGTGAGGGCGTACCTCATCTGTCTCGGCTGACCGGCGCGTGGACCACACAAACTCCATAATGGCTACAAAAACAGCTATTATGAGGCCACATATCAGCACCACGAATATCCCGCCGATATTCTCCATACCTAGACCTGGAGGAAAAACATGGCAATGTGAGCAACACACAGAATTGTTCTTCTACAAACACACTGTGGATCTGATTAGAGATCTGCATTCCAGAGGGATCCTATTAAACTACATTTCTGAGATGTAGGTGGGTGTGGGCGGTATTCCTAAGAGTTATCAGCGGAAAGAATGAAGACTGGGACTGAACGGATTTGTTTTAATGAATAGGTAAAAAAAAAAAACACAATGCAGTGGTCCTTTTACATTACTCAAGTTTAATTTGAGCATCGGAAGTAACATCTGTATTCTGTGGTTTGAGATTTATGGTTTTTATGATATTAGGAAGAATAAACTGCATTATGACACCTAGAGAAAAAAAAAACAATTTGGGAACGGCATCTAATATGAGTGAGGAGCCATTGGGAGTATAAAAAAACAGGAGAAATATCTTCCTAATTATAAATTAATATAAATAAATTTCATTGTTTAATTTTTGTATAATCATTTTTTGTTCTGTGTTGGGTGATCATTAAAATTTTAATCTTGAAGCAAAAACAGTTTAGAACAAACAGGAACTGACTAGGAAGTATCAGATCACAAAAACACTCATATTATTTTGAAGCTCATATTATTTGACATTTTCTTGTAGACCTGTAAATAACCCTGAGAGATTGTAAATGTCACTATCTGAAAAAAAAAAAAAAAAAAAAAAAAAGCTTTGCGAATCACACTAGAGAAATTACACTCATAGGCACGCGTGTATACAGTACATGCCTCCGCACCAAATAGCTACCATTTTCCTTCCATTTCCCCTGGGCCAGTGTGAGTCTACAACACACAGAATGCAAATATCACCAGACCACATAAATAAACAGTCACAGTGTTGGCAGAACTGTGAAGCATCTGTCATTTGAATCCGACGGATGAAGCACATCCTTTATGCGATATTACAACAATATAAAGGAAAACGACAGGAAATAAAATATCCACACTGCCAATGTTTGTGTGATTTGAGTAAAAGTTAATTTTTTTTAGATTTAACACAAACAGGTGTTTGTTGAAGAGCAAAATATATACTTGGATAGGGAAAGTAAGACATATATCTACATTCAGGATTCCCACCCTTTTATGACCAATGAATTTCCATGATTTATATCAATCTTTATGTTTATAAAACTTATTTGTACACTCATTTGGCACCACACTCACAAAAAGTAATTTATAGACAAATAAATACTTTATAAATTAGAAAACAAATCATATATTGACTTTATATATATAAATTTGGCTATCTGTGCATTAATATACATCTATCCCTGATCCAAAATACATCTATTGGTATACTTAGACATACCATATGATATAATTGAATCTCTTTTTGTAGGTTAAAAGGATAAAACAAAAGGATAAAACAAATAAGATACATTTTTGTCCCTGTGAGAATAGGTCAATAAATACACACACACGTACTCGAGATTATAAACATCCAGGGTTGTACCAGACCCTATATATTAAAGTGCCAGTACTGTCGGCATCGAGACGTACAGTAACAGAACAGTACATTATGGTGAAGTGCTAATGAGTATAATAACAGTGCTTCACTCACCTTTGGCTCGATGGTCTTCTTCTTTAAGACACTTTCCCCCCTCCCACCAACGACGCTTTAGGATTTCTAATCTGTTGTTTTCTTGGAGCTGCAGCACACCTAACGTAATCTCATCTCTGAATGGTGACCCTGCAAGAGAGAGAGTGAAACTAGCAAGTTTAGCTAGTTGGCCAACTGGACTCCCAGGGATACCAGCTGACAAGTGTCCAAAACCATCAACTGTAAAACCTTGGCAAGGTTGGGAAACTAGATAACTACTGTACCTTAAGATAAGAGTTTCAGAAGTGAACACAGGCTAAGGCTAGCAATGGTACGGGGATGTTAAGACCAGCATTGCTACCCAGTAAACAATTTTTGGCGTTTTAGACCGTTCTACTGACAGGGACAGTGATAGGAAATGACCAAAACTAGTGTTGCCCTCATTAGCACTATGGTTCAACGTGCCAAAACACATAAGCTAACTGCTAAAACATCACTCTGAATGTCTTAAGTCAACTGACGTTGTGCAAATGAGTTAAATTAGCTAGTGTGTCAGAATGAAAATTAATGTTATGATAGGTTAATTCCAAATTATTTGACTTGTTAGAATAACATCATCCTTCATTAGACATTACTCTGTATCACAGCTAATCATGTCCCGCTAATAACAATGTGACGTGAAAGGATGTGTTCATCAAATTAATAGATGTTAATTTAAATTAGACACTGCAGATCTGCACTGGAATGGATCAGCTGTCACCGAATGTTATTTTATTATTCATTCAAAGGCTGTGAAAGCGAAGAACATGTTTTTGCACCTCAGTATAAGCACAAATATTTTGTATGTATATTTTGTGTCAATATCACTTATATCAAGCCCTGGATTTAAAGTAGGCTACATTTATTTTCTGTCATGTAGACTAAGAAATATGCAACCTTTTAAAAACCTTGATTTCTAACCAACCTAGAAAATACGTACCTGTGGCCATATGTCTACAAATCGATAGTACGTTGCTTCTTGCACGTTTCACAATACTTTTTCAAAGTGAAATGTCAAGTGAGTGGGGCTAAAAGCGCATTGTTTTATCAGAAACAGATAAACGTGAACCTAGCAACGTTTTATTACGTGGGTTGTTATACGTATCGCAGCAGGAAATTAAACAGCCTATGAGTGGCGCTAATAGGTTAATGCTCTATCGCATTTTAAAAATGTATATTCCAAGCCTTCTTTAAACCTAACCGATAGCAAAAAGCATATACTGTAGCATTTGCTGAAGCAATCGCAATTAATTGTATGTATACGGTACGTTTTACAAGAATGTAGGTAGAGGCATGTTTTTCCAATGACGAGGCTATGTTGTGTCTAATATTATTGTTTTTTATCTTATAAAAATTGTTTGAAAATGGCCTTCCTATATTTATCATCAAGAGAATAAGTCTGGTATTTCAAAAAGCAGAGATTTGAAAGCTCACTAACTACTTATTGCATTGCTTGAATTTAAAAAACATTCTAAGCTTATCTAATGTTATGGAAAAAAAATTCCCCTTGCAACACTGAAATATTCTGAGAAGTTTAAATATTTGTGGTTTTATTAGTAAAATGACCTGATTGAACATCACCATTGAACCTGACTATTTACCAGAAACATACAAATACATTAAACATGAAAAGATATTCACAAACATTTTACTACTGTAACGTGATGTACTTTTTGACCGAAATAGAATATTTATAGAATTACATATTCAGATGACTCATGCACACAAAAAAAGGATTGTGTGTGAACTTTACAATGAGGTTTTATTTGCAAACAATGCATTAGTTATCTTGAACTAAGAATGAACTAACATTTTTTTTTTTGTTACTTTATTTAATATGAACCAGTGGGGATTCCTTTAAGACTGCAAGGGAAGCTGGGCTTCCCCTATAATGGTAAAAAATGTATGGTCAAATATGTACTTGTGGCGAGCAGGACGAGGCCGAGGGACGTGAGAGAACGGCGCGAGGCCGGTGACGTGAGTGATAATGAACGTCACCTGTGAGACGCACCGGTCTCGCATCTCTCACGGAGGAGCGGAAGCATAAAAAGAGGAGAGACGACGCTGAAGATCGAGAGAGGAACAGGCCTGATTTTATTTTGTGTTTTATTTCTGTTTTGTGTAGCCAGAAGTCGTCCGCGAGGGGCTGCCTGCCGATCCTTCTGTTTGTGTATTTCTTTTATTTTGAATATTAAAAATATTTTGATTGTTCGCCGGTTCCCGCCTCCTTTTTCTCATAAAACCTTGTTACAGTACTATTGTGTTACAATTTTATTGACTAAAAAGGTGTTAGAACACATTCATCTCGAAGACGAGTTCGTTCAGAATAAGCTACATATAGGAACCTACATATATTTCCTTCTCATTCATTCTCGGAGCGTCACTGTGCATTTCCCTGTTGAAGCTCAGCGTCCATTGACTTCAATGGGGCTGCTTTGAACAGTTTTTTTTCACTGCTTCGAAACTAGACGGTCATTGGATAAATCTGCGATTATGTTCTCTGGGGTGAATGGAGGAGTGGGCGGAGCTGGACTCCGGGCTTCTGCGTGATGATTGGAGGGTCTGTCGAAAGACTGCATCTCCTTTTGATTGACAGCGATTTTGTACTATAAAAAGTTGCTGATGCTATTCGTGTTCACTCCCATCACGGATTTTGCAAGTGTAGTCGAAAGACAAACTGCTGCAACCTTTATCTTGGTATTTGCTTTGCGAAACTTACTTGGCCTGTGTTGCATTGCGTGTTCTTAAATTTGGGGGCAGAGCTATCAAGATAGGGTTGTGATCCTTCTTGGTAGGGGCGTGTTTGTTTGGGTGATTTCAAATATCAATAGCGTTTCTCAGAAATCGCTTACTGCACCTTTAAGTGAACAATATATTTGAAAATAATTGTATGCTAGACCAATAAATGCCTATTGATGTTACAGAAGGAAGAAAAGTAATTAACCACTAATTGCTCAAAACAAAGGTCATTCCATGTTTTACAGTCTGAGGGCCGGGAAACACCAAGCCGATGGGTGGCTGTTGGCCAACGTCGGTGAGCATCGGTCAAGCTAGTTTTTGCAGTGTGTACAGTTCTACACAAAGTAGGCGCTTAAAAATGTACCTACATCTTTATCTTTTTTGGAGTAATCCAAAACGCGAAAAACAACATGGCCGTATGTCTCTTAATATATTATTATTTTATTTATTAAAGTGTCTTGCACTTACATGCCCAGCCCAAATAGGCTTAAAATACACTAATGACATAAAACATATACTAAAATATGACCATCATACAAATGACATAGGAAGATGACCATCATAAAAGATACATTACCATAATTTTCACAATATAAACAAACAAAACAAGATAAGACACCATGAATTTAGGTCAGGATATAAATTCCTTTGCCTAAGTTTCCACGCCTTTTCCACATATCTAGGCAGACTATAGATTTCATTTTCAAAGAGCCAATTCAACATATCTCCATCCGTCATCCAAAACAAATCAGGCTTTTTATATTGAATTCTCTCAAACATACCCATTCTGAATTCATGATATAAAGGACAAAAAAACTAAAAATGCCATTCATCCTCAACAACCATTAAATCACACAAAACACATAATTTATCCTCTTCTGTGACACCTTTATAGCGCCCCACCTCGATCTGCAAGGGCAACACCAAAGCTCTAAGCTGGGCACACAAAGACCTCTGTAATCTAGTTAACCAGCATTTGACATAAGGCTCTGTGAAGTATTCATTTTTAAAGTGAACATAACTTCTCAATTTGGGCCTTTTTAACACCTGCCGTTGCCATTGCTCTTTATAAGAATTGAACAAAAACTGCCTGACCTGAGATATATCACATTGTAAAGTATTTGTAAATATATACTGTGCTTTTACTGATGAAAGTATTCCAAGGACCTCCATTGACCAAGGATAATTGTTAGCTTTATCCCAATCATGAACTTTCCGAGTAAGTCTATCTTCAGGTAATCTTATAAAACGATTCCATAATCTTATTACTTCCACCTATTGTTTCACCAAACAAGGCTCCCAACCCATATCTCCCTCTAGCGCAGCTCTAGTAGTGAACCTGTGCACTCCAAGGAAACACCTCATGGCCCTGCTCAGCAAGCTATTACATTCAGGAGCATCTTCGAAGCCCCAGACCCCAGCAGCTTAATATAAGTGAAGAAACTCATCTGCATAATTCATATTCAAAATGGAAAGCGAATGGTGCTTTGTTTATTCACATTGCTAGTTCACGTTCCTTTTTTTGAATGACGAATATAGACTATTGTCATCTGCTGTTGTGGACAGTTATTATCTCTCATGCATGCGCAAAACATACATGCTTAGCCATAGGCTGTAGTTTTTGTGGTGTTCAAGTGCAACTTTTTAGTCCAGACAAAGTCGACACGAGCCTACTAGTTCCACTAGTTCTTTGATGTTGGTTTGGTGTGTACCGGCCTTAACCCAGTCTAAGGATGCTGTGATGACATCATCTGCACTCCAGGTAGCTATGGAAGCAGATGGAGGGGGTCCATGGTGACCAACCTCTTCATGAAAGAGTGGATGAGAGAATTTTATCACTTGGCACCAGAACTTTGGAAGGCGACCTGAAGAGATGTGTTAGAACTGGGAGGAGGGAATGAATGTTTGAACTCCTGGAAGACATTCTATGACCTGGAGATAGACTTTGAAGACGGATGCTGCTCCTGCAGGTTCTAATTTCAAATCTAGTTACGGGTTCATGCGATTATGAGCATATGGTGATACTTTGGAGGACAGTTTAGCCTAGTGGCCATAAGGTTGTTGGACTGATCTTCCTGGAGGACAGAAGATCAAAAACAGCAAGCAGCACTATTAATTTCGTCACCGCATCCAAGTTCCCCACCTATGTTTGTGAGTATTCATAAACATCCCTCCTTTTCATAATCTTATCTGCTAGAACAAGACTATACTCATTACTTCTGAAATTTTTCATGTTCTTAATATCCAATCTGCCCCTCAATCGCTCTAACCCCACCAACCCTTGTCTCTCTTGCCTCCACTGAGTCCTCCTAAAGCATGCGGTGGGTTTGATGGGGCTAATTGAGAATGAATGGGGGGAAAAGTCACATGAGAGGATGCAATGTCTCCGTCACACTATTATTGGATATGATTGGTTCGTGTGATAAATCCCACCTTTTGGTTTTGTGCACATTTGCGAATAGGTCTGAATGAACAAAATGTTAAAAAGAACAGCTGAACGTCAGTTCACAAATAAAATATATTATTTAAATTGTTAAGCCTTCAGTAATTATTTTAAAATAGATTTAAAAATGCTTAAAACTAAATTGATGAGATTTATACATAATTAATTTATACTTAATTTTAATACAAGGAACAATAAATACAACGTTTATGTAAAAACATTAAATAGAATTGTATTTTTCTATTATTCTCTTTTTTTGATGTAATGTTTATTTAACCAGAAATGTCTGATAACATTAAGTGTAACTGGGTCATGAATCATATATATATATATATATATACATACACATACACACATTAAAAAAACTTTGCCTCCAGATTTCAGAGCACCACTGTACGCCACTGATTTTGAGCTAGTTTAGGACCGAATGATTTGGACAGTGTTGTTGTTAACTTAAAATATTCAAAATGGTATTCTTTAACTAAAATAAAGCTGAAACAAAAATAATATAAATATACTTAATAAAAATAAAATAAAAAATACATAAAAACAGAAATAAAAATAAATTAAACCTAAATTAAGTATATATAAAAGACAAAAGCTCATAACAAAATTACTAACTGAATATAAAGTCAAATTGCTATAATATACATAACACTAAAATAACAGGACATGTCGTTCCCATGTATTTTATTGCTTACAGTGTTTTCAATTCTTGTCCCATTAGATCTACAAAATTGTTCAGGTTTCACTAAATCCTTCCCAAATTTCATCAGAAATCTCACAGACCATGTCAGCAAAGAGCTATTAAAAGGTTTCTGATATACTACACTGTTAAAGAGTAACACATCAAAGACACTAAACAGGAAGTAAGATCATGTCTTTGCAATTCTTTGAGATATTGACATGAACCTTGCTATGTATTGTTGCCAAGAGCATTTGGTGACCGTTTAACCTAGTCAAGACTTCATAAAATAGAACTTTTTAGATTTTGTATTTAATGATTATTTTTTAGATTTGCTCTTTTTTCCCCCTCATAAATATAACCAGCACTAAACACGCTATAATGAAATTGCTAGAAAAGATGCAACACATGAGGTGACACGATGCAACATATTAGGCAAAACTTTTTCAAATTGATTTAGAAATGTATAAATAGTGGAAAATCTATACTATTCAAGGTTTTTATTTTCATAATCTACTAATGATAGATTTTATTAGAGTAGAGCATTCACATTTTAGGCTGTAGTCTCAGTTCTTAAGCCAAAAGTAGCAAGTAGGGTTCAAAATTCCAGGACAAAATGCAATACAATTGCTAAATATATGCAGCTTTTTGATGAATTGTACACTGAACAACATTGGAGCTGAACTAAAAGACATTTTGCATTTCAGACATCTGCTGATCAGCTTCAAAAGAATGTTGAAAAATATAACAGAACTATTAGCTTGCTTAAAAGTCTTTGGGAATTGTAGTAGTAGGCCTACTGTGCAAAATCACCACATGACGCCAATAACACTTTTACGGCCTATTTCACTTTCACAGCTGGATGTAAGCTTCTTAAATTTTGACTTGACAAGCCCCTTTGCACTCAAGTCCAGAAAACCCTTCTACATTATTCCAGTGAATACAGTGGCTCAGTGGTGGCCATTATCTCACCCAGCCCAATCCTTTAGCCACGATTAAGACCCTATGTTTTCTCTTTTCCTGCCTTCCTCATTGTAACACCCAATAGTGAGTATTAAAGCCCTCAATTCAAAACATATATGCCATAAATTGTTTCTTTTCCCTCCCTCATATCGCTGTCTGTCAATGAATAATTGCTGGAAATGCCAAATGTCAAGTCAAAGTCAGAAATGCTATTTATCAAGCTTGGGGGAAAGTGCCAAGCCATCTATCCAGGAGAAAAATTAGATAGAAATGTGCAATATCAGAGCATGAAGAGATGCTATCATTGTGACATCGTGTCGGTCTGATGTTCTGTGGGCAATCATCATGTTTATTTCTGACAGAACTAAAAAAAATTTTTTTTTTTTACTTTGGATTTTTTTTTTATTCAGAGGGATAATGGAGAGGAAAAAAAAATATATACATTTACTGCCATTTTACGCCATTCACTTGAGCAACATGTCAGAGTTTGGCCGCTTAAAGTCACATCTCACACAGAACTAAAACAGAAATTTTACATAATAAATATACAATAAATGCTAATGTACATTTACTAGGCATATTTATTGCCAAATAAATAAATAAATAATGTTTGCGTTATTTAGCGTGTAATTTCTGTGCCACAAGTGTGTTTCTACGGAGCCACATAAAATGAAATGTTTTAATTGTCTCTGCACATCAAACTGGGATGGCTGTCACTAACGATTATTTTGGTAACCAAGTAATCAGTTGATTATTTTGACAAGTGATCGAGTAATCAGATTTTTGTGTGGTACTAAAAATAGACCAAAATAAACGATAACCATTAAAATGACTTTAAATACATAGGTATGATAACAATGAGGCATTAATAATTGGTTCAAATACAGCAGGGATGGGGAACGTCCGGTCCTGGAGGGCCGCTGTCCTGCAGAGTTTAGCTCCAACCCTGAAAAATAAACTCACCTGCTTTAGTGAGCTCAGCCTTAGAAATCCTGAAGACATTGATTAGCTTGTTTAGGTGTGTTTGATTAGGGTTAGAGCTAAACTCTGCTGGACAGCGGCCCTCCAGGACAGACGTTCCCCATCCCTGAAATGAAGTATCAAAAGCAAGAAATTTTGGTTTTGGTTTTATTGAAAAACGCTGTTAAAATACATAATGTAATATACATAACATAAACTTAAGCTTATGAACTTAAGAAACTTATGTACATTATACTGTATTGGTTTCAAAAGCGGCCAGTCAATTGAGAATACCCTGCTCTCGGTTATTGAAGCTGGCAAGAGCAGCTTCCAAATCATCAGTAATTCTCTTGCTGGATAGGTTTGCTGCTTTTGACACAGTTAACCACCAGATCCTCCATTTAACCTTCATGACGAAGGGCATCTAAAAACCACACTCCAATGGTTCAAGTCTTACCTCTCAGGTAGGTCCTTCGGGGTGTCTTGGAGGGGTGAGGTGTCTAAGTTGCCACATCTAGCTAGCTACTGGGGTGCCTCAGGGCTCAGCGCTTGGACCACTTCTCTTCTCCATATACATATCATCACTAGGATCATGTGTCATTCATAAACACAGTTTTTCCTATCACTGCTATGCTGATAACACAACACTACCTCTCAGCCAGATGTTCCTACAGTAGCTGCCCGCATCTCAGTCAGCCTGACAGATATTTATAGCTGGATGAAGGACCACCACCATCAACTAAACACTGCAAAGACGGAGCTGCTTATGGTCTTAGCCAACCCAACACTTTGCCACAACTTCTCTTTTCAGCTAGGTTCGTCAACCATAACTCCATCCAGGACAGCCAGGAACCTTTGAGTTGTGACTGATGATCAGTTAAACTTCCTAGAACAGATTGCTAGAAATAGTCCTGCAGATTTGGCTTATACAACATTACAAAATCATGTCCTTCCTATTGGAGCAAGCTACACAACTTCTTGTCCAAGCTCTTTTTCTAACCAGACTGGACTATTATAATGCTGTCTTGCCAGGCCTTCCAGCATGAACTGTCAAACCTCTGCAACTGATTCAGAATGCTGCAGCAAGAGTGGTCTTTAACAAGCCCGAAGAGAGCGCACATCACACCTCTCTGCGTAAACTTGCACTGGTTGCCAAATGCTGCTCGCATCAAATTCTGATGTTTGCCTACAGAGCAACCACGGGCTCTGCAGCCCTATACCCTATACTACCTCAGACTTACTGTAGCATCAAACGCTAAGCGTTTCAGACTTTATGCGTTCCCAATTGCACGTTATTGGAAACCCAGACTGTAGCATTTACCGTGAACGGAGCCGCACTGAGACGGAAGAAACTCGTAACCTGCACGCATGTAAAAAATGAAAGCGTTAGGCTTCCCCCTGAAATAACTGAATCACATCACATGTGGAGGCATGTTGCCACCTCGGAGAAAAATTAAAGCAAGCAATTGTTTGTGAAATGAAGTTCAAAATAAGAAATAAAGTCACAGTGTGAAAAAGGCAAAAATGATTTAACTATTCCAGGAAACTTTAGTTTGCTGCTTGTACCACTTAAAAGCTAACGTCTGTCTTTAGACACTAGAGTGTACTAGACACTCAAAAGTATTTCTTGTCTACTTGTATAACAAGGTTAAAATTAGACTTTGGTTTCTCATAAACCTTTATATCCCACCTGAAACCTTTCTCTCTCTTTCTCTTTATTCCTCTGACACTTCCACTTCCGCCCTACTCACCCAGAGGCATGCCGATGCCGTAGCCCTTGGTGTCCAACAGGCCTCCTATCTGTGTGAGGTTGCAGTTGAGGCGTCGGTAGTACTCATTCATAGTGCTCTCCAGAAGAAAGGCGTATTTGGAGTTTAAAACCCGTGCTATGCCCTCCTCCGTGCTCTTCACAAACACACTGGGCTGCTTGGAGTACATGTAATTCCACATGCGCTGGTACGTCTGATAGCGTGAGTTCTGAGAGCGAGAGTGCAGAGTGGGTTTGTCATTACAGATGAAAGTCATTGGAAAAGACAGAGAGAGAAAAGAGAGGTGAAACAGACATAGTATTGAAAGGCGGAGAAAAATCAAAGGCGAAATTATATTTGCGGTGACATGAGGACAGGTGAATGAATAAAGAGACATTTTATTGGCAGACATTGAGAGTGAACTAGATTAAGGTAACATATCGAAAGGAAGTGAAAATGTAAGGGAAAGAAAGATGGATAATACATTATTAATGTAATAGGGGAAGTGAACTTGGCCTCCAGTGTGAATATAAATGTAGCTGTGAGTCACGAAGCCAACTGCTTGCTGCCATAAACAGGACATGATGCATTATAATGTCATTTAAACCACATGCACAAACTAGTCAATTAACTCTAATGCTATTTAAAGCATTGGATCCATTTCGACTAATCGTGTATCACATGATTTCAGCTCCACTTGTTTTGTTTTTTTATTCTGTGTTTTAAATTATTTACACATGGTAAACACTGACACGCACACTAGTCGACTACTTTTCTGAGCAATTAGCCATAATGAGAAGTCGAGAAAGTTCCATATTGTGAACAAACGGATCTATCTACAAGCAAATCCAGAAGGCATGATTTAAATAGAGCTACATTGAAAGTATTATAAAATTAGTACAAATTATATAATTATATAAATATATATCTGGCCACTTTATTGAGTACACCTTGCAAGTACCAGGTTGGACCTCCTTTTGCCTTCAGAACTGACTTAATTCTTCGTGGCATATATTCAACAAGGTGCTAGAAACATTCCTGAGGCATTTAGGCAGAAGTGCTGTCATGTCAATATAATCCAAAATATATTTGTTTCTGTCATGTGATTGGATAAGATACTTGCGTTAACGAGCAGATGAACAGGTGTACCTAATAAAGTGGTCAGTGAGAGTAACTACTGCTCAAAAGTTTTGGGTCAGTGAGACTTCTTTTTTTTTAAAAGGCATTAATGATTCTACAAAATATTTCTATTTCAAATAAATGCTGTTCTTTTGAATGTTCTAATAATGAATGAATCCTGAGAAATATCAATCACAGTTTCCAAAAAAAAGCAGCACAATTGTTTTCAACATTGATAATAAGAAATGTTACTTGATCATTAAATCAGCATATTAGAATGATTTCTGAAGGATCGTGTGACTATGAAGATTGGAGTAATAATGCTGAACATTCAGCATTGCCATCACAGGAATAAATTACATTTGAAAAGTTATTTTAAGCATAAGAGAATTCTTTCAAAAACATTAAAACACCTTGCTGACCCCAGACTTTTCAACAGTACTGTATAAATATTGTCAGTATTATTAAAAAAATATATATATTAATATTAATAAATACCTATACAGGTACTTTACATGCAAAAGGTGGGTCTTGTATAGAATTTTGTGAATGAAGGGCATTTCAATTTGTGGAAATCTGAAGCTTTCTGTCAAGTTCTGCCAGCACAGATTACACAAGGGCCTGTATGTCACTAGTCCAGTCACCGCCATAAACAGGAAGTGATGCATTATGACATCACATGTGCACACATGGAAGGCCAGTGAAACAAATCACACACATAAATTTCACACAAACATGTTTGCACAAACAAGGACCTACGTACCATGAAGAAGGTCATAGTACTTCCTCCTTGAATAGTCCCGTACTGGATGTTCGTCTGATCTGCCAAGTCATCAGCAGATTCGATTGGCACCTCCATCCTCTGGACCGTCAGAAAAGCTGCAAGGTTTGCCGTGTAGGAGGAAATGATGATCAGCGTAAATGCCCACCTGTCCCGTACACACAGGAACACAGCGGTTTTTCCACCAGAAATATAAATCCACGTATATTAGAGACAGATGATTACATTAGACACAGGTGTTTGCAGATATGCTTACATACAAACATCACTCAATGAAATATTGAAAGGCACCCACAGCTGCAATGTCAACCAGATGAACCTTGTTTGATCAAATGCAAAATAGCAAGCTAAAAAAAAAGATCAATGAATAGTGTTTGCAAACTCTGTGGAATTATCTGTAATGTGAATGAATTAAAGGGATAGTTCACCCAAAAATGAAAATTCTGTCAGTAATTACTCACCCTCATGTTGTTCAAACCCCGTAAGACATTCGTTCATCTTCGGAACACGAATTAAGATATTTTTGATGAAATCTGAGAGCTGGATCACTCCTCCATAGGCTTCTTGAGGGATTGAATTTGCCGGCATCGAAAAGTTATTAAAGACATTGTTAAAATAGTCTAAGTGACTACAGTGGCTCAAGCTTAAATTTATCAAACGATGAGAATACTTTTTGTGCGCAAAAACAAACAAACATAACGACTTTATTTCAACTATTCATTTCCTTCTCTATGGGCCTCTAGTCAGTTAATTTAGTGTGATTACGTAGAGCTACGTCACACGTAGGCTCACTGTTGGCTGACGCTGGTCGTGTGTGATGCGTGTGACGTACAACAACAGAAGCTTACGCTGTTAAACTAGTGAACTGACTCGAGGCCCACAGAGGAGAAAATGAATAGTTGAAATAAAGTCGTTATTTTTGGGGTTTTTTGCGCACAAAAAGTATTCTCGTCATTTGATAAACTTAAGATTGAGCCACTGTAGTCACTTGGACTATTTTAACAATGTCTTTAATAACTTTTCGGGGCCTGCAAGTTCAATCCCTGAAGAAGCCTATGGAGGAGTATGGAGGAGTGATCCAGCTCTCAGATTTCATCAACAATATCTTAATTCGTGTTCCGAAGATGAACGAAGGTCTTACGGGGTTGGTACAACATGAGGGTGAGTAAATACTTACAGAATTTTCATTTTTGGGTGAACGATCCCTTTAAGACAGATTAATGACGATTCAAAAACTCAATGTTAACACATTACCCATTTAACTAACACTCTTATTCTTATTTCTTATATAACTAGCTTTAACCAGGTAAAAAACAAGCCATGTTCTTGTACACAAATAATCAACATAATATTCCAAAGCAAAAAAGAAGTATTTCTGCTCTGTTGAATCTGAAATGTTTAAGTCAGAAATCCATCACATTATGAAAGAACACTACCGTTCAAACGTTTGGGGTGGGTAAGTTTTAGTTTTATTTATTTATTTATTTAAATATGCTCACCAAGGCTGCATTTATTTGATCAAAAATGCAGTGAAAACAGTAATATGAGATATTATTGTTCAAAATAACTGTTTTCTATTTTAATATATTTTAGAATGTCCTTTATCCCTGTGATGACAAATCTGAATTTTCAGCATCATTACTCCAGTCTTCAGGGTCACATGATCCTTGAGAAATCATTCAAATATACTGATTTATTATTATCAATGCTGAAAACAGTTGTTTTGTTTAATATTTTTGTGGAAACAACAATTTTCTTTTAGGGATACTTTTATAATTCAAAAGAACAGAAAATTTCCATTTCAAATAAATGCTGTAACATTATAAATGTCTTTACTGTCATTTTTGATCAATTTAATGCGTTTTTTAGCTGAATAAAAGTATTGATAAAAAACAAAAACAAACTCTAACTGACCCCAAACTTTTGAACAGTAGTTTGCTTGTTTGTCTGATAGGAATTTTTAGTCGGAAGTCTTAGAGTCCATCTAAAACACATGGATTGTGCCCTTCGTCGAAGTAAATCATGCTCAGATGAAAAGAAACTTCTCAATTCCTCAGAGAAAGAGCTTTCATGAGACCGGTGAAGCATTTAAAACTTTTCTAAAGAGACGGGCCTCCAAAAATGCACAAACAGGCAGATTATACTTTTTATTTAGTAAACGCTCTTTATCAAAAATTAAAGTGCACCAATTTCAGACACGCGTCCCTGAGAGCATCACAGAGTTTAGCGTTGTGCTGAGGGACACAGTGGAGATAGACGGGAGCACTCTGTTTTCTGGGTCACCCCTGTGTGGGATTAAAGTTGCATCTATTGTGTTTATTCACACCACAGATGATTAAACATTTGGCTTCCACTGCATGCACAGATCAAATCATTTCAACTCCGTTGTTAGTCTTACTGAAAGTGGTTGTTCAACTTAAATGACCTCAACAGCAAGGCGCAAGACTGAAATTGAAGAGATGGAACACAAGACACCTTGATATAACGAAATGAACAGAGGTGGGAGACTAATCTGGAAATACACTACAAAAGAGAGAAGCGCACAATACATGTCTGCACATCCCCATACAAACTTCAATACACTATACACTTTCAATAAGAGAGAAAAGACACATTCTTAATGGTCTCTTCACGCAGAGAACTGATTTTCAGTGCATGTTAAATTGAAATAACGCATCCCCATGTGTAAAAACCTGCCCAACAGAAAATGTTTACACCAAGAAGGTCTTTTTTTGTTTGTTTACTTGGCCAGAAAAAAACACAAAAAACAAAATTGAATAATAATATTATTATAATTATTCAGCTAGAGGCACTTCACATGAAATCTTGAAAAATTAAAATTCTTTCAACTATTTCATTTATGTTTAAACATGCCCTGGAATAAAAAGATGATCTTGGTGTTGATTAACCTTCAAGTTGACTTTGGTAATATGCTAGTGTGGATTTTGTACTTGCTCACACCACCAAGTTAGGCAGCAGTGAGCAGCAATATGAATATTCTTTTTAAATTAACTGGAAATATGTTTTAGGTTCATTGGAAAAAGTTCAGTATAATTAACTCTTTTTATGCATTTATTATAAAAGAGAAGTTATAAAGTCTGGGTTGGGACAAAAGCACAAAATAGAGAAAATTCTGAAAAAACTAACCATTTAACAATCCTATTCTAACACTAGAAAAAGTAATTAAAGAGAAACAATACAAAAAGTTTAAAGCTATTATAATCTATACTTTAAAATAGGATTGCATTAAAAAAAATCTTTAAAATCCTCATTGGGTACAGAAAATTCCACAAACTAAAGTTTTGTTTAAACAAATAAATAAAATTATATATGTATATATTTTTTGTTTTTTCAGTTTTAGATCTTAAAAATGGTAATTTCAGGTAGTTCACAAGGCAACATTTCTCATTTTAGTTATTTTAGGTTTTCCATCTAATATTTATTTCAACTTTATTTCAATTACCAAATACAGTTAATAATATATTGTTAGTTTTAGTGAACAATAACAACACTGTCACACAAGTATCGTAAGCTTTCTGGTCATGTGTGCAGAACCAGCTTGTGTCTTTAATACTCACAGATGCACATTCACACTTACTGCATGGTCCCTTACACCTCAAAGGAAGTGTGAACCATCCCCACACTTACCAAACACCACTGACACAGCGTGTGGACAGGGCCCGGGGCATGATCTCTGAGCCCTGCTGCATGAAACCACCGATCGGAAACCACAGGCTGTTCCCTAGCGTGTACTGATTCTCCAGGAGGTCCTTGCGGTCCCTCCAACACGGGAAGGGGTTGTACCACTCATATGGACTCAGCCTGATGGGGGGAGAGAAAGAAACAAACAATGAAACCGGGAAAGACTACTGTTACCTCAAGAAGAACGCTGGACTGTGAATATAATGATATTCAAAAATAGATCTGTGTGTATTGAGTGGCAGTGTGGCACCTGGCAGCCAGGAAGAGTACACAGCTAACGGCCAGATAGGCTAAAAGCATAAAGAGCCAGACAGCTGGCGAAAACGGATCCAAGAAGGAGAAATAACCTGGCTTCCTGCCCTGTAGAAAGCACATAAACAATACAAACAATGCTTTCACCACTCCTACAGAATCTCAAAACAGCTGAAAGCTTTTCCTGATACAATTGCTGTTTGTTATTGTTTGGTTTAGTTCACCTTTTCATATGCAGAGATTTGCTAAAAGTTTGTTATTGATACAGACAAAACATTATACACAATTTTTCATTTATGCATTATGCATCAGGCAGGTGCTTTTATCCAAAGCAACACACAATGCATTAAAGATATGCATTTGATCAATTCATGTCTTCTAAGGCAACCGACGCCCTTACACTTTTGCACCATGCTTTGATGATTAAGCTACAAGAATGCAAGATTTTCATGCAAGATTGTTAAATGTGACAATAATCCACCGAAATAAAATCGTATGAAAATTCTTTACTAAGCGCTGCCTGTTGATAACTCAGACAAGCGTTACATAATGCCCCATAAGAATGTCTTACCCTGAATCACTATGGTAAGCCTATTAGAAGCGTTTATATTTTAGACCTGTCTGGATGGTTTTTACGAGAAATTGCACACATGCGTCACTCGCCCGTGCTTGTCATGTAATATCCTTAAATAGAGAAAAGTTGCTCCGGCTACTTTGACGCATGTATGGTGTGGAAGTGGCAGAGGTTTGTGTCACAACGGGCGAGAACGGTTGACATGGAGCTGCTAAATCTCCATCCTCCGAGGAATCAACCGCTTTAAACAAACTCCGAACATAAGAGAGTCTGCTGACAAAAAGACAACGTGACAGAGCTCGTAAAAAAACAAGAATCAACATTGGCTCGGCTTTTCGGAAATGGCGAGAACTGAGGGACTTGAAATGTTGTAAAAGCGACACAAAAATTGCATTTTTATTACTCAACAGGTGACAGTTCATTTTAAAGCATAATCTATTGTGAAGGGTCATATCATTAAGGTTGTTGTAGTGCTGTGCTGGAAATGATTTTAAAGCAAGCATCCAATAATGGGTAAAGCTACAGTAATGTCTTCAGCTAGTCATCTTGAAATCCTTTCCATCTAAACTGGTTATATCTCTTAATACTAGTAGTGAATGTTTTATGAGCCGTTGGATAACCATATTAATCTGCACAGTCACGCAGAGCCGAAGCACAACCAAAACAATGTTCTTCCGCAAAAGGCATGCAATTTTGTTTTTTAACCGCTAGAGGGACAAAAGTTACATAGTGTACCTTTAATATAATGGATGAAAAAGAATAATAACAACAAATATACATTAATAATAATACATATTTAAAATACTAATAATATATTAGTAATATAACAACAATAATTAATAATTATTATTTATTATACATATTTTTGAAAGGTTTTGTGAGATTCACGCAAGAATATTACAAAGTCAATGATAGTAACAAAATCATTTCTGATATAAAAATACCAATGTAGTATGCAATCTCAATTCAGTGTATTATAAATGCGTCTTACTATGTGGACGCGGTACAGGATACTGATTCCAAGGTTCATAAAAGGTTTGGAGAAATCTATGACCTTTTCCCTCTCTGATGTGATTGTAAATCCAGCTACTGCCAGATCTGCTTTCTGCAACAAACAGAGAGAAAGAGAAAGAATTAGCAATACTAGTTTGATATTGTACTCATTTTTCTGACTGATGCAACACTTTCATTAACCAAAATTACATTCAAGAGGTATTTGTCACCCATGATTTCCAATAACAGGGAGTTTATTGAGATAACGTACAACACCAAATACAGTGTAGATGATCTCAAACAGACATGAAATACAGCAAAAGCCGCACAACTCTATTCTGATTTTGATTTCTTTAACACAAAGATAAGTTTGTAGTGCCTTACTCATGGATTAGCTTAGAGAAAAAAAAAAACTTTAAAAGAAATGGCTGTCATCTTACTAAGTAAAATCAGGCATACATGTACTTCCTCTATAATTTGAAACAAATTAAATTCAGCCAAGTTACGTGACTGCTGAAATTTGTGAAGACTTAATGCACAATAAAAAAAATTTAAAAAAAAGAAGAAGAAAAAAAAGACCTAATCGTCTTGATTGGCTTCTGGTATAGCTTCAGGGTTTCCATAACATACTGTAACTTGGAGGAGTTTTACTGACAGATACTAACTACCAACCCCCTCAGTTGTGGTGATAATTCTGTGATGTTTCTAAGTGCTCATTAGCATACCGCTGTGTCCATTGTACAGTGTTTGACTCACACCAGGCATGTAATTTCGTTGCATGTTGTTTGTGCTCCACGTGTGTTCCCCTGCTAAACATTGACCTTGGTTTCAAGAAACACTCGAGAAGAAAAGCGTTTGACATTATCTGAGGTTCACTGATAAAGACAAGGAGTGGCAGTGGAAAGAAAAAGGATTATTTAGCACAAGGAGAATCAGCACAGAATTGAAAAAAGGGAAAGTCAAGGCTGGACAGCTGGATGGATGAATGGACAGATAATAAAGGGATGTAAGTGCACTGGGTTGATGGAAGAATTTGATATGAGAGTCCTTGGGTAAAAGGAAAGAGATTTATTTATTACGGGGATGGAGAGAGATAGAAAACAGGGCTATAGAGTGGAAAACAGAAAGAGAGAGGGGGAGAAACAGAGTGACGGTCCTTGAGAGAAGAAACAGATACTTGTAGGGGAAAGGGTGATGAGGAATGGTTAAGAACAGAGAGTTGGTCAAGAGAAGGCTTCCAGCGAGGACACAGGGAATATTGTGCCCTTGAGAGAATAAGGGAACGAGGGATACGGAATGAAAAATGAGAGAGAGAATATAAAAGCACAAGAGTGAAAGTTCCTAAGGAAGGAAATGAGCGATAATGAATTAAAAACCTCGGAGTGGCATTATTTTGGCCTTTCTATTTTCCTTCCTCCTTGAGGGAGGAGGGGGTGACAAGTGCTAGGGAGTAACTATTGTACTGTAACTGTAGTGACACTACTAAACTTAACTACATTTCTCAGTAGTGTGACACCTCAGCATATTATATATACTGTATAAATATATATATACACCGGTATATATATATATACACACACAAAATAATTTATAAAAAAATAATTATTGGACTAGTTGCTCATTTATAGAAACTTTAATATTTCAAAGTTTTATTGGTAATTTTTATTGCGAATTGTTATAGTTTTATTAATAGTATCTGTTGTAAATGGATCTATAGACATATTGAAAATATTTTTGAAATTGAAAAAAAGAAAAGAAAATCACTCCCTTGTAGGGAAATCAAATTTGCCTTGATCTTTTGACATATAGTTCTTTGTACCATTAAAACATTCTCCAGGTTTCATAGCTTAAAACTTCCTCCTCATTATAAACAACGCGCTTATTTAATCAAGCTCCAAAAACGGCTCATTAGTATCATAATTCTGGGATCTGATGTCACACAGGCAAATACATTTGCATATGACGGCTTCCAGAGCAAGACATCGATGAATAATTATATATCATCGCACCATAGGCCACGCCCACTGTCATTCACTCGCTTAAAGGCTGATATTTGCCTATACGTATCTGTACAGACTCAAGAATCCTAGCGTTGGATACAAGTGGATTTTATTTTGTAAACAAGGCACAATGTAATGGAGAGTTCGCAAAGTCACCTTTTTTGAAAGATGAAGCAGACAACTGTATTGCATCCAAAACTGTAAGTAAATGATTTCATAATGCATTGTCTGTAAATTATGGTTTTATATAGATAATGTTTTTAAAATGTGCAATAGCAAGTGGTCGTTGATACCTTTTCCTATGCAATGATGTTAGCCAATCATAACGGTGGCCTTATACTGACAAGCCTTAAAAGAGCCGCCCCTTAAAAACTGATCTTTTTGACATGAAAGTTGAAAAAAAAAAAAATGAAGATTGAAAAAAAAAAAAGTTTTTTTCCCAACCTTCATATATGTATGTGTGTGTGTGTGTGTGTGTGTGTGTGTGTGTGTGTGTGTGTGTGTGTGTGCAAAAAAACTTAATGTAAAAAAAAATCCATGTAATGCCCCCATTAAAAACTTTGATATTGACCAAAAAAGCTTTAATGTAATTAGCTACATTTTATTAAAAGATAATAGTCAACCTTTGTCAACCTGAACGATTTAAAATCACAAGTAGCAAGCAAAGTAATTTCCCTAACAATAGGGGTGATCAATAGCAGTTCATTCTTCTTAAAAAAATCCAAGTGTACCCCAGATATCTCTCAATCTGCTTAATTACTCCCTAATTGATTGCTGAGAGATAGCTTTGTAAACCACATTCAAAGGGTGTCATCAAACGCTGGTGTCAAGGAAGAGCTGAATTGTGGGTCCATGGAGAGAAATATTTGTGTGTGCATACACAGTTTACATACACAATACACCAACATGTGACAACTGTGCACTGGCTTCAGCAGCTGTAATGGTATAGTGTCACGGAATAATTAGACACAGAAAGAACTGATTAGTATATATGTGTGTGTGTGTGTTCAAAAGGACTTTACCGAGACCTGCCCACACTGTGGTTAATAGAATGACATTACCGTTCTTATTACTGCCGCCATTATTTTTAGCATTAGTGTGAATAGGGCTAATATCTGTAATCATTACTCTAATGGAAACATCAGCTGGCAAGGGTCCAGTGTTAAAATCCTGCTAGCTCCATACAAACATGAAAAAATTTTTTGAGGCTCTCATGCAAACATGCAAAAAAAATTTGAGGCTCAAAAAATAAAAGGCTCTAACAATTTTTTTTAAAAAGCTCATTTTCAAAGACAATGCTTTAGAAGATTTAAAATCAATGATCAGGTGTACAAAATGATTAAACATGATTAAATGTTGTATTGAATATGATGTTTTAATAATGTTTGGAGGTTATTTCAAATGTTTTGATGAATAAACATACAAATACACTACTGTAAAAGCCCAGTTGTTTCATTGAGGTTCAGTGTGACTAGAAAGCGTCTCTGAATATACACAACGTATTCACAGAGCTTAATCATGGACGTGTGTGCAGGCATGCATACCCTGTTGATTAATTCCCCCACCATGCCAGTCCATGACCCATTAGGCTCTGGAGCTCCATACAGGCCGTCATCCACCAGCTTGATCCGGAACGAAAACTTCAGTATGTCTGCCAGCTCCCGCAGCATATCCACACAGAATCCCTCATACTGATCGTTACCATGAAAGTTCTGGTAGTTTGCTTTGCGCATCACGTATGGATTCTCCTATATAACAGGATGAAGGTAACTTTTAGCGCTGTAATATTCCACTCTAAATTTCCATACAGTGAAGCACCATAAACTCAATGAAAGTCAATACCCTTACAGTGGAAGTGGCATTTTGATTGGTGTTAAGCCATGAAATGGCAGTAAAATCCAGTGAAATGGTGATTCCTTGGCCTTGACATGGGAAAGTACTTTTTGGCTGCAGCTTCTTGGTTTGAATGTATTAGATCTTTTGAATGTATTATATCAGTATAATGTGGGCCGTGGATAGCAAACCTATTTTCTTCTTTTTGCAAGCACATGATGCAAATAAGATGGCTAATAATGAAGGGATTACTTGTGGTTGTTTTGAATTTCTTTTTTTTTAAACAGAACAAACACAAGCAGTAGGCTATTTTAAAACAATTAGAGTCAGATATACAATTTTATGTTATAAGGAATTGCTTAAATGTGTTTGTTGCCTGGAAGCAACATTGTATGAAATTGGAATAAATAATGATGCAGTGAATATGGATGCAAACAATGAATGTGCGATCTAAAATATTGCAACTAGTATATATTTTTTATACACTGTACTTTCATAATGAACGAAAGCTGATGTAGAAATTGTTGCTAAAAACAATGCTTTTTAACACCATCTTGGGTAAAATCATCCTTTAACGTGAGCTAAAACAATGTGCACTGATGATCTTTTCACAGTAAGAGCAGGAAAGTGCCTTAAGAAAATAAATAAAATACATTTTGATTTGATGTTGACTTTAAAATTACAATCATAATTGCATTCAACAGAGGAATGTAGGTTTGCTCTTAACTGTTAGGCCAATTTCTGATGGCAAAAATGAGTCAGTCTGAATCAATTTACGTTTTGAGATTGTCAAATTGGAATCTACAAAGCTCTTCTTACATTTACAAACTCAATAAAACAACATTATTATAATTCCCTCATATTTTCTCTACTTTAAATCTTACAAATATTTGCAGCGTCCATAATAACATTGAAGACACATTGGGTTTGGAGAGGTGCTGTTTGAAAAGACTTTGAAAAGCTTCCTTTGAATCTGCAATGCTTGTACCAGTGAGTGCCAAATCTGTAAAAGCCCTATAATTCACATTATCTCTTACATACTGGCCTTAAATGCTCAAAAGTTCTTTATTCACGTGCTGCCAAAGCCACAGTCATAACTGGACAAGTTCTTACCAGTATTGTGGTGACTGTGAGTGTCTTATTGGCTAACGTCTCAGATGCGTTGATGTCTAAAGATGTGGAGTTCATAGCCAACGTGTTATTGGAGTACCAGACACCAATCTGCACATGTAAAGTAAAAATATTTTTAGAAGATGCTTTACTACAAATATTATGCACAGTTAGAACTACTTGCATGAACAAATCTGTGTTAAATGAACCGAATAATTTAAAATCATTTGTGACCAATTTGAAAACATGTTTGATCTCACAAGGGGGAAACAGGCAGGAATAAACAAGTTCACTGAATAAGACGAGGGGATGAAGGAGAGATAAAAGAGCATGAAGCGAGGGATCAATACTATGATCAATAAGAGAGGAGTGAAGAGGTGATTACTCCAGCTACCACCCATTCATTAGACCTCACAACCTCTCTCGTGATTCCGGATAAAATTCAGAGTTAGTGTTCATGAGAGTGTGTTTGTGTGTGTGTGTGTGTGTGTGTGTGTGCATTACCTCTTTGTGACCCCCCTTGAATTTCTCAAGAATACGCAGCGTGTAATTGGTCCTCTGGCCTTTGCTGTTAAACTCCACGTGGCCTGTTAGGCCGTCATACTCTACCTAAAATGAAAAAGAGGGAGAATTTAAACCAAGGGTAACAAACAAGAATGACGAATAGCATTAATTTTGACCTACAATATTAAGGTAGAAATTATAGCACAGGCGGAGAAAAACAGAGACAGCCAGAGGACAAGTGAGAGGAAAACTTAGAGATGATTAAGAAAGTTAAGGTGAAGTGTCATTACTGCTCCACCGGCATCACCAATTGCAAATGCAAAAATAATGACTGTTTTCATTATTATTGGCAAGTGAGGTAAACACTTGGAGTTATGGAGACAAACCGAAAACGGAGGACGAGAGGAGGTGTCGAGATGCTGCCAAATGGAGTGGTGAAATGATGGAGTGATGGGCAAACTGCAAAACAGATGGAGGGACACAATGAATGGAAGACCGCACTTGTGCCTAGACAACACAAACATAGTCTAGGATCTCAGAGTTTATAATAGCTGCATTAAAATGATAAAATACAAACAGGCTTTCAGACAGGTTGTAATAAACAATGGACATCTGGTGTTAAGGGCACTGTTCTAATTGCTCTTAAACTAATGGCAGTTGTACAATTACTATGGCTGAGTATAATCATAACAGAGGACGTAAAAGTCATACTATATTGGTCACCTGATGGCCGTCGATGGAGGGGACAACCAGGAATATTGTCCCGGTCAATGTGACAAGGGCGTCACATTACTCAAGTACTCAAGCTACTAGTGAAAAAGAAGACATTTATTTGAAAATTGACACTTATTTGTGGTATTAAATGACGTTTTAGAGTTTCCTATACAAAAATAGTCCAGGGGCCTGTGAATTGAGTCAAATAATGCCATATTTATTTAAAAAGATTTATTATAATAATTGTATTAACATTTTGTCTCATCTAGCATTTTGTAGTTTTTTAATTTATTTATTTATTTTATATATAATTTTAGATTTTTACATTTAATTTGTTTTATTTACTGTTATTGCTTTTTTCTGCATAGTTTCACGGTGCTAAAACAGTTCGTGATGGTGTTAAATGATGCACAATGATACTCAATGCACAATAATGCATTAGTCAAGGTTTAAATTTATTGCGGAGTAAATTGAAAAGCATCCATCATAAACTCTCTGTGTCTTGTATATAAACGCCAAGGGGAAAGATTACACAGACATTTTTCCTTGGAATAACATGCAATGATGAATTGTGCGCAACGAGACCAGAACATATGTTGAGAAAGTAGATATGCTCAATTTAAATTTCATGTTGACTTTAACAGAGCCAATAAAAGCCAATAAGCAGTTGCATGCAGAATCCCATCAACATCAACCTGATTAAAACGGGCTTCCACAGCTCATCAGAGAAGACAGAAACAACAGCCGTATAGACTAATCACTAAGGTCATCAAATGCATCAGAAAAATGGCTGCCAATGGGGTGACAAGTACCATGCGCAGGTAGTTCATGAGACTGGTGCCGTGCTGCCAGATGAGTGAGGAAGTGCAACTCAGAGGCTTCACTCCGATTTCCTGACTGCGGTTCAGCTCTCGCACTGCTCCAACCACCACATGAACTGCATCGAACATCAGCGCAGATGACAACTGTAGGTGCAGAGAGAACATAAATGAAACCAGACGAGAGATATGCCAAAGCCAAGTCAGAAAGATGGTGGAGAAAGAAGAAGAAAAAGAGAATAAAGGAATGTAGAATTGAGAGAGACAGCAAATGAGGTCATTAGGGGGACAAGGAGACTTCACGTCTGTTAGGGGCCATACAGCAACTGTCTTCCTCCTAAATTATGTTGTGTGGCGCACATCCTATTTGGACACATTTGGAAAAACCTTTTGGCAGAAATAACATCTCATTATTCCATTGAGTTAGTATTACTATGGTTTCTGGGTTTTTTTCTTTTTCCATTTAAGCAAATCTCAGCAAAATCTGGTTTAAATAATGCAGTGGAATGTCACTCAAATAATTGAAATAGGCTCTTGGAATCTAAAAAGCATTTTTAGATGCTAACACAGCCAAATAGATAACTATTACTGATATCTCCTGACATATGTGGTTTTAATTGTTTGATTTAAAATAACTTAACGAAATAATAACCTCTCACACTTAAAGTAACACAACAAGTAGGTCTGAACCCTTTACTCGACTAACGTTAGGTTGAATTGCCCGTTGTGAGTTGTAATATTTCTCATATTGGCAATGGCATGAAAGTATTGTAACGTTAAGCTCACCGCTGGACCAGGGTAGGGACTGAGGTCACAACCTTCCCTCCATGACAGGTTTAGACTTCTAATGAACTCCAGGTAAAACGGATGACTGCTGTTCAACATGGAGAAGCCAACGATATTTGATTGGTCATCTACCACGTCATCCAACCTCAACAGAGGGAAATCCTGAAAAGGAGAGAGGGAGCTATTAACTTAAAAAGTTCCGTGGGCATACAATATTGAGGTTTTGTCGATATAATTTAATCACTTTAATTACCATCTGGGAAAAGGCCAATTCTTGGCATTTAACTGAACACCGCTGCCACTGCACTGAGAGCACATGCGAAGTCCTTTTGATACGCATGCGCATATTTCCTCATTATTGAAAACATGCGCGATGTAGTTACAACGATGCCGCGAAACAAGTGAGTGACAACATACAAAATACTATTTTTTTTCCCACACAGTATTTAGTAAAAACTGTCTTTTCTGTCGAACAGTTAAAAAGTACTTCGAGGCTAGCCCAGTTTGGCCGCTGTACCGTGAGCTAAGGTGAGTTTGTCAGAATTCACTCTAACTTAACGTTAGTCTAACTGTTAGCACCCTGTCAGAACTGCTTTAACGGTATAAATATTTAAAATGGACAATTTTACCAATAAAAACGGGGCCTGTATATTATTTAAAAATACTATTAATACAGTAAAGGTGCTGTATTAGTTATTGGTAAGAATATAGTTTATTTTTTAACTGACGTTCAGTGTCATATTCAGCCGTCAACGAAATCATTAAATATCAAACATTTATGGATTCAGACTATTAAAACTGCAAACATTAAATCTGGGTAAGTAGTTAGAGGTCTTAAAAGTAAAATGTAAATAGGTGTATGATTTATTTATAATGGCATGATCACTGCATTTTCCCGGGGTTGTTTTATCTTGGTTTATAATGATGATGTAGTGTGATCTCTACTATATAGTGGCCTACACTATACAACATTTCAATCCTATGTGATTGCAAACTTAAAGATAGGTTTAATACATTTTAAGTAAAATCAAACCAATTTATTTTACAGCAGTAATTGAATTACAGATGAACTCATGACAGTTTTGAAAATATTCTAGAAATGACAAAAAGGGATGCAAGAGTGACATTCAACATAATAATGAAACCCTTTTTACAGTATAAAACTATATTACAATGGAGGCACCGTACATAACATCACACGTTTAGTGATTTGGTAAATGTGTGCTTTACTCAAATGCAACTTTTACATATTATTATTCAGAAAAGGTCTAATTATGATTATTTTTTTAAATGGCTACATTTGCTTGCCCAGTTTTTTGCAAATAAATGCTGCTCCCTACAGGTTTGGTAAAACCCTCATCCATAAATAAATAGTAATTTACTGAAGGCAATATTCAACCCAGCTAGAATTCCACTCAAAATAAGTGATGCCCATTGGGAACCTTCAAGGAAAACATTCGAAATGGTCTCAAATTGTAAAGGCTTCTTTTTTTGATGTCCTTGACTATCATGGCTTTCACCTTGTCTCGCAAATCAGTCAGCCCTTGTGCTTTTCCACCTACGGGCAAGTGGATAATCCCAAGAGGTACAGTATGTTTGTCAATGGTACAGTCAACAAATACTTTTTCTATAGCTGTGTAGAAGCAGTAGGAAAGCTCTTGGTGGATCTATCAATTGGTTTTAGATTATTTATCACAAAACGTTTGCTTTCTAGCCTATATGGCAGCTGAAGGAGGATATAACCCCGCCTATGAAGACACCCATTAATTTTTTCATAAAAAGCTTCCCATATGTTTGCATATATTGATTCCCAAAACTCTTAAAACCTTCTGAAATCCAGGTGCATTTCAAGTGAAGCTGTAGAATGTTCTTGTGTCATTGACTCCTTCGGCGGCATTACATTCTTTTGATTTTTCTTGAGGATGCTCCTCGTACTGTTTATAAATGGAGGTATGAATGGAGGTATGACAGATACCGTGACTGTTTTTGAAGGGCTTGATAATGGCAAGTGTCTTTTCATTTTTAGTTTGTGCTCAATTAGATTGCCGACAATGTGAATCTGACAAGATAATGACCTTATTTAAGACGCAGACTTAATTTTAGAGACTGCTACTGAAAGCCATCACTCAACAGCCACCAATGAATCTAGCATACAACAGCAATATTGCCTTGTGGTTGTCTGCATTTGTCACTGATCTTGGGGAAAAGCTTGCCAAAGTCAGATTAATAAAAGGCTAAGCTTAAACTTGAATGTTCAAATGAGCTGTTTCATAAGGAGAAGAAAAAAAGACTGAATTTAATTTAATTACACTTTAAAAATTATGTACATCAAAAATTATTTATGATGCCATGACAACACTTACAAATTGTGCATTACTAAATTAAAAAAATCACACTAAAATGTAATTCAACTCATCTTTTCACACTCCTATTCATGTATCTTTAGACCTTTTTCAGTTGGCATGCTCTTAGCAAAATTGCTGCGTTACTGCAGAGTGAGCTCTGGCTTCCTCCCAAAGACAAAAATAAATAAAAATTTCATAAAAAATGCATGTTAAGAAATGTAATCTCTAAACGTTTTACATATTAAATATTTGCCATTTACTGAGGCCATGTTTGGACAGTCTCAAATCTTATCCTCCACGATTCAATTTGCCCCTCAAGGTCAAATGATTTAGCCTTCCTCACTTTCCCCCGGTTTCACAGACAAGGCTTAGGCCTAGTCCCAGACTAAAATGCATGTTTGAGCCATTTTAATTGAAAGCAACTTGCATATCTTAACATATGTCAGTGCCATTGTTTGGTCTCAAATGCACATGAGTATGTTTTTTCTTTTCTTTTTCTAAGGCACATTTATAAAAGCTACTTAATTGATTGGCTTAATCTAAGCCCTGTCTGTGAAACCAGGCCTTTAACTTGTAACGGTGGTATTAAAATCCTAAACTCACAACAGAAGCATATGCGACCTCAAAACAAGGACATAATCCACCTCATCCACGATGATAATGATAAACTGCATTGATGCGCTGTGCATCTGTGATGAGCTGGTCAATGGCCAGGCCTGCCATCGCTGTTAGTGGATGAAAGTGGGTTAAGGGGAGAAAGGGTAGTGTGTCATTGTTCAAAGTGAAAAAAGGGAGTTGTTTACCATTGTGGTGAGAATATACTTGTAGAAGGCTGATGTCATGCCTAATTCTGAGGCCTAGAGAAAGGGAGAAACAGCAAGAGATATGTTGTATGTCAGATATCTAATTATAATCATAATTCATTCTACATTTTCACAGTTGAGTCAGGTTTTTATCTCTGTCTGTCTGTTTCAGTTGTGTTTAACACAATAGTCTGAAAATTTGAATTAAAATCCCATTTAAACCTATGTAAGTATTTAAAAAAAATGTAAAACAAAGATAAAAAATATGAGAAGATGATAAAAAAAAAAAATATATATATATATATACTGTAAATATGAAAGATTTTTTTCAATGCAACTGATCAAATTGTATTTAAAAAAGTAATAGGAAAAAATAAGATATTCTTAAATCAGAAAAAAGTAAAATTCAGTCAATTGCATTATTGGCTCTGATTTATGGACCCCTAAATAAGCACACATACCTTCTTTAATATTAGTATAGACACTGATGCATTAGCATCAATGATAATAGTTGCAACTTTGTCATCACGGATTTCCTTTAGCAGGGGGGTGGGGTCCAAGTTTTCATCAAGCATTCTGACTGAGAGTGTTTCCCGGGATATGAGGAAGTGACGCACAAGCTCCTCCAATCGCAGCAGGCCTGAGGGTATAGCATAAAACCCCCAAAATACTTTTACTATACTACTCCTTTATATAAGCATTTTATGAAAATATTCACAATATATAACAATACATATATTTGTGAAAACTTAGTAAAGCTCTCTTAATTCTTTGTAAATCAGAATGGCCGTTCAGCATAAATGTAACGTCGACACATTAAAATAAATGTCATGTAACCATCTAAAACCTTTTAACAACTTTCATAAACTGTCAGTTGCAGTAAACCTTACCTTACTTTCCACCCTGCTCCTCCATATTAAAGTCAGTGACTATCGAATTAAGTGACTTTGAGAGCCAATAAAGTTAATTCTGTATGTACATAAATTTGTCCTCTAAGCCACCACAAAATCTATATGGTGAATTCATTGATTTTTGGCCTGCAGTCAACAAGATGCACAGCTAACGATAACAGCAGGGTGAAGTGAGGAAAGAGTGCTCTCTCACAAAAACATACAAAAATTCCCCCACCACTGTGTGGTGGTATCCATGCTCTCTCAAACATCCACATTAGTTAGAAACCAATTTGTAGATGAGCACATCCATGCATGCTAATGTGCACAGAGAACTCAAACATGCCTGCACAAATACAACTGCCTGCATCTTAAACAGACAAACACTCTCTTACACTTAAACATGAGCACAGGCTGCCACAATTATATGGATAAGCATGGGATAAGCGCAGATATGCAAACAGCAGTAAACAGTGGTGCATAAAACTGTAGCACCATTAACCAGACCATACCAATGAAGTGAGAGCTGCTCGCATCAGCAAGTCACGAGAGATCAACTTGCAGTCGGCATCGTAACAGCTCACATACTTTTCACTCTAGTGCACCAACTACTACTCCTTGAGCTTAGTCGACAAAGTAACAAATACAAATAATATTGCTGCTTGTTTGTCTGCATGATTACACAATCCTCAATGCGACATCCCTCAAATCAGAGTGAATATGGACAGCACTACTCACGCGAAAAACATTGGTGCAGTATTTTTTATATATCAGTGATAATGACCCGACATACCCTGAAAGCCAGGTGTGCTTTTTTAATTGAGAAAAAGTTAAGTGCCTCCAATTGTGCCTATATTAACAGTTAAACGTATTAAATAAGGTAAAATCGGATACAACGGGGCTAAAGGCACACCCTAAGAAAAATTTGCTTGTCACTACTCCCAAAGTGTAGCCTGGCAAGCCAGACCTACATCAAGATGTTAGGTCTGGGAACTTCACCATTGGCATGCCTCAATCCGAGGGGCGGGATACGGTTGTCTTACAAATTCCCTCTGCATGCAATGAATAGATACAACCCACCAGAGCAACGAACGGTTGTGGCTGAGTGAGTCCCATGCGTTTTCCCACCAGCGGAGCTTGTTGATATATTAAACTTTTGCCGTATCCGGTCGGCAAAACACCAAACACATCTTCCTTTAAGAATGACTTAAATGCGGTTCTTTGTTCTTTTCTCAAAGAAAAGCTTAACTCCAAGTCCTCAAGTCGCAGTCAAAGCCGATTCTAAAGACCGTTGTTCGCCAGCAGCAGCGGTCAACCTCTTTGTTTTCAAGAAGCAGGGAATTCACGCAGAACCGTTAAATCTCTGCCGTGACGTGCCGTCATTATGTTAAGCCCGCCCCCCCCCCCAACTTTATACACGATGTGATTGGCCTGAATAGAGTTTGGTTTTTCCAGCTCGAAAGCCAACGGAGAGTTGCTAGACTACACTGGATGCAAAATAAATTTGGTTGCCGCTAGGGTGCTTCTAGATTTCTAGGCTACCCATAGTGTATGATTGCAGAGAAAATATATATGTTTTTATTGAACATTAATTAAAGTTTGTTTAAAGTCCCATTGTAGTCAATAACTTTATTCCTTAAAACTCATCTTTGACCACCAAAAATGACATAAAAAAGAAAAATCCTGTGATAAAAATAAAATAATTCATGCATTAAACTAGCTTGAATATAACTCTACACCCTTGCTTCATTTACTACACGGAATCATCAAAATGCAAATGAGCCCCGCCTCCACTTACTCATACAGGCTCGTCTACAAGTCGACATATCAGAATGGTATCGCTCTCTACAACGTCGGACACATAACGGTAATTAATATGATTAGGCTTTTGCTTGACTATGTTATCAAACAGCTAATAATGTGCTGCTAATGTTACACAAACCATGTTCCCATTCGCCACCTCAGAGTCAGGCAGCTGCCTTCTGAATATCAGAATCCTTAGAAACGTCGAAAAAGTGGAGAAAGGCATGTAGTTCATCATAACATCGTAATATACATCATATACAAAATTCACCTGTTTTTCATTTCAACAGAAAAATATACCAGGATAACCTGGCTTCTCTTAAGACTCCCCTGCTTTACAGTTGCACACATTGACCTGATTGGTTACAAGGTAGTTTGTGACGTAAGAAACGGCAGCAATTTCAAACTGCGTTTCTGAGACTGTCTTTTTTTCACTGCAGTTTTAAAGAGAAAATACTCATCAATGGTGTTAACTTATTAATTTTCACATGGTTTGTCTTAAAGCATATTAAAAACATGACATATGTAGACATATAAACAACATTAAACACTTGATTTTCACCTCAGGGGTCTTCAACAATCTTATAAATGTATGATGTGTGTCAAGGTGGGCTTCTTATTACCCCACCCAAAAGGCACAAAGTATTGTTACAAATATTTTAGCTAAAATAATATGTTTTGCATAATGTCTAAGTTAATACTTGTTTAAAACAATCACTTGAGCAAGTTTATACTATTTTTGGTTTATTTACATAAATAAAATTCATTTTTGTTCAATAAATACATTGTCATTAAAATGTTCATTTTAAAAATTCAGAA
Source organism: Siphateles boraxobius (assembly GCF_051911475.1). Lineage (NCBI taxonomy): Eukaryota > Metazoa > Chordata > Actinopteri > Cypriniformes > Leuciscidae > Siphateles > Siphateles boraxobius. The sequence goes on from NW_027508953.1 coordinate 4,461,790, forward strand.
ACAAAGTCATTTTAAAAATTAAAGATTCTGAAAGAATTAAATGAGATTCCATAATAATTTTTTATAATTACAGTTGTAACAAATAAGCATGAAAATTTTAATAAATGATATGATTAATAATATATTTTTAATAAGATGCTCTCATTATAAATATGGTGATTATTTCTAAGGTGGACACCCAATTTGATATATGATATTTATTATCTGAATCTAACCATGTCATGTCAACAACTGGAAAAGTCAGCCAGCTATTTCTTGTTAATTATTGTGCTTTTAGCCTAGGGGTGGGTGATCTTCCCAAAATGTCATACCACGATCTTATAACAAACGATCTACGATCTGAATCGTGATCTTCCCAATTATGAGATATACTATATCCAGACTGGAACAAGCCTATGGACTTTGGAATACTGTGTAACACAGTACTGCATTAAACAATCAGACATAACTGACTGTAAATACTCACCAAGACTAACATTTTGACAGATTTTTGTGTATGTTTGACCGTTTAGGTGTGCATCTAAAAGTATTCTTTGCTCGTCTGTCTTCCGCTCCATCTCGCAGCTCACACAGAAAGAGTGTGTGGATCAGTCTCTTTCGCAGTTTAACGAGCTTTAACACTTTTAAATATAATTCCAGTCCCGCAGTAGACTGCATTTTACGACATTCACGTTACATGGTTTGACTGATTTGAACGTTAATTCTTGGTTAAGGAGGGGCGAAAGCACACCCCTTTAAAGGAAAGAAATGGCATGAGTCACAATGATCATTTTATCTTGATTATCATGTTTTCATAATTGTTGGAGCCAAATTGAAAGTAAAACAAAAATTTGATTCATCGCACATACCTGCTGCTGTTGAATTGTTTTTCAAATGTGTCACTGCACATGAAAGACACGTGATAGTGACACATGATATAATTTGGCCAGTCAGCACAGCCATCTAGTATGCAGTCATTGCTGTATTTTAACATTATTACGAGGACATAAAAAATTACGATCTCTACGATTCGCTTCAAAAGTTGGACGTGGACGAAAATCGTCAGATCGCCCACCCCTACTTTTGCCTCAACAGCAGGTACGCCTTTTACCCCAAATACCATACTTTCACATATTCCTCCGTTTTTGAAAAACGGTTGCTTTAATTACTTTGAATAAAACTGAAAATCATTAACACGTCCTTTGTCTCAATTTGCTACATAAATCTACAACATAAACAAAAAAAACATTAAACGTTAGATCAAATTAGTGCAGAATCAGCTTTGCATTGCTGTTGCCGATCTAGTCAAGGATCAGCCAAATTTGCATGTGTATCATCAAAAATGCGGTTGTTTAGAAAAGTGCTGAGGTGAATTTTTTTGCCATCTGGTTTAAAAGAGAATAAAGTAAAATGCTCCTTTTACCCCCGTGCGCCTTTAGCCCCGTTGGCAGTGGTGTAAAGAGTACTGAAAAAACATACTCAAGTAAAAGTACCATTACATTCCCAAAAATGTAGTGTGAGTAGAGTAAAAAGTACTTGTCCAAAAAACTACTTGAGTAAGAGTAAAAAAGTAGCTTATTTAAAAGTACTCATGAGTAGTGGGTACTGAGCTGCGGATTCTACTCCTTACTGTACGTTCACACCGCCGCCGAATTGAGCGTCAAAGAAGCTCTGGCCGCTCTGTCAAGGACGCTTGTCAAAAAGCACGGGGAAGCTCGTTGACGCTTTGGACGCTCTGACGTAGCAGGGAGAAGAGAAGTGTCACAACATGAAATGTAATAAACAGTAGAAACAAGCAATACATTGAAGAAACCTTTTATAATGACCGCATTTTAACCGTTTTGGTCACATTTGGTCGGGGAAAAAAATAATTAGCTATTATTATTATTATTATTATTAGGCTATTATTTGCATTAGTGCAATTGGTCAAATCGTTGTCACTGTGAGCAAATGAATTGCATTCCCGCTTAAAACGAGCGCTCGTAAATATTTCAAATAAAAGTTGCGCTCATTCTCAAATGTGTATCAATGGATTATTATGGAAAATCGCAAAGTTGTTGTGTTTGGTGCTGCTGTTTTATCCCATGCCTCGTTCTTTTGTAACTGGTCCCTGTAAGCAAACAACGTCATATCATATATGATAGGAAACCCAGCAACTGCGATTACCAGCTTCTCCTCCATTTTCTCGGAACTAATGTTTTGGTAGGAACGAAAGTTCACATCGTATGTTTCTCCGGAATCAGCCAGAGTGAAGGACGTCTTTAATCTGATTGGTTTCTGCCGTTTTGCCGCTGCTTGCCGCTGAAGCGCGTCATAGCTCATTACCATAAAGTTGAGCTTCTTTCAACTTTCTGATTGACGCTCAAAACGCCCAAAACGCGACGCCGAGGGATTTGACGCTCCTTGCAGCTGAGAGAAGCCAGCTTCCATTGAAAATGAATGACTTCCGGCCGCTTTGGAAGCTCAAGTCGGCGGCGGTGTGAACGTACAGTTATAATAAACACTGTGCACTACAATTTATAAATTAAAAAAAATTATAGGGATGCACCGATCCGCATTTTTTCACTTCCGATCCCGATACCTGAATTTGGATATCGGCCGATACCGATACTATTCCGATACCAGAGCTGTGTTTGCTTTAATATTATTATTATTATTATTATAATTGTTGATTTTATATGTTGCAATAAACTCCTCTCAAAAGGCAAGTATGATATGTACGCATGTATGCATATGTCCCAAAAGGCAACTTGAGGTAAGTATAAGGTTAGAAAAGGTAGTCAGAAAAACAGGATTAACAGGAAAAATCCCATTCTGAAAATAAATATGCAACTGTAAGTGTTTCAAATTGATTGTCATTTCAATATTTATTACATTTAGGGATGCAACGATACCATATTTCTGAACCGATCCAATCCCATACCAAATATTCTGAGTATCGACTAATACGGATCCGATACCAGCGCAGTTTTTTTTTAAATCAAGTAGAATTTCTAGAACTCTGTGTTGAACTGGTAAACACTGTTAAACACAATCTAATTAATACAGACAACTTCATTATAAAGAAAAACAACAAATACATTTTTTTTATCATAACCTATGACAAAAATTATATTATACACTAGATTAGAACTCTAGAAATTAGAAATTTAGTCTAGAAAAATCACGAGTGCACAATAATTGTATCAAATCTGAACATAGTGAAAAAAACATTATTTAGCGGGGAACAAATAAGAGACAATAAGTGTAGGCACCAGCACTAAATCTGGTAAAACGTTACACATTGCTGTTTGTATTGTTGTAAAATACATTCATGAAAAACAAGATAACAAAAATCAAAAAGATCAATTATTGTATATACATAGTCTAGCTACTATAAAATTAAGACATTTTTTATATGTATAGCACAGCTGTTTATTGAGGCAGCAACATATGATAGATGCGACATTTAATAATCTTTCATTGCGCAAAAGTATTATGATATGATTATGAAAGACTCCAATACAGTGCGGCACAAAGTGCTTATGCGCATCCCAAGCGCAGAATGATGCGCTTGAAGCAACACAGTCACAGCGCGCACCGCTTCGAGTCCGCATTGAAAAGTTCCAAGCACAAAGGAAAAACATATTGATGCGTAGTGTATTATACAGTATCTATCTACGCAATAGTTTATTCAGCCTTTTCTTTTAACAGTTTTAAATTTCAGTTACTTTGAAGAACAATTATAGTGCTCTCCAGTGTTGTGATCTAACACAGTGGTTCCCAACCTTTTTTGGTCTGAGACCCCCTTTTTCCCAATAAAATATTTTAGGGCCCCCCTTCACATTTAATGATATTATCGCTCTTGTAAGCTTGCAGCAAGGATGACAAAATATGTTGTTTTCAAACAAATGGTATATTTACTATAACCAGATATGTTTATGCACAAATAATAGCCTATATTATTGAAAATACAATAACAAAAACATCAGTAGGCCCGTTGTAATTTAAAAACTGCAATGCAAAATTGAAATGCAAAACCTAAAAATATTCCCACTGGTGTGTAGGTAAAAAAAGAAAGAATATAGGCTATTATTAAATGACTGCTATCTGGGTCCTCAATACTTGCAAGTTATTTGTGAGGCTTTATCAATGTGAGGCTTTATTTTTTGGCGCTTTAGCGAGCTATAATAAACTTGCGTTTATTAACAGAATAATGTGTCTTTCGGAAGAACATTGTAGCCGGAACTACTTCTCTCTGTGTACGTCTATGACGAGTCACGCAGGTACTGGGCTACTCCGCAGCGGCAGCGATCCGAACCAGTGTAAAATAGTCCCAATATAAACACTTATTATAGGTGTACCATAGTGGTTCAGGATAAGACAAAAACACGGATTGATGGATTCATGATGAACTCGCTCATTATATAAATTTTGAACAGGAAAAAGTTAAGGACTTTTATTTAATGCTCATTGCTCCACACTTTTCAAAATATGACGCGACCCCCCACAAAGCTCGCTGAGGCCCCCTTGTGGGCCACGACCCCCCTGTTGGGAACCACTGATCTAACAGACACACGGTAAAAAGTAACATGATTAGGGTACAGCAAGTCCAGCAAGATAGTCATTTTATACGAAACCATAGAGCTTTATCTACAGATCAAGTATACTAATAGTAACATTGAATCATCTTGGAGAGTTTCATCGAGTTGACCGTCATAACCGAACGCGCCGCGCTGTTGAATGCTGAATGGAGAATGATTGACAGCCGCAGCGGAGGGAAAAGTTTACGTGATCTTGAATTTAATTACTTAAATATTCATTTCTATCTCACATTGTACTATAGAATGGCTTCAGAACACTTATAAAATAGTGCACGAACACTTAATGGTGCTTTATAATGCTTTTGTGGGGCTTAACATTAACACAATAGTAAACACACAATATCGGATTTAGATCGGCCTCGTCTGACCGATACCCGATCCGGCAAAAATGGCAGTATCGGAGCCGATACCGATACTGGATCGGATCGGCCCCATCCCTAGTAATTCACATTATATTTTGTTCTTCGTCAGAAAGATTGAAGAATATCTATCATCCATCTTTTTAAAATGCATCAAATCAGTACACTCATCACCATTTAAATGATATTATTTGGGGGAAAAAGCATTTCAAATTAGGCGAAAAGCCACTGGGCCTGAGCATGCTATTGTTGCACATAAATATCAATATTCATAACTGTGCAAAGAATTCAAAAACCTTTAGAAACTCATATGATAGTTCAGCATCACACACCATGAGATGGGTTAAATAGAGAGATTAAAAAATACCCAATTTCTCTCCAAAACGGTACCAATGTTAGTGTTTTGATAAATGAGAATCACTAATATTATCAGATTACCTCACCTAATGCACTGAAAAAGTCTAAAATAGTGAGCTAACACTAATTACACTCTTTAATTCCATGCTATTAAATATGTTACAATTTAAACGTAAATGCACATTGTTCTAAAAGGGTGGCATCATCCCTTACATTTTACACGGCTACATTTACTCACATTGTAATGCTGATAATATAATTTGTAAGGAAAATTGTGCATTAAATAGGGAAGTTATATCCAGGAAACTTTTAGAAAAGAAACACACACACACACACACACACACACACTAGGGCTGTAGCGATACACTAATCTCACGATACGATACACGATATTCGGCTGACGATACGATATATATCACGATATTCAGCCAACGATACGATTCGTATATAATTCAATACACTTACATCATTTTCTGAAAGATTTAAAGGGGACAGAGTGATTTTGGTGACTTCTTATGAGTCTTCCATTTACTTGGATTGAATTAATTGAACTGAAAACTGAAAGCATCAATTACACAATATATGTCTCTGACTGGACAGAGAGTACAGCTTGCAAATGCTGGACAAAATGAATCTAATATGTTTTGAGAAAATTAGTTCTATTTATTGAAACACAACAGTGCAAACTGTAGCTTACAAGCCTTTGAAAAGTAAATAAAGTGCAGTATTGCAATTAACAATGGAGAGTTAAAAAGTGCAGCAAGTGGCCTGTTCTGAACAGTTTCTTTGCACTGCATTTTCTTTGACAGCTTTTTTAGCTTGACATTGAACATGTGACATGTGCTTCAGTTGTGCGCGAGGTCCAGCCGTCGCACGTCAGGGAAACTCTCTCCGCGCTGGCTAGGGAGGCTTTGACGTGTGCTCTCGTATGTGTACAGCCTGGGAATGCAAACCTTGATGAGGTGTTCGCGGGTTGGAATAGGATAGCGGGGCTCCATCGCGTTCACCATGCGCCTAAAGCCGGCGTTTTCCACCACCGAATTTTTTTTTTTTTTTTTTTTTTTTTAAATTTTTTTTTTAACTAAGCCTATTTAAAATCGTATTTGATTGCAGTGCGCACCTCTCTCTCTCTCTCTCTCTCTCTCTCTCTCTCACTCACAAACTCATCCTTACCTCGCGCACTTCCTGACTCACGGAACACCGCTGCACAAATCTGTCCAACACAGCGCTGTCAATTTCGGAGACCCAGCTTTTAAAAAAGCTACTAGCCAGCATGCAAGGAGGCTAGCCAACAAGGAGAGCTAAGGTGTTGTTTGAATACAGCTGGATTTTCGTCAATATCAATGCACGCGCGCAGCTGGCCACTAGCGGCTGGCTAACCAAATCACTCTTCATGCAACGCGAACGGGTTTAACACGGGGGATTTGAATGGGACTTTTGTATCGATACTCGCGGCCTAAAAATCGATACTTTCTTGGGAAAAAAATATCGATTTATATCGCAGAATCGATAAAATCGCTCAGCCCTAACACACACACACACACAAATGCATGTCTCTTTGTAGTCTCGGCGAAGCTGTTTTATCAGCAGCATCCACACACAAAAAAACAACTTCCACATGAAAAATGTTTTTGCGCAAATGCACTTTCCAAATGAAGACGGATTGTATTATGGATCAATCAAAAAACTTTGTTTATTAACGAGCTGTAGTCACGCGATGACAGAAATGCAGTTCAAGTTAACGCCATGGTTCATAGAGTGCACTGATTCTGAATCTGGCGGCATGGCGAGCGCGAGACGCGGCAGTGCACAGATCGTGACGTCTCTCTATAATGTGATTGTGAGGTGAATGGGAGCGGATTATGAACTCGTCACGCAATATTCCCAACCTCAGACCAAATGTTAGGCCCTGTAGACAGGCCAGCCTATATAAATATCATATTAAGCAGAAATGTAATGTACGAGAAGACGCTGATATCTGGATTGAATTGATGCGTGAAGAATGCACTTCCACAGCAGTCACGAGTAACAGCAGGAATATGCGGTTAAATTTTTCTATGCTTAATTTGATCTTGATGACAGTCACGAGACCGATTACTCGATCCAATCACTTTGATGGATAAAAATTAAATAAAATTAAAACAAGCATGTAACGAGTAATGACCACAAACAGATGGAAAATAGCGGAGAAAAAGTACCGATACATCACTTAAAATGTACTCAAGTAAAAGTAAAATTACACAATTTTTAAACTACTCAAAAAAGCACAATTTCTGAAAAAAACTACTTAAAGTAACGTGAGTATTTGTAATTCGTTACTTCACACCCCTGCCCGTTGGACCGTACAGTTTTATAATGTTACTATGACCTTTATGCTACTTTTATTTGTATGGACCGTGGGATATAGAACGAGATAGGCGATCAGGAAATATAAATTGTTAATTTTAAAATGTTAAATCCAGATTTGAACTTGCACTAATGCATGAACAAATGCATGTGTCCTAACTGCTAGGCCATAGCGAAAAATGTTTTACGCGATATTGTTATTATCATCATGCAGAAAAAAATTATCCATATAAGAATAAAGCTAATGAAAGGTTTAATCTTATCAAAATATGTAATTTGCTGAAGCAGTGGCATTGGCCTTAATAACATAATATAATAGGCACCAAGCCTAAGGATAATGCACTTATGTTAAAAATAAAATAAATTGCATAATGAATCGGCTACTGTGAAATTAATTTGAAAAGGTGCTGTGAACAATGAACAACTCAGCTTGATCTATAACAGCTGAATGAAAGAATATGTGAGTTCATAGTTGATGGTGGCAACATTTTCGCTGCAGACTTACACTCTGCTTTGGCACAGATGAGGCTGGCCGTCGGGTAACTGAAAGAGTGCAGAATTGCACTGATCGCCAAGCTTAAGTCCTCGTTGCTAGGATACAGCGTCACTGAGGCAAAGCGCAGATATGGCAAGCGTGGAGTCTCCTCTGGACCGATCTTGATGTGAGGGATCTGGGAGGAACGAACAAAAATAAAGGACAATTTAGAAGAATAGATTGTGTGATTGACTCACACAGGTTTTTCATTGGCTGATGCCAATATCTAAAGCAGCGGTTTTCAATCTTGCTCCTGGGTACCCACAGCACTGCGCATTTTATGTCTCCCTTATTTATTGCACCTAATTCAAATCATTAGCTCGTTAGAAAGGAGCTCCATGAGGTAAAGGTGTTTTCATGCCTTGTTGTTGGAATTACCGTAATTATGAGATTCCCACTTGTAATAAAGTGTCGTCACGTCATCGTTGAACTCATAATTACAACTTTTCTGAGCGCTCTGACTAGTATCATGTGACTGTTGTACCACCTGACGCATAATATAGAAACGCATAATTCTGTGGACGAGTAGAAAGTCACGTCTACCCAGGGGGCAAAGGGGGTTTAGCAGACATGGGCTGCTGTAAAAGGTTGTTATATAAAAATGAAATCTATGATGTCTGAGGATCACAACCTGGGTGGACAACCCGGTCAACAAGCTGCTGGAAACTTGTAATTGGGGTCAAAACAATGCTACCTCAAATTCTGCTCCCCGGAATTACCCAATAGTCTAGTCATTTTATGAAAAAAGGTTGAACAAATTGCAACTGAAACAAACTCAACTGATTTTGAATCCTCAATATGTCCTGAGTAAGGGAAAAAAAGCTCTGAAGAATCCCATTAGGGGAAAGTTTCGAAAAAGACCCAAATATAGTCTATTCATTCGCCTATTCATTATTTTCTCACGTGAATAGGATAAAAATTTTAACCTTTAAATATCACCATGAAAATTACTGAGTTGATTACTTACATCAAGACAAGTTTTTTGAAATTGTTTGTTAACATGGACAAACGGTGCATAATCTATTTACATATGTGCTAATTTGCATAAATAGCAGAACAAATCTAAACATTGGGTATAGCAGGGGAAAATATCTTGTTGAATCTTGTTGACATAAAAGACTTAATGTTAAGGTCTGAATGGAACACATTTAGGCTACCCATGAACATCAATACATAGAGGCAGGAAGAATTACTTTAGAAACCAGACTTTATTAATTATTATTGCAGAGATGGGGTTTGGGCATTGAGTGCATTGTGTACGTAACTAGATTTTTTGATCCAGACACTTTTTATTTTACCTATCTTTTGTCTTCTGCATTCTCCGAGTCCTTATCCATGTCTCCTGTTCTTCCCTCAGATTTATTCCCCAGAAACAGTCCCACTGACCCAGCCCCAATCCCCATCTAATAATAATTAATAAAGGCTGGTTTCTAAAGTAATTCTTCCTGTCTCTATGTATTAATGTTCATGGGTAGCCTAAATGTGTTCCATTCAGACCTTAACATTAAGTCTTTTACTGTTATATGTCAACAAGATTCAACAAGATATTTTCACCTGCTATACCCAATGTTTATATTTGTTGTGCTATTTATGCAAATTGGCACATATGTAATTAGATTATGCACCGTTTGTCCATGTTAACAAACAATTTCAAAAAACTTGTAATACATTTTTTGTTTGTCTTGATGTAAGTAATCAACTCAGTAATTTTCATGGTGATATTTAAAGGTCAAAATTTTTACCCTATTCACGTGAGAAAAATAATGAATAGGCGAATGAATAGACTATATTTGGGTCTTTTTCGAAACTTTCCCCTAATGGGATTCTACGGGGCTTTTTTTTCCCTTACTCCGTTGAGTTTGCTTCAGTTGCAATTTTGTTCAACCGTTCAACCCATAAAATGACTAGACTATTGGGTAATTCCGGGGAGCAGAATTTGAGGTAGCATTGTTTTGACCCTAATTACAAGTTTCCAGCAGCTTGTTGACCGGGTTGTCCACCCAGGTTGTGATCCTCAGACAATCATAGATTTCATTTTTATATGACAACCTTTTACAGCAGCCCATGTCTGATTTCCTAAAAAACAGGTGTTTTGCCCCCTGGGTAGTCACAGGTTTTTAATTACGGTAATTACGACATGCCGTGAATGCAGCCCTAAACTGAGCATGTCAGATAAGAGACATATAAAATGTGCAGAACTTTCTATTCATCAAAGAAATTAAGATTAATAATAAGAATAACACATTGAATAAGCATATTAGAACGATTTCTGACGGTAGTAATGACTGAGTAATGGCTGCTGAAAATTCTACTTAACATTAAATGACATTTTAAAATATAATAAAATGGAAAACAGGTATTTTAAATGATCATATTTTTGATCAGATTAATGCAGCTTTGTTGAGCAAGAGACAGCTTTCGAAAACATAAAAAAAATTACAGACCCCAAACTTTTGAACGAAAATGGCGAAATGTGTATACACTACCAAAGATTTAAATTTTCACAATGAAATGTGTTTTTGAAAGTAATCACTTTATTCAAGTTAACAATTATAATGTTACAAATGATTATTTCTATGGCATTTCAGGGCTCCAGACTAACTTTTTTACTGGGAGCACAGTAGTCCCTTGCTGAAAATGTTTAGGAGCACAAGCAGAAAATTTAGGGGCACCCCTTAAATAAACCTGCAATGCAATTTTTCATATTTAAATGTGAAATAAATAGACTTAACATACAGACTTTACAATATGCAGTTTTATTTTAAGTTCTACAGAAAGTATTTGGTAGCACTGGGGGCTGACGATAAAGCACGGAGCTTGAGTAAAGGTATAGATAAAATTAACTTTAATTTTTATCATTCATAATATATTAATTCAAATCAAAACAAGTGAAAATGTAAATTAGGCAGTGGAAATGGCTAATAAGCGCTCCTCTGCAGCCACTGTTACAATGGTAATTTAATGTGTTTTTTATTTTTAAATAAGTGAGTTTTCCTACATCTTAACTTTTAGTTTTATAAATGGAAACTGTCTTTGTAGGATGAACAAATAATGTTTTGGTCATCACATTAAAGATGACATTTAAATATTGTAATATTAGAGTTTTAAAGTGCTGGAAAATACTTGTAAGCATTTGACTATTTCTGCAACAATACCATGGCTACAGTTACTGTTACTATAGTAACACTCCATGGTGAATGTTGTTCATTTGTGGACTTAAGTCCTTCTATAGCTTGTTCATTCATGATACACATGTTTCTCCTGGTTTGTACGTCAGCGCTGTCTGATCTGATCTATGGTTTATAACTGAGGACTCAGTGCCGAATCTGAATGCTTCTCGCTAGATCGCTTTTGCTTTTCGCCTGGACCCGATGACAATCCAGTGCTGAAGTGCCAACTAGCCTCTCCCTATGGAGGATCCCTATACCACTCTACAGATAAAGCGTTGTGGATTTTTTTGGTTCGCGTACCTACCCGAAGTGATAAGATAAAATAAAATTCTGCATCAAAATTTATGGACAAGTAGTTTGTTTAGGCATGGTTTGTAAGAATTACAAACCTGCGCACATATATTCAAACCCACATAACTATAGAATCAATTCTTAATGAGCATGTGACCGTCATCAGCGTCTATCACAGGTTCACGTTTAAAGTCTGTTTAGAGAGAACGGTGTCGTCTTAGCGGCCCCTAATTTAATAACAAATGATCATTTGGACGGAAGTGAAACAATCAAAACTAACTTTAGCTGGAAAAAACATTTTTCAAGAACCACTATAAAACTAAACCAATCTCTGTTACCTTAAATCATATGTTTATCTCTGTAAAGCTGGTTTGAAACAATCTACATTGTTAAAAGCACTATATAAATGAGGATGACTTGACTTGACTTGACTAGTTCTTGTATTTCTTCACTGGATCTCCCAGCTCTGTGTTGTAACAGTGTCACGTGATTGAAACCGGCTCGCGACTTGAATAGCTTGCGGCACTGCGCTATCTATTGTTGGTCCGAATTGATAATTGGTCCGTGAAGCACAAATGAGTAGCGCATCGTTCCGCTTTAATTTTGTTTGTTGATATTGGGAAAAGCTGTTGACGTGCCAGCGCGACCTTACCAAAAATTTGGTCGCACTGGCAGGAAAAATGGTGGCAAAATGCGACAATGTGGTCGCAGTCTGGAGCCCTGCATTTCACTGGCAGCAATGAGAATATGGTTGTGTGCTATTCAGAATTGAACTGAGAATCCCTTGAAAATTCCAGTTCAGTTTCAACATTTAACTTGATGTAACAGACAGAATGTTGAATTTCAAAATTAACTTTATTTTTTCAAACTTTCTAAAAGTCTTCAAAGCTTTAAAACTTTTTAAACCGTCGAGTGTTTATTGGCCTTACAGGCAGAGCGATAGAACGACATATAAAGTATTGGATGATTGACTCCATTTTCTTTAAAGCCCTATCTAAAAAGCCAGCATTGTTTAATTTATTTTTTATTAAATTAATTAAATTATATTGAAAATCTGGGATTGAAAATGCAGACCACACTGTGTATAAATATAATACAATTTAATGATAGTAAATTAGGTGTACACAAAATGACTGAAATTAAAAGCACGTTCATTTTACGCAGTATTAAATTGTTAATTGGCTGAGTGGGCACCAAAACGAACAGATATCGGCCAATTAATCATCCTGGCTGATATATCATTCTCTCTAACCATAAGGAAGGAAGAAGAGAGAGAAAATATGGGAAATTAGGTCAGAGGGAGAGATGCTTTTCAAGCAGCAAAGCAAAGGCACACAGGAAATAATGGCCTGTGGCTGAGGAGCAGTGTAAATTTATCATCTCAGGAAATGCTCTCACATACACATACGCAAATGCACTTCCTTTCATTCTCACCTCTTTTTCCCCACATATATGACTGACAGTGGATCCAGAAGCAGGACTAGAGGCAGGACCAATGACAGAGACCACTCCCTTTGGCAAGATCTGACACACTTGGAGGGGTAAAGATATATTATTAGAAAAAGACAGATAAATAGAGCTACCATGAGAGAGCTAGAGAGCAGGGTGATAGAGCAAAACAGTGACTGAATGAGAGAGGGACAGGGTTGAGAGAGAGAGAGAGAGAGAGACAGACATTGCAGTGAGCAGAGAAAAAGCCAACATCTTGGATGCCGTCCAGTTCTGTGTCCTGTTCCTAGATGATATATCAAATTAGGAGTCAATGCAAAGCTCTTTTTGATTAATTACATCAATAAGCACAACACAGATTTATGCTCTGCCTACAGGAGATTGCTGCTCTAATTCTACAGAAGAACGAGGAGAGAGAGAGAGAGAGAGAGCACAGGGTGTATATTTAGATGAAAAGATTTTTTTCTTGCTTGCTTTTGAACTGTTGCATTGAAATGTTCAGGGCACTGTGCATGTATGACAAGGGTATGTAATTCATTTTGTGACAAATGAAAATCTTTTATCCTCCTGTTATATTCGCATGGGGTGAGTGTGTTATCAGTCCATTTCAGTCCAGTGGTTAAAGTGAAACTTTTTTTTTCTTTTCCTTTTCATTCTTGGTCTGATTGTGCACAACTCAGCAGTGCACATTATTCTTAAGAGAAAAAAAACATGTCTTTCATCAATTTTCTCCACTGAAAATATTGTTAACCAGCAGTCAAATGACTTACAAAAATATTAAAGAAATAAATTGTAGACTACTTGCCATAAGTTAATTAAATTTTGGTTAACAATAATGGTATAATGTAATATAATATATAAATACATTAAAAAAAGAAATCAGTCCCCCCAATTTTTCGCGATTCCGCGATCGCTGAATACAACGCAAAATCAACAAAATGACGCATTTTTTTGCGATCCTGCATAATTTCTCATTTAACTGCAAAATAATCACAAAAATGAAAAAGACCTCACAAAATATTAAATTATAATCACCCAATTGAAATATATCTAGTTTAATTAAAGTTTCAATGCATTTTTACGTGGATACAGATGTTGCGCACTTGTGTCTGTGAGTGGTCTGTCAGAAACATGGCGAAAGAAAATGTCTCACCTGCCCTCTCAGATAAGCGCCAAGGACCGGGCTAAGCAATATCCTGATATATTGCACGAGAGTGGGGGTAAATTGTTTTGCAGCCCGTGTAATAAAATTTTAGACCACAAAAGAAAGTCTACTATCAACTATCATCTAAGCGGGAGCAAACATCTCAGACAAACAGACATGTGGAATCAGAGGAAACGCAAGCAGCTAACCATGTCGGAGGATGGCTTCAAGGATGGCGGCCGCTGGTCAAGATCGAAATAAAGTAAGCAAAAGCGATTCTCGTGTTGTTTTATACTTATGTGTGGTATGAAGTTTTAAGTGTCAAATCGCTAAAGATGTTTTCTTTTTTTTATATCCGGCTATGTAGCTGAATCAGCCGATATCCGAACAGTTTTCATTGGGCAGTAACTTAGGCTACGGCAAACTTATTAACGCGTTTAACATGATTGAATGAAATCTCAAAAAGTATGATATGGTCGATGGTACTAAAAATAATTATTAAAAGCGCATTATACCTTGAATTTCAGCCAGTCGAGTGACACACATAGCTACAATTACTTCAAAATATTCATTTTGGCGAGTATTTGCTTAAAACAATCAGTAATAACCGATTGGGGCGTTTGTCATTACTGTAGTAGGTCTTAAAGTGACAGTTACCTAATTTACATGTTGTTGTCAGTGTTGTTAATGTTAATCAAGCCACAACAATACAGCAAAATAAAAAATTATCCACTGTTTGTAACTTTATCCTAGTATTTATTTGTTTTGTTTCTTTTTGTTATTTGTTCTTATTTCATTACTGAGTGTTTACTTGATTATTTAAACAATTACTTGGATGTTCCTGGTCTAAAACTTTTATTATTCTTTCAGATTTGTGAAGACTGGGTAAAGCTGTGCACCGCACTAAATATCCCCCTTTCCAAGTCCGATCATCCCTTAGTGAGAAAGTTTCTAAATGAAAAGGTCACAAATTGGTGGAAGCATCCCCAAGTCCCACCAGCTCCAAGAGAAATACCTGGGAGAAGTGTACAGACAGGAGAAGGAACGACTAAAAGCAAAACTTTCAGGGGAGCCAGTTGCTGTCATCTTTGATGAAACTCCAGATGTGGAGGGAAGATGTGTTTTAAACATATTGATCGCACCACTAAAAAAAGATGGATCTGGAAGAATCCTTGCACATCTAGTGAATACAGTCTTCATGGAGAAATGCAATCACTCCACTGTTTTGATGGCTGTTGTCAAAACTCTTCAAGAGTACGACATTGCCAATGAAGATGTCATTTGTTTTTGATACAGACAATGCGGCATACATGCTTAAAGCATACAGAGAAGCACTGAAGTCCCTTTTTCCTCATTCCATCCATATTACCTGCATAGCACACATTATGAATTTAATTGGAGGTGCCTTCCGCAAACCCTTCACAGACTTGAACACCTTTATGATGTACTTCAGTCAGATGTTTTACATGGCAGGGGGTCGCAAGAGAAGATGCCTGTCCTACTTGTCTGGCAAACTGAATGGCAGTAAACCAACAATGGCCCCAAATCCATGTGATACTCATTGGAATTCCTGGTTCTCTGCAGCGCAATATCATACTGAGCTTTTCACTTTTTACAGGGAATTTCTGCAGGCAGAAATGCAGGTACGTTTAAAATCCTAAAATCTATAAGTTCATTATTTATTGTTGTGGGCACATTATAAAAAAAACCTGAACCCAACTCCGACCAAACCCCCCACCCTCCACCCTCTACCCTCTCTCTTTTTTCTCTTCGGTGTGTGGGCGCAGTGCTCCAGCTTCAGTGGAAAATCTGAACAAAATTCTGGAAGACCATGAGTGTGCAGAGACCCTACAGGTCCAACTAAACATTGTGTCTAACAAGTGCAAGGTGATCCTGCAAATGTTGGACCTCTTTCAGAGCAGACGTCCTGTCACAACAAAGGTATTTGATTATCTTGAGGATCTACAGATGAACTTTGTGGCAAACAAAGAGCTCTGTGATGAGGTGTGTGGCCAGTATTTCTCACAAATTCTTTTGCCTCTTGAGCTCAAGACAAAAGTCTTAAATCAGGTGCGAGAAGCATTCAGTTATGCTGATGAAAAGCTAAGTAAGTACATGCAGCATGGACAACCTGGCATTGAGTTTCTCAAAGAGGTCAGAATCTTTGAGCCACGTTGCCTGGCCTTCATGGATGACAGCCCCAACAGCTACAAAGCCATTACTGGCTTTTCAACAGTGCCTGAGGATGAGATGATAAGGTACATGACTAAGCTGGGTCGAGAAGCACTTCGAGCATCTGTGAGTGGGATTGTAGATCTCGATACCTTTTGGGTAGGTCTGCAGGATAGGCTTCCTGTACTGAGCAAACTGGCCCTGCGCTACAAAGATGCAGTTTCCAACTCTGCAGATGCAGAACACTGCAACAGCATATATAAACTTGTCCTCTACAACCGAAGGCGTTCCTCTACAAGCAGTAACTTGAGGGCTCTGGTCTTTCTCTATTACAATCAGAAAGTGGAAAGTGGTCTTCTTGAAATGGATGATATTGTTTGAAATTTAAATGTAATTGCCTCTGCCAAATGTGGCAGCACAAAATGTTTGTAGATTAGCATATATGTTAATATATTAGAATGGCAAATGTTTGCATTCTATTTGAGTTTATGATAAAGTTTTGGTAATTACAGATCGATTTTAATGTCACCTATTTTTTGCAAATGTATCAATTTGATTTACACACAGTTCTACAGTACAAATTACTACACCTGCTGTTAATATTTACATAGGTCAGGTAGAAAAATTGCCCATAGGTTGTTTTAAAATTTAATTTGATGAGAATTTGATTAGACCAAATAAACAAGCTTTATGCATTTTGTTTGTGATTTGTGTCATGTATGACTATTGTGCATCTGAAATAATACTATTATGGTAAATGTGATGTCCTAATTATAAAATATTAAAAGCGCAATTTATTTTCACAAATTTCTGGAAATTACCACCACAAAATCAGTCATGTTGATCGCAAAAATCACACAAAAAAATCGCGAAATCCTGGAGGGACTGAGAAATCACTCAAACTTGACCTTTACCTTTCCACTCAAAAAGCATCCTGTAAACTCCATTCTGTTATGGAACGTACTCTTTTTATAATCCAATACATTTCTAATGAAGATTAAAGAAAGAAAGAAAATTCTACTGTTCTTGGTAATTCAGCACTAAACCTTGCCAATAATTAATTTAATTCTAATAATAGAACTAGACGATTAATCGTTGAAAGATCGCAATCTCTATTCAAACACCCACGCAATCTTATTCCCAAATGACAAATGATTCGGCCATGTCTATTACACCTTTGACAAAAAACAGTCACAGCGAACATTCAAACATCTCATCGCTGACCCAGAGAGAGCAGTTATGTATAGGTATGAAACGGTTTCACAAACAGTCTTTTCATCTACAGAGTATCAATATTCTGTTACAATTCTGTAATTCAAAAAATCACAGAAGTACAGGGATAAAAGTTTAGATTGGATATAAACACTAATGTCTGTGGTAGTGTAATTGAGTAAATCACCTTTTAAAAGTAACTTGACGTTTCAAATAAATATTGTATCAATTACAGCATTACACCAGTAGGTGGTGATATTAAAAAATGTATTTGTCATTGAATCATTCATTTGAGAGATTTGTTCGAAAACGCTGATTCATTCAGTAATGAAACAAGTGAAGTCTTTATGAGTGAGTCATTTAATCATTCATTCAGACCAATTTACAAAAAATTATAACAATTAAATCTAATTCAATTTTTTTTAAATAGACTGCAGCAATTTTAAAATTTTGTCAGAACCTCTAGTAAATTACATGTTATTTTGTTTAGTTGTCTATTTTGAAAAGTGTGAAAACCATGATCTCCATTTAAAAAAAAAAAAGTGTGTTCTCAATTTATCCAGAATTGTGCAGCTCTAACTGATAATATAAATAACTATACATTTGAAAAATATATAATCTCAGGTGACTTTCCATTCAAAACGCCCATTTTTCATAATCCAATCAAAATCTAATAAAAACATGCCTGACCCTATAATTTGTTCTTGTTGAATTCATTCAAGATGTTGAAGTTTTAGTCAAAATACTTCACATTACAGAAGTAAAATTGTGAATGAGGTTTCATGAGACTACCAGTGCGTGTGTAGTCATTTAGTTAGACTCACTTGTGTCTGTAGTCTCGTATTGAGAGTCTCTCTGCAGCTCAAAGATGTCGACCTCCACGCGGGTTCGTGACAAACCCTCCATCGCACTGTTGATGTTCTCTCGGGCCAGAGCTAACGCCAACCGCTCTCCACGTCCACATGCTGACTGGTCATCTAAAATAGCAGCTGAAGAGGAACAAAAAAAAACCTCTGTGTTTTGTTTTCTGCTCTGGAATTTAATTGAGTTTTTGATGTTGAGGATTGAAGTTTCATTTGTTATTGCAAGAAGATGGAGTTACTCATCTAGATTGAACAGAAACAAGTTTGCAATGAATGTCGCATGTTGTGATGTTAACTGATTAGATTGTGCTATTGAGCGCATATCATTTGGAGGCTTTCCAGAGATTAATTGATGCTTTATTGTTCGCAATAATCAAGATGAACATGCTGATGCTTGAAGCAATCAGTCACATGCTGTGAAGTAACAGCCTAGTATAAGCGACTTTGAAAAAAGCTCCTGCTTGAATCCGATAATATTGCTTAATTTCGCCTGAACTCTGCTCTATAGTCAGTGGTTTAATCTAATGTTTAATTTTAGTTTTTATAAATCGACCAAAAAAAACAACAAAACAATCCCAGCATATCTGAGATTATCGCTTCACACTCTCTCTTCTGTGTAACAGGTGTTTAGTTGAAAAAGATTAAGCCTAGTAGGAGGTCAGTACTTCAGAATATGTATTTAAACATTAAATCAAGAACAAGCTTTGTAGTCACTATATATGTGAGCTTCACGTTGATGCTTGCTGCCTCCATTACAAGTAAAGCATTTGGGTTATCTTGAGACTGTACCAGTGCAGCCGATTTGCTCATTCCAATTAAAAAAAGTTTTATTTTTTCCCAAAGCCTCTGTAGATAAAGCTGGAAGAACTGAGGCAGAATTAGAAATCTTGATGAATAGAACGTGGACTAGGTTAGTAGCGTAGGCCAGCAGCGCTATTACCCATGACACTAAGTACTAACCTTTCCTCACACTGTTTGTGCTACAGACATGGATGATAACTAATGTGACTTTTTGAGGAGATTTCCTCAGCGATGTTATATTTCTACTGCCTTGGTGCATGATAAAACAGGCCAGTCTTTTGACTTGGACCATAAGCAATCACCAACACCCTAGTACCCGGGAGATAATGTGAAGATGCACTTTGTGTGTCGTCTAACAGGAAGTGGTCCATGGCCTCTCACCCATCCTGACAGCTGCGAGAGCGGGCATCTGGCTGTGAGAGGACGGGGCCATGGTCAGCAGCAGCAACAGCAGGAGGAGGAAGAGGAGGTGAATCGACAGCAGCAGCGCTGGCAGAGCCGGCATCTTCCACTGCTCCTCATGGAGAAAGGTCGTCTGGCTGCCTGCACCGCCACCTAGGGGACAGGTACAAAATTACACATGAGAACTTTGTTTTTGTAGTATGTATACTGTGCACATTTTGGATAATATAGGTCATCCGAGTATTTAACGCATACATAAAGAAATGGACATACTGTGCATTGTACATTTTTACACAAAAGTGGATTAAAAAAACACAAAATAACAACCAAGATAATTAGAAGCTAGAAGTTTAATTAAACATGCAACATTTTAACATTATTCAGTGTTAAAAAGCAACATAATGAGGTAATGTGAAAACAATGATGCAAGGTACTGTTTTTGAAATGTTTAGCATTAAATAATCCATACTATTTTTTTTTGAGAAAAAAAAAGTATTTCGTATACAGTATATAATGCACAATGTGCAGTAAGCAGCATGCTATTATTTTATTCCAAACATAGCCCTTGATTCAGTTTAACTTCGCTGTTGTCCACACTACTCTGTCCATGTGTTGCATCATCCACTTAAGCTATTAAAGGGTTCAGTGATGAACATGTTGGTTCGCAAGCAGCACAAACATGCAACTTTTATACATAATATGCCTGTTTTTTCCCCAATTGCCCTTCACTAACACAAACACACACACACTCGAGCACACACACACAAACAAAAGCACAGGGATATATTCCTATCCACACATTGAGAAAGAAGATACCCACATGGATAAGATGGCTTTTTTTGTCCCAGTGGTATAATATGAGCCATACACAAGATGCTTAGGCTATGATGTGATGTGATAAAATATTCAGGACCATTGCAAAAGTGTATGTTGCTGTTTATCAGCACCTGAAAACATATTTGCATTAATTGCAGTGACTTACTAAGGTCGGTTTAACTGGAAAACGAAAACCAACATTTTAAAACCACAATGGATGATTCAGAATGTTCATTTTTTTGACGGATAAAATATCAAGGTATCTGATCTATTGTGTTTCTGCACTTGAAACATTGATTCACATAGTAATTCTGGGCTACTATATAGTTTACTAAACAATAACATGAGCTTATGGGTGGTTTTCCAAAACTTTTCAGGCAAGGGGGAACGTTTAGACTTATGCAAGCATAAAATTGAACAGACCTTTCAAATTAAATGTATTCATGTCACTGTAGGGCTGAACAGGACTGATATAAGCCTTAATTATTGCCGCTATAGCACATGAATAGCATAACGTGTGATGGGTTACTTCACATGTGCAACTCACAGATAAAGCAATCCCAGAAAAGGTGAATTTGTGGGAAAATGGGCATGTACACCAATGGAACAATAAATGAATTACCTGGGGAATCAAAAATAGACCATGACAGAAATTTTACTACCCAGTCTGTCAAAATGACGTATAATGATTATTTGTAGCGCAACCTCTGGACATGCCGCATGCGGCAATATAAAACAATTCACCACAAGAAAACCCACAACATAATACAGAGAAGCAGAGAGAATTGAATGCAGCCAGTAGAAACAGACTCAGAAATGGCTTTGGGCGACAAAGAAGAGAGCAAGAAAGATTGAACGCTTGACGAATGCAGCATAATAGAGCTGAAAAGACTCCGGTCTGTTGTGTGTGTGTGTGTGTGTGTGTGTGTGTGTGTGTGCGTGTGTGTGCATGGGCCGCACAAAACAGAGACACAAGTCAAGCTAAAGATCAAGAGCCTCATCCCAAAAGCCGCCGTCAATCCTGGACTGCCTGTGTTTGAGTTTGTCAACAGCTTGATTTGTATTGGCCTTCCCCAGCTCTGTGAAGTAAATGTTTATCTTTCCTGCCAATAAGGCCCTTTGAATGCATTCAAATTGAAGTGTGAATGGAACCAAAATGAAGTGAGCGAACCAAAAAGGGAGGAGAGGACAGAAGAAAGACAGCTGGGATGAGATGGCATGAGAGAGAAAGCAGAAATAGTGTGGAGAGAAAGATGAAAGTAAACCGAGAGAGATGGTGAGAGGGGAGAGAGTAGGAAGAAAAAGAAAGTATTAACTCACACAAGTAAACACCACGTAAGGTGACAGCATGCTGAATGGGCAGAAATTCAAGCTTGGCTGTTTCAGTTATTTAACTGTTAGCTTTCCTGTACGCTAGCATTGAATTTAACAGTCAATGTAACCGCCCGCAGGCTTGCTTAATCAATGGACTTCTGCTTACTCTCTCTAATAACAATATATAATGCGTTTAACACATCCTAAGACTGATGCATGGGCATTCACACAACCTGTTAACCTTTACAGGTCTATCTCGTGGCCTGGGTTCCAGAAGTCGGTTTCCTTTTTTTAAATTTTTTATTATGCAAGCTGTTGTACAGAATAACAACACAGCTCTATATGCAGGACTTTAAACATAGTTTAAACATCCGTTTAGAAGCACATTAAAAAGCACTTAACCCTAATTCCAACTATAAATGGCATTTAATTGCATAATGTTGTAAGTATGTATATGTGTGTGTATATATATATATATATATATATTTATATGACCACTACTGTGATTCATACTTTTAACACTACCACATCCCATATTAACTAAACTGTCAAAACTGAGCCCCATTCACATTTCCATGGTAGTAGCAGCGTCTCTGATTGGTGGATCTCGCTATAGCATTGCTTGTAGTTTAGACATAAGCTTCAAAACTGCCATTAAACACGCTCGCTATTAAAGCATTTATCTTTTTTTTTTTTTATAACCTCTAATAGCTCATATTAAATCTCCATGTCATTTGAATTACATTTTTACTTCAGTAACCCATCTGGTAGTGCGCGTATGCCTAGAAACAAATCCCTTTCTTAAATGGGAGTGTGACAAATGCTAAGCATCAGGCCAGTGATAAAGCATAAGCTATTCCATACATCTACTATTATTGAAGGTAAAGAAAGACGTTTTTAGTGCCGCCTCTAGATGCTTTTTTGAAAATTAAGAAGAATGAAAGGGTCTGACCTTGCTGAGCTTTTGATCGAAGGCAAAGATAGCACTTAAGACTTCCAAGCCTTAAAAGCATGGTCTTACGTACCGACACTCAAAAAAAAAAAAATACAAACATTGTCAGGTATTGAAGAAGACAGTTTTTGACTAAACCACAGAAAATATTCCAGCCAGACACTGCTCCCATGCTGTCAAATCCAATATCCTAATTCTCACATTACACCGCAAACGCTGTCCTGCGGTTTCATTTGGATTTACTTTGCAATAGCCACTCTAAGCCAACTGGCTATGATCCTTCTCCACAGGCTGTTAGAAGAAGATGAAAAAAAGGTAAAACAGTGTTCCTAATATGCCTGTCACTCTGACTGTAATGCGTCTCTGTGTTTGGGACATTAGTGCGGCTCATCCTGTGAGGTTGAGGCAAATAAAAAGGTTGGATTGCCTCAGAGGCAGCTGTTGCATGGCATCTCTGCTGCCTCAAATACTATAATGAAGGGATAATCCTCTCATTTAGACACAGACAGGGGATATACTTTGCTCTGTTTTTGTGATGGGTTAGGTGTGTGTGTGTGTGTGTGTGTGTGTGTGTGTGTGTGTGTGTGTGTGTGTGTGTGTGTGTGTGTGTGTGTGTGTGTGTGTGTGTATAACAGTGCATTACACAGCAGCAGAATAAACATTAAAACACTATCAGGATGAAGGGGTAACTGGGATGAACAGCTCTGGATGTTTGGACGCGTGACAGAAAAAGAGAAACTCACAGCGTCATCTGGACAGAGGGTGGATGGCGTGTAGAACGAAAGGGGTGATGTAAAAAAAGTCTGAGGCTTTCAAGCTTCAAAAATGACTATTAAAGCAGTCCATAGAACTTGTGCACTTTATGCCAATTCTTCTGAAGCCATATGAACCTCTGTGAGGAACAGACTGAAATGTATAAATGGTGACAGAATATCTGGATTAGCTATAAATTCAGATATTTACAATAAAGTTTAATTGGTTAACTACTTTAGTTAACATGAACTAAGAATGAAAAATACTTCTACAGCGCGTCAGCGTAACAGGCCTATTTCACAAAATGGCGACCGAGACCGGAAGTAGGGTAAACTCTTTTCCGGTGAAAGCACTAGCAGTTGCAGTCGGAGAACAAATGCGGAGACTAAAAGCGGTCAGTCCTGTTGCGTAATTTTTATGTTTCAACCCAAAGAAGAAACAACCCTATTTATCACTTCACCGCTTTCCGTGTTTTGCTGGTTTCCATGGAACAACTGGTGAGAAGTTAAATCACGCCAGAGTGACACAGACGACAAAAAGTCTCCTGGTCGTGCCGCCGCCTGCTACGATCGCCATTCATTCTCAAAATGGACTGTGAACAGCTTGTTTTCTCTCTCAGTCATTCATATATCTGACAAAAGAAAGAATAGCAGATGTTGTCCGTTTTGTTGATAGTTTTCAGGGAGCTGTGAAAAGATCGCTGAAATTGGACAAAGGTTACAAATTCTTGACGTTTGCTTATATTTAAAAAAAAAAGTTCCATTCATTTAAATGGCATGATACTTGATGACTAAGCTCACATTTAACGTTAGCCTACTATATCTAAACACAATAAATAAATAAATTGAAATGTCTGATTGCTATGCTATAATCTAGTGGCTTTTTTTACAAATTCATGTTAATAAGTGTTAATTTGCCCTGGAGATTGCAGCAATCTTCCACTAGATTATGGCTCATTTTTCATTTTACCACCATAAATGAAACTAAGAATTGTACATCTTTACAGTGAATTTGACCTAACGTTGCTATAATTAAAAAATGGTTAGACTAAAAACATGAATGAAGTGAGTGATATTACATGTTTTTAAAAAAATCATGATGTTACAAAATAACATTTTAATGTCTGAGGTCCCCTTATGAAAAGAAAATATATTTCCCTATATATGAATGATTAATATGAATGAAATGGTTTAACAGCTCACAGGCATAAATGGTTTAAAATATACAGAATAATATATGGTGTTAATATATTACAATATATTGAATAATACATAAGGAATTTTCATATATTAAAAAATATATAATGTATGTAAATTTTATATTCAGTAATACACTTCATCATACAGGGATTAAAGTTATCCGTCGCTACGAGAGTCTACGACGGATTTCTGTCAGTATTAGGGTTCCCCCCTGTCCTTGTGTCTTAAATTCACTTTTCATAATTTTAAGGCTGTAAATATGCTTACATTTCTCAAATAGTGTAATAAATGTCTTAATTTTAGTTTGAATGGGAAGGACGAGGTGTTCACTCTGCTGAGGGGGATGTGATAAAGCCTGAAGTGGAGCAAAAGCCCGAATTTAAAGTCTGAATTTATAGTACTATATGTAACGGTTTGGAAAGTATTCTACAGGTTTATTAAATGTTCCAGCTGCCCTTGCTTACACAAGTAAACAGCAGTCCTGGCAAAGCACACCCAGGAAAGAAAGGGAAAGAAAGTTACAGAAAACAACTTCTACAAACAATTTTAAATTGCCAACGCCAACAGTTAATAATAATAAATAAAAGTGAATGTCGTGCAATTCGGATAACAATCAAGTGCAATATAAACATGTTTTGTCAGGGCATCAATCCCGAACCCGGGCATCACTCCTGAACCCCTGCATCAACACACAATTTCAACATCTGCTTCCTCCTTTACACGTGTCTGGCGTGATTTAACTTCTCCCCAGTTGTTCCATGAAAACACGGAAAGCTGTGAAGTGATAAATAGCGTTGTTTCTTCTTTGGGTTGAAACATAAAAAGGTACGCAACAGGACGGACCGCTTTTAGTCTCCGCATTTGTCCTCCGACTGCAATTGCTAGCGCTTTCACCGGAAAAGAGTTTACCCTACTTCCGGTCTTGGCGGCCATTTTTGTGAAATAGGCCTACTACACTGCAGCTGCAGACTCGGGCAAGTATTCACACTGGAAGCGTTTGTACAGCGTCACAGC